>NC_079195.1:47003537-47667287 GCF_029499605.1 Hyla sarda
ATATATATATATATATATATATATATATATATATATATATATATATATATATATATATATATATATAAATTTTTTTATTATTTATTTATTTTTGTTTCTCATAGCAGAACCAAGGCAATCCCAGAGAAAAAGGCGAAGTGATGAACTTTCCCTCCCAGACCCACCGCCCAAAAGGAAGAGGGTATCATTTGGAGGACATCTTAGTCCAGAGCTCTTTGATAAAAGACTACCTCCTAATTCTCCCCTCAAAAAAGGTGCAACACCTGCACGACGGAGTCTGTCTCTCAACTCCCCTCGTACCCTTATACGCAAAAGCTTTGGCTCCAAGCAGTCTGTGATAAGGGTAAGTTCTTTCAACATTGAGAGACATACTCAAAATTGAGTTGATGAAAATCCTCAAAATCAGTCCAGTTCTCTCGCTGTGAAAGTTGACACTTAGTGGCATAATTGTTTTGAGGGATTCATTTTCATATATAGTATAAAAAATATGTTGCATTAAGCAAAAATGGGCTTGCAGCATAGCATGGGGACAGGGATGCTTTCCAAATGGATAAAGCAGCACAGGTTAGTAGGTGCTTTTCTCAGAATCCACACTTTCACATTATTGTCAGTATTGCAAGTAAGCATGTTTGGTGATAGAGTACCTGTCAATGAACTTTTCTAAACTAAATCAGGCTATGTTCGCTAACTACTACTAATGTTCCTCTCACCCTTAGAAAATATTTCAGAGCTTTTGAAAGCTGTGAATCTTGCCTTTTCTTCTTGCTCACATAGAGAAATCTCCCATCAGAAGATAGTGGGCGTTTTCCAGCAGGCATGATATCACTGAAGCCTGCTGGGGGACCACTTCCACCCTCACATCATTGCAGCGCTGTGATGAATAAAAGACCTCAACTCTGTGCAGCAGCTTTCAGTCTTTCTTTCAGTGAGGCTCTGTTCAGATTTTAGTCTGGGCAGCTGTCAAAAAAGCTCCGTGCAGAGGAACACTTCCTGAGTGTGGTCACTGCCATTACAAGGACAAGACAAAAATCTGAGATTGATCAGACAGAATGTGTTCTGGCCAGAAAGGGAGACCCCCGTTGGCCAGAAGTATACAGCAAAAAACTAACAACATTTTTTTTAAAGGAAGCCAATTACCAGTTATTTGGCATAAGGAGTCAAATATTTAAAAATCATGTTTAATGACTGTGCCCATTTAATACTAAATGGCTGTTGCCTTTAGCAAGAGGTTACACCTCACTGATAAGGCTCCTAATGCCTATAAATATTACATGGCTAAAAGAGTATTTAATTGTTCCTTATTTTGGACAACTTGTTTAATGGATGCTGTGGTCCACAATGCAGGTAAAACTTTCTTCTCACATTGTTTTATAGGAGGTATTTGAACGATCTGCAAGCGCCTCTATTACACCCTCAACACCAACTAGTCCTTCAAAATATTCTTCTGTGAAAAGTTCTCCCGCTGTGACAGAAAGTGGGAAGTCACAAGTGTCCAAGTCACCAAACAAACAATCTGCCTTAATTAAGACACCTGCTAAAAGTCCGTCACCAAGGAGACCAGTGTCTGCAACATCACCAGATGTGGCCCAGTCTGCTGCTCCATTAACACCTGTGAAAAATTCTCCAGCAAAGTCTGCCGTGAAAACTTCATCCACACCCTCTAAGAGAATGTCTGGTCAGAAATCTCCGGCCGTAAATTCGCCTGTCAAATCTCCATCCAAAAATCCTAAGAAAACTCCATCTAAATCTCTAAAGGGTTTAGTCATTAAATCTAAAACACCAGTAAAGGCACCTTCCCCAGGAGCCAAGATGTCCCCAGTGGCCAAGACTCCTTCCCCAGCCAAGAAGACACCAGTGGCCAAGACTCCTTCCCCAGCCAAGAAGACACCAGTGGCCAAAACTCCTACCCCGACAAAGAGGTCTCCAGTGGCCAAGACTCCTTCCCCAGCCAAGAGAGCAAAGACTCTTTCCCCAGCTAAGAAAACACCAGTGGCCAAGACATCTACCCCAGCCAAGAGGTCAAAAACTCCTTCCCCAGCCAAGACGACACCTGTGGCCAAGAAATCTACCCCAGCCAAGAGGTCCAGGACTCCTTCCCCAGCCAAGAAGACACCAGTAGCCAAGACATCTACCCCAGCCAAGAGGTCCAAGACTCCTTCCCCAGCCAAGAAGACACCAGTGGCCAAGACATCTACCCCAGCCAAGAGGTCCAAGACTCCTTCCCCAGCCAAGAAGACACCAGTGGCCAAGACATCTACCCCAGCCAAGAGGTCCAAGACTCCTTCCCCGGCCAAGAAGACACCAGTGGCCAAGACATCTACCCCAGCCAAGAGGTCCAAGACTCCTTCCCCGGCCAAGAAAACACCAGTGGCCAAGACATCTACCCCAGCCAAGAGGTCAAAAACTCCTTCCCCGGCCAAGATGCCTACACCAGCCAAGAGGTCCAAGACTCCTTCCCCAGCCAAGAAGATACCAGTGGCCAAAACTCCTTCCCCGACAAAGAGGTCTCCAGGGGCCAAGACTCCTACCCCAGCCAAGAGGTCTCCAGGGGCCAAGACTCCTACCCCAGCCAAGAGGTCTCCAGGGGCCAAGACTCCTACCCCAGCCAAGAGGTCTCCAGGGGCCAAGACTCCTACCCCAGCCAAGAGGTCTCCAGGGGCCAAGACTCCTACCCCAGCCAAGAGGTCTCCAGGGGCCAAGACGCCTACCCCAGCCAAGAGGTCCCCAGGGGCCAAGACGCCTACCCCAGCCAAGAGGTCTCCAGGGGCCAAGACGCCTACCCCAGCCAAGAGGTCTCCAGGGGCCAAGACGCCTACCCCAGCCAAGAGGTCTCCAGGGGCCAAGACGCCTACCCCAGCCAAGAGGTCTCCAGGGGCCAAGACGCCTACCCCAGCCAAGAGGTCTCCAGGGGCCAAGACGCCTACCCCAGCCAAGAGGTCTCCAGGGGCCAAGACGCCTACCCCAGCCAAGAGGTCTCCAGGGGCCAAGACGCCTACCCCAGCCAAGAGGTCTCCAGGGGCCAAGACACCTACCCCAGCCACTCCTGCGACTCCATATATGAAGGGTCGATTTTCTGTTTCACGAATAGGTACACCACCACAGGTAACCGTTCAAAGTGAGCTTCTGCCTTCACGGACACCAAACAAATCTCGTAAATCTCTCTCAATGAAGAAAACTCCACGAAGAAGCAGAAAACTTGAAGCTTTAGAACTTATTCGTTCTAGGAGGAGAAGTGGTGCCACAGAAGCCAACTTGCTTGGTAAGTGTTTATAAGCTTAATGCACTTGCTAATGACAATTTTGCTCCTGGCCTCCATTTTTAAATGGTGTTTGTTTTTTTTAGTGTCTAAAACATGGGCTGATGTTGTGAAAATTGGAGTTGCCAAATCCCAAAAGAAAATTGAGGAGATATCTGTACGGAAGACGGTGGCGACAAAAAAGAAACTAAAGCATAAGGTACGTGGAGTTAATGTGTTTGAAATGTGATAGACTTCGGTTTTGGATTAATGCTGTAGAGCCTCTGACTTACTATGAGCCGACACTTCCTGAGCTCTTCTGTTAAAAGCTTTTTGCAACTTCAAAGTAATAGAGGGTCTTCAGCCCCCGAATCCTCATCTCATATGTCAAAGTATAACTTATTTTAATTTGTGTGAAAAATGGAATATGCTTTGTATGATTTCAGACTCCAATGAAGAAAATCAAGGATCTGGCAAGCACAGGTCACGCAGACTCCCCTGCTACAATCCTTGTAGGAAGGGCTCATACTAGAATGGTGAACTTAACTGGATATGTTCCTAAAGTTGTGAGAAACCAGGCTGTAAAACTTGACACTGCCCTCAATGAAAACTTTACTGGTAAGGTTTACTATTAAGGGGTGTATCATTTACCAGAATATTAAGATTCTTAAATAACCTTAGTCATAGCAGTGTAGTTTGTTCTGGGGGTAAAAAAAAAATATGCAATATGTTCTAATGATGGTACCTATCTACTTCAGTACCATGCTGCACCTTGTTTTTAGGTTGTCAGCAATAATTTGTTGTAAGGACATGTGGTCACAGCAGTCATGTGCCATACTACTGGCATTAAAGCTGGGGCAACTCCAAACCATGTTTGCGCTTTAGTGATCACTAATGTTTTTACCATGTCTTCCACGGGTGTTTATTTGCTAAAGGCATCTGCCTTCAAGGAGGAACTAGTCCTTCCAGCTACCATGATTTGTTTCTCAGCATATGTCAATCTAAGGAAATATCATCTGTAAGGCACTAACATAAGGAATAACCCTCTGGTTTTGTTTCATATTTGTACAATGGAGCACAGTCGGGCAGTGTCTCTCTCCTTACAATAGTTATGAGATTGAAGAGACGTCTTGTGCCAGTCACAAACTCTATACTTTAGTTCTTGTGTTTAAATCGTTTTTCTTCTTTTTAAAGGTGTGGCAGAATTATTCAGCACTCCAGTAAATAAGCAAAGGAAAAGTAATCGTGTTGAAAGCTCTAAGAATGACACGCCAAGCTCCACAGTGGTGGAGGTGTCAGTCATGCAGACTCCAGAGGGATCAGGTTGGTGTTCAGTTTGCTGTTACATCCCTCTTGATATGGAAGTAGAGTAAAGTTGTGCAATCCTACACCTTCAACTTTTAGTCTAACCATAATGCAGTGAAACCTTTATGGACTTTATTGGGGTGGTTCTTGGTGTATACACTTACAACAGCTCTGTTTAGGTATGTTGTATGGGATAGGGTCTGTATTCACTAAGATTTTTATATTATGGGAAAGATTGATCAAAACCTGTGCAGTGGTAAGTGGAACCAGTTGCCCATTGCACCTAATCAGATTGGCAACTGGTCAGTTTTTCTTCTTCACCGGTTTTAATAAGTCTCCCCACATGTTTTACTAATGGTGTTGCTTGGGCTCTTCAGTTCAGATGCCTCAACAGACTTGGGATGTCATTGTGATGGCTGCACTGTAATACTACATGTTAACCTGCTGCAGGGGAAATGTTCAGTTCTGAGCAGCTTCCCTGTGTAAAATCAGGTTTGCTGGGGATTTCTAGAGCCATATCAATGGATGTATCTGCAGGGAGATGAATTCCTGGAATATACACAGTACATTGATATTGCTGTTGATCTCTGCTCTGAGATCTTGAAAGGAGATCATGAATTGGCAGAATTTTTAGATGAGGTTTGTAAACTCAGATGTGTTTTTCTTTATGGGCTGTAGAACAATAAAATCAGCCAAGTTACATGTTGAGGTGACTAAATATTGTGCGCATACAGCAAGTTTAACCCCTTAAGGACACATGACGTACTGGAACGTCATGTGTCCACTCCCGATCTATAACGCGGGGCCACGGCGTGGCCCCGCGTCATAGCGGGTCGGGCCCGGCCTCTAACAACGGCCGGGACCCGTGGCTAATAGCGCGCGGCATTGATCGCTGTGCCGCGCACTATTAACCCTTTAGACGCGGCGTTCAAAGTTGAACGCCGCGTCTAAAGTGAAACCGAAAGCATCCCGGCTAGCTCAGTGGGCTGTTCGGGATAGCCGCGGTGAAATCGCGGCATCCCGAACAGCTGACAGGACAGCGGGAGGGCCCCTACCTGCCTCCTCGCTGTCCGATCGCCGAATGACTGCTCAGTGCCTGAGATCCAGGCATGAGCAGTCATCCGGCAGAATCGTTGATCACTGGTTTCTTATGAGAAACCAGTGATCAACATAGAAGATCAGTGTGTGCAGTGTTATAGGTCCCTATGGGACCTATAACACTGCAAAAAAAAAGTGAAAAAAAAAAAGTGAATAAACATCATTTAACTCCTCCCCTATTAAAAGTTTGAATCACCCCCCTTTTCCAATAAAAAAAAAAACACAGTGTAAATAAAAATAAAAATAAACATATGTGGTATCACCGCGTGCGGAAATGTCCGAATTATAAAAATATATCATTAATTAAACCGCTCGGTCAATGGCGTGCGCGCAAAAAAATTCCAAAGTCCAAAATAGTGCATTTTAGGTCACTTTTTATATCATTTAAAAATGAATAAAAAGTGATCAATAAGTCCTATCAATGCACAAATGGTACCGTTAAAAACTTCAGATCACGGCGCAAAAAATGAGCCCTCATACCGCCCCATACACGGAAAAATAAAAAAGTTATAGGGGTCAGAAGATGACAATTTTAAACGTATTAATTTTCCTGCATGTAGTTATGATTTTTTCCAGAAGTCCGACAAAATCAAACCTATATAAGTAGGGTATCATTTTAATCGTATGGACCTACAGAATACATATCAGGTGTCATTTTTACCGAAAAATGTACTACGTAGAAACGGAAGCCCCCAAAAGTTACAAAACAGCGTTTTTTTTTCAATTTTGTCGCACAATGATTTTTTTTCCTGCTTCACCACAGATTTTTGGGCAAAATGACTGACGTCATTACAAAGTAGAATTGGTGGCGCAAAAAATAAGCCATCATATGGATTTTTAGGTGTAAATTTGAAAGAGTTATGATTTTTTAAAGGCAAGGAGCAAAAAACGAAAATGCAAAAACGGAAAAACCTCCGGTCCTTAAGGGGTTAAAGTCATATGTTTCTGAATCTTGGTATGTCAAAAGCAGTGGTCAACGGCAGGGATCGACGGATTATCGGTATGGCCGATATTATCGTCCGATAATCACGAATTTGGGCATTATCGGTATCGGCAATTACCTTGCCGATAATGCCCCACCCACCGCGACCGCCCCCGACGCACTGCGTCGCACCCCCCCCCCCCCCACCGTAGTGCTGGGCGGTATACCAGTATGAACCGGATACCGTTTTTTTTTTCTCTCCCACGGTATGGATTTTTGCCCATACCGCTATACCGGTCGGGCCCCTCCCCCACCCTCCGTAATGGGGGTGGTCCAGGCCATCCATCCTTCGTGTAGTGTCCGGCGGCATTCCGGGTGGAGGGTGAACCGGTCCGGGCTGTACTTCTTCTCCGGGGGTCCTCGTCTCCACTCCGGGCAGGCTCCGGCCTACTACGCTGCATAGACGCCGTGACGTCAGGTGCGTCGCTGCGCACGGACGTCACTGCGCAGCGGCGTCTATGCTGCGTTACTAGGCCAGAGCCTGCCCGGAGTGGAGAAGAGGACCCCCGGAGAAGTACAGCCCAGACCGGTTCACCCTCCACCCGGAATGCCGCCGGACACTACAGGAAGGATGGATGGCCCCCACCACCCTGACGGGTAGGGGGAGAGAAGCGGGTGGCGGTGGCGGCCTATGGCACCGCAAAAGCCACTGCAGTGCATTGATTTAAAGCGCCCGCTTTAAATCAATGATCTGCAGTGGTGTCGCGGGGGGATAAATAGCCGATAACTTATACCGGAATATCGGTATAAGTTATCGGCTATCGGCCCTAACCTATTATTGGTATCGGCCCTAAAAAGACGATATCGGTCGACCCCTAGTCAACGGGAGATGCACAGGCTGATGGCACATTTTGGCAAGACATGTAGCCACAGATGTTAGGGTCTCTTTAGATTAGATGGACTGAAGTTCCCTCTTTTTTTTTTTTTTTTTTTTTTTTTTTTTTTTTTTTTTTCCTTATCCAGAAAGGGGAACTGACCTGAATATAATATGCAGGGTTATAGTGCAGAGAACACTTTTTTATTTTTTTCCAAATAAAATTTTATTACATTTTTTCAGTTTCACATATTAGAACAATCAGAAACTGAGGATTCTTATAAGAATAACATAGCATTGCAATAAAGTGGCACTCTTGTGTCAGAGATTACAAACATCAGTACAACCGCCAATATGTATATGGATGAAGGAGGCAACAGCAAGCCATTGCGGCAAGTAACCACTTACCTAAAGGAGGGGGGGGGGAGGGATAGAAGGGGAGAGGGGAATGAGAGTCAGGGAAAGACAGAGAGGGGAAGAGGAGAGGAGGAACGAAGTATAGAGAAAGGTAAGCAAGGAGAGAGAGAAGTTAGATCCACAGCACGTACCTATGCGAGAAACTCATCGTCCCAATGCGAACCAGTCTCCGAGCCCAGCAAACACTACACTAGGTTCAAGCCTTCCTTGTAAGTAGAGAACACAATCCGGGTAGCGTGAGTTTGAGGAAGAATTTGGGATGGCATGTGCATGGACGTGAAGTCTGTCGAGTGAAAGCAATGTTAGCCATGGAGACCAAGTCGCCGTATATTTGCGGAGGGAGCCCCAAGTGTCGGCAAGGAGCTCCTTCATTGTATGCAGATACACCACTTCCTGAAGCAAAGACGAAAGGGTCGGAGGAGACGAGGAATCACTGTGCGGGTGGCTGGTAATAAGAAATACAGCAAGGGCCTAGTGTGTCTAGGGACAGAGTTAGGCAAGATGGAGAGGAGCAGGGAGTGCGGGTCACGAGTCGTGAATCGCTGTCAGACGGTGGATAGTGTCTAACACTTGTGACCAGTAGGAGGATAGAGAAGGGCAATCAACCCGCATCAACAATGTGTCACTCATCCAGATCTGTAAAGAGGTTCTGGAGATATAAGGCTAAATATATATATTCCGTTGCTCTTTTAGCAATGATAAAGCCACCATCTGCCATCAAGCCTGCTCTGCACCTACAGCAGTATTCACATCATGAGGCACAATGTTTCAGTAACTTATGTATCTAGACAAGGGTGCCTCCAGATGTTGCAAAACTACAACTCCCAGCATGCCTTTGGCTATCCAGGCATGCTGGGAATTGTAGTTTTGCAACACCTGGAGGCACCCTGGTTGGGAATCACTGTTCTAGACTGTCTTAACAGAGATCCCTTTGCTGCTAGACATTCTTAGTTTTTTCCTTTATTTTGTTGCAGGTGAAATGGTGGTTTCGCCATTGAATAGTAAGACAACTACACGGCGTAAGCAATATGGCCAGGATGCTGTGTCTAGGCTTTTGCACAGTCCTGTCTCCCCGGAATTGCTTAAAGATGACAGTGCCACATTTGAGTTGGCAAAGGAAAAGTCAAAATCGCAGAAGAATGAAAGGAAATCTGTTGGTCTCTCTGCTGTCAAACGAATAATGAGAACCCCAAAACAGAAAGGAGGACAGGTTACTGATCCTCATGCATTAAGAAAACTGCTGAGAACCCCAAAAGAAACGGCATCCCCTCAAGCTTCTTCTCGGAGATCCACCAACCTTGAGGTGCTTGGCATGGACATTGTAAATACACCCAAGCAGAAGGGGGTGCCTGAGAATTTCAGTGGGCTTCAAAGAATTATGAAGACCCCCAAACAAAAAGCTGAGCCTGTGGAAGTTCTTACTGCTGTCAAGCGCATCATGAGAACGCCTAAGGAAAAAGTACAGCCAGTGGAAGATATGATTGGAATAAAGAGAGTGATGAGGACACCCAAGGAGAAATCACAACCAGTAGAAGATATGGTTGGTATAAAACGCGTAATGAGGTCTCCAAAAGAACGAGGTCAACCTGTGGAGGACATGGTTGGAATAAAGCGCATAATGAGCACCCCTAAAGAGCGAGGTCAGCCAGTCGAGGATTATGCACTAAATCATTTAATGAAAACGCCAGAGGAAAACATCCATTCAGCTGAAAGTACCCGTCCTATAGAAGAGATATTTGGAATGAGAAACTTGATTAAAACACCACCAAAGCCTCCTGTTGGCAAAGAGGTAATCTATACTTGCTTAGGGAGATGCCATCTTGCCTGAGCTCTTTAATAGAATTTAGAGTTCCTTAACTGCAAGTTCTATGGACATGGGCAATAATACAAGACCTGTCCCATTTACATGAATGAAAAACATTACTGGGCATTCTTTGCGACCTTTGCAAAGATTATTCCACAGGAAGGGGCAGGCTGAGATGTGAGCTTAATCTATTGTCTTCTCTGTGTTTCCCAACCAGGGGGACTCCAGCTGTTGCAAAACTACACCTCCCAGCATGCATTCCGGAAGTTGTAGTTTTGAAACAGCTGGAGGCACCCTGGTTGGGAAACTGCTCTATATGCTGGTGTCACTGTAATACTGTATGATCACTTTCCAGCTGCCTGCTCCTTATCTCAGCAAGAACAGGACTTTTTTTATTTTTTATATAGAAGTTTAAAAAAATAATCACGGAAAATTGTCTAACATATAACTTGATTTTTGGTAATGGGTAGTTTTCTGATCTTACTTTGCCTTTAGGGCTGTGTTCACACCTCTCAAAAGTATTTGACAGAGGTATAGCGCAATGTGCATCGCAAGTCTTTTTCGGTCGCTCTTCATTGGGGGACACCTATACTGATGGGTATATGCTCTTGCCACTCGGAGGCGCTGACACTAGGAAAAAAGTCGTCTCCTCCCTCGCAGGATATACCTGCCCACTTGAAGTGAGGTAATCAGTTTAAGCTTAATGTCAGTAGGAGGAAAGATACAGGTCTGGGAGCTACCCAGACCTGGTCTTTTTTTACATTATTGTATAGTAATGACTTTCTAGTTTTCTTTAGGTTTTTATCTCCCTTTTTTCAGGGGAGGGTTCAGGAGCATGGTGCTACCTGTCTTCCCCCCCCAATATGCGACAATGGGGCATGGAACATAAGAGTATGGGCCGTCAATCCCTTATCGCCAACGGACAGCACCTGGAGGTTGTACCCTGGGTCCGGGTCCCCCACTTGCCCCTGCTCGCCCTGCTATCTTAGCCTGGTATGATGCAGTGTGGCCATAAGCTGGTTGGTCTTCAGGGTGAGTGTAAGAAGATGGAGCCATGGGTGAGTATGTATTACAACCCTCTCCCTCCCTCTTGCTCATCCAGGGGTCCCCTTCCTCTAATGTGTCCAGCTCCTCAGCCACCATTACACGTGGCTGTGCTGGGCCGGACCTCTCATGGCCTCTGGCGTCATTCTGGAGAGGAAAGTCCAGTGAACCTTCCTTTCCCTCTCTTCGGGCCACGCATATATATATATATATATATATATATATATATATATATATATATATATATATATATACACACATGTATTTCGGCCAGGCACAGTGCCCTGGCCACGTCTTCCTACTGGCTGGAGACTATGCTGCTGCCCCAGTTTGTCTCTGGGGCAGCGGGTCTCAGATCCCGCGCAGCTGTCCGCTTCCCCAGTGGGGGTGTTATCTGCCCACTTACCACCTTGTGCGGCTAGGCGCAGTGTCCTTTCCGCGTTCTTTATAGGCTGACCGGAGACCTATTGCTGCAGGCAGCGGGTCTCCACTCCTACCCGGCTGACCATGTTCTCTGTTCGGGCACACCAGCCCTCTTACTCCTATCTGCTGCGGCCAGGCACAGCATTGTTCGTTCTTACAGGTGGACTGGAGACACAGCCTCAGTTAGCTGGTCTCCGGTCCCCTGTGGCCAACTGCCCTCAGTGCTCCCCATGCGGCGAGGCGCTTTCCTGGTGGGGGAGGAACTGGCCGTGTCTTTCACCCAGCACCCTTCCTGTAATGCCCGCAGATTGTGGCCAGTGCCCTGTTCATGTGGTAGGGTGTCCCCCATATGCTTATCCTAGTCTGAAGCCGGCTCTGGGGGCAGTGTTCTTCTAGCGTGCCCTCCCTTCCCGGCGGGCAGCGCTGTCAAAGTTAAAATTAAATAACTAAAATTCACCACTGGTCACCCAGACCATTTGGTGGTGGTTGTCACCCTCTAGTGGCCATCCATTGTATTGCGCCCTGGACTTTTCATTACTTCTTGAGCTCCCCTTTGTGGCAACCAAGCACAATTACAGCCTTGGCCTGTCACATCTGTTTTTCAGTTTATTATCTGCAGGGTACCTTTTCTAGGGGTGGAATCGGGGGGGCTTTATTCTTTTAGTCACCCTGTACAGTGGCCTGCCTTAGACTATTTACAGTGTCAGTTGAGGTATGCCTCTGGCGTATCTATTTTTTACAGGGTTCTCACTCTGTCAGGGAACATATGCACACAGACATGTCGGGTTACTGCCAGGGATTTCTCAATGTCTTGGAAATTTTTTTGTGCATTCCTGGTGGTCACTAAGGGCACAGTCAGGTCTGCCGGTCACCCATCATGGGGGTGTTCTGGTGAGTCATACAGTATGATTCCCTCCTCTACAGGTTGCCGCATCTGCGGCTAGGGCTCTGGATCTCTACCCCCATCTAGTGCAAGGTCTCCGTGGAAGTGTCCCTGCAGGGGCATGGATTGATCCAGATGTCTGTATGCAGGACAGTAGTCTGTCACTAATCTCTTGTGTCCGCGCCTGGCACTCCGGTACCCCACTGCTGATGCAAGGTGTCAAACGTAGTGACCCGTTGTCTACTATGGACTCATACCAGTAAGCCAGACAGTGGTCTGTGTGATCTCCTCAGCTGCCTGTCACTCATCACTCAGCTGATGTGTCTAAGGCTGAGTTCCAGTACCCCACTGCTGTGAAGGTGTATGTAGACATGTCCTATGGACTCTAGACTGGGTACAGGGATGCATTCCACGGTTCCTCAGCCTCCTCTCCCTCCCCCCCTGATTTCCCAAGGTTGCGGGGATAGTAACTAGGGCTCCTAGGCCTTCCCTCCCACATGCGGCAGTGGGACACAGTAAAGGCCTATCTGGCTGTCCCCTTTTATCCAGCGCCTCGAAGTGTACTTGTTCAGCCAGACTGTTATGTGCATGGTCTCCATCGCTGTTGGTCTCCGATCTCAAGGCTGTCGCAGGCTTGGTCAGATCTCCAGTACCTCTCTGCTGGTATAAGGACTGAGTCAGCCAGACTTTCGTCTGCTGGGTCTCTTACACTGCCAGGTCACTGGTTGGTTTGGTCATTCTCAAATACCTCACTTTCTGTAGGGGGGTTCAATTGATTTTCCCTGAGCATTCAGGAATCCTATACCAGTCAGCCTGACGGTTGTCTGCATGGTCTCTATTACTACTACGTTGGGTCCACTACCATACACTTCCCACACCGTGGACAGTAGTTCAGGTCATCCAATGCCAAGGTGTAGTTTCGAGTGAGTCTCCCCATGTTGCTCCATGGGCCCTATACAATACACCACATACTGGTTTGCGGAGTTCCTTCCTTTACCAGGTTCCTCCCTACATGCCTGCCGCTCTCTAGGCTGAAGGCTGGTAACCCACTTTTGGTGTGTTATTTGTCTACTGCAACCAGTGTGGCCATGGCCCCTGTGCCAGATAGCCAGACTGTGTGTGCATGGTCTTCTACTCCACCAGGTCACCTTCCCGATTCTTGCCGCTCCCACGGTTACAGTCCGGTGACTCCCATTTTCCAGGCGAAGTGTGTTCTGGTCATCCGGATTACTCTACTCGAGCTTATTTTGCCTCCCAGGTTCTCGTGGCAGGCTCCTGGGAGAGGTTTTTGGTCTGCAGCTGGTCTGGTCATCGCTTTTCTGCACCAGGCCTCTCCACAGCCAGTCTCCATCCTTTTTTTTTTTCCAGTGTTTTTCTGGTCTCCTCCTCCCGTACTCTCCTTCTGCACAGCACGCTGCTCTCGGCATTTTTTCCACCATGTTCTCATGACTTGGTTGTCTCTGGATGGTTTTCTCTTGTTTGTGCCCTCTTCCATTTTTGTTTCCCAGTCGGGTTAGCACTCTGTCTCTCTGGTTCGATGTTCTTTGGGGTTGATTCCTACCTCCTCCCGGGATAGTTCCGGCCCTTCTGGCTTCCTAGTCGACCTTGTCTGGTCTCTTTATGGACCGTGGCTTTGGAGTCTCTACATAGGACTGTCTCTTCCTTGGCGTCCTAGTCCTTCTCCATGGACTGGGGGGTTCTTCCGGGAGCTCAGTTTGTGGGCCTCGGTTGTCTCTGTCCTGGATCTCATCCGCAGGCCTTACGGTCAAGTGGGTTCGGTCTCTGGACTGATTCCCCTTTTGCTGTTGGTTGTTTTTCCCTCCCTAGGGGACTGCTTTGGTACGTCCCACCAGTATAGTTTTTTATTTTTTTTGTACTGACCGTAAAACCTTTCTCGTAGCCTTTATTGGGGGACACCGCACCCACCTATTCATTCTTTGTCTGGATTTTCCTCTCCGGTTTTTGGGTTTCCGGGATTCCTTTCTGGGGCTTGGTGACAACTGATTACCTCACTTCCAGTGGGTGGGTATTTCCTGCCTGGGAGGAGCCGACTTTTATTTTTTTTTTCCTATGGTCAGCGCCTCCTAGTGGAAAGAGCATATACCAATCAACATAGGTGTCCACAATGAAGGCTGAGAGATTTTACTTTTACACTACTTTTCTTCCAATACACTGCAATCAAACCTGAGCCCATAAGTCAGTGTTTCCCAAACAGGGTGCCTTCAGCTGTTGCAAAACTACAACTCCCAACATGCCTGGACAGCCAATGGCTGTCCGGTCATGCTGGGAGTTGTAGTTTTGCAATAGCTGGAGGCACCCCGTTGGTAAACACTGCCATAAGTCAATGCGGTTCTTCAGATGAATCTGGAGTCCATTGTGCGATAATGGATGGCACTCTAGAGTTGTACCTTGTTCATGTTGCTCCTGTCCATAAAATGGCTGAAGATGAATGCAAGATAAGACTAGTCCATGAGCCACTTCTATTACATCACATTTGGGAAGACTTATTAATACTCCTGCTGAGGAAAAGTTGACCAGTTGTCCGTAGCAACCAATAAGATGGTATGTTTTATTTTCCTGATGCATTTTTAACAAAAACTGGTTCCTATTGGCAACTAGTCACATTTTTGTTTGCAGAGGTTTTAATAAATCTTCCCAATTAAGCTCAGTATTAACACTTGTTAGTGGAGCGTGCACACGTGTAATGTGTTCCCCTGCCAACATATGGACTGGTTGTGGTGGTAACAGAATGCAAAGATGAGTTGCTGTTTAAATGGGCACTCTTTTGTATGTAGGTAAAAACCTATGTAGATTTGTACTATACATTGGTTAAAAATTGTGTAGATTTTTGGGTGCTGTCTTGTCCCTGCAGCCATTTCCTGTGGGTCTGCTGGGAAAATACAGGAATTGTGGGTGGGACTAGCAGCACTCTGTGCACTGAGGCTCTGTGACATGCTCCCAGCTCACACAGCAGGCTGGTTGACAATCCAGAACCTGCACAGAGCCTGTATTGTCCCGATGTGGATAGATCTGTTTTTACTTTTTGAAATATCGTATTTATAATAGGGGTTATCCAGGAAAAATTTCTTCTTTATCAACTGACTCCAGAAAGTTAAACAGATTTGTAAATTACTTCTATAAAAAAAAAAAATCTTAATCCTTTCAGTACTTACGAGCTTCTGAAGTTAAGGTTGTTCTTTTCTAAGTGCTCTCTAACACCTGTCTCGGGAACCGCCCAGTTTATAAGAGGCTTGCTATGGGGTTTTGCTTCTAAACTGGGCGGTTCCCGAGACATGTGTCATCAGAGAGCACTTAGACAGAAAAGAACTCAACTTCAGAAGCTCATAAGTGCTGAAAGGATTAAGATTTTTTAATAGAAGTAATTTACAAATCTGTTTAACTTTCTGGAGCCAATTGATAGATATTAAAAAAAAAATCTTGGATAACCCCATTACGTTCAGTTTTTGTATGATTAAGGACTGTATGTTGTAGAAGGTTACTTTGCATTTTTTTTGCCGTATCTTATCTTTTGACTATCTGTTTTTTGTGTTTAAAGCTAATTTTTATTTCATTAGGTTGCGTCAACAGATCCTAGCAAATGGTCTGCAAATTGTGAGTATGACTATACTATTAAATTCTAAAACCTAGTAGTCATATTAGAATATCCCCTAATACTAGGATGTATACTATGTAATACTATGTGCTGCTTTGTATTCCTTTAACGTATGTGGTTTATGTTCTGACTACTCTTATAGTGCATTATTTGGCACACCCTCACTTTACTAGATAGGTTTATGATATAGATTTGTACTGCAATATTTTTGGTCTGTAATGGTTTGCAATATGAAGTCCTCAGCATTTCATTTCCCCCCTTCCCTCTTCATTATAGCATCAGGAAATGCGGTTCGAAGAGGAAGACCTTCAAAACGTTTGAATCTTCAGGTCTACTCTTCATCAGGTATGATGCATATACACTGTTCCATTTGTACCTTAACCCCTTTGGGGATCTCCTGTACGGGGCCGTATCAGTGTGCAGGAAGCTCTGTGCCGTCCCCAGCAGGCACACACTCCTCCTCCATGCATCTCTATTTGGGGATAGATAGGGGTTGTTGGCTGCAGCATCATGCAGGAACGGAACACCCCCTTCGTGCAGACTGGCCCCATATAGGAGATCGCGAAGGGTCCCAGTGGTCGGACCCACTGCAATCTAGAACTTATCCCCTAGGGGACAAGTATATATTCCTCTACAGCATTCCTTTTAGATTATTTTTTTTTTTTTGTCACAACATTAGCAGAAAAAAATTATAAAAAGCGATCAGTCCACTCAAAGAAAAATGGTACTGACAGATCACAGCACAAAGTCTTTTTTTTTTAACACTTACCGTAAAATCTTTCTCGAAGGATCCATTGGGGGACACAGACCGTGGGTGTATGCTGCTGTCTCTAGGAGGTGTGACACTATGGTAATAAAAAAAGTCTGCTCCTCCCAGCAGAATATACCCGCCTCCAGGCCCTGAGCTAATCAGTTTTAGTTCCAGAGCAATAGAGGACCGACAGGTCAAAGACCCAGAGAACCAGAAGAAAAATATAACTGAACACACCCCCGGAAAGAACCGAAGGAAAAAAAAACAAAAAAGTGGGAGCTGTCCCCCCCAATGGATCCTTCGAGAAAGAGATTTTACGGTAAATGTTAAAAAATCTCCTTTTCTCTATTGGCTCCATTGGGGGACACAGACCGCGGGATGTACCAAAGCCGTCCCTTGGGTGGTGGGCAGATAAGCAGTCAGGCAAACGTCCTTTCCACTGCCGCCTGCAACGCTTTATGGCCCAGGCTAGCATCAGCCGATGCGAAGGTATGAACCCTGTTGAACCTCGAAAGTGTGCAAAGATGACCAGGTAGCCGCCTTGCAAATCTGCGAGGCCGAGGCTCTGTTCTGGAGAACCCAGAATGCCCCAACAGAACGGGTAGAATGAGCCACAACCCTGAAAGGAGGAATCTTCCCCTTACAGCGATAGACTTCCGAAAAGGCAGACCGAATCCACCGAGAAGTGGTGGCCTTGGAAGCAGGTTGTCCCTTACGACGACCTTCCGTGAGGACGAAAAAGGAATCACACTGACGAAACGAAAAATAGAGAGAGGACCTAACAGCCCGAACCACATCCAGTTTGTGGAGTAAATGCTCCTTAGGATGAGAAGGAGCGGGACAAAAAGACGGGAGGACAATGTCCTCATTGAGATGAAAAGCCGAAACCACCTTAGGCAAAAAGGAAAGATCTGGTCGGAAAACAATCTTGTCCTGGTGGACCACGAGAACGGCAGGAGAGAGCCGCCAATTCAGACACCCTCCGGATGGAGGTGATAGCAACAAGAAACGCCACCTTCCAAGAAAGGAGGCGCAGAGACACCTCTAAGGGGCTCAAAGGGTGCACCCAGGAGGGCACTCAGAACCAGATTCAAGTCCCAAGGGCGGGAGGGTGACCGGTAAGGAGGGACAGCATGCGCCACTCCTTGAAGGAAGGTCCGGACATGAGAAATAGAAGCCAGAGGACGCTGGAAAAGAAAAGGCTGAAACCTGACCCTTAAGGGAACTGAGGGACCACTCCAGTTCCAAACCAGACTGCAAAAGGAGAGAAGACAGGGAACCGAGAGTCACAGGACCTGAGCATCACACTAGGGAATATAAGACCGGCAAGTACGGTGGTAAATTTTTGCCGAGGAGGGCTTACGAGCCCTGAGCATGGTGAGAAAGACTTGGGAAGAGAACCCGCGGGCCCTCAAAACTGCGGTCTCAACCGCCATGCCGTCAAATGCAGCAACTGTAAATTGGGGTGGCAAAGAGGACCCTGTGAGAGCAGGTCCGGACGAAGCGGAAGGCGCAGCGGAGCGTCGTCCAGGAGCCTGACTACGTCGGCGTACCACGACCTTCGGGGCCAATCTGGAGCTACCAAAATGGCGGAAATGTCATCCGCTTTGAGCTTCCTCAGAACTCGCGGAAGGAGAGGGAACAGGTAGGGTAGGGCAAACCCCGCCCAAGGATCACTAGGGCGTCCACGGCTAGATCCTGAGGTCCCGTGACTTGGACACAAAAGGAAGGATCTTCCGATTGTGCCGAGACGCGAATAGGTCCACGTCTGGAATGCCCCAGAGATCGCAGACCCCCAGAATGTGAAACGCCGAAATGGCCGGAACCTTGCGAGAATCTTTGTTGCCATGGCTGCCGAGCTGCGAGAGCCGCCTTGGGGATTTGTCCGACTGGACAGGACGGGACCGAAGACGAGACTCCCAAAGAAAAAGACAAGGAAGAATCGCCTGTAGTTCCAATATGTTTATAGGAGGAAGGGCTTCTCGGGGAGACCAGAGACCCTGAAACGTCAATCCCCGAACACTCCGCCCCAGCCTGACAGACTGGCATCCGTTGTAACTACCTGCCAGTGAAGGGGAAGAAATGACCTCCCCTGAAGGGGGGAGCGGAGCCACCAGAGCAGAGACTGACTGATCCTGGAGGGAGAACAATCTTGCGATCGAGGGACAGAGGAGATCTGTCCCATCGAGGGAAGAATCGCCAGCTGAAGAGGGCGGTAATGAAACTGAACAAAGGGTACGGCCTCCATGGCCGCCACCATCCGACCCAGGACTTTCATACAAGTGCGGATGGAAACTGGGACCTGAGCCCGAAGGGAGCGGACTCCTGACATAAGAGTCAGACGTTTGACCGGCGGAAGGCAAATTCGGGCAGGAGCCGTGTTGAAGTCCCAAGAAGATCAGAGACTGGGTGGGAGAGGACTGACTTGTCCCGGTTGACCATCCACCCGAAGCGATCCAGAGTGTGAAGAGTGACATTCACATTCTCCAGAGACTGGTCTCTGGTGGGAGCCTTGATGAGAAGGTCGTCCAGGTAGGGTATCGCAGAGACTCCCCTCGACCGCAACAGGGCCATCACTGGCGCAAGGATCTTGGTAACGACCCGAGGAGCCATAGCCAGGCCAAAGGGGAGGGCTACGAATTGAAAATGCCCCTCCGGAACCGTAAAGCGGAGGTACCGATGATGGCCTGGAAATATTGGCACATGGAGGTAGGCATCTTTGATGTCCACCAAAGGAAGAAACTCCCCTTGTTCTAGGGATGCCACTACCGAACGGAGAGATTCCATTCGGAAGTGGCGGATAAGATGACGGTTGAGACGCTTGAGGTTTAGGATTGGTCGTACAGAACTGTCCTCCTTGTGGACCACAAAGAATGGAATAGGAACCCTGAAAAACTTTCCCCCTGGAGGAAACTGGAACAATAACCCCTTGGAGAAGCAGAGACTGGAGAGCCTCTCGAAATTGCTTCGCTAGAGGAGGAGACCGGGGGGGCCCGGGATCGAAAAAAGCGATCCCTCGAGAGGGAGGCGAATTCGATTCGGTAACCGTTGGACACCACATCCCTGACCCAGGAGTCCTGAATATGTGTGGTCCCGATGTCTCGAAAAAGTAAGACTACCTCCCACCCGATAAATAAAAAAAAACTGCGGGACCCACTGGGGGGAGCGCCCACGCCTATCTGAAGACTCAATGGAAGAGTCGGACGAGGCACCCCTAGTACGCTTGTGAGAGCGTGAAGTATGTGGGGACGAGGAGCGGGCCCCCAGAGAGGGCCGACACAGGGTAGACCCCTTCAAGGCGGACGCCACTTTCCGGGAGGCCTCAGCCACCGAACGGGAGACTTGAGTCAAGTCGGCCATATACTGGGTCAGAGAAGAAACCCAGGCTGGAGGGGCGGCTGAATCCAACGGAACCAAAAGGGCATCTGGGGGTACCAGTGGGTCTGGGGGAGCAGTGGAGCAGGCAGAGCAAGTGGGCTCAGTAGAGCCAGGCATCTTAGCATTAGAGTGCTTACAGACAAGACACAGACATTACGGTTATCTGTTAGAGGGAGGAACAGCTCTGGGTACGGACATGAGAAAAGAACAGGAACTTTCTCACTCCAGACTGTCCCCTGGCAGCTGCAGGGAGGAGAATTCTGCTCCGTGCAGCTAGAGTGAAAAATGGGCCAGCCAATAGCCAGAGAGAGGCGTGCCTGAGGCAGAGGCACAATCTGATTGGCCTCTACTGAAATTTGCACCCCCGGCGCTGATTGGAGGCCGCTTTGCACCTCTAGGGAGCTCCGAAAGACGCGGGGGGGGGCAGCAGCTGCTGGAGAAAACGAAAGTTAAGCCGGCACTCAGAGCGCCCGGCCAGAACGAGCGCTGTGGTCATAACCGCACAGTAAACACCCCACACACACACACAGTGAAGTAGAAAAAACACATCCACACAGTTTAAACATAGAATGCATGCCCCCTAAGATGCCACTGCTCACCCCAGAATAAAAGTCAAGCCCCAGTATAAAAAACATAAACCTGAAAAGGGGGCCCAAAAACTGAGTGTCTCCAGAGGTTGTAAGTCTGCACCTAAGGGAGAAAAGGGAAATGTACTTACCTCAGTCAGAAGAACTTGCCTAATGGAGTCTTCCATGAAGTCTTCAGTCAGCTTTTTGTCGCCTGCATCACGCCTAGCTGCTATGCGTGAGCGAGGCGAGCAGGGGAATAGGGGGACCCGGACCCATGAGGTACCAACCCAGGCGCTGACCGTTGGCGGGGGGGGGGGGGGGGCGGATTGTGAACAGTGCATATACGCAATGTCTGTGCCCCCTTACTCGCAATGGGGAAACAGGGAACCGGAAAACCTGAGTCCCCACCTGAAAACAAGAAAGAAAAAGGAATAAAAAAACTTAACACGTCCCTATACTAGGAAAACAAAAAATCAGAAGACCTGGTCTTCCAGACCATGTCCACCTCCTTCAGACACTAAGCTTAAACTGATTAGCTCATGGCCTGGAGGCGGGTATATCCTGCTGGGAGGAGCCTACCTTTTTATTACCATAGTGTCACACCTCCTAGAGACAGCAGCATACACCCACGGTCTGTGTCCCCCCAATGGAGCAGATGGAGAAATAAATTATTGGTACGTACTTGAAGGTGGATTTGGACAGTCACTAAAATGTAATTAGCTTTTAGTGCTGCTTAAGATTTTAAGAAAAGGGACATTTGGAGCTTTCTACAGCCATTTCATTTTATCACAGTGGTTTTCTCAGGTCAGATTTAACTAGTGTGATCTGTTTGCATGTATCTGAGACATAAGCTCCACTTTATACGTATTGTGTTCTGGTCATGTTTTCTAGGTTTCTATATTAGAGGGGAAAAGGTTTCTGCAGTAATATCAGGAAGTATTACTTTACTGAGAGAGTAGTGGATGCATGGAATAGCCTTCCTGCAGAAGTGGTCGCTACAAATACAGTGAAGGAGTTTAAATATGCATGGGATAAGCATAAGGCTATCCTTCATATAAGATAGGGCCCGGGACTATTGATAGGATTCAGATTATTGGGAAGACTAGATGGGCCAAATGGTTCTTATCTGTTGACACATTCTATGTTTCTGTCATCTGAGCTGACTTATCGCATTTAATTTATAACAGGTGATACTGCTGAAACGGTGCAGTCACCAATTGTGCAAGAGGTTGTAACACAGAGCAGTCAAGAAGTTGTTAAATCTGTGCCAAAGAGAGGCCGACTTTCCAAGAGTCAAAGCATTTCTTCATCAGGTAAGGTGGCAGTCAGAAATGTATACAGTGGTCCCTCAACATACGATGGTAATTCGTTCCAAATGAACGATCGTTAGTTGAAACCATCGTATGTTGAGGCATCCGTGCAATGTAAAGTATAGGACAGTGGTCTCCAACCTTCGGACCTCCAGATGTTGCAAAACTACAACTCCCAGCATGCCCGGACAACCAACGGCTGGGAGTTGTAGTTTTGCAACATCTGGAGGTCTGCAGGTTGAAGACCACTGGTATAGGAGGTTATACAGTACTCACCTGTCCCCGCCGCTCACTGCTTCCCTGGATGTTGCCCTCTGTCGCCGCGTCTCAGGACCGTCTCTTCTGCATCTCTTCATCGCAGTCATCACGTCGCTGCGCACGCCGCTCCTATTGGATGACTGGGTTGCTGGCGTGATGACGATGGAAAGCGCCGACGATGCAGGAGATGCCGAAGAGGACGGTCCAGAGCGACGGTACAGGTGAGTGACACCCACCGGACCACACAGGGCACCTTTAATGGCTATCCGGCAGCAGCTGAAGCAGTCTGCGTTGCCGGACAGCAGTTTATGCGATGGCCCCTACATAAAGCATCGTATGTTGATGCTGCCTTCAACATGCGATGGCCTCTGAGAGGCCATCTCATGTTGAAATTATGGTATGTCGTGGCCATCGTAGGTCGGGGGGGGGGGGTCACTGTATTGTCGTAAATGCGAAGTTTTATCCTTGTTTTTTTATGCAATTGCATGTTTGTTGCAAGATAGTTGCATGGACTTTCCAAGAACATTGTATGGGTTAACCACACATAATCATGTGTGGTCATGGCCTATAACATGCAGTTTTCTTTAGTGTCACTGTTGTTTAAAAGAAAAAAACAGCTGTCTGTGCAAAGATCTCCACTGACCAGGAGAGCGAGGGGGAATAAGTGCGCAGCAGCGTGCATTCAGCAAACACTGTCCCTGCTCCATTATAAGTCTATGGAGGCCTCAAGACAAAGATCACTGAAAGCTGGAGAGTAATGCGCACTGCTGCAGTTATCCCCACTCATTCTCCTGATAGGTGGGAATTTCCTCTGAGACCCTGATAGTTTAAAAATTGACATCAGATTTTCTACTTCTTGCTAACTGCGGATAGTGTACCTTACACTGCAAAACCTTTGGCCAGTAGGGTGTGCTTTTGAAATTCATTGCCCTGAAGACTCTTCTAAAAATTGGCTTGCTGCTTTTGAAAGATTAGTGGTAATCTACTTGGCATACTAAAAATCAAGCTTATTTAGCTGTTGGCAAGCAGAAGTCGCCCATGTTTTAATGCTAAAATGTGTTTTGTTTGCAGAGTTGCCTAATGAACATGTATCAGATGTAGTGACTTCCCCAAGACATAGAGGAAGACCAAGCCCCGCTTCTAAAAGATCTCTTTCTGCTTCTGATGCTGAAGTGACTTCTCCAACTCAACGTGGAAGACCGATAGCTGTGACTGAAAGTCCAAAGGAATCTGTACCCGTTGCTGATGGCAAAATTACATCCCCAACACGTAAAGGAAGACCGAGCACCCCAGTAGCAGCTCCTAAGGAGTCTGCCTCTGATGCCATAGTTGAGGTGACCCCAAGACGTAAAGGAAGACAAAGCTCCATTGCTAAAGAATCAGTTTCTACTTCTGATGCTGAGGTGACTTCTCAAGCTAAACCTGAAACACCTAAAATAACCACAGAAGCTTCCGAGGAATCTGCTTCTGATGCTGTCAGTGAAGTGACTTCACCAAGACGAAGGGGACGACAAAGCTCTAATTACAAAGCTTCTCAACCTATTTCATCTTCCCATGTTGACGTGAGTTCCCCCAGCCGTAGAGGAAGACCAAGCTCTACTGCTAAAGAATCTGTTTCTGATTCGGAAGTGACATCCTCAACTCAATCTAAAACCCCAAAAGCCTTGGCAGAAGCTCCCAAGGATTCTGCTTCTAATTCTGTCAGTGAAGCGATTTCCCAAAGACGTAGAGGAAGGACAGGTCCTACTTCTAGAGCTACTGAAGAACCTCTTTCTGCTTCTGATGCTGAAGTGACCTCCCCAAGACGTAAAGGAAGACAAAGTTCTGCTGCTAGAGAGTCTCTTTCGGTTTCTGATACAGAGGTGACTTCCTCAACACAACATGAAAAACCTCATATCATGGCAGAAACTCCCAAGGAATTCACTTTCAATGCAGTCATGGAAGGGACTTCCCCAAGACGTAGTGGAAGACCGAGCTCTACTGCTAAAGCTCCTAAAGAGTCTCTTGTTGCCTCTGATGCTGAAGTGACTTCGCCAAGTCGTAGAGGAAGATCAAGCTCCAGTGCTGAAGCTCTGAAGTCTCCCATAGTAGCTGATGGACAAAAGACACCAACAAGCCATAAAAAAATATCTACAAGCAAGGTGGCTAGTCCTGGAGAATCTCTTACTGTCACTGACAGCAGCAACAGTGAAGTGGTTTCCCCAAGAAGTAGGGGAAGACCAAGCTCTACTGGCAAAGATGAAAATCCCAAGGAAACTGTACCCATTGCTGATGGCAAGGTGACGTCCCCAACGCGTAGAGGAAGGCCAAGCACCTCTGCAGTAATCAATGAATCTGTTCCTTCAACCTCCCCAACAACTGTAGAGGTACTTGTGGAGTCTCTTCTAGTTTCTAAAACTGCTTCCCCAGCTCGCCGTGGACGGCCCAAAAAAGACAGGGCAGTTGTACCGGAGGAGTCTGTACCCACTGCAAAGAGCAAGTTGACTTCCCCAACACGTAACAAACCCAACAGCCCATCAGAAGACCCCTCAGAGCCTGTTTCTGATTCTCATAGTAGAATCACAAAGGATCCTATTCCTGTTGTTGAAGGAAAGGCATCATCAAAGACACGTAGGGCAAGACAGAAGACTAAGGTGGATTTGCCCGAGGAACCTTCAGCTCCTGAGGTTCAGATAACTCGTGGAAGTAGATCTAAAGGAACTGTGGAAAAGGCAGAACTATCTGTTTCAGTGGTACGTGAGTTGCCTACTACCCAGACTCGCAGAGGAAGACCAAAAGCATCAGCACAAGTTGCTAAGGTTTCTCCTACGGTCCCTGAAGTGGATGTAAGTTCTCCAACTCGTGGAAGCAGGTCTAAAGGAATTGCAGAGGCACCAAAGGATACTGTTCCAGTTTTCAATGATGTGGCCGTTTCGCAGAAGCGCAGAGGAAGGCCAAAAGTTGCAGAGGTCACTGCGGAGTCGATTGTTAGCGAGGTCGCTGCACCAACACGCAGCAATAGGTCTAAGGATATGGCCAATGAGTCAGAGGTGTCTGTTCCAGCTGTGGAGGAAGTAATGGCACAGAAGCGCAGAGGAAGAGTTAGAAAGGCAGATGTGTCCAAGGAGTCTGGTGCCGTTTCCGAAGTGACCTCATCTGGGGAGGAACTGGATCAGAAAAGCACAGAAGATGGGGTTTCTGAAGTTGCCTCACCCACACGCAAGGGAAGATCAAGGAACACAGAAGTTTCCAAGGAGACGGCGCAATTTTCTGATGGTGTAACATCATCAAAAAGGAAACCTGAAACTACTGAAGGTAAGCTGGAGTTTTTAAAGCTTGATGGTGCTTTCACATGTGCCGACTTTCTGCTGCAGATCTGTTCAGCAGATTTTGCTGCCCATTGAAGTTAATAAGCAGCAAAATCTGCTACAGATCTGAAGCAAAAATACATACACCCTAATTTAGCAAATATGCACGTGTCAACGCACTCTTAAGGTACGTTCACACACTTACAGGATCTGCTGCATTTTGTTCAGCTGATTTTGCTACCCATTGACTTGCACAAAATATTTAGCAGATCCTGTACATGTGAATGCACCCTTAGGGTGTAGTCACATGTTCATGGTTTTAATTTGCAATTATTGCATATGAAGCCAGAGACAGGTCAAATGAGGACGTGTAAAGGAATTTGAGATTGAAAATTTGAATGTTCAAACACACGCTTACTGTTGCACATGTGAAAGGAAGTTCATCTTTAAATGCCACAGTTTATATAGAAGTATACAGTTGAGTAGCAAAGTACGAAATTTGTCATGAGCTGCAACCTGGGTAACTATTTTACACATGGCAGATTTGGTGAAAACATTTGACAGAGTAAGGTAGAAAATAATGGGAGAACATTCGCCATATTTTGTGCAAATAGAAACTGTAGGGGTGATTTATCAAAACCTGTGTAGAGGAAGAGTGGTGCAGTTGCCCATAGCAACCATTCACATTGCTCCTTTTATCTTTCACAGACCATTTTTATAAATTAAACACAATCTGGTGGTTGTTGGCAACTTCACCATTCTTCCTCTACACGTGTTTTGATATCTTCCCCCTATTACTTTTATTTCTATACATTTTAAAAGTCAAAAGGTCGTAGACGTGAGGATGGGGCAGTTTGGGTGACGGCTGTTTTGCCCCTTGACTGACTCAACTTTGTCAGTAAAGAGAATCTACCACCTCTTTTGGTAAAATTAATCCACTGGTATTGGTTAATAGAGGACTTAAAATGCAACCAAAGTGAGGTCACCCAGATCTGTGGTTCGGATGCAGAGATTCCTGCTGTAATCTGGAAGTAACTGGTTTTGTGCAATGGTGGAGGGACCCAGCATACCCGGCAATTCTGTCTCTCCCCTCTGCTCCAATATACCCACTCACATGGGCAAAGTGAGTTCCTTGAATATACATAAGGTGGTCAGTCAAATGGGTGAAGAGGGGATGAAAGCAGGGAAACTGGATATACCGGGTCCTGCTTCTAATGTGCAGTTTCCACATTGGCAATCTCCAGAACTGGACCACAGATCCGGGTTAGTGATGTCTCACAGGAAAACATAGTATTCAATATGTAAACAAACTTTGTGTGACTATGTATAGATATAGACAAAAAAAATGTGTGTGTAATATATATATTATTATAGTAGGGGTGTAAGAAAAAATTGATTCCCGCGATTATCACGATTTTTCACTTGCCGATGCTGAATCGATTCAAAATATTTTTGAATCTATTCTTTTAGTGATGTGGAATTTGTATCTCCTGATCCCCGGAACAGCATGTCCATGGCATTAGGAGATACAAGTTCCACATTTTGTCAGCCGGATCTGACGCGGCGGCGCTCTGGGTGTACGGAGCGGGCTCCGACTCGTGCCCGCACCATACTCTGCGGCCCCTGGCTGATTTCAGTAGCCGGGGGCCACTAATGCATCACCACCGCTAATATCCAGCATGCGGTGCTCTGCAGTGTGTATGGAGCGGGCTCCCGACTCGTGCCCGCTCCATACTCTGCAGCCCCCGGCTGTTCTCAGTAACCGGGGGCCGCCGCTAATAGCCAGCATGCGTAAAGGGACATGTGTATGCTCCCTGGTGGGCTAGATCGCCCCCCCTCCCGCAGCGCCATCGCGGGCGGGCGATCCTCTGTGGAGGTAGCCGGAGGGCTTACCTCTGCTTCCCTGCTCTCTGTGGCTCTGTCATTGATAGAGCCTGGCTGGACCAGGCTCTATCAATGGATTGCCGATAAATGGAGTTCAATAGAACTTTATTCATCTGTCTGAGGAATCTAATGATTCCTAAAAGACTAATAAAGTGTATAAAAAAAATAAAATAAAAATAAAGTTTTAATAAAAGTGTGAAATACATAGTTTTTTAGACAGAATCGGGATATATCGCGATGTATCGTCACCTAGACGGTATCGCGATATATCGGGATATATCAAATCGCCACACTGGTATCGCGATTCGAATCGAATTGCCAAATTCTTGGCGATTCACACCCCTAATATATAGTCTACCAACTACAGTGCCCTTTTGCAGAGAGTTGGTCTTGCAACACCAAAGCTAAGCCCCCCTCTTCTAGGTCAGGCATTGCTATAAGACAGGGGTCCTCAAACTTTTTAAACGGGGGGCCAGTTCACGGTCCCTCAGACCGTTGGAGGGCCGGACTATTGATAACAAAACATTAATAAATTCCTATGCACACTTATATATCTTATTAGTGGACTACCACTTTAAGTACACAGCACAGTTCCCTCCACATTAGGTTGGCAGTACAGTTCCCCCACATTAGGTTGGCAGTACAGTTCCCCCACATTAGGTTGGCAGTACAGTTCCCCCACATTAGGTTGGCAGTACAGTTCCCCCACATTAGGGGTTGGCAGTACAGTTCCCCCACATTAGGGGTTGGCAGTACAGTTCCCCCACATTAGGGGTTGGCAGTACAGTTCCCCCACATTAGGGGTTGGCAGTACAGTTCCCCCACATTAGGGGTTGGCAGTACAGTTCCCCCACATTAGGGGTTGGCAGTATGTTCCCCCACAGGCATATAGCCTCCAGCGATACAGTATGGCTGGAGGCTGTATGCCTGTGTACTGCCCCATTTCAGTGTTCCGACCACCGCTCCGGCCATAGTAGGATCGGTGGTCAGAACACCGAAGGGACGCGCCGCTGGTAAACACTTACCTACGACCAGCGCGCACGTCCTTGCTGCTTCGCTTCTCCGCGCTCGGTTGCCATGGGCGCATGCATGGGACGTCGCTGTGTCCACCTGCTCCCGGCCGGCCTTGTGTTTTTAAAGTAAACACGGGCCGCAGGGACTTCACAGAGGCATCCTTGTGTTCGGAAAGCAGCTTTCGGAACACAGGGATGTCCTTAGGAAAAAACACCCGGTGGGCCGAGTAAATGCGGGCCGCATGTGGCCCGCGGGCCGTAGTTTGAGGACCCCTGCTATAAGAGATGGGAGAAGTCCTGACAGGCATAGTGGTGCTCCTATAGCTAGTCAGTGCACAAGAGCTTGTTTGTTCTAAAACCTTTTCCTGACAACCTCAGCACATGAAAATACTGCAGGTTGTATTCATTAAACAATGTCCTCTATCAATATAGCAGTACCAAAATTGATGGTAGACCTTTTTAAAAAGTTGTCTTTATTCTCCTTGTGCACTTGGGCAGAGTTTGAACATCACATTAAAGTACCTGTTTAAACAAAAACAAAGTTGCTAAATTCCTTTAGCAAAAGCTTTGTAGATATTAGCTGGAGTTGGCTACATAAGCATAATAGCATGCTGTTTGTGCAACTTCCATAGACATTAATGGAAGTGGTGTATGCAGTTAGTCTGCTTTGCTGTAGTTGGATACCAACCACTGGAACTTGGTCTGATGGGGCCTAAGATCACTTGTTCCAGAGACAGGTGGGCCCTCCATCTATCAGACATTTATAGCACATGTTGTGCTATATACCATGAATATTTGAGTTTGCTACCTGTAATGTTGCTAGATGTAAGTATTTATAGATGTTAACTTGACCCCTCTTCTCTGTAGGAGAGTTAGACTTACCTGAAGTACCGTCTGAAGGTGCAAATGAAAAAGCAGCCAAATCAAATAAGAAAACCGTCCGCCAGAGTGCTAAAAAGCCATCAAAACAAGCACCAGAACCTGAGGACACAATACAAGTGGCAGAAAAGAAAACCCAACTACCTCAAAGAGGAAGAAGGAAAGCGGCACAGAATGAACCAGTACCTGAAGGTATCTTCACTCTTTGACTCATGCAATCATTTAGTGAGATTTACATCTTTAATGTGTTGCTGTGTTGAGCATTGTCGTCCTCTGCTACAACCAGTTATAGGGAACTGCTAAGCTAGTAGTTTACTTAATTGTAATGTTTCTCTGCCTTTTTTTTTTTTTCCCCTCTTTTCTTCTACTACTTAGTTTCAGGAGATCCTAATTCAAGTTTGGGGGATAAACAACCAGAAGGATTGACGGGTAACACATCTCCTGTGGCCAGAAGAGGTGGAAGACGAAGGAACGCTGAAGAACTTTCTAGTGAGTTCTGCATCCTCAGATTTGTAATAAACAATATATTTTGGCTAATATGATAACATATGTTTTTGTATATATTTTTAGGGATTGAGTCGGTTACCAAACCAAAGACATCCAAACAGGAAACAAGAAGCAGGAGCCAGTCAAAGTCCAAGGGTTTAACAGAGGAAAATGAGATGGAAAACTCAGATGCCTCAGCACCTGAAGAGCCTGTTAAAAGCCCAGAGCCTAAATCTCCGAAAAAATCACCAGCTAGGCAAACAAAAGAGTTGGCAATTGAACTACCTGTTGAAAGCCAACCTAAGAGTATGCGTGAACGACCAAGCAAAAAGGTTAACGTAACTGAGGCAAGTAATGTGGCTAGTTCTGAAACTCTGGAACCTAAAACTGAGGCTCCCCAGAAACGGGTACCTGCAAGGGGAAGGTCTAGAACTGCAAGAGACGTTAATGTATCAGCTTCTGATGCTGGTGAACCGACAAGAGGATCTTCAAGAGCCTCAAGGAGAAATCTGACTTTGTCTGAAGACTCCAGTGCAAGTCTTGAGGAGCAGAATAAACCTGTTTCAGTGGATAAAGAATCTTCCACAAGGGGGACACGGGGAAAGAAAGCATCTTACAGTAGTGAAACCAATTCATCGCCTGAAGTTAAGGGTAGAAGGATTGCAAAGGGTAGAATTTTAAAAAATGTAGAAGAACAGACTATTACCAAATCAAAGACAAAATCTGTACAATGGCACCCTCTACTGGATACTGACATTCAAAGCACAACAAACGCAGTATCAGATCAGGATTCAAATGAGGTATCTCCCCGAGCTAGTCGGCTGAAGGGGAAGACTAGAGCTGATGCATCAGAGCCACAAGTTACTGCAAAGAGATCTAGACGAGGAAACCAAGCAGAAGCAGAGGAGCCTCCAGCATCAACCAGCTCTCAACTACTTACTGTATCAGAGGATGTGCCTTCTAAGAGGGGGAGAAAGGCAAATGTACAAAGGAAAGGTGAAGCTATAGATACAAAAGCGACAGCTGAGTCCACTGTTTCCACAGAAGTTGTTCAAGCAATTCCACAACGGGGGCGACGGGGAGCGCCTTCTAAAGTAGAAATTGAAAATAATGAAGTTCACAATGCCGAACCGTCCACTTCAAGAAGGCAAAGGGGAGTATCTGCTAGAGGTACACCCTCAGAACAAAACAAAAGTACACAGTCCCACGTAAAAAGCCAGAAGGGAGGCGCTGGTCAAGAGAAAGCTGAGGATGTTTCATCAAAGTCTACAAGGGGAGTGAAAAGGAAACTGCCAAACGCTGAAGTAAACAGTGCACCTGTTAGTGAACCTGATGCTCCTTCCGATACAAGTGAATCCGTCCTAGTGGAAACAGAAAATATTCCCGCTGGTCGTGGTAGAAAAAATCAAAGAAATACCAAAACACAGAAAGGTGATGTACAACAGACAGTACCAGAAAAGCAAACTGTGACCGCTGATTCACCAGCAAAGAGAAGGAAAACAGGTAATTATTTTTACAAAATTACTTTCTTGTGTGGAGATGAGGGAAACTACAGTAACTTCGTCTGAAATTAAATATAACAGATCGGATGTTTAGTTTAGTCTTGCCAAATTAGTTAAACTTTTAAAGTGCTCGGGTTGTGTAGAACAGGGGGATGCAGTTCTAGACCAGATTATCATCCTGGACTTTTTCAGGCAAGTAGATCTGTTTTATAGGCCAGGGAGGCTTGGTGGTATCAAATATTATCAAATTTAAAAAAATTTCCCTAAGAAATTATCTGTGGAAAAGGGGGAAATGTATTTTTTTGTCCCTCTAAGGGACGATCACAGGTATAATAGACTCCAGTACAGATCTGTACTGCAGTGTATATGCCTAGTGCGACACTAACCAGCATCAGCTTGTCCATGGGTCATGGACAAGAGATGATTCATGAACAAGGCTGCATGAGCAGACAGACCAATCACCTCCCACCACCACAAGGGAGGGACACGTCCCCTTCCTGAGAGTATTTCTTACAACTAATGAAGAGGTATTTTTATATTATTATAAATATAGGTCAATGGGGCATAAATGAGATGTACATGTTTAGGATTAGGAACTGAGTAATCTTTTATTTTTGTGTGTGGGTGATTTGACAGGTGTGCAGCTCTGCTCCTCACACTTGCGTCGGCTGCAGACTCCCATAGTCAATGGCAGCATCTTGAGCCTGTATCATCCTCCTGCTGCCTCTCTTGCAGTGGTTTTGCATTGAGTCACTTGAAATCCCATACCAACTGGTGTGGCATGTTTTTTGCAGCAAGGAGTTTAAAACTGGCACAAATTTGGTCAATCAGTTGGTGCTAGGACCGCGTAGACATTGCTGTCCCCATAGACAAGTTCCATGTTCTGGTGGAATTTTTTGAGCAGATTTTCTGGGCTGAAAGTCGTGCTTGAAAACTCTGCAATTTGCATTGTGCAGCGAAATCCTATTTCCAGCAGTAGCTAGCTATCACGCCCCCTCCCGTAGGCTTGCATGACGGGCAGAGGGTGACGTCACACGGGGGCGGAGGCGTGACTTCACACGCCGCCGTCCCTGTGGTCGACGGTAATAAGTCCCGGAGCGAACACGCTCCGGGGACTGATTACAAATGGGGTGCCGCGTGCATGATCACGGGCGTCCCCAGCAGCGGGACTCCCGCGATCAGTTATCTTATCCCCTATCCTTTGGATAGGGGATAAGATGTGTAAGCACCGGAGTACCCCTTTAAATGCTGCTTTCCAATTCACCCTAGAACAGTGTTCCAAACTAGTTTGCAACCAAGCTGTTTCAAGACTACAACTCTCAGCATGACTGGACAGCCAAAAGCTTCCTGTGGCTGTCCAGACATGCTGAGGTGGTTTAGCAACAGCTGGAGGTGCCCTGGTTGGAAAACACTGATATACACACTGGTCACTAGCTAAATGCGGAAGACTTTCTATGAGATAAAGATCCTTAACTTTCTCTGGTTTCCTGCTTTTTTTTCTTCAGAGGCAGCTACTACTGCAGCTCAGAAAAAGAGCTCAAGACAAACTTCTAAACTTGAGAAAGAGAAGCAGTCTGCAGCAACGAAAACCAGAACGAGCACGAGGAGCAGGAAGTAGCAAAGGAACACACCGTCCACTTACTTACAGAGTAGATTTATAAAGTGTTTAAATCACTAAGAAAACAAAGTTCTTAAGTGGTTTTGTCAGAATTCTAGATGTTTTAAAAAATCTATAGCACTGCTTCCTAATTGTTTTTCAATGGAATTGTAAATTTTTTATATTCTAATTTTTTTTTAATCTTTTTGTTAAACTTTAAGCTTTACATTTTATGCAGATGTCTGACTGGAAGAAAGGGAATGAATGCTTCATGGCTGTTTTTTTAAATTCAATTTATTTTTTTTGCAGTATTCATGTTAGATTGGTGTACATGTGTTTAAAAAAAAAAAACTGATTTAGCCAGTCCATTTTTTACATATATATATATTTTGCTTTTGCTTTGGTTTATAATAAAATATTGGAATGATTTTTTATCAATTTGTTACATATGCTGAATGTGATGCAAAGATTGTAATCGAATCATTCCAGTTTGTGGCTTTCTGTAATTATGCCAAGCGCACTATGTCTTAAGTGTGTCATTTTTAACCACATGTATTTAAAAAGTTTTTCTTTGTATTTTTGATATTTGTGGGGAGGGGGGTTAATATATGTAATATATATATATAGACATGTTTTTGTTCTCTCAACAAAGGTAGTTAAGACATCAGCTACTGTCTGCCAGCTAAGGGCAAGCATACAAAGTCATAAGAGTTGCTGGGGTTAAAAAATGAAGCACCACTCTTGACTGTCTGGTGTGGTAGCGCCTTAGTCATTCAGGTGACTGCAATGTCAGATACAGCCTCTACACAATAGGGGTGCTGTTTCTGGCATAAATGTGTGGGAATGCCTTTCAGTTAAATACAAAATGTAAGAGAAAATACACATATGTACTTTAGTGTGCACAATGACATTAGCCACAAAGATATTTCATCTACAACAATGAGGACAGCCCTGAGAATGTTAAAGGGCAAAGTGAGCCCTATATTGAAGAGAATGTAGCTTAGGCTCTTTTGCGTCCTGTAATGCCTTTGGTGCCATGCAGTGGCATTCACTATATGAATGAACAAACAGTGCTTTTAAAAAATAAAAACTGGTGTATTTTAAATTCCAAAGTATTGAATTGAGGTTTGATTTGTGTTTAATGTATTAAAAAAAAAATTTAAAATTAAAAAGCTGACTTGCAAAGGTTTAGTTCCCTTTTGTTCTGTCTTATGCATCTTTAAGAGTAAACTAGATAGAAAATTAACCTTGGTGGGTGAGACTCATTACAATAAATACTCTTGATGTGTGGGTAACAAGTCCAAGTTTTTTTTTCTTCTAATAGCTGTAACTAGAGATGAGCGAACTTACAGTAAATTTGATTCGTCACGAACTTCTCGGCTCGGCAGTTGATGACTTATCCTGCATTAATTAGTTCAGCTTTCAGGTGCTCCGGTGGGCTGGAAAAGGTTGATACAGTCCTAGGAAAGAGTCTCCTAGGACTGTCCACCTTTTCCAGCCCACGGCTGCACCTGAAAGCTGAACTCATTTATGCAGGAAAAGTCATCAACTGCAGAGCAGAGAAGTTCCTGACAAATCGAATTTACTGTAAGTTCGCTCATCTATAGCTGTAACCCTAGCTGTGCAGGTTTGTAATTTTTGTCACATAAGACCATATACAAGACAGGTAAAAACAAAATTGGGAAAAGGAGAGAACAGGTATTAAAGCAATTTTAAATAGGCCAAGACTGGTGAAAGTTAATAGAATTTTTCAGTGTTCCTTGATATCCCCAGTTACGGACTTTATTTAGACCTATTAAACAGATTTAGTTTTGATGTTTACCCAAAATCTTGACAATCTTGCTGAAAAATTCATACACCACAATGACTGTAAATGATAAATTTGTTTACGCACACAAACCCCCCACACCACCACCAACAACAAAAAAGGACATGTTAAAAACCACATGGTGGGAGAACACCATGTTAAATATACTTGAGAAATGATAATGGGATAGAAAATGTGCTAGGACCTGCAACACAGTGACACCCTAGGGAATGTAATAGATATGCATGGGATAGTCAAAATGTCATGTGCTCCAGATATAGCAGTACACCGACACACAGATAAAAATTTTATTTGTAAGCCATACCCCTACAACCATGAAGTGCAAGTGCATAAAACCTTTACAGCATACCTACTGAAGTGCAGTGTAGCAGTCATAAAGGTGTTCCCCCACCTCACGCTCAAATGCGTTTTGCCCTTCATCCTCTGGGAGTAGTGAGGTAAGGGGGACACAGGACTTTATATACACAATGGTTTGAAGGAGTAGCCTTTCTGGAAAGATCATGACAACATGCCTTAAGCTTGCAAAGTTGTGCCAAAGTGGAGATTAGAGATGAGCGAAGTTAGTGATTCGATTTGTCAGGAACCTCGCGGCTCGGCGTTTGCGGGCTTTATCCTGCATAAATTCTGCTTTCAAGTACTCCGGTGGGCTGGAAAAGATGGATACAGTCCTAGGAGACTCTCTCCTAGAGCTGTAGCCACCTTTTCCAGAGCACCTGAAAGCTGAACTATTTTTGCAGGCTAAAGTCATGAACCGCCGGGCCGTGAGGCTCGTGACGAATCGAATCACTATCTTCGCTCATCTCTAGTGAAGATGTTTGGCCATACAGTACAGCCACATGCCTTGGGTACTCTGCAGTTAGTCAACTCCTGTATACCAATGTGAAGTTCTCACAGCACCCATATGAGGAGAGCAATGGACACTGGGGTCAGTGTAAAAAAAATGTACAGCTTCTTTCGTAGCAGACAGCCTGGGCATTTCTGCATGTAAAGTCAGTCATCATCCTGTGGGACTTCTTACAGGCAACACTGCTCTCTCCCCACCCCTCCCTCTGTCCTGACTGCAGAGGAAATAAATCCTGACAAGTTGATCACTGAAGTGGATTGGATTAAAGAGGAAGTCTGGTTTATGTCAACACAAAAGTGGACAGCATGAAGTGGTGGTCGCCATGCATCTCTATGCGGAGGTCGCTCTACATAGAGAGTGGGGTTTCAGTGGTCAGAGTGAAAGAGCACCATTTTGGCTTGGCACAGATCAGGAGACCTTGGGGGCCATTCAACTGGCCCACGATGACCAATCCACTTGATGTGTTTCCCTCTTTATGCACTAAAGCTGGCACGTTCCCTTAGTTTTTCCAGCAAGATGGTGCACCACCACATTATGGGTGTCAGGGCTGAGCATTCCTAGATGAACAGTTTCCTGGAAAGTGGAGTGGTGGTCGTGGGCTTGTTGAATGGCCCCCAAGGTCTCCCGATCTGACCCCCTTAGACTTTTATCTTTGGGGTCATCTGAAGGCAATTGTCTATGCTGTGAAGATACGAGGTGTGCAGCACCGGAAACTACGGATACTGGAAGCCTGTGCTAGCATTTCTCCTGCGGTGTTGCTATCAGTGTGTGAAGAGTGGGAGAAGAGGGTTGCATTGACAATCCAACACAATGGGCAGCACATTGAACACATTTTATAAGTGGTCAGAAACTTGTACATAACTCATTAAAGAATAAAGTTACATTAAAACCAAGCACATTGTTTCTCTTGTGAAATTCCCAATAAGTTTGATGTGTCCCATGACCCTCTTCCTATTGAAAAAACAAAAGTTAGATTAAAAAAAATGGTCACCACCCATCTTGAAAAGTTTCCCCCCTCACATACTAATGTGCCACAAACAGGAAGTTAATATCACCAACCATTCCCATTTTATTAAGGTGTATCCATATAAATGGCCCACCCTGTACTTAAGTAACCATAGAAACATCCGACAAAAAAAACCCAACACGGAAGCAGAAAATTTTGAAAACCGAAACCTGTGTCCGACTCCAAGCATTTAGCCACGGCTGTATGTTACATACTTTGTAATATTAGCAGTATTCAACAAAAAACTGCAGCCAATTACACGCACACCAAATACTGATTTGAAGTGTTAGGATGTACATTCATACATAGTATATTTATATTATTGAATTTAGAATGGAGTTACCCTTTAAGTTATGCATTTTTTTTTTGCTTAAACCTCAAGAAAACTGCTAAAGGCTATGTTGCAAAGTGTTCTGAAATATGATGCAATGAAATATTTTTAATAAGCAAATGGAGCATAACAACTACTAAACAAGGAGGGAGGGAGACTGGGTTTTATTTAGTAGCTAATGTACAGCATCTTTACCCTGGGGGACTTGTATTGCTACCGTCAATCCCATCCCTAATTAAATAAAAACATTAAACCATCACATCTTAAGTACCTGATGTAATGCTGTGTAATTACAATGCATAATCTTGGCCAGTGTTAGAATGCAGTTTGTTTCCTTACATGAGGGAATGACCTGTACAACTTAGCATTCGCAGTTAGAGATTTATCTGAATAAAAATTATCCCATAGGGTCCCGACACATTGTAATTTAGATCACCTGAATCCTGATCTGAAGAACAAGATTTTGCACAAAACTGCTCATTGTAGTACAGTCAGGTTCAGAGCACTAAATCATATGGGAAATGTATATTTTACCAATAATTAAAGGCAAATATGCTCTGTTTGCAATTAGCATTTATTTTTCCTTTATGCTCCCTTTAATGGATAACTGAGCAGATCAGAGTTTTATTATGTGCCGGAACTGTGGCTCTTCTGGAAATTTGCATTGTGCGTAATACACTGAAGGGAGTTAGTGTAGCATACTTTATACTTTATTGCAGCTATGACTCCTCATAAATCATTAAATATGACTCTACTTATAACCAGAAAGATGTTCTACACAATGCATTATAATGGTACAACTGGAGGAAGGTCTCTTAGAGTAATGCACCCCTTCTCTTTTACAGCAGTGTTTCCCAACCAGGATGCCTCCAGCTTTTGCAAAACTACAACTCCCAGCCAGAGGCGTACCTAGTGTCCCTTGCATTTCTGGCGGGGTGCTTTATCAGTGATTAAGCTGGGACCTAACTTTATTAGGTGGATGCAGTCATTTAACTATGCTCATGTGGCTCATATCTGCGTGACCAGAGCTATGGCCCTGGCTTGGCGGCACGTGACGATGACACGCACTTTCACCTTTTATTGTTTACTCTTAGTGTGGAGCCTCTGCCATGTATTAGCATCACTTCATACATGGATTCTGGTATGTTAATAAGGGTGAAAATAGCCTTGTATGAGGATCATCCGCTGCTTAGTCACATCCCATAACTATGGAGGTTGTTGACCAGTTTGGGAAATATTGTAGCCTAGTTTTCAACTGAAGGAAGTCCGCTCTTTTTCTGTTATCTCAATTACAGTCTCTGTTTAGGATTAATAATAGAACTGTCTCATATATCTCAGAGCTGAAGTACTTGCATATTAGAGTATCTAGTAGGGCCAAAGACTTTGTTAAACTGAATATCCAACCCTTGTTCGGGAGATTGAAAGATAAGGTGGTTGCTTGACTGAGACTTCCGCTGTCTGCCCAGGGTAGGACTTATCTTATTAAGATGCCATTGATGTCCCAGATTTTATACATTGTTCCCAAAGCACCAATTTGGATACCTTACTGGTTTCACAAGTTGCTTAGTGTTTTTAGGGAACTAGTCAGGATAAGGAGAGTGTTCAGAATTAAAGTGTACCTGTCAGTTATAAAAATGTTTGACATGTCCTAGGAACATGTCAAAAGTTTTTTATCGACCTGTACCCCTAAGACTTACATTGTAATCAGTCCAGGTCATGAGAAACGGGAGAGCACAAGCTAAGCATGGACTTCTCCCGGCTCGTTCGTGTAATCTGAATACTCAGACCACACTTTTTGATATGTTCATATCAAATGTTTTCTAAATGACAGATGCCATTTAAATTAAAAAGGAGGAAGCTATAAAGGAGGAATGCCATAGGAGGAATCTATATATAAGGTGTGGTAGGATTTGTAAAACTTTTTTTTATAACCAAGTTAATACCTTCGTGGCACAATCCTTACTTTTGGGAGCTAAACCTGTTACAGGGATTTTAACATTGGGAAAGAAAAGAAAATTATGTATGTCCTTTAAATATATAGTAATGGAGTCCTAAAGTCTTTCCAACAACTGAGTGTTTCATCAATATTACAGTTGGCTCTCGTAGCAAGCCTGACACTACCGGGGTGCCAAAATAACCCATTGAAAAACCGACCCTCTAGGTAAAAACAAACTGTAAGTAGAGGGGATGAGATAAGTGGCTTCCTGTCATCCTTTTCTTTGATGTAGAGCAGCGTTCCCAATTATTCTTAATGGGGTATTTCAGCCAAAGATATCTTATCCCCTATCCAAAGAATAGGGGATAAGATGTCTGATTGCGGGGTGGGGGGTCCGCCTCTGTCCCCCCGCGATTTCCATGCCGGGCTGCTGCTTTAGTCTCGGAAACCTCTGTGTTTTCAGGACTTGAGATGTGACTCCACGCCCCCTCCATTCATGTCTATGAGAGGGGGCGTGGCGGTCTGACATCTTATCACCTAAGGGAAAAGATGTCTTTGGCCGGAATACCGCTTTAATTAATAGAGTATACAGGACTCTACAAGCTTTGCAGAAAATTGTATTGAGGGCTGATCCCAAATGCCCAGAGGAAAGGGCAGATCTGAAAGACATGCTGTAAGACTAGTTCTTTGACACCATTTTTGCAAGAGGTAATGGAGCCTGTCAGAAAGGTGTTTGATGGAAGATTCCCCCTAGGTTTGAAAGTAGGGTTTATGGGTTTTGTTGGATCCAGGATATTGCCAATCATAGGGGAGGATATTGAATCCTTGAATGTCATTGTACTGATGGGATGGCAGGTGGATTAAACATTTAAAGCCCAATTTTAATTTTAAAGATGGTAACGTAGATGATTAGCTTGTTCTGAGGTAGTGTCAGAGACCTAAGCATGGTTAAACATGTTATTTATGGGCTTAACAAACAGAATTGTTGACTTTAAAATATTGTAACTTTTGGATTTATTTATAGGACACTTAGCTTTAGGGTATGTTCACACGTACAGGATCCTGCGCAGATTTGATGCGCAGGATTTGTAACTGGCAATTAGAAGCTGTGCTCAGTCATTTAGTTTACATTGAAATCTGCAGCAGAAAATCCTGTGCATTAAATCCTGTGCATCAAATCTGCGTACGTGTGAACCTACCCTTACCCCAGAGATGAGGTCGGGATTTAGGGGTTGCTTAAAAAATATTTTTTTATTTACTTGCTTTTTTGTTATGCTATATTGTTTATATTTTCCTATAATGTATATGAACATTTTGTTGCTGTCTATCCAGCAAACTCAAAATGGGTGGTGCTTTATATAAGTGTGGTATATGCCAACTTATTTTGTTTTCCCCCATTATGTTAAAGATACATTAGAATGTGTAAAAAAATGTGATCATAGTATTCAAATTAATAGGGACAAAATCCCTATTCTAATCCTTTATGTGGTGAGAATTGCCACATTATCATAGATATCGTGCCATGTTTCCCAAAATGTAAAATTGACAGCATGCCTTTTTTTCTTAAAAAGTTTGTCCTATCCCACTGTTTTGCTTTCTTGGCCACCTCTGCTCTGTTTTTGGCCTCTAAAAGTAGTAGGAAAATCTGGAAGCAGCTGAAGTGGGGAAGTTACGCAACTTGTGTAACACCTTTTGACATTAAAGGAAGTTGCACAAACTTAGTAACCTTGCAAGCAAATTTCGTAACTTCCCTGGTTTGGCTACTTTGGTTTTCCGACCCCCCCTAGCCCCTAGCTGCCGTAGACAGGCTGGAGGTGGCTGGCAAAATGAAACAATGAGATGGGACAACTCCTTTTAAGGCTTTCCATTGCTCTATTAATCAGTGAAATTACTTTCAGAACCATTTTGCTAATTAATTATTGAATACATTAACAACTGGGCTGGCTCCATCAACCGATGTCAGTGAGGTGTATGCCAGTGCAGATCCAGCGTAATATCAATATTTGCACCATCTCATGAGATCATGCTCTGTTCTGACAGCTTCCTGCACAGAGGGGATTGAAGAGCAGGGCATCCTAGGTGATCATGCTGCTAGAGCTGCTCTGGAAGTGTCAATGCTGATTGGACAGTGTCAGAAAATGCAGGCTCCTGTCCTTATGACACTGAGCAGTGGAGGCTGCCAGTTGTTCATTTATTTAACCCCTTAAGGACCCAGGACATCCTGTGACGTCCTGGCACCCTGGGCGCCGGACAGAGATCGGAACCGGATGCCTGCTGAAATCCTTCAGCAGACATCCAGGGCAAACGCCGAGGGGGGCCATGCAGGCCCCCCATGTCGGCGATCGTCACAAATCGCGAGGGAAATCGCCCCTGTGATCTGCGGCGATACCGGGCTGATCGGGTCTCTGGGACCCGACCGCCCGGTAATTTTGCATGATCCCGGTTGGACGGGAGGAAGACCGGAGGACGCGGCTGGGGACGGTGGAGTGCTGGGGCCCGGCCCCGGTACTTACCTCATCCCTGAAGACCCGGATCCCGACGGCGGTGGTGGCGACAGGTGAGTTGATCTTCGGCGGCGGCGCGGGACCTTTGCAGCAGTCCAAACCGCCGTAAAGCGATCTGGACTGCTCCATCTGGTCCCCTTACACTACAACTCCCAGCATGTCCAGACAGCCCTTGGCGTCTGGGCATGCTGGGAATTCCAGTTTTGCAACATCTGGAGGTCCACAATTTGGAGACCACTGTGCCCTTCCAGATGTTGCAAAACTACACATCCTCAGCATGCCCTTACTGTCCAGGCATACTGGGAGTTGTAGTTCTTTAACATCTGGCCCTTCAGATGTTGCAGAACTACAACTCCCAGCATGCCTGGACGGTTTTGGCATACTGGGAGTTGTAGTTTTGCAACATCTGGAAGGGCACACATTGGGAACCACTGTATTAGTGGTCTTCAAATTGTAGTCCTTCAGATGTTGCAAAACTACAACTACAAGCATGCTGGGAGTTGTAGTTCGGCAACATCTGGCTCTAAAGATGTTGCCTAGCTACTACTTCCAGCATGCCCGAGAATGTTTGGGAGTAGTGGATTTGCAGAAACTGGAGGCACACTGGTTGGGAAACATTGTCTGTTTCCTAACTCAATGTTTCCCAACCCGTGTGCCTCCAGCTGTTGCAAAACTATAACTACCAGCATGCACTGATAGACTGTGCATGCTGGGAGTTGTAGTTTTGCAACAGCTGGAGGTCCCTCCCTCCTCCCCTTTGAATGTACAGGGTACATTCACATGGGCAGGGGGCTTACAGTGATTGATCAGATTGCAAGTTTGCGATGCAGCAAATTTTGCGTGGCAGCTCAAACTCGCAGCGGGAAACTCGCTGTAATCCCCCGCCCGTGTGACTGTACCCTAAAAACACTACACTAACACAAAATAAAATAAAAAGTAAAAAACACAACATATACACATACCCCTACACAGCCTCCCTCCCAAATAAAAATTAAAAACGTCTGGTACGCCACTCCCAGTATTGCCGGACAGCCGTTGACTGTCCAAGCATGTTGGGAGTTTTGCAACAGCTGGAGGCACCCTGTTTGGGAATCACTGGCGTAGAATACCCCTATGTCCACCCCTATGCAAATCCCTAATTCAGGCCTCAAATGCGTATGGCGCTCTCTCACTTCGGAGCCCTGTCGTATTTCAAGGCAACAGCTTAGGGCCACATATGGGGTATCGCAGTACTCGGGAGAAATTGCCTAACAAATTTTGGGGGGTATTTTCTCCTTTCACCCCTTATGAAAAGGTGAAGTTGGGGTCTACACCAGCATGTTAGTGTAAAATAATAAATTTTTTACACTAACATACTGGTCTTGCCCTATACTTTTCATTTTGACAAGAGGTAAAAGGGAAAAAAGACCCCCAAAATTTGTAATGCAATTTCTCCCGACTACGGAGATACCCCATATGTCGGCGCAAAGTCCTCTGGGGGCGCACAACAAGGCCCAAAAGGGAGAGTGCACCATCTACATTTGAGGTGATTTGCACTGGAATTGCTGATTGTTACAACGGTTTTGACAAATGCAAAAAAAACTAAACCCCACATGTGACCCCATTTCGGAAACTACACCCCTCACAGAATGTAATGAGGGGTGCAGTGAGAATTTACCCCCCACTGGTGTCTGACAGATCTTTGGAACAGTGAGCTGTGCAAATAAAAAATTTAGTACAGCCCACTTTTCCAAAGATCTGACAGACGCAAGTGAGGTGTAAATGCTTACTGTACCCCTTGTTACGTTCCTCAAGGGGTCAAGTTTCCAAAACTGTATGCCATGTGGGGGTTATTTTGCTGTCCTGGCACCATAGGGGCTTCCTAAATGCGACATGCCCCCCGAGCAAAATTTGCTCTCAAAAAGCCAAATATGACTCCTTCTCTTCTGAGCATTGTAGTTCGCCCGTAGTGCACTTCAGGTCAACTTATGGGGTACCTCCATACTCAGAAGAGATGGGGTTACAAATTTTGGGGGTATTTTCTGCTATTAACCCTTGCAAAAATGTGAAATTTGGGGGAAACACACATTTTAGTGAAAACATTTTTCTCTTTTTTTATGTATGCAAAAGTTGTGAAACCCCTGTGGGGTATTAAGGCTCACTTTATTCCTTGTTACGTTCCTCAAGGGGTCTAGTTTCCAAAATGGTAGGCCATGTGTTTTTTTTTTTTTGCTGTCCTGGCACCATAGGGGCTTTCTAAATGCGACATGCCCCCGAGCAAAATTTGCTCTCAAAAAGCCCAATATGACTCCTTCTCTTCTGAGCATTGTAGTTTGCCTGTAGTGCACTTCAGGTCAACTTATGGGGTACCTCCATACTCAGAAGAGATGGGGTTACAAATTTTGGGGGGTATTTTTTGCTATTAACCCTTGCAAAAATGTGAAATTTGGGGGGAAACACACATTTTAGTTACTTTTTTTTTATTTATTTTTTTTATTTTACATATGCAAAAGTCGTGAAACACCTGTGGGGTATTAAGGCTCACTTAATTCCTTGTTACGTTCCTCAAGGGCTCTAATTTCCAAAATGGTATGCCATGTGGTTTTATTTCTGCTGTCCTGGCACCATAGGGGCTTCCTAAATGCAACATGCCCCCCAAAAACCATTTCAGTAAAACGTACTCTCCAAAATCCCTTTGTCGCTCCTTCCCTTCTGAGCCCTCTACTGCGCCCTCCGAACAATTTACATAGACATATGAGGTATGTGCTTACTTGAGAGAAATTGGGCTACAAATATAAGTATACATTTTCTCCTTTTACCCCTTGTAAAAATTTAAAAATTGGGTCTACAAGAACATGCAAGTGTAAAAAAATTAAGATTGTGAATTCTCTCCTTCACTTTGCTGCTATTCATGTGAAACACCTAAAGGGTTAAAACACTGACTGAATGTCATTTTGAATACTTTGGGGGGGGGGGTGCAGTTTTTATAATGGGGTAATTTGTGGGGTATTTCTAAGATGAAGACCCTTCAAATCCACTTCAAACCTGAACTGGTCACTGAAAAATTGTGAGTTTGAAAGTTTTGTAAAAAATTGGAAAATTGTGCTGAACTTTGAAGCCCTCTGATGTCTTCCAAAAGTAAAAACATGTCAATTTTATGATGCAAACATAAAGTCGACATATTGTATATGTGAATAAAAAATTTTTTGGGGGGAATATCCATTTTCCTTACAAGCAGAGAGCTTCAAAGTTAGAAAAATGCAAAACTTTCAAACTTTTCATCAAATTTTCGGATTTTTCACCAAGAAAGGATGCAAGTAACACCGAAAATTTACCACCAAAATAAAGTAGAATATGTCACGAAAAAACAATCTCGGAATCAGAATGATAACTAAAAGCATCCCAGAGTTATTAATGTTTAAGGTGACAGTGGTCAGATGTGCAAAAAATGGCCGGGTCCTAAGGTGTAAAATGGCTGGGTCCTTAAGGGGTTAATATTTATCCCTGCACTGTGGATGTCTATTCAATGTGCACAATTAAACACATGAACAGTAGAACTGGTTTTGTGTTATTAATTTAGTTTGAATGTGTTTGTCTGTAATTATGACAATTGTAATACATTTTATTACTAATTAATGCAGAAATCTGAATGATTTCAAAAGGTTCACTAACTTTATATTGCAACTGTATATGAAATAGCACCAAATATACTACCAAAACATGGTAAAGGAACAATGTTTGCTGGATATCAATGTAACATGTCACCCAAAAACCATAGCAGCAACACACATCATGAAAATATGTAGACTTTATTAACAATTATGTGTTAAAAAGCAATAAAGAGTAAACACAAAGCACAGGGCTGGATGGACAACAAGTGGAAAAGGCAAGATATAAGTATAGATCACAAGCATCAACATATAAGTAACATCGCATGTGAAAGACCTGGAATATAGGTGTGTAGTAAGTGATACCCTATTTAAAAAAATGCAGAGGACTAGAAAATATAATTACCAGTGCAGAGCCATATACCACAAGTGCTCACCCCAACGTACGTTTAGCGCCAGTGTGCTTCGTCAGAGGGCGTCAACCTGACTAAATGCACTGGCGCGAAACGTACGTTGGGGTGAGTGCTTGTGGTATATGGCTCTGCACTGGTAATTATATTTTCTAGTCCTCTGCATCTTTTTATATAGGGTATCACTTACTACACACCTATATTCCAGGTCTTTCACTTGTGATGTTACTTATATTTTGATGCTTGTGATCTATACTTATATCTTGCTATTACCACTTGATGTCCAGCCAGCCCTGTACTTTGTGTTTACTCTTTATTGCTTTTTAATGTTTTTTTAACACATAATTGTTAATAAAGTCTACATATTTTCATGATTTTGTGTGTTGCTTCTATGGTTTTTTGGTGACATGCTAAACTGTAAATGAAAGTAGCTGACTCGGGTAAATCTTTCTATCTTACTGGTCAATAACAACTTCTGACATACCAGAAGTTTTGATTGTTGAGGACCCGCTGGTGAGACCCCTACCTATTGATAAAACAAAGGGTGCATCTCTATTAGAGTAAATAAGAAGAATCCTGCACTCACCGCAAATCTAGAATTCAATATAAGAAAGCCGTCCTTGAGATCCGGAGGTTGCACGGGTAGGCTCAGAGGCTACAACCGGTAGTTTCGTGCAACAGGAGCACTTCATCCAGCCTCAGGTATTTTGTGCTTCTTATACTTTTACATGCACCACCGGACTCAAGTTCTTTTCATTTTGGAACATGATTGTGCAGGACTGGATTGTGCATCATAGTGGTAGTTGTTGCGTTGGGGTTATTTTTTGAACGATGCCTCCACCCATATTTTTCTTTTCTACTTGCTTATTTTGCATCTCTATTAGACTGTGCAGTGCTCTAACCGCGCTGCACAGCTTTTTTTTTCTGCTTGACTTTTCTCAAAAAGCTGAGCATGTATGCCATGACAGTCTTGTAAAGATGTATAGAGACTGTTGTGGTTTCCATTCTCCTTGTGCTCGGCTTTCTAAGGAAATTAAGGTCCACTGAGCTGAGCGATTCTTTCCCTTTGTTCTCGTGATTAGGGTCTTAGCAGCCGTACCCTCACTTATTACTACTTGTCAGAAGTTGGATGAAAGCTGAGATACAGAAGGCATCTACAGTGGGGCAAAAAAGTATTTAGTCAGCCACCAATTGTACAAGTTCTCTCACTTAAAAAGATGAGAGAGGCCTGTAATTATGAGAGACATAATGAGAAAAAAAAATCCATAAAATCTCATTGTCTGATTTTTAAAGAATTTATTTGCAAATTATGGTGGAAAATAAGTATTTGGTCAATAACAAAAGTTTATCTCAATACTTTGTTATATACCCTTTGTTGGCAAAGACAGGTCAAACGTTTTCTGTAAGTCTTCACAAGGTTTTCACACACTTGCTGGTATTTTGGCCCATTCCTCTATGCATATCTCCTCTAGAGCAGTGATGTTTTGGGGCTGTCACTGGGCAACACGGACTTTCAACTCCCTCCAAAGGTTTTCTATGGGGCTGAGATCTGGAGACTGGCTAGGCCACTACAGCATCCTTAAATGCTTCTTACGAAGCCACACCTTAATTGCCTGGGCGGTGTGTTTGAGGTCATTGTCGTGCTGAAAGACCAAGCGATGTTTCATCTTCAATGCCCTTGCTGATGGAAGGAGGTTTTCACTCAAAATGTCACGATACATGGCCCCATTCATTCTTTCCTTTACACGGATCAGTCGTCCTGGTCGCTTTGCAGAAAAACAGCCCCAAAGTTCGATGTTACCACCTCCATGCTTCACAGTAGTTATGGTGTTCTTTGGATTCAACTCAGCATTCTTTTTTCTCCAAACACGATGAGTTGAGTTTTTACCAAAAAGTTCTACTTTGGTTTCATCTGACCATATGGCATTCTCCCAATACTCTTCTGGATCATCCAAATGCTCTCTAGCAAACTTCAGACGGGCTCGGACATGTACTGGCTTAAGCAGGGGGACACGTCTGGCACTGCATGATTTGAGTTCCTGGCGGCGTAGTGTTTTACTGATGGTAGCCTTTGTTACTTTGTTCCCAGCTCTCTGCAGGTCATTTACTAGGTCCCCCCATGTGGTTCTGGAATTTTTGCTCACCGTTATAGTGATCATTTTGACAACACGGGGTGAGATCTTGTGTGGAGCCCCAGATCAAAGGAGATTATCAGTGGTCTTGTATGTCTTCCATTTTCTAATAATTGCTCCCACAGTTGATTTCTTCACACCAAGCTGCTTGCCTATTGTAGATTCAGGCTTCACAGCCTGGTGTAGGTGTACAAATTTGTTTCTCGTGTCTTTCAATAGCTCTTTGGTCTTGGCCATAGTGGAGTTTGGAGTGTGACTGTTTGAACTTGTTATCAGTATAAACGACGCCTGTCCACAACCTCAAACAGGGGCCATTAATATAGGTAACGAGTGGAGGACAAAGGAGACTCTTAAAGTTACAGGTCTGTGAGACCCAGAAATCTTGCTTGTTTGTAGGTGACCAAATACTTATTTTCCACCATAATTTGCAAATAAATTCTTAAAAAATCAGATAATGTGATTTTATGGATTTTTTTTCCCATTATGTCTCTCATAGTTAAGGTATAACTATGATGAAAATTACAGGCCTCTCTCATCTTTTTAAGTGGAAGAACAATTGGTGGCTGGCTAAATACTTTTTTACCCCACTGTATAGTATAGTGCAAGGAATGAGAGAAGTGTCCATTGAATGACACAGGTGAGGACACAAGACCTCCAGAAGAAAAAAAGATCAATTGCAGAGATAGGAACATAGTGCTGGGATTGAATCAGATTAAATGATGGAGTATGCTAGAATCTAATCCAGAAGACACCAAGTTCAAGAAACAACAGGTTCAAGTAACAGAGGTGTAAATAAGCACATGGATATATAGAGCTAGTCATTAGGATTCCAGGCATGGCTGTTTTTTTTTTTTAAATCTCCATAGTCCTTTTTTTTTTTTTTTAAATGCAAATGAAGCTTAAGTGACCAGCAGCCTTTACCAAGCGTTACTCCATAGCCAATGAATGGAGCACTGACCATTTGTGGTCCTCTGCTTTTATCACGGGAGACATTTATCCACTGTTCTAGTGATCGGTGGGAGTCCCAGTGGTTAGATCCCCACCAATTAGCTTGTTTTCCCCTACTTAATGGATAGGGGGAAACTTTAAATTACATATTTACAAAAAAGGCTTATAGCCAGGTAATACAATCCACACAGGTACTAAGGAAGGAGTCAGGCCATCTACAAAACATTGTATGTCTTCAGTCAATAAAATATGTGAATTTTACTATACTGGTTCAAATACAAAATCATAGAATGTTGCAGAATCTTGTATTACTTTTTTTTTTATTGCACTTACAGTATTTTTGGGAGTCCTCCCTCTCTCAAGTCAAAAGCATTTCTGTTTTGAGGACTCCTGAACACTTACTATTTGTCCAATAAAATAGATTCTGCAACATTCTTTTGTATCTGCATCACTGGACTAATATGGCTTCTCCAAACTACTGTACGATACTGGTGAAAATATTTGTCTGAAGAAGACAAAGTCCTAATAACCCAAGAAGAGGTGCGAACATGTGGATTCAACAGGTATTAGGGCCTCCTCTTAATTGTACAGTTTTCCTCAATAAACTAATCATGTTATTGCTTACATAAATATCATCATTGCATTCACATATAAAGTTTCATTCAATGCCAACACTCCTTCTTGGTGCGTTATCTATTCTTGGCAATGAATGTGGAACCACTAAATCTTTGCCTCTGGTAGAGTTAAAAGAGTACTCCAGGATACAAAAACTTAGCCCTAAGAATAGGGGATAAGTTTCAGATCACTGGGAGTACTCCAGGATACAAAAACTTACCCCTAAGCCTAAGAATAGGGAATAAGTTTCAGATCGCGGGGAGTTCGACCGCTGGACCTCCTCCCCAAACCCCCCTCCCCGTGATTTCCTGTACGGGGCTCCTACTCTCCACCTGAATGGGACGTACTCGACAACCACACAAAGCAGAGGCCGACACACCTGCTTAATGCAGCTCTATGGGACTTTTTGTGTCATGTGACTTTTTTTTTTTTATTATTGCATTGCACTCTTTCTTTTACTGAATAGCACCAAACAAATAGTTAATAAATACATTACAGAGATAAATCTTGAATGGTACAACCAAACATGCTATATGTCATAACTGCCAATCAGAGTAGGACACAGGTGGTATATAAGGTGATGTTGCCATAGTTACTTCCTCTTTCTTTATTAAAAATATATATTTTACCTAAAATAAATAATATAGGCGTTGGCACAGTAAATGAGGCAATAATGTGAAGTCTCTGTCTTGTAATAAAATTGGATATTTTCCTAGTCCTAATGACGGAAAATATGGATTTTATGAATGTGGAACCACTAAACCTTTGCCTCTGGTAGAGTTAAAGGATAGAGATGAGCGAAGTTATTCGATTCGTTATTCGCTGACTTTTCCTGCATAAATTAGTTCAGCTTTCAGGTGCTCCGGTGGGCTGGAAAAGGTGGATACAGTCCTAGGAGAGAGTCTCCAGCCCACCGGAGCACGTGAAAGCTGAACTAATTTATGCAGGCTAAAGTCAGCAACTGCTGAGCCGAGAAGTTTGTGATAAATCGAATCACTGTAACTTCGCTCATCTCTATTAAAGGAGATACAAAAATCTCACCCCCTATCCTAACCTATCCACCATGATCTCCTGTATGGGGCCCCAACTCTCCTCCTGAATGGGGCATGCTCAACCACCACACAAAGCAGAGGCTGCCACACCCCCTCAATGCCGCTCTATGGGAGAGCCGGGGTGCTGCACTCACCAATCTCAGGCTCTCCCATAGAGCTGCATTGAGAGGGCATGTCGGCTGCCGCTTTGTGCGGTGGTTGGCACGTGCCATTAAGAAAGAGAGCTTGGGCTTATACAGGAGATCTTATTAACCTACTTGCAGGCTTTCATCTGCCAGATCCCTTTCTTTGTACTTACCTCCAACCTACCATGTTCCAAAAATGAAGCACCCACTGTCAGCAAAGTACCTAAAAATAATTGGCCCTTCTCCATTGGTGGTGAGACAGCTGATAAACCAACATAGTAATGATTGCATTAGCATCTTATTGCTTACAACCCGCAGGAGATCACGAGGGGTCCCGATCTGCCCGACTGAGCTGCCGGGACTGCATTTTTCCTTTAGATGCGGTGATTAACTTTGATCACCGCATCTAAAAGGTTAATAACGGGCATCACTGTGATCGGTGATGTCCGGTATTAGCCACGGGTCCCTGCTATCGTTAGCCACCAGAACGACCTGCGTTATAGCACGGGAGTGGGTGCAGGGCGTACAGGTATGCCCTGCGTCCTTAAGAGGTTAAAGGGGTACTCCGGTGGAAAATAATTTATTTAAATGTTTACAAAACAGATTTGTAAATTATTAAAAAATCTTAATCCTTCCAGTACTTATTAGCTAATGTTTGCTACAGAGGGGGTTGAGTAGTTCTTTTGAGTCTGACCACAGTGCTCTCTGCTGACACCTCTGTCTATGTCAGGAACTGTCTGGAGCAGAATAGGTTTGCTATGAGGATTTTCTCCTACTCTGGGCAGTTCCTGACACGGACAGAGGTGTCAGCAGAGAGCACTGTTGTCAGACTGAAAAGAACACACACTGGTAGAAAGCAGCTGGCACTGCTGTCCCTTCCAAGCACACTTTCTCCCTTATTTCCCCTCCAGCATTAAGGTCCCGGCACAGTCACTCGCTGTTGCCGCGATGTCCGTGGTGCACAGCTCAATCAAAACAAAAGATGCAATATGGCTTGAAGCAGAAGAAACAAGCAGCAGTTCACCATTCTTGATAGCAAACAAGCTGATTGATTACAGCATACGTTGCATGCAAAGTGATGCAGATGCACACAAACGAGCAATGTCCTCAGCTGAGGGAGAGCACTAGCTACTCCGCTGGCTTCTCCGACCATACTCTACAGGTGACGTCACCTGAAGAGTATGGGCGGAGAAGCCAATGGAGTAGCTGGCGCTCTCCCTCAGCTGATGTAATTTGTTGGTTGCATATAAGAGAGTGTTTGTACGTAATTTGTGTGAGTCGAAGAAGCACTTTTCCTGCAAAACGGGCATTGTTTGTTTGTGTTAGTTTGCACGGTGAGCTGCTGTTGGATTCTTCTGCTTCAAGCCAGACTGAAAAGAACAACTCAACTTCCTCTGTATTATACAGCAGCTGATAAGTACTGGAAGGTTTAAGATTTTTTAAAGTAATTTACAAATCTGTATAACATTCTTTAGCTAGTTCATTTGAAAACATTTTTTTTTTCATCAGAGTACCCCTTTAAGGCTAAAATGGGCTGTGTCCTTAAGGGGTTAAAGGGTCTGGTCCACAGATCAAAAATTCTTATTTCTCATGAGTTTCTGTTGTAAATATGATATTTATCCAATTACTTTATGAGTTATCCTTCCCCCAATGTAAGGGTTCCCTGAATTTAAACTCTTTCTGGCTGCAAATATCTGTTCTGGGATGAGCTTTCAAGTAGCGGTGACATGATCACAACAACACTCCTACATACTTAGAGTCCTGCCCCTGCACGAGGACATAGGGTCAACTTGAAAGACTTTGACTGTTCCTGTCTTTCACCTTTACTTGAGACCAGGTCAGGTTCACGTTAACAGAACAGATTTTTTTGGTGCAGGCTCCTTTGCCAAGAGCCTCTTGGTCTGCCTCCTCTGTGCTGTCCTTATGGATTTAAATCAAGTTCCTGTCTGCAAATCTCATCTGCGCCCTTTTGCAGGGTGTGTCTGATCTGTCTCCATTTGCACTTACAAATCCCTAATTTTATTGGTGTCAGCATTTGAAACCCAGTTTGGCAGGTCACCAGGCTCGTTTGATGTAGTGCATGCAGCAGTAGATGAAGACAGCTTTTGCGTGTTTTCTGCTGATATGTACCATGTCTTCCTCTTGTAGATCAAGACCAATTTTTATTTGAAGCTTTGTATTTTGGTATGGTTGCTGAGTTAATTCTAGTGCCAAATGTTTCGAAGAGCTCCCTTGCCTTTCTGATTTTGATAGATATATCAATCTTGGTGCCACCATCTTTGGCAATTTGGCTTCCAAGATACTGATAACTTTTGTTTGACCTGGTACAATAAAGCTGGAGGGGTTGTCCACATAGATTTTCCTTGATTTAGTTTTAGCGACGACGTTGACGATTAGACCTACTTCTGTGGAGCAGCTGGCCAGGTCATCGAGCTCATTCTGCATGTCAGCAAAGCATTGTGTGAATAAAACAAGGTCATCAGCTAGATTGAGGTTATTGAGATGCTTCATTCTGATAGGATGCCAAAGCAGCCCCCTGTTGAGTTCGCAATCAATTGTTCCGGCTATAGCCTCATCAAAGACAATGAGAAAAAGTAGTGGTGATAATATACATCCTTGTCTCAAATGAAGACTACCCAGATAGGGTACGGTAAGGCTCCTTTATGTATAACTCTGCATATGAACTCTTCATACTGTGCTTCGATGAGATGAATGATCTTCTAGGAGTCTAAGGATCACCTTACATATGGCCTTGAGATATATATATATATATATATATATATATATATATATATCTATATAGCAACAGAAGAATGCAGCAGCACACTGCCAGCACAAGGATATAGGTGAAACATGAACATGCAGATAAAACATGGAGAGCTATACAGCTATGGTGTAATAGATGCAAATGTGAAACTATGAAATAGTGAGGCACTTAGCTCGCAGATTTGTCTCCGCCAGCGGTCAAATAGCTTGGACCGTCCCACCGCGATAAGGTGGCCTCATTGGGACGGACCCTACACTGTGAATATGCCTCTGTGTGAACAGTTCAGTAAGCATGGCAGGATCTGGAACATCCAAGACACCTTATATACACACCTGATAGAGATGGGTGGGGTGCAAGGCCAGCATGGAGGTAGCCACTCCCCCGTATGTGCAATACAGACAAAGAATAAGTCAGCCAGCACTTTAGTTGATACCAAACTATTATATGGACCTGGCCTGCAGGTGCACGCTACTAGGCTTGATATACAACAACAGAAGAATGCAGCAGCACACTGCCAGCACAAGGATATAGGTGAAACATGAACATGCACATAAAACATGGAGCGCTATATAGCTATGGTGTTATAGATGCAAATGTGAAACTATGAGATAGTGAGGCACTTAGCTCGCAAATTTGTCTCCGCTGGTGGTCAAATAGCTTGGACCGTCCCACCGCGATAAGGTGGCCTCATTGGGACGGACCCTACACTGTGAATATGCCTCTGTGTGAACAGTTCAGTAAGCATGGCATATATATAGAAGCCTAATGCCACACTAGTTTTTGCAGTTAGGTCCCCTTTCTTTGGAACTTTCACTGAGATGGCCTGCAGCTTATTGGCCAGAAAAGATGTGGTGTTCCAGATACTTTAAAGAGTCAATGGAGCATCTCTGCTAATAATTATGTATCCAAAACAGAAAAAAGAAAAAAAGAAAAAAAAACAAGCTAGCAACTATAAGGGATGTACACCAAAAAGTCTATACATATTAAATTATATTCCTTTATTAGTAAATCTTGACATACAGGGGACAAGAGTACTCAAACATTTAAAATCAATTAAAACACACACATCATGTTCAGGCGGAGGGATGTGACCCTACAACGCCCTACCCCGTACTTGGAAAAATATACCAGCAAATAGATACATGCAAACCCGGATGAAAAAATTACAGATGAATGTAAAATCATATAACATCCAAATCCCACAATGCAAAAATAATAACAAGAGAATAACAACCTGTACTTGTATATATGAATGTCCTAAACTATCCAATCTATACAAATCAAGGTATCACTAGAGGACACACATATCAAAAATAACTGCTGGTGCAGTATATGATAATAGATAGCTAACGCTAATAAATCCACCAAAGCATATATAGCACAAAAGAAATATACCAAAGTGCAAGGTTACAAGCCTGTAAAAAGTGCATGTGCTGTAAAGCTGCCTGTGGGACCCGCAATGTGTCAGTATGGAAACCGGGATCGCAAGTATCTAAGTACAGGAGAAGCTAACCAAATAATTATGTATCAGCGCTGAGCATCATTGCAGAAATTTGATCAATCCCTGGTGCTTTGTGTCATGACCGACGGGATGGACAGGGAGAGTGAGCCTTAAGCTGTCACAAGAAACACTCTCTCTGCCTTCTTCCCCATCCGGCCTAAATGGCAAATTGACAACCACGGTGTCGTTCCCTACCTGTGATAAAGTGAAATGGGTGTAAAAACAAATAATACTGTACATAGGCAGTCACACAACCAGATAAACCAGACAGGATATAAATATACAAACAGGGCAGGATATAGCGTACTAACATACAGTTCAGAAACCGGAATCAAGATTAACGGCAGATATAAAAAAAGAACAAGACTAGATATGGAATAAGTATATAGCAAAAACCAGGAGATGCAGGGGATAAACAGATGAACTGAAAGTCAAACACTAAACAGGTCAGGAAACATAGAACACTGTTCACTCTGGACACAGAACAAAGAACAAACTAGACTCCCCACTCCAAACATGGCGGGACATCAATACAAACACCAAATAGACTCCTAGCCAGTGGGCATACTCCACCATGCGACCAGGATGCTGGCCTAGAAGGAAACAGAAATATAATTCACAGAACACTAGACTGACATTACACTTGGTTGGACTTTATGCTCTTCATGCTATTGATTTTACAATGGTGCTTCAGAATTGACACAGTTATTGTGCTATATCCTTGGCTGGTCATACTAGGTGGTACTAGGTGGTGAGACTTGCAAAAGTTGCTCGAAATGGTCAAACCCTGCGTTTAAGCTTGTCAGTAGGATCAGTAAGCAACTCACCATATCTGTTTTTAATGGACATTTTCACATTTGTCTTGGCACCACTTAGACAACGTAAGAGTGATCAAATTCACCATTGGTTGCAATTTTCTCACCTTCTTTGGCTAGAGCATTCATCCAGATCCCATTTTGCAGTCTTTTCCAGTTCTACGTGGCCCTTTGACTGGCTTTCTGCTAGGTCACTTTAGTTCTTGTGTGCACATTGTCCGCTTTTGCCCAAAGACACATGTCTGTGGTAAGCTGGGCATTGTATTGCAATTATAAAAAAAACTATTTAAACAAAAATAGTATACATTTTTCACAGCATGAAAGCTACAGTGGTTGTGTTAGACACAAAACAATCCATAAAAAGGCAGGACACTGCAAATGCGCAGTAGAGAATAAGAGAGACAGCATATGGCCTGGCAAAGCGCACCCACAAAAGAAGGGTGGTCACTGAGAGAGTCTATGGTCAACATCTAGCTATGTGTCAATATAGAAGAAGAAGGTGCCCTGGTCACATTCAAGAGTAACAGAAAAAGGCAAGAAGACTCCTAATAGGATGTAGATATAATAGATACAATAAAATTGATCACTCATTTATTTACTGTATTTGTTTATTTATTTATTTATTTATTTATTTCCTATTGGCTAAATAAGTACAATTTCATTGGTTATACATTGAAATTGCAATATGTTCATGGGCAAACCCTTTTTAAGAAAAGGGTTCATTTTTCTTTTTAGTTGTCTAGGCGGAACTCCTGTTATTAGAATAGAACGTTGTTTAATAGAGAAGGTCAAAATCCAAGTAAGACACACTTGATCCCTTGGGCCCATGGGCCTCAATTCCCAGAGCTAGTTGAGCCAATAAATTAGGATCATGTAAAAGAATCCACTTTTGAACAAGTTGACTGCAAAATCTCAATGCATTTAATAGCATGCTGCATTATACGAAATTCCAGAGCCCATAACTTTGTCAGCAGTATTTACCAAAGATATCTGAAGCTGTTCCGCCTCGGGGGCGAGATATTGTCCGCCACACAGGTGTTTATTATCGTCACCATAGAATTATTAGCCTCTAATTTAATTTTTAAACAATTATTAAGTTAATGGGATGCAAATGAAAGAAAATGAACCTATAAATATATGTGTTTTTCTCAAATTTGTAATTGGATTTTTTGATGATCTTTTGGCTTTGACTTTGATAAGCGGCTTCTCATAACAGTCTAATTAGACAATATGTAAACTTTGGCATTCGGTTCTGTCCTAGTGGCTTTTTCAAATTATGTTTGTAAAATTTGCAATTTCATATTACAGATTAAAAATTAAAAACTGCAGGAGGCTAACATTAAAATGAGAATTCATTTCAGGCAAAGCCCTATAGACAAAATCCACCCTAATAGAATTGTGCATGAGGGGCTGCAAATCATGATCTATAGTTACACTGGGGAGGGCTTGTCAAAGCCGGCATTGTTGGCCTGTAGTTCTATTCAGAGCGTTTAAACCATCAGTGAAGTCACTTTGGGGAAAATCGGAACATTATCAAAGAACACTAAATTAGCAAGAAATTAAAGCATATACCCTTGCATTCTCAAAACAAAAGACCCCTTCATTAAAAACCTTTCATCAGTGGTTTAATATTCATAGCAGTCATTTGCATAACTAAATCAGTTTTCACTGATGAGAAACGACTAAAGTTTTCCCACTAATTTCTTTTTTGAATGAGAGCTCCAGGTTTTTCTTTTTTTTTTCTTTCTTTTTTTTATTTTTATTATTATTAAAATTTTTGCACCAGTACAGAAACTAAATACATGACTTCAACATATTGGCAAGTATCATTCTTCCCCATGTCAGGCTAAGTATTGCTGAGGGATAAAAACATGGTGCTTGATGACAACACAGTTCGGTAGTTTTTCACCTACAGTACCACTGGGTTTGACGGGTAATGCTTTATGATGATGGAAGTGATTCCATGGTGACATGGCGCCACCTTGTTTAATTTGGCGATGCATCTTGAAATGAAATTTCATATGGCGCTCTCAATTTTTTTACAGTTTTTAATTTGTGTTTAAATAAAGTTTTTTTCTCGGTGTAGTTTTTTTTTTATAGGCCTGGAGGCTTTGGGGTGTCAACCCGTCTTCTCATGCTCTTCAGGAGCGGTTGATTTTTTAGTTCAATTAGTGATCACATAGCAAAAATCCATGCTTAAAGGGGTACTCTGCCAAAGGATAGGGGATAAGATGCGTTTAGAGCATCAGTGCAGCGCCAGAAGCTTGTGACCTCACGGCTGCACCCTGCTCGTGATGTTACGGCCATGCCCCCTCAATGCAAGTCTATGGGAGGGGGCGTGACAGCCGTCACGCCCCCTCCCATAGACTTGCATTGAGGGGGCATGGCCATGACATCACAAGCCTCCGCCCCGCATCACCAGTCATCCGGCACGTGCACCGGATGTCTAGGATGCTGCAGCCGAGATCGCGGGATAGGGGATAAGATGTCTAGGGGCGGAATACCCCTTTAAGGACTGAAATGTCCGAAAGTCGCCTGTGAAGAGGAATGTTTTAAAATTGCAACAAAAGTCTTGGAATTTATAAGCTTGGAATGTTATTATGCTAGAATATTGGTATCAGTCCCATTAAGGCCATTTCTTACATATATGTTTTATTTAATGGGACTTTTGACAGAATGTCCACATATATCTACAACATACTATAATGTACCATACCAGAATGGCCAGAAATGGACAAATGGACATTCCTGGGACATGTATGGGCAATATTAAGTTTTCTTCAATAACTATATCCTCTCCATTCAGGATTACACTGCTAAGGCACTGCTTTAAAACACATATAATATGGGAGAGGAAACTCCTTTATCAACAGGCTTCCCCTTCTCTCGCTTTGTGGAAAATGAAGGGCAAGTGAGTTGTCCCCATCCACTCCCTATTGATATAGGCATTGACCCCCTTTCTCCCACTTTTTACTAAGGACACTTAGAGACCAATATCTGCTGATCCTCTAGGGAAATGTAGAATCTAGAAGACCCTTCCTTATCTTGCTACCTAAGAGCTCCTTTTTTATCGTTTGAACATTTTTTACATTATATGTTGGAACTTTATTTCACAGTCTCCTTAAAGGGGTACTCCGGCCCTAAGACATCTTATCCCCATCGTATCCCCGTCGCTGGGAACCCCCGCAATCTTGCATTCGGCACCCACCTCTTTGAGCTGCACGGCTGTCATGCCCCCTCCCATAGACTTGCATAGCGGGCATGGGGCGTGACATCACACGGGGGCGGAGTTGTGACATCACAATTCTCCGGCCCCGTGGTTGGCACCCGGCAGTTTGTGAGCTGGCAGGGTGGCGTGCAGCTCAAAGAGGTGGGTGCCGAATGCAAGATTACAGGGGTCCCCGTTGGCGGGACTCCAGAGGTCAGACATTTTATCCCCTATCCTTTGGATAGGGGATAAGATGTCTTAGGGCCGGAGTACCCCTTTAAAGAGGTTAAAGATATGAAGGACATTCATCGCCTATCTGCTAAGGAACAGCACAGAGCAATCTTCATCTTGCCCATAGAGTTAAATGTAGTGACAGCACTAGAAATGAGCGAGCCAAGCCCGGCAAACCTGGTCTCACTCAGAACCTTAGAGTAAAATCAGTGCACAGACCTTTTGAACTTTGCCAGGCTCAGGTCATGCGAGCCTATCAACGGCACTATAATTAGCAGATGCAATGAGGAACACATAGGGGGAGATTTCTCAAAACGTGTGCAAAGGAAAAGTTGCCAAGTTGCCCATAGCAACCAATCAGATCGCTTCTTTCGTTTTGCAGAGGCCTTGTTAAAAATGAAAGAAGCAATCTGATTGGTTGCTATGGGCAACTGGGCATCTTTTCCCCTGGACAGGTTTTGAGATATCTCCCCCCCCATAGCATTTTGGCACTTTAACAAAGAAAGAAGTACTAGGAACACTGAAATGGCATCAGGGTAGCCAAACATGCCTTGCAGCTAGCATCACCTGACCCCAGTTTATCCAATCATTGCTTGCTTTATGTGACAACCCTATGCAGTGCATAGTGTTTTATCTCACTGCTGCTTCTCTGCTGAGCCCCGCTAAGAACAGGCTTGGGGAAACAGCAGCGGTGACATCAGGAAGCTTCGCCCATGCACCAAGCCTGCCACCGAATCAGAAGAAACGGAGGAAGATAGTGAGAGGACGAGACCACGGATCGTGGACAGGTAAGTATCAGTGTCTCCCGCACTACACACCTGTACCAACAGGTTAGTGTGGTGACACTGATGACAGATTCCCTTTAAAGGGGTACTCCGGTGGAAAACTTTTTTTTTTTTTTTTAAATCAACTGATGCCAGAAAGTTAAACAGATTTGTAAATTACTTCTATTAAAAAATCTTAATCCTTCCAGTACTTATTAGTGGCTGTATACTACAGAGGAAATTCTTTTCTTTTTGAATTTCTTTTCTGTCACTACCACAGTGCGCTCTGCTAACACCTCTGTCCATTTTAGGAACTGTCCTGAGCAGGAGAAAATCCCCATAGCAAACATATGCTGCTCTGGACAGTTCCTAAAATGGATAGAGGTGTCAGCAGAGAGAGCTGTGGTTGTGACAGAAAAGAAGTCCAAAAATAAAAGAATTTCCCCTGTAGTATACAGCCGCTAATAAGTACTGGAAGGATTAAGATTTTTTAATAGAAGTAATTTACAAATCTGTTTAACTATCTGGCACCAGTTGATTTAAAAAAAAAAATTCCACCAGAGTACCCCTTTAAGAGCTGATGAAACCCCTTGCACTGCATTGCAGCTGCCATCTTGGAGAGTCGCCTTGTTTGCTATCTCCCTGCAACAAATTCATGAAAAGTTGAATGCCCCTTGATGAATTTGGCACTCAGGAACATTACTGAAGATTTATCTCACAGTTCTCCTACATTGAAATGTGCAAATATTTGAAAAAAAAAATCTATAATCAGCTGTCCTATCTGAGGACTGAACCCAGAACCTTATGGGATCAGCTAGTCAAAAAAAAAAAAAAAAAAACATGAACCTATCCTCAGCCCCTCTCCTTTTTGTTGTAATAGAATCCTTTCAGAACTTATCCTTAAAGGGGTACTCCATTGGAAAACATTTTTTTTTTTAAATCAACAGGTGACAGAAAGTTAAACAGATTTGGAAATGACTTCTATTCAAAAATCTTAACCCTTCCAGTACAAGCAAATCCCCACAGGAAGCTTATCCTTCTCTGGACAGTTCCAAAAAGGGCAGAGAGCACTGTGGTCAGACAGAAAGGAAATTCAAAAAGAAAATAACTTCATGTGGAGCATACAGCAGCTGCTAAGTACTGAAAGGGCTAAGATTTTTAAATAAAAGTAATTTACAAATCTGTTTAACTTTCTGGCACCAGTTGATTTCATTTTTTCCCCCCAGGGAAGAACCCCTTTGAAGTTGAACCTAGAGCCCCCAATTGTGTGGGTGTTTAGAGTTCTTTTCAGTGCTGAAGTGTTGAGACTAAATATGAAATATGCATTTTAGGCTGTTTCCTGTATTTTCTAGGTTTAATCAGCCATAAAATGTTTCTACCGGTGTTTAACATAAATATGCATTAAAAGCATTGAGAGTAAAAGTTGACTGGCAGTGTCTCCGCCACTTGACTACTTGGTGAATGCCAAATCACCCCAAAACAATAACCTTCAAATAATTTTTTATAAAAAAGAAAAGTCTGGTAAAGGAATTGTTGGACATCTGCTTGTAAGAACGTTGATGGCAGTACCAGTACTATAACAGCAGCAGCCAGATGCATGGTGGTAGTAGTAGCAACAATAGTATCAGTAAGCAAAATTTGTCATTGTCTTGCAGGGGCTGTGTGGTTTCGGTTAATAGTATGGCCCTTGTGGACTGGTTTGGATATTATAGGTTTTTGCTTGGTAAATAGAAACTAGAAACTAAACATTCTAGATCTTCTCAGGAGAAGAAAGTTGAGCCAGTTGAGCTAGGTGTCACTGGATTCTTCATAATCTACACTGCTCAAAAAAAAAAGATAACACATCCTAGATCTGAATGAATGAACTAATCGCATGAAATACTTTCATCTTTACATAGTTGAATTTGCTGACCACAAAATCACACAAAAATTATCAGTGGAAATCAAATTTATCAACCCATGGAGGTCTGGATATGGAGTCACTCAAAATCAAAGTGGAAAACCACACTACAGGGTGATCCAACTCTGATGTAATGTCCTTAAAACAAATCAAAATGAGGCTGCACAGTTTGTGTGGCCTCCACGTGCCCGTATGACCTCCCTACAATGCCTGGGCATGCTCCTGATGAGGTGGCGGATGGTCTCCTGAGGGATGTCCTCCCAGACCTGGACTAAAACATCCGTCAACTCCTGGACAGTCTCCTTTGGATAGGGGAGAAGATGTCTTAGAGCCGGAGTACCCCTTTAACACGACAAATGCGATACTTTATGCACCTTTATTTTAGTGTTCAAAAGCATACAAAATCCATAGTATATGTAGTGTGTTTTTAAACAAGAGAAGAGATAAGTGGCAGAGGACTGAAAGAGGAAGAACGTGAGCTGCAGCAGGCCTGCAGGGGAAGGTAAGTATAGTTTTTTTCAATTTTTTTCTTTACAACACCAGAATACCACTTTGCATCTGCATTTTTCCACAATTGCTTTCTTCTTTATTATGTTTTTCTTTCTTCCTTTTGTTGCTTTTTTGTATTTTTGCTTTTCAAAATTGTTTGTTTTTCCACCAAATGTTCTTATTGAATATTGAAAACATAATATGCTTGCTATATTACAGAGTCCAGGAGCATAGAAGTGGTGGTTACATCGGTCAACTCCTACACTTCCTGTAAACTGAGCAGCTTAAGCAAAAGATGCCAAGGATCATCTTTTAGTAGACTGGTTTTACAGGTCTGCAATGTTTAAGGGGACCATTGGAGTTTGGTAATGAAGAAGAAATCACACCATCTGGATATGGACAAAGCAAACAAGTGAGTACATACTCCGGGGAGTGAACAATGTGCTGTGTGCTGACCTGTTCATTGGATTTGAATTGTATACAAGTCACCAGGGAACTCTCTTATACTATACGAAGTCCACAAGAGGATGGGCTCAGCATTGTCTACAGGCAGGGGGTCATATGTAGTAAACAAAGCCCCAATGAACATAGAGCAATATCATTTTTAAATTATTCTAAACATTTTTTTTATATGGTTACTATTTCTGTAATGTGTATTTGTATATTCATAAACTGTAAGATACTTTGTAAAGAGTTATCTGCTATTTTATTGATTTAGTGTTCTCTTTTCCTTATAAATATGCTTAGAATGGATTTTTTTTTTTACATATTTACTGAGGAATTGGGGTTAGTGCCCATATACACATTACGAAAAAAAGGCAGCATAGGTGGGGCCGGCCAATTGTCTAATGTGGTTTGGGTTCCTTCTGACAGATGATGTCAGGGAAGAGAAGGATCAGGCATGTTAGGCTTCAACTACTTAAAGGGGTACTCTGCCCCTAGACATCTTATTCCCTATCCAAAGGATAGGGGATAAGATGTATGATCTCAGGTGTCCCCCCTCTGGGGACCCTGCGACCTCCCTGCTGCACCCAGCATTCGTTTAGAGGGTTGGGTGCAGCTCCGGGGGCTCATGACTTCATGGCCACGCCATGCTTATGACGTCATGACCACACCCCTCAATGCACAATTATGGGAGGGGCCTTGATGACCACCACACCCCCTCCCATAGGCTTGCATTGAGGGGGCGTGACCATGATGTTACAAGTGGGCATAGCCGTGACTTCACAAGCCTCCGGTGCTGCCCCACATCACCAGTCATCTGGCACAGATCGAAGCTCGCTCCATGCCTTTAATCATTTTGTTCTTGAATTAGCTGCTGCTAGAGGAGTCTGGCAGCGATTTATCCCTTCTTTCTCCAGAACACCTAAAGAACGAACTTTCTTCATCCAGAAGAAACATGCATGTATTTGTGCAGTACAGCCTTTAGCTGTGTGTGTGTGTGTGTGTGTATATATATATATATGTATATATATATATATATATATATATATATATATAAAAATATTTATATATATAAGCATGAGAGTACAGCAGCACACCGATAGCACAAAGATACAGATAAAACATGAAATGCTATATTGCTACAATGAAAAATTGAGGTGCTTCGCTCACCATTTGGCCAAATAGTTTGGACCATCCCACTACGATAAGGTTGACCTTATTGAGACGGACCCTACACTATGAATGTGCCTCTGTGCAGTCAGTTACTAGGCTTGTAAGGTCTGAGACATTCAGCACCTTATGTATAAATAGTTAATAATGATTGCACACATTATTAATATTGTCATATACTGCCTGAAACTCTTAACCTCTTCCAGTTGTAATATGCCAAATTTAGAGTACAATTAAACCTGTTTATTGATTCTATTCAACATAAAATTTGTGAAAATGACATGCTTATACAGACCAATTAAAATGGCAAATGGTTGTCCTACCTAGATACTAATTCCCAATCAACACGATAGGGGATAAGTGTATGATCGCTGGGGTTCGACCACTGGGACCCTCATCAATCTTGAGACATATTGTCCTAAGTAGGGGCGGACTGACCGGCCAGGCTTATCGGACGCCGTCCGAGGGCCCGGCCGGGTTAAGGGCCCCCCGCCGCCGCTACTGAGGATCCAGGACACTCATGCCAGATCCCCAGCAGACAGTGCTGGGTATGTGTGATACACGCACATACAGGAGAAGGTGTCCCCTCTGTTTGAGCTGTGACCTCTGCCCCACACAGCATGCAGTACAGGCGCCGATGATGTCACTCATCTGCGCTTGTACAGTGGAGGGGATTATACGTGGGCCCCTGCTGCTGAGAAGATCAGGTGATCATTTTTTTTAACTCTGCCTATACCTGTGGGGAAGAGGGGGGGGAACTCTGCCTATACCTATGGGGAAGGGGGGGTAACTCTGCCTATACCTATGGGGAAGAGGGGGGGGGGGGTAACTCTTCCTATACCTATGGGGAAAAAGGGTGGGGGGGGTAACTCTGCCTATATCTATGGGGAAGAGGGGCATGGGTAACGCTGCCTATACTTATGGGGAAAGGGGGAGGAGAGGGGCGGTAACTCTGCCTATACCTATGGGGAAAGGGAAGGGGGGGGGGTAACTCTGCCTATCCCTATGGGGAAAGGGGGAGGAGGGTAACTCTGCCTATACCTATGGGGAAAGGGGGGTAACTCTGCCTATACCCATGGGGAAAGGGGGAGGGGGTAACTCTGCCTATACCTATTGGGAAAGGGGGAGGGGGGTAACTCTGCCTATACCTATGGGGAAGAGAGGGGGTAACTGCCTATGGGGAAGAGGGGGGGGGGTAACTCTGCCTATACTTATGGGGAAAGGAGGAGGAGGGGGTAACTCTGCCTATACCTATGGGGAAAGGGGGGTGGGTAACTCTGCCTATACCTATGGGGAAAGGGGGGATAACTCTGCCTATACCTATGGGGAAGAGGGGGGGGTAACTCTGCCTATATCCATGTGGAAAAAGGGTGGGGGGGGGGTAACTCTGCCCATATCTATGGGGAAGAGGGGCATGGGTAACTCTGCCTATACTTGTGGGGAAAGGGGGAGGAGAGGGGGGTAACTTTGCCTATACCTATGGGGAAAGGGAAGGGGGGTAACTCTGCCTATACCTATGGGGAAAGGGGGGTAACTCTGCCTATACCTATGGGGAAGGGGGATGGGGGGTAACTCTGCCTATACCTATTAGGAAAGGGGGAGGGGGGTAACTCTGCCTATACCTATGGGGAAAGGGGGGTGGGTAACTCTGCCTATACCTATGGGGAAAGGGGGGACAACTCTGCCTATGCCTATGGGGAAGAGGGGGAGGGGTAACTCTGCCTATACCTATGGGGAACGGAGGGGGGGGGGGAGGTAACTCTGCCTTTTCCTATGGGAAAAGGGGTTTTAACTCTGCCTATACATATGGGGAATGGGGGGTTTATATCTGCCTATACCTACAGGGAATAGGGGGGACTCTGCTGCCTATACCTAAGGAGAAAGGGGGGTTAAGTCTGTTCCTATACCTATTGGGAAGGGCGGTTAACTCTGCTGCCTATACCTATGGGGAAGGGGGGGTTAAGTCTGCTGCCTATATCTATGGGGAAGGGTGGGGGGCTAACTCTGCTGCCTATACCTTTGGGGAAGGGGGGTTAACTCTGCTGCCTATACCTACAGGGAAGGGGAGGGGTTAACTCTGCTGTCTATACCTACAGTGAAGGGGGGGTTAACTCGGCAGCCTATACCTACAGAGAAGGGGGAGTTAACTCTGTTGCCTGTACCTACGGGGAAGGGGGGGCTACCTAACTTTATACCTGGATGCCTAACTACTTACCTACATACCAGACTATCTACACTGCATATTCCTGCTCTATTCCTTGCTGCTGGCTCTCAAAGTGTGCATAGAGATATAGGCTCAGCGGTGGGGTGTTGGGGTTGTGACCAGTATTAAATGAGGCACAAAAGGCAGTCACTCTTGGGAGCAAGCACTCAAGGGGCCACCTGGCACACTGGGAAGTATCTCTATTGCAAGCATGGGGGCATGTAAGACTTATGGGGGATCTTAGCCTGAAACACTTGGCTTACTCTTGGAAATTTTAGGGCTAAAAAATGAAAGTTAGATGGCATACACTACTTTTTTCCACTTGTACGTCTTTTCCATATGATATCATTTTACACAAATGATAAGGAATAAAATAACAACTTCATCTTTACTACACCTGTTGTTTCCTACCTATACACTGCAAGACTGCAAGCAGTCACTTTTTATCTGTCGTGTGCCAGATAGCGAGCCTGCATCCCCTCATTGCATAACCACAACACCATATTGTATGTAGCATATTTATAGAGCCGAAGCGATTTGCATATTTCCAGTCTTTCATTAAATATTAATGAATTTCTTTGTATTCATTTAGCTCGCGGTTTTGAGAGATGGGAACAAACAAAAAGATTCTATCTGTTTGTATTTTTTGTCTGTGTGTGTGTGTATTTTTTTTAATTTATTTCTACCTTTTTTTTTTCCTTCTCCCCCTCAATGGAGACCCCTGGTGTATCCACACACTTTGTTTACAACAAATTAATCCGTCGCTGTTTACCAGGCTGAACACCCAAGTGCATAACTTCCACATTCTGTCCTTTTTCTGTGTGTTTTTTTTTTTTTTTTAATAATCGCAACCTGGGATTTGTTTGCAAAAAAAGCCCTAATCTGCATGTGAATTATACAATTAATTTTTGATTAACCACCTAGTCCTTTTGAAAACCCGCACTGTATAGGATAGGGCGCATTTAAATAATTTTGCTTAAACAGGAGGGGAAAAGGGCTTTTTAATGAAAAAAAAAATTTCTCTCCTAAACAACAACATTTAGAGATAATCAGAGCAAAAACAATGGCAGAGAAGCCGGGGGTAGGATGTCATCTTTAAATATAACAGCTTAGATAAAAGCACCCAGATTGCGCCTTATCAAAACATAGAACATCAAAGCTCTCTCTTGTCTGTGCTAAAATACCAGGCCCTGGTGTCTGAATGTACCATTGTGTGCTCGGGAATATTGCAGAACGCGCATTCAGAAAGGCCGTTCTGACATATATTACATCACGTAGAATACTTATCTGAAATTCCGACAATAATTATCGGAAAGAATATACTCAGAATGACTTTTTTGTGTTTTTTTTTTTTCCTCTTCTTTCCGCACACATCTTCAACACAAGGAAAGGAAGATAACGGCATTATAAAGAGGGGCCTAGTCTCAGAAGGTTCTCCCTGGAGCCGCTTCTTCGATTAAATTTGCTACGCCACTCTACTGCCGCGGAACAAGTCAAAAGGAAGAGACTATGAGGCTTTTATACAGGGTAATAATAGGGCAAACACAACCCTTAGCAAAAGATAAGATCCATTGTCAATACAAACAAAGGGAGATGCTTTAAACACCACTGGAAGAATATATATGAGCAAAGTTTTATTTAGAGGATTTTTTTTTAGGATACTGTTATTTAATAGAATTATTTTTATGGAGAAGTCCATTCCTTTATTATTGGGCTGTGATATGTAATGACTGTTAGATTTGACCCCAATTGTTATAAATTGGAAAATACAAAAAAATATTTGTTTTTCTAAACTCAAGTTTAGCCGTATCATTAGTTTAACCAATACAGCAAATACGTAGACGCAGTAGCACTCCAGAGTAGTGAAAAATAGTGACTTTATTTATCACCAAAAATGCACAGTGACATTTCAACCACCTCTCGTGGCCACGAGAAGTGGTTGAAACGTTGCTGTACATTTTTGGTGATAAATAAAGTCACTATTTTTCACTACTCTGGAGTGCTGCTGCGTCTACGTATTTGCTGTATCCAAGTGGGACCCGTGGACCAGGGCACGACCACAGCCTGTACCCTCTTACTCTGAGTATTTGAGTGCTGCTCTATCTGCTGCTATACATATAGTTTAACCAATATGGACACCATTCACTTCTATAGCATGAAGCTCCTGGGCACTCTAAATATCTGCTAGGGCCACCTCCAATCATCATGTGATACACCTTGCAATGACGTGATTGTACTGCCTGTTGATAAGGTTGGGTTCAAATGTTGTGTTATGGTCAGTATTGTTAGCTCAAACCAGGAGTGGAACAGACTTGTGCCTCTTTCTGTGTTTTGGACTCTCTCCTGATCATGACTAAAATACTGACTATAAAGAACTATGGGGGTATGTATCATGTGCAATTATTTAGCAGTCTGGTGGAAACAGTTAGATGCAAATGTTATGTGATTATTTGCAATTTTCACAAAGACTGGCAAAATGGGCGTGACTTGGTGGAGAGGGACGTGGCTTCTGACAAGGGGGCGTGGCTGCTGTTAGCTGAATTTATGACAGTTTTACACTGGCAAACCAGCATAAACTGCTGTTAAAATCTCCGCTATAGGTATCCACCGCTACATAAACCTAGAAAACTTGTGTGCTTGCAGTGGAGGCTGTGCATTGGGGGAGGCTTGATAAATGCCCCCTATGTGTAAAAACAGCCCTATACTGATATTCTCTTGTTAGGCAGAGAGGCCTATGGGTCCCTCAGGCTAGTTGAGGGCAGGCATAAATGTAGCTTCTGCATCTATAGCTATGCCCCTAACATTATTACTGCTTAACCTGAGGCTGTCCCCAGACTGACAGACAGGCAGAGACAAGGGCGTACCAACCATAGTGGCAGACCATGCGGCTGCTATGAGGCCCTTGAAGAGAGGAGGCCCCGTTTTGGTTAATCTCATTTATTTTTCCGCATTTTTCTAAGCTGCAGAACTCCTCTCTCCAGGGAACTGCATTGTCAGTAAATTCATTTAGGGGGATACATGGTTCATAGAAAGAAAAGGGGAATAGATATTTTACCTTTCTGTCCTGCTGGAGCAAAATCAGACACATAATAGGAGGAAGACTTTGATATTTGCTATGGGCCCCCTTTCTTTTATGTATGCCACTGGCCAGCGATTTTGCAAGTGGAGCGTACTTCCGCAAACTTAGGCAGATTTTTTTTTATATTCTAGACTTGATGATTGGATTTGGGAGCTGTAATAGGGGTCATACTGCTTGCCACTTGCAACTAATTAAATTGTAAAAATTTCATGGAGACCACAAAAATATTCAGTTGTGTATAATGTGTACAGCCGAGGAGCTGGAATGACCTACAATCAGGGATTAACAGGCCATCTAGAGTACCAGAGGATCTAGAAAAACTGGAACACTATTAGAGACCCCAAATGTCACACAGAAGGCCACCCCATTTGATATTCTTCTGATGGGAATGATGTATTGCAACTAAAAATCTAAGAAATGTCAGGATTTTCATCCTCCTCCATTTCACTACTTGTTTCTCAGACAACTTAAACTCTCAGCTGAGACTAGCAAGCAGCTTCATGTATCCCCGGCTACCTGCTTATTAAAACTTTTTTTCCCTCCTGGGTTCTGGCTATATAAACTGCAAAAATTCAGTCTGCCTTTGCTTGGTCTCTGATCTCCAAGAATGTCCTTGACTGTGGTTCCATGTAAGACTCTGGCCTGGCCGATATCCACTCTGGTTCCCGACTCTGATCCATACATTGCTTCCTATTCCTGTGTACCTCCTCTGTCTCTTTTCTGTTCTGTACAGATCCCTTTCCAGTAGTGACCTCATTGTCACAGGCAGCAGAGAAAGGTGACACCAAAAGATAGATAAGACAATACCTCAGCTTTGAACTCTACAAAGATCAGAGGGCATGCCCAGAAACATTTCCTATACATTTCAATGGGTCCAGACTATTGTTGCCTGTGTCCAGGGGATTGGTGTATAGCAGATCTCTAATTACTGTTAAAAGCAGCTCAGGCAACATGACTGCACCCATAAAAATGTACAAATTATTAAAAGGTTAAAAAAAGAACATGTTTTGGTATCTGGCATTGATCATGAAAAATAATCTAAGTAATATATTCCCTTCAAATGATTATTTTGGCCATCTTCACCCAATAAGTGGCTCACAGGCAGCAATGGGCCACTAGGACCTAGAAGTTTGGTCATCACTTCGAGGAGTAAGGGTTTCACAAAGCAGGAAGGGCAAAGGGGAAGCCCTTTAGCAGCTGAGTAGTCTGTTGATTTCCAGCATGGACATTGTGCTGTCCTGATGGCGGGACAGACTCCCTTGTGCACCCTATCTACATAGCCCTTAGGCTGGTTTGTTCTCTATATACCCCTTTCTTTTCAGGGAGAAACACTCCCCCATTTTTTTCTTCTCCAAAGAAAACAATAGAGAGAGAGAGAGAGAGAGAGAGAGAGAGAGAGAGAGAATAATTCTCTATCTCAAACCCAGCTAGGTTCACTGTCTCCAGACTATAATATCTTTCCATTTTCCCATTCTTCCCCTGTGATACTGGATGACCCAGTGATTAAAACATTTTTTAACCCTCCTCCCAACAAATGCGGACCTTGAACTTATCACATAACGGCATGGTGGTTGGATATGTGCTGAAAAATTTAAAGGGGTACTCCGCCCCTAGACATCTTATCCCCTATCCAAAGGATAGGGGATAAGATGTCAGATCGCCGCGGTCCCGCTGCTGGGGAGCCCCGGGCGTAATGACGCTCTGTGCGTAATGACGGGCGATACAGGGGACGGAGCAGTGTGACGTCATGGCTCCGCCCCTCGTAGCATCACGGCCCGTCCCCTTAATGCAAGTCTATGGCCTCCCATAGACTTGTATTGAAAGGGGCGGGTCGTGACGTCACGAGGGGCGGAGCTGTGATGTAATGATTCTCCGGCCCCTGTATTGCCCGTCATTAAGTGCAGAGCGAACTCGCTCTGCGCTGTAATGATAGCGCGGTGCCGCAGCGGGGATCCCGGGGCTCCCCAGCAGCGGTACCGGCGGCGACCTGACATCTTATCCCCTATCCTTTGGATAGGGGATAAGATGTCTAGGGGCAGAGTATAATACTAAGGTAGGAATTACATTTTGTACAGTCCACTGTTCAGAGTCTCGCAGAGTCTATCTTAGAATGCCATCCAGGGACTTTGGCTCCTGTAGACAACACTTGAACTTTGACTTTTATCCTGCAGTCCTCTTTATCACAGGGATATATACCGTAATGTTACTATTTATCACTTTCTAATCTACAATTCATGTCACAAGTTTAATACTGAATATTTTTGCTTTTCATCTTTGAGCTTTGCCTGTTACTGCAAGTTACCCTCCATCCCCCCCTTCCCCTCCCTATAAAGCCTGGATGGCGATCTCTCTATTGCATACATTTTAGTTACATATGCTAACACTGACCTCAGAATTTCTTAAGCTTCCTAGGCAATAGAGTATTTCCTGTATGCTGTTACATACTAACTTCATGCATGGCTCTAAAGCTGTGAATGATCACTGTCATTTCAGCAAACTTTGCAAAAATCAATAGTACCAGCAAAAATAAGAAAATTTGTAATGCTTCTTTCCCCTCCAGTCAAGCTTCTTTCCTGCCCTCCCAAACTTATTATTCACAAACAGCTTAAAGGGATACTCCGATGAAAAACTTTTTTGTTTTAAATCAACTGATGCCAGAAAGTTAAACAGATTTGCAAATTACTTCTATCAAAAAATCTTAATCCTTCCTGTACTTATTAGCTGCTGAATACTACAGCGGGAATTCTTTTCTTTTTGAAACACAGAGCTGTCTGCTGACATCATGAGCACAGTGCTCTCTGCTGACATATCTGTCTATTTTATGAACTGCCCAGAACAGCATGTGTTTGCTATGGGGATTTCCTTTTACTCTGGCAGTTCCTAAAATGGACAGAGATGTCAGCAGAGAGCACTGTGCTCGTGATGTCAGCAGACAGCCCTTGGTTTCAAATGGAAAAGAATTTCCACTGTAGTATTCAGCAGCTAATAAGTACAGGAAGGATTAAGATTTTTTAATAGAAGTAATTTACAAATCTGTTTAACTTTCTGGCACCAGTTGATTTAAAAAAAAGTTTTTCACCGGAGTACCCTTTTAAATCTGTCCTGACAAGCATTTACTTGCGGAGATCAGGTTACGGATTGCCCAAGTTTATGGAGAGGTAAGGGGGAGTGGCGAGGAGTAGCTAGAGAGAGAGACTAAAATAAAATAGAGAGACTGCGGAGAGACTATGCTTGCTGTGAGTATTAGATATGACCTCAGTGCTGGATTTACAGTTGACACCACTCAATACTGCTTTATAATGTCCTGCATTTTTGTAAAATCTGAATATATCACAAAGAGGCTTGCTGACACTGCAACCTTGTAATCAACAGGATGTAATGGAGTGGGGTAAATCCTATAGGGCCAATGCAAGAGACAACTCCTGGAGGTGCTTCACTAATCAATAGAAAATAGTGGCACTCACCATCTGACATTAATACTCTTTGTCAAGCTACATAACAAGTTTGACAAAGTGCCGGACAGCGCAAAACATACTTTGCTCCCCCCTCTCTCCACATCCTTTACTGCAAGTTTTTATGGATTCATGTGAATAAAAGATATCATTTTAATGACAGATGCCGATTGCCTCCATTTTCTATACTGCTGTTTTTTTTTTTTTATCTAGGTATCATTGCTATTGGATATGTGTTATCTCATACTGCTTTTTGTGTTCTTGTATATTTTTTGACTTATGCTCAACTCATTCTCCCATTTCGAAGCATTACACATTCCTCCTCCCCCTTCCCCTGCCGGAATATTGGCTTCATGAGACTTAGGCCCTCATTCACAACTAACTATATGCCCATGTTACGGGTATTTTCAAATGTATACTGCTGTGAAATTATAGGGTTGCATAAATCACAACTCACTGGGAATCCTCCCCTGCGGGAAAAGCCCACAACTTAAGACCCCCTTCTTAATTTAAATTCCACTTTCATTATTTTAATCATAAAAGGGTATAATTTCCAATGAATACCAAACTTTTAAACTCCAAATGAACACTGGTTATTAATCAGTATCACTTGTGGTCTTTCACACCACAAGGTGGAGCTGTAAAGCACCTCTATGAACTGCCCCTATTCCTAACTGCTTGGGACTATAGCTTTCTTTCCAGTCTAATATTAAAGTATGTCATGGAGAAATGTAGACCATGGGTGTTCACTGTGTTAAAAGCTCAGACAGTCTCAACGATGTTTTCTGGCATTCCGACTTTATCAAGGGTTGAGAGGCTACTGATCAGGCTATGTTCACATTGTGCTGTTTCCTGCATTGTTGATGCCATTTTGCCATGATTTTGTTGAAATCGCTGCAAAGAGGGAGTTATATTACAGCGATGTGCACAATTTCGGTAAAATAGCTTCAACTGGCCATGATTTCTCCCAAATCACCTCAAAATTCCCCAAAAAAAGAAGCAACAAAAACATGGAAAAACTGCATCGAGTGAAGACAGCCTTAATGACTCCACCGAAAAACATCTTATCCCCTATCGAAAGCATAGGCGATAAAATGTCTGATCGCAGGGGTCCTGCTTCTGGGGACCCCCGCGATCTCTGGGATAGCAGCAACGGCATTGGGAGCACGCAAGCTTGGAGCTTCTGCGTTCGTGATGTCACACCATGCTCCCTCCATTCATGTCTATGTGTCCACCCATAGACATGAATGGAAAGTGCGGGGCGGCTGTAGTCACCAGTCATTCGACATGGAGCGGAGTTCGCTTCCTGCACAGATGACTGGGGTGCTGAGCCAGAGATCACGGGGGACCCTCGCGATCAGACATCTTATCCCCATGATAAGATATTTTTTGGCGGAGTACCCCTTTATGGCCAGAGTTGCACTGCAACTTTTTGCACTGCAACCCTGCCTCCGGACAGGGTAACGGGGGCGGGGCCGCGCGCAAGGCTAGTGTTGCTGGCCAATGCGCGCAGCCCCAGCTATCAGCGTGCTCGCTCTTGCCTGTTTGATTGACAGGCGGGAGCGAGCACAGCAGTGCCTGAATTTCGACTCATTGCCAGGCTGAAATGAGTCGAAATTCAGTGGTGACGTCACTGCTGAATGCATTCGGCCACTAGGAGGGCGACCCCTAGTGGCCGAATTTAAAAGTGATTTTAAACTTGTTATATTATATATATATATATATATATATATATATATATATATATATATATATATATATTATAAGTATATTAGAGATATGTTGTAGTACTTAAGTACTACAACATATCAATTTTTGTACTTCATGACAGTGCCCATTTAAGCCCATTTTCACCTTAAGGACCCGAGCATTTTTTGCACATCTGACCACTGTCACTTTAAGCATTAATAACTCTGGGATGCTTTTACTTTTCATTCTGATTCTAAGAATGTTTTTTCATGAAATATTCTACTTTATGTTAGTGGTAAATTTCCGTCGATACTTGCATCATTTCTTGATAAAAAATGTTAAAATTTGAGGAAAAATGTTAAAATTTGAGGAAAAATTTTAAAATTTGGCTTTTTTTTTTTTTTTACTTTGAAACTCTCTGCTGATAAGGAAAATGGACATCCCAAATAAATTATATCTTGATTCACATATACAATATTTCTACTTTATGTTTGCATCATAAAGTTGACATGTTTTTACTTTTGGAAGTATTTTCAAAATTGGAATTATTCAGGGACCAGTTCTGAAGTGGATTTGAGGGCCCTTCATATTAGAAATACCTCATTATAAAAACTGCACCCCTCAAAGTATTCAAAATGACATTCAGAAAGTGTGTTAATCTTTTAGGTGTTTCACAGGAATGGCAGCAATGTGAAGGAGAAAATTCTAAATCTTCATTTTTTACACTCGCATGATCTTGTAGATTCAGTTTTTCAATTTTTACATGGGGTAAAAGGAGAGAAATCACCCTAAAATTTGTAACCCAATTTCTCTTGATTAAGGAAATGTTACACTCTGCGCTCTGGCTGCAAGCTCCGGCCGAGAGTGCAGAGTCCCTGTATCCCCGTCTCCCGGCGGGGCCAGGATTCGCATCGCGGGACGCACCCGCATGCGAGTCCCGGCCCGTCCATTACCTTGCTCCGCTCCTGCTACTTCCTCTCAGCCTCGGTGTGTGCGGCCCCGTCCCTTAGGGCACGCGTGCGCCGGTGCTTTGAGATTTAAAGGGCCAGTGCGCCCATAATTAGTAGTGCACCTGAACAGCACATTATAAATTGTTGCACCTCTCACCCCCCCCTGCCGGATCTTCAGTGCTCATTGCCTAAGAGAAAGCGTTCCCATAGCCTGTTTTTGTCATACCCGTGTTCCAGACCTTCCTGCTATGTTTACTGACTCCGAACCTTTGCCGCCTGCCTTGACCTTGTGCTACGTTGATTGCGCCTCTGCCTCATCCTCCTGTACTCGCCTTGCCCAGTTACCTGTGTGGTCGTGCCGTGTCGGGGGAAGCGACCTGGGTGTTGCCTGCCACTGTAAATCCATCCTGCTCTGCGGCGGGCTCTGGTGAAGACCAGCGGCACCTTAGACTTCACTCCCCGATACGGTTCGAGTCATCAGCCACACAGGTGAAGGATCCACATCCAGTTCGTGACAGCCCCGCATACAGGTGCGCAACAGGAAATACCTAATATGTGGATGCTAAGTGCTCTGTGGGTGCACTAGAGGGTTCAGAAGGGAAGTAGCGACAATGGGATTTTGAAGAGTGTTTTTCTGAAATGGTTTTTGGGGGGCATGTCACATTTAGGAAGCCCCTATGGTGCCAGAACAGCAACAGGGCATACTATTTTGGAAACTACACCCCTCAAGGAACATAACAAGGGGTACAGTGAGCCTTAACACCTCACAGGTGTTTGATGACTTTTCGTTAAATTTGGATGTGTAAAGGAAGATAATTTTTTTCACTAAAATGCAGGTTTTTCACCAAATTTTACATTTTACAAGGGGTAATAGGAGAAAATGCCCCCCCCCCCAATTTGTAACCCCATCTCTTCTGAGTATGTAAATACTCCATGTGTGGACGTCAAGTGTACTGTGGGCACACTACAATGCTCAGAAGAGATGGAGTCACATTTGGCAAATTTTGCTGAAATGGTTTTTGGTGGGCATGTCACATTTAGGAAGCCCATATGGTGCCAGAATAGCAAAAGGAGCCCCACATGGCACACTATTTGGGAAACAACACCCCTCAATGAACATAAAAAGGGGGTACAGTGAGCCTTTACACACCACAGGTGTTAAACAAATTTCCGGTAAATTTGGACGTGAAAATTAAAAATTTTTATTTTATTTTCTCCAAATTTTTATTTTCACAAGGAGTAATAGGAGAAAAAGCCTCCCAAAAGGAGCGCCATTAGGCTTTTCGAGAGAGAATTTATTTGGAATGGAAGTTGGGGGCCATGTGCGTTTGACAGATCTTTGGAACAGTGGCTGTGCAAATGAAAAATAAAATTTTTCATTTTCATGGACCACTGTTCCAAAAATCTGTCAGACACCTGTGGGGTGTAAATGTTCACTGCACCCCTTGTTACATTCCATGAGGGGTGTAGTTTCCAAAATGGGGTCACATGTGGGGGCGAGTCTACTGTTCTGGCACCATGCGGGCTTTGTAAACACACATGGCCTTCAATTCCAGACATTCTCTCTCCTAAAGCCCAATGGCGCTCCTTCTCTTCTGAGCATTGTAGTTTGCCCGCAGAGCACTTTACGTCCAAACATGGGGTATTTATATACTCAGAAGAAATGGTGTTAAAAATTATGGGGGGCTTCTTTCCTATTATCCCTTGTGAAAATAAAAAATTTGGGATAACCAGTATTTTAGTGAAAAAAATAAAAAAAAATTCATTTTCATGTCCAAATTTAACGAAAGTTCTTCAAACACCTGTAGGGTGATAAGGCTCACTATACCCCTTGTTACATTCCTTGTTAAATGTGGGTGCTTTTTTTGTGTTTATATCAGAACCGCTGTAATGATCAGCCACCCCTGTGCAAATCACCTCAAATGTACATGGTGCGTTGTCACTCCTGAGCCCTGTTGTGCGCCCACATATGGAGTATTTCCGTATCAGGAGAAATTGCGTTACAAATTTTGGGGGTCTTTTTTTCCTTTTACTTCTTGTGAAAATGTAAAGTATGGGGCAACACCAGCACGTTAGTGTAGGGTTAATCTGTTCTTAGGCTACTTTTGTTTATTTTAGTTGCTGGGCTACGCCTAGCTTTCTGGCTGGTCAGCTGACCTTGCTGATTACATCTGGCTGGCTATATAAACCTGCAGTGTGGTATCAGACTTCACCTGCGAAAGAGTTCCTCCAATAGCTAGCTTTTAAACCCTGTTTTCCCTGTTTACCCGGTATTCGTCCCTTTTGGCTTGACTTCCTGACTCTTCTCTGGTATTATCAAATTTTTACTTCGAGATATCCTGTTACTGACTTGGCAAGTGGACTTTGACTAATTGTGTGTGTTTGTTTAATTTTATTTCTGTTAGTTTGAATGCTTCCTGATGTTCTCCCAACCTGTGTCTGCTTTTTGTAGTTTATTTTCTTGACGGTAACTCCCATCACTTATTTAGGAAAGGACCGTCACAGTGGTTGTCGATCCGCTGTTTAGGGCGGATAGGCGAGTAGGCAGGGTAAGAGGGAATGGGTGAGATCGGGGCTGCACTCCTTCCCTGCCCATATGTGACATTAGGAAAGATATTTCATTTCTCCTCCTGTTTTACCTTTCTGTTTCTTTTTCAGTTCGACTTTGGATTCTTGTCTGTGTCTTTTCACATATGTAACTTTGTTTAGCCATATAGGGGGAGATTTATCAAAACCTGTGCAAAGGCAATGTTGCCCAGTTGCCCATAGCAACCAATCAGAACGCTTATTTCATTTTTCATAGGCCTTGTTAAGAATGAAAGAAGCAAGCTGATTGGTTGCTATGGGCAATTGGACAACTTTGCCTCTCCACAGGTTTTGATAAATATCCCCCATAGTTCTTTTTAGCCCTGACACGTTTGTTTAGATTTGAGCCTGTTAGTTATTCGTCTGTTCCTTGGTTTGTTTAATTCTGTCTAGTTTGGCATTTGTTATTGGTATCTTGTACTTGTATTCAGATCTGTTTGTCTTTGTGTCTTCCACTAGGCTGGTTTTCTTCTGGTATTTAGTCTGTTTAACCTAAACCAAAATCTTGATCTGTATTCAGACCTGTTTGTCTTTGTGCTTATGCTTTGTGTGTTTTTTGGTATTGTCTAGTTATCCAGTACCTATGTATATTGATCTATATAGGGGAAGATTTATTAAAACCTCTGCAGGGGAAGTAAACAATAAGATCGCTTCTTTTTTTTTTTTTTTTTAAAGGCCTCTGAAAAATGAAAGAAGTGATCTGATTGGTTGCTATGTTCAACTGTTTCTTGTCACAGGTTTTGATAAATCTCACCCATAGGGGTAGATTTATCAAAACATGTCCAGAGGAAAAGTTGCTGAGTTGCCCATAGTAGCCAATCAGATCGCTTCTTTCATTTAAAAAAAAAAAAAAGGCCTCTTCAAAATTAAAGAAGCGATCTGATTGGTTGCTATGGGCAACTCAGCAACTTTTCCTATGGACAGGTTTTGATAAATTTACCCCATAGTGTTCTGACTTCAGTTAACCTGTCCATAACCTTCATTCCTGGTTGGTCTTGCCGGTATATTTGCACTTATGCTGTTTATATTCTTGTACCTGCTGTATCTTACTTTGATTCTGAGGCTGTTGTCTCTACGCTACATATACCTGCCGCTATATTTCCCTGACATCAGTTTACTACTTTGCATTCCTGCCATTATTTAGTATCCTGGTTCCCTGTCTTTGTTAGCTTGTTAACCTTTCGTATCCTAAAAGAAAACCTATAAAATCAAAACCCCACCCTCTCAAGATATGAGGGCCATTGAGTGACATGCAATCATATGAACTGCAGCTGTCACTTGAAGGGGTACTTCAGGGAAATGAAACTTATCCTCTATTCACAGGATGGGGGATACATTTCTGATTGCGGGGGTCCAACCCCTGGGGCCTCCTACAATCTCCTGTACAGAGTTCAGCTACTCACGTATCCTCGGCCCCCCAACCCCTACTTACCCATCCTTGGTGCCCTCTGGCCCCCACCCCCAGAGACAAGCTTTACTGACATCCTAATCAAGCCTCAAACTTGAAGCTCTATCACCTCTGTGCTGCAGCCCTGCGGACTGCTCAGTGGCGGATCCTGGGGGGGTTCCGCCACTAAGCAGCCCGCAGGGGGCCCCATCACATTCAGGACATCCCTGTGTCCCGAAAGATCTTTTCGGGATCAAGGATGTCCTGGTTACCTTTCTGCGTCCCCGCATTAACTTTAAAAATGCAGGGGTCGCCGGGTGGTAGCGCACGCAGGGACGTCACTGATGTACCGTGCGTGGGCCCATAGGAATGGAGGAGCTGAGCATCGGAGCATCGAGGAGGAGGATGCGCGGGTATGGTAAATTACCTGCACGTCATCTTCAGTGCTCCGACAACCGCTTGTGAACCCGGACCGGAGGACCGGTGGACAGAGCACTGAAGTGGGGCAGTACACAGGCATACAGCCTCCAGCCATACACTGTATATGGCTGAAGGCTGTATGTCTGTGGGGGAGCTATACTGCACCTAATGTGGTGGAACTATACTGCACCTAATGTGGGGGAACTATACTGCACCTAGTGTGGGGAACAATACTGCACCTAATGTGGGGAAAAATACTGCACCTAATGTGGGGGAACTATACTGCACCAAATGTGGGGGAACTAAACTGCCAGCCTAATGTGGGGGAACTATACTGCCAGCCTAATGTGGGGGAACTATACTGTCAACCTAATGTTGGGGAACTATACTGCCAACCTAATGTGGGGAAACTATACTGCCAACCTAATGTGGGGGGGGGGGGGGATCCGCCACTGAGCAGCCTGCAGGGGGCCCATCACAGTCAGGAAATCCCTGTGTTCAGAAAGATCTTTTCGGGATCAAGGATGTCCCAGTTACCTTTCTGCGGCCCCGCATTAACTTTAAAAATGCAGGGGACGCCGGGAGGTAGTGCACGCAGGGACGTCACTGACGTACCGCACATGTGCCCATAGGAACGGAGGAGCTGAGCATCGGAGCATCGAGGAGGAGGACGCGCGGGCATGGTAAGTTACCTGCACGTCATCTTCAGTGCTCCGACCACCGCTTGTGACCCCGGACTGGAGGAGCGGTGGACGGAGCACTGAAGTGGGGCAGTACACAGGCATACAGCCTCCAGCCATACACTGTATATGGCTGAAGGCTGTATGTCTGTGGGGGAGCTATACTGCACCTAATGTGGGGGAACTATACTGCACCTAATGTGGGGGAACTATACTGCACCTAATGTGGGGAACAATACTGCACCTAATGTGGGGGAACTATACTGCATCTAATGTGGGGGAACTGTACTGCCAGCCTAATGTGGGGGAACTATACTGTCAACCTAATATGGGGGAACTATACTGTCAACCTAATGTGGGGAAACTATACTGCCAACCTAATGTGGGGAAACTGTACTGCCAAACCTAATGTGGGGGAACTTATACTGCCAGCCTAATGTGGGGGAACTGTGCTGCCAATCTAATGTGGGGCAACTACAACCTAATGTGGGGGAACTTCAACCTAATTTGGGGGAACTATACTGACAACTTAATGTGGGGAGGACCTATACTGCCAACCTAATGTGGGGGAACTACAACCTAATGTGGCGGAACTACACTGCCAACCGAATGTGGTGGAACTACAACCTAATGTGGGGGGACTTATACTGCCAGCCTAATGTGGGGGAACTGTGCTGCCAATCTAATGTGGGGGAACTGCAACCTAATGTGGGGGAACTATAACCTAATGTGGGGGAACTACACTGCCAACCTAATGTGGGGGAACTACAACCTAATGTGGGGGAACTATACTGACAGCCTAATGTGGGGGAATGGTGCTGCCAATCTTATGTGGGGGAACTACAACCTAATGTGGGGGAACTTCAACCTAATTTGGGGGAACTATACTGACAACTTAATGTGGGGAGGACCTATACTGCCAACCTAATGTGGGGGAACTACAACCTAATGTGGGGGAGCTATACTGCCAACCTAATGTGGGGGAACTACAACCTAATTACATAGTTACATAGTTAGTACGGTCGAAAAAAGACATATGTCCATCAAGTTCAACCAGGGAATTAAGGGGTAGGGGTGTGGCGCGATATTGGGGAAGGGATGGGATTTTATATTTCTTCATAAGCATTAATGTTATTTTGTTCCATGAATGTATCTAATCCTGTTTTAAAGCTGTTAATTGTTCCTGCTGTGACCAGTTCCTGAGGTAGACCGTTCCATAAATTCACAGTCCTCACGGTAAAGAAGGCGTGTCGCCCCTTGAGACTAAACTTTTTCTTCTCCAGACGGAGGGAGTGCCCCCTCGTCCTTTGGGGGGGTGTAACCTGGAACAGTTTTTCTCCATATTTTTTGTATGGGCCATTAATATACTTATATACGTTTATCATATCCCCCTTTAAACGTCTCTTCTCAAGACTAAACAATTGTAACTCCTTTAATCGCTCCTCATAGCTAAGATGTTCCATGCCCCATATTAGTTTAGTCGCGCGTCTCTGCACCCTTTCCAACTCCGCAGTGTCCCTTTTATGGACAGGTGCCCAAAACTGAACAGCATATTCCAGGTGAGGCCGTACCAATGCTTTATAAAGGGGGAGTATTATGTCCCTGTCCCTTGAGTCCATGCCTCTTTTGATACATGACAATATCCTGCCGGCTTTGGAAGCAGCAGCCTGACATTGCATGCTATTCTGTAGTCTGTGATCTACAAGTACACCCAGATCCTTCTCTACCAGTGACTCTGCCAGTTTAATCCCCCCTAAGACATACGACGCATGCATGTTATTAGTACCCAGATGCATAACTTTACATTTATCCACATTGAACCTCATTTGCCAAGTGGATGCCCAGACACTTAGTCTATCCAAGTCATCTTGTAACTTATGCACATCCTCTATAGACTGTACCGTGCTACAAAGCTTGGTGTCATCTGCAAAGATAGAAACAGAGCTGTTAATACCATCCTCTATATCATTGATACATAAATTAAACAACAGCGGGCCCAGTACTGAACCTTGAGGTACACCACTAATAACCGGGGACCAATCAGAGTACGAATCATTGACCACCACTCTCTGGGTACGATCCATGAGCCAGTGTTCAATCCAGTTACAAACTAAAATTTCCAAACCCAAAGACCTTAACTTACCTGTCAGACGTCTATGAGGGACAGTATCAAACGCTTTAGCAAAATCCAGAAACACTATATCCACAGCCATTCCTCTGTCAAGGCTTCTACTCACCTCTTCATAAAAGCAAATTAGATTGGTTTGACAACTTCTATCCTTAGTAAACCCATGCTGGCTATCACTTATAATACAATTATCCCCTATGTATTCCTGTATGTAATCCCTTATAAGTCCTTCAAACAATTTACCCACAATGCACGTTAAACTTACCGGTCTATAGTTTCCTGGGGAAGACCTAGAGCCTTTTTTGAAGATTGGCACCACATTCGCCTTGCGCCAGTCCCTTGGCACAATACCAGACACCAGAGAATCTCTAAATATCATGAACAGGGGTACAGATATTACTGAACTTACCTCTCTAAGAACTCTTGGGTGTAGTCCATCCGGCCCTGGGGATTTGCTTACATTTATATCACTTAACTTACCTTGTACCATCTCTACATTAAGCCAGTTCAGTACATTACATGATGTGTTACCAGCACTGACCTGGCCAATGTCAGCTCCTTTTCCCATAGTGTATACAGAACTAAAGAACCCATTCAGTAGCTCCACTTTCTCTTGATCGCCTGTGACAACCTCCCCATTATCATTATTAAGGCGTCCTACATGCTCTGTCCTTGTTTTTTTTGCATTTATATATCTAATGTGTGGGAACTATACTGCCAGCCTAATGTGGGGGTGCTACAGCCCAATGTGGCGGAACTACAGCCTAATGTGGAGGAACTATATTGACAACCTAATGTGGGGGAACTACAACCTAATGTGGGGGAACTATACTGCCAACCTAATGTGGGGGAAGTACAACCTAATGTCGGGGAACTATACTGCTAACCTAATGTGGGGAAACTATACTGCCAACCTAATGTGGGGGAACTATGCTGCCAATCTAATGTGGGGGAACTATACAAAAATGTAAAATTGTACTATTCTGATCCATATAACTCTTTTATTTTTCTGTATATGGGGATGTATGAGGGTAATTTTTTGTGCTGTGATTTGTAGTTTTTATCGGTACTATTTTTGTTTTGATGGGACTTTTCAATTGCTTTTTAGATATTTTTTTATGGTACTTGAAGTGACCAAAAAATGTGCAAATCTGGTTAGTGCACTATTACTTTTAGGGCCCCACTTTTGATTTTGCCCAGAGCCATGCTAAGCCTAAAACCGGCCCTGGTAGGACAGACATGCTCCTCTTCCAGACTCACCCAGAAGGGTGACAGCAGCATGGCCAGGTGGTTACTGCGCAATACCAGCGGCATTACTCTCGGTATCCCACTCTCCCAGAACGGCTTACGGAGGTGATTTTTTCATTTTTAAATCATCAATTTGGAATAAATTGTGTAATTTATTGGTTTATATAATTATTATTATTATTATTATGATAGTGTACACTAGCACTATCATCTTTCCATGCATTCTCTAGTTAGTTAGTCACCCTAATGATTTAGTTTAACAGCTTTAATGATAACAGCTATTGTTTATTTATTTTATATATATATTTTTCAGATTTTTTTTCCTCAGCCATGTACACTAAGAGTTTATTTCTTCTTCCTTCATGCTGCATTTTTATTTTATTTACTCATTCGTTCAGCCTCAGTCAGACCCATTTGTGTCACATATTAAAGGGGCAATGGCTACCTACTGATAGTTTACATTCAAATACAGATTGTTCTGATTTATTGTTTTAAACTTGCCTGATACTACATATTGTTCACACAGAGCACCTGACCTGGGCTGTTTACTGAGTGCAATTAACATAGAGATCATGAGCAAATTGTGCAGGTCTGTTTATGTATGTGTGCATGCAAGCAAGAGTGTATTTGTGTGTGTATGTATGTGTGTGTATATATATATATATATATATATATATACGCATGCGCGCGGCATGAGTTTGTGCTTTAGGATGCACACCCTAATGCAATAGGCTGTGCACGCCTATGGCTCAGCTGTTGATTTGCTGAATGGGTCGTCACTGAAGCTTGTCTCTGGGGGTGGGGGCCAGAGGGTGCCATGGACGGGTAAGTATCTGGCCCCCGTACAGGAAATTATGGGGGACCCCAGAGGTTGGACCGCCGGCGATCAAAAACTTATCCCATGTCCTGTTGATAGAGGATAAGTTTTATTTCCCCAAAGCACCCCTTTTATAGTAAAAATCTATCTGTAGCACCACAAAAAGTGACAGTAAAACCCTAAACTTACGTGCAGCATTTTTAATAAAGGCCCAGAACAGCACCAGTTATGAAAGGGTTAAATGCATGTTATTACTTATACATAGAATATTAGAAAAATCTTCCAGATCATGAACGTTTGGTCTTGCAGACGCATCTTTCAATCCCCTTCAAGGAACAACGAAGTTTCCGACGACTTTCTCTCTCTCTCTCTTATTATTCACTTTTAGAAAGTGCACAATACACAGAATATGAAAAAGACAGAAACATGGTATTTATGGCTTGCAAATTAATGCATAGGAGAATTGTTTTTTCCCCATTGCCTTCTCCGCACATATCTCAGTAGGCTTTTTTTCACATTGCAGAGTTTTATTTGAAAAGGTTCACTGTGTCTTCATACAAGCAGATGTCATGCTTTGGAAAGGAAAAAAATATCACAAGATGCGAAAAGTCAAAATTGTCAATTGTGAAGACATTGCTTGTTCCACTGGGCAAAACGGAGAAGGAAATGCTGCAAACGATCTTTAGAAGAAAAGAAGAAAAATAAGAGATTAGACGGAGCCTCAGAATGAAGATGAAAAGGGCTCAAAGCTTTATTCTTGGAGAAGGTTTGATACGGGAAATCTGTGGAAGAAGGAGAATATTATCAGATAGGTCATCAGTCGTGTAATGAGAATGAGAAGACATGCTAAGAGAAGCAAGGTGATTGTATATCTCCCAGGATCACGTCTACATGTTTCTAGAAATGAACATGGACAGTGAAGAAAACCAAGAAATCACAACCAAATTGAACTGACGGCAAGAAGCAATACACTGATAACATCATTGGCCATATAGCAATGAGCCACGTTCTATAAAGGCATGCAAGCATCTACTGCCGGCAACCTTAGACAATGAGAATTAATAGTAAGGAAATAATAAACCTTAATTTTTTTCTTTTCTTAAAACTTAAATATGTTGTCCCAGAGCAGGAACAACATTGTACATATTTTTTTTTTTAAATAGCGTCTCACCTGTCCATGAGTTGTATGTGGTATTTAGAGATGAGCGAATCAAAGCTGACAAACCCAAATTTCATGAAAAATTTGATTTGCAACAAATGTGAATATCGCCGCGATTCTATTGCGCGAATCGCTTCATTAAACTCCATTTACTGCGGTCAAGGCTCCAGGGCATCTAAAATGGCGGATCCACGTGTAAGTACATGGGGTAGGGGATGCTGGGAAGGCGGGATGGCCGGTAGGCAGGATGACCCTGAATCACATGCAGGAAGCAGCCTATCACCAGCCAGTCACCCCTGTGATGTCACAGCCCTATATATACGGCAGCCATTTTCCGGCTCGTCCTTTCATTCATTACACTGCAGAGAGATAGAACGGACATCGCTGTGTGTGTGTGTGTTCCACAGAAAAGCTTTTTGCAGCAGCGTTTCACCTCCTAGTCACCTCAGCCTTCTGTAGGACACAGAGCACGGCATTTTTTGCACAGAAATTAATTCTTACTGCAGCGATTAACCCCTCAGACACTGTGAACAGCATTGTATTACAGAGAGGGGCAGAGAGCTGTGTGTTGCCTCAGCTGCAGAAATGTTTTCACATGAGGGCGAAATTTTTTTTTAGGGCAAATTTGTGTCTTTGTTCCACAACAACTGGTCTGCTGGTTATACTAGTCTGTAGACGGTATAATCCATACCCAGCAGTCCATTCCTAATAGTATTTGAGAGAGAGTCTTTTTGCAATTTTGGGTTTAGTACACAGTGACTGTGTGCTCCAGCATTGTTATGTACTACCGGTGCTGTGGGCAATTTATTTTTTTGCGTCCTGTAGCGCATTTTTCTGCCCTCATAAGTGCATACCACATACCTATATCTCAGTGGTGTACTATTTTGTACCTGTTAATCTGTCAAGGGCCTACATACAGTGAAAGGACAGCCAAAAAGTAATCACCGGCTGGTGTTCTATAAAAATACGAGTTTTTAAGCGTACTGTAGCGCATTTTTGTGCCCTCATAATTGCACACCACATACCTACATCTCAGTGGTGTACTATTTTGTACCTGTTAATCTGTCAAGGGCCTACATACTGTGAAAGGACAGCCAAAAGTAATCACCGGCTGGTGTTTTACTCAAAAAAATTTTGAAGCATACAGTAGCGCATTTTTTTGCCCTCATAAGTGCATACCACATACGTAAGTCTAAGTAGTATACTATTTTGTACCTGTTAATCTGTCAAAGGCCTAGACACTGTGAAAGTCCAGGCAAAAGTAATCAATGGCTGGTGTTTTACTAAAATATGTTTTTTTATAGGAATACTGTAGCGCATTTTTCTGCCCTCATATGTGCATACCACATACGTTAGTCTAAGTAGTGAACTATTTTGTACCTGTTAATCTGTCAAGGACCTACATACTGTGAAAGGCCAGGGAAAAGTAATCCCCGTCTGGTGTTTTACAAAAATACATGTTTTTAAACGTACTGTAGCGCATTTTTCTGCCCTCATAATTGCATACCACATACGTACATCTAAGTGGTGTACTATTTTGTACCTGTTAATCTGTCAAGGGCCTACATACTGTGAAAGTCCAGGCAAAAGTACTCACCGGCTGGTGTTGTACTCAGATACTTTTTTAAGTGTACTGTAGCGCATTTTTCGGCCCTCGTAAGTGCATACCACATACCTACATCTAAGTAGTGTACTATTTTGTACCTGTTAACCTGTCAAGGGCCTATATACTGTGAAAGGACAGCTAATAGTACACACCTACTGCTGTTTTAGAGAAATACTGTTTTAAGTGTAGTGAAGCGTATTGCACTCCCCTCATATACGCAATAAGTATGCCAGGCAGAGTAGTGCCAGGACTTGCACAGTGGAGTGGCAAAGGCCTAAATTCATCAGGCGCAGTCAGAGGTCGCAGCAGAGTACGGGCGTGTGGCAGCCGGAGTCGCAGCGAGAGGTCTGAGCTCCAGGTGTCAGCTAGCAGTCATGTCTCGTCCAGCAACCCAGCAGCCGTGATTGATCGGTTTACTCGGTCATCCACTTCATCCCAAGTGACATCCGACACCCCAGTCAACATTCAGTGGATTCCTCAGTCTTAACCCTCAGTTGACATGGCCCTCATGCTGCTGCTGCCACCTCACGGCTCTGTTATTGTGCTGCTCTATGGTCTCCTCATGCTAATGCTACCACCTCCAGGCTCTGTCATTGTGCTGCTCTATGGTCTCCTCATGCTAATGCTACCACCTCCTGGCTCTGTCATTGTGCCACCATATGGTCTCCTCATGCTGATACTGCCACCTCAGAGCTCTCTAATTGTGCTGCCCTATGGTCTCCTCATGATGATGCTGCCACCTCCAGGATCTCTTATTGTGCTGCTCTATGGTCTCCTCATGCTGATGCTACTGCCTCCACGATCTGTCATTATGCCCCCATATGGTCTCCTCATGCTGATGCTGCCACCTCCAGGCACTGTTGTTGGCTAAAATTTCAATTTCAAAATCTTAAATTTCAATTTCAAAATCTTAAATTTCAATGGTCTCCTCATGCTTCTGCCAACTCCAGGCTGTGCCATTCAGACACTATATGGTCTCCTCCTGCTGCCACAAACTCCAGGCAGTCATTCAGCTACTATATGGTCTCTCCTCATGCTTCAGCCACCTCCAGGCTGTGCAATTCAGACACCATATGGTTTACTGATGCTGCTGGGCCTGGGCCTAAAAAAATTTATGGTAACACTAGCTACCATAGATATTTAAATTTCAAAATTCATCTTTTAATCTTAGGGATTGTGAAGCCCTAGTGTCTACTCATGCTGCTGCCAGCTCAAGGCTGTTTCATTCAGAAACTATATGGTCTCCTCATGCTTCAGCCAACACCTCCACGCTGTGTCATTTAGCCACTATATGGTCTCCTCATGCTGATGCCACCTCCTGGCTGTGTCATTCAGTCACTATATGGTCTCCTCATGCTGCCAACACCTCCACACTGTGCCAATCAGCCACTATATGGTCTCCTCATGCGTCAGCCAACACCTCCACACTGTGCCAATAAGCCACTATATGGTCTCCTCATGCTTCAGCCAACACCTCCACGCTGTGTCATTTAGCCACTATATGGTCTCCTCATGCTGCTGCCACCTCCAGGCTGTGTCATTCAGCCACTATATGGTCTCTTCATGCTGCCAACACCTTCACACTGTGCCAATCAGCCACTATATGGTCTCCTCATGTGTCAGCCAACATCTCCACACTGTGCCAATCAGCCACTATATGGTCTCCTCATGCTTCAGCCAACACCTCCACGCTGTGTCATTTAGCCACTATATGGTCTCCTCATGCTGCTGCCACCTCCACACTGTGTCATTCAGCCACTACATCAGGGACTCCAGTATCACTGCCCTACATAATACAGACCCCAGAATCAGACCCCACCATGATACAGACCCCAGTATCACCGCCCCGCATAATACAGACCCCAGTATCACCGCCCCGCATAATACAGACCCCAGAATCAGACCTCAGTATCACCGCCCTGCATAATACAGACCCCAGTATCACCGCCCTGCATAATACAGACCCCAGTATCACCGCCCTTCATAATACAGACCTCATCATAATACAAATCCCAGAATCAAACATCACCATAATACAGACTCCAGAATCATCACCCGCCATAATACAGACACCAGAATCTGTCCCCACCGTAATATAGACCTCGGAATCACCACTCACCATAATACAGACCCCAGAATCAGTCCCCACCATAATACAGATGTCATAATAAGACTCCACCATAATACAGACCCCAAAATCAGACTCCACCATAATACAGACCCCACAATTAGACTCCACCATAATACAGACCCCACAATCAGACTCCACCATAATACAGACCCCATAATCACCACCCACCATAATACAGACCACAGAATCCCCACCCACCATAATACAGACCCCAGAATCAAACCTCACCATAATACAGACCCCATAAACAGACCCCAGTATCCCCGCCCGCATAATACAGACCCCAGAATCAAACCTCACCATAATACAGACCCCAGAATCAGACCCCATGATAATACAGACCCCGGAATCAGTCCCACCATAATACAGACCCCAGAATCAGTCCTCACCATAATACAGACCCCAGAATCAGACCCCACCATGATACAGACCCCAGTATCACCGCCCCGCATAATACAGACCCCAGAATCAGACATCAGTGTCACCGCCCTGCATAATACAGACCCCAGTATCACCGCCCTGAATAATACAGACCCCAGTATCACCGCCCTTCATAATACAGACCCCAGTATCACCACCCTGCATAATACAAACCTCGAATCACCGCCCTGCATAATACAGACCTCATCCTAATACAAACCCCAGAATCAAACATCACCATAATACAGACCCCAGAATCACCACCCGCCATAATACAGACCCCAGAATCTGTTCCCACCGTAATATAGACCCCGGAATCACCACCCACCATAATACAGACCCCAGAATCAGTCCCCACCATAATACAGACCCCAGAATCAGTCCCCACCATAATACAGACCCCAGAATCAGTCCCCACCATAATACAGACCCCAGAATCAGACCCCAGTATCACCGCCCTGCATAATATAAACCCCAGAATCAGACCCCAGAATCACTGCCATGCATAATCTGTAGATGACTGTTATTGGGATCTGTAGATGATACACTGTTATAGGGGGATCTGTGGATGACACACTTATGGGGGGGGGGGGGGGGGGGGAGATCTCTTGATGATGCACCTTTGTGGGATATGCAAATCACACACTGTTATGGGGGTTCCTTAGATAACACACTTATAGGGGGATCTGTGAATGACACACTTATGGGGGCAAGAAGTACAATGGAAAAAATCCCTCTTAGACGCTTGTTCTCCCAATGAATACACTTTAGGCAAATGATGAGATGTAGAACAGATTAATGTGACTTCCCCTGTGCGTGATAAGCAAAACCAGGGACCAGTGGGCAATTACAGCAGCATTAGGCCCAATGCTGCTGTAATTGCCCACTGGTCCCTGGTTTTGCTTATCAGGCACAGGGGGAGCCACATGAATCTGTTGTACATCTGAACATCTGCCTAAAGTTTATTCGTTTGGAGAAGCAGCGCCTAAGAGGGATTTTTTCATTGTAGTTCTTGCATCTAGTGTGGGCAGATTTCTATCTGATTCCACTCCCCTACGGCATCGCATCACTCCCGGTCTATCTCCAACACCCTGTACCCCAATTGGAGGGGTGATATGCGCATTTATATTGCGCTCAAGGTGAGCACAATACCAACCTTTATTCTTTAATATTTGTTTGCAAGGGATAATGCACTAGGCGCCGCGTGTTGTTTCTCTCTCTTTTTTCTCCCATTTCCACACTTATGGTAGCTGTGAATGACACACTTATTGGGGAGCTGTGAATGACACACTTATGGGGGAGCTGTGAATGAACACTGTTATGGGGGAGCAGTGAATGAACACTTATGGGGAAATAAGATAACACAGTTATGGAGATCTATAGACTGACAGAGACAAGACCCTGTCTCTGGGGCAGGAAAGCTGCTGTCAGAGCCAGGAGCTGAGCTAAGTGTATTCTACAGAAACATACAGACAACTTACTGGTCTGTAGCAGTGACCCCTGACCTCCTTCCGACACCTCACTGCAGCCGTTACAGAGCTCAGAGCGATCCCCCTCCATGCTGCCAACAGACAGCGGAGCACGGCAGCTGAAAGCAGACAGGGGAGGAAAAGAGGGAGGGATACATCTTCCGTCCCTGGCCGGATCTTTTAGCAGCCGCTTAAAGTGACAGTGTCCCGGGACTAACAGCAAATCGGCACTCGCTCGCGTTCCACTCAAATGCGTGCAGACCCCTGCACTATATCACCTCCTCATACTGATGCCACCTCCAGGCTCTGTCATTGTGCTGCTCTGCGGCAGTGATTCTAATAGTGATGCCTGTAATCTGCTTGTCATACTGAATAACAGTATTATTTCACTACCCCAATACACTCCATAAATGTGTTAGAACAAAGCAAAGTGTTCTAAACCCCTATTGAGGCTCTCTGTAGGACAGAAATAGCCGTTTTTAATATAGATTTGCCGCAAATAAATTCGACCTGAAACAATTTTTTTCGGAAAATTTGGCGAATCATCCGAATCAAATTTTTCAAAAGTTCACTCATCTCTAGTGGATTGAGTCACTTGAGAGCCTGTTATAGCTCATGAGTTTAGTAAATGTCAGAGCAGTCAGTCAAGTCAGGTTGGAAGAGGTACTCCATATCATGCTGTGCTTTGGGTAGACCTTGTGCCTAGAGGATACATACTATAGTAGAGACTATATCTGCTCTGTAAACCCTGGCAATACTTGACTTTGATGGCCTGTAAACCCTGGAAATAATTGACTACCCTGTGGCCTGTGTAGTGATATATGTCATAATCCTGTAAGTGAGTGGATCAGGAATGTATAGAGTCCCTGGAAGGAAAAAATTAAGTGGGGGTAGAAATCCTCCTACTGTGTACAGAGAAGGTGCTAGATTAAGTTAGCCTGTGGTAAGTGAGGTGGGATGTTGATATTGACTTGGAGAAAGTTCAAGGTCTTCTGTATTGATGTTAATACAAGTTGGAGAGAGAAGTCGGTAGAAGAAGGTGGTTGGAAGTAATTCTATAGTGGGCAGTGATTTTGCCATCACAAGGCCCTCTGGGGCAGAGCCTATCATGGAGTGACTGGTGCATACCCATGAGTAAGGCCTAGGTGGGATAAGCTAAGAGTAAGAAGAAGCATCACAGAGAAGTCACAGTGGCCCTTTAGGGTAAATGATGGTTGCCAGCCACTCTAAGTGCAACCTGTCTCTTGGTGGGACAACAGAAAATTCTACAGTCATTGTAGCTGGTGAAGAACCACTCAAGAAGTTTAACGTTAAATTTAAGTTAGCCATGTTCAAGTATGGGTCTTTAGTTGTAAGCTGCAACCATTGAACTTTCTTTTCCACCTTGTACATTAACAACTGACAAGCATGCTATCCCTTTAAGAGACTGTTCTGTAACCATCAAGCCTATTGTGCCACTATTTAAATCTGCAACCATTAAGAGTGTATTCCATCCTCTTGTGGAGTTGTCATCTGAACAATTATCCTAGCTAAGGCATTCTAGCTAAGTATCCTGCTCGGTTTTTCCAACCTTATCCTTCTGGTGGAGGAAAAGCAACAAAGGAGGAAGCTTTTGTCCTCATATCCCATCCCTAAATCCTGATCCCATATCCCTTCCTCATATCCCGACCCCAAATCCCCTCCTCATATTCCAACCTCATATCCTGTCCTCATATTTTGTTCTCATATCTCGACCCCATATCCCGTCCTCATATTCCGTCCTTATATCCTGTCCTCATATCCCGACCTCATATCCCGTCCTCATATCCGATCCCTATATCCCGACCTCATATCCCGACGTCATATCCTGACCCCATATCCCGTCCCCATATACTGTCCCCATATCCCGCCCCCATATCCCATCCTCATATCTCGTCCTCATATGCCAACTTCATATCCCGACCTCATATCCAGTCCTCACATCCCATCCCTATATCCCGACCTCATATCCTGACTCCATATCCCGTCCCCATATCCCATCCCTATATCCTGTCCCCATATCCCGACCCCATATCCCGTCCTCATATCCCGTCCCTATATCCCGACCTCATATCCCGTCTCTATATCCCGACCTCATATCCCGTCCCTATATCCCGACCCCATATCCCGTCCTCATATCCCGTCCCTATATCCCATCCTCATATCCTGACCTCATATCCCGACCCCATATCCCGTCCCCATATTCTGTCCTCATATCCCGACCTCCTATCCCGTCCTCATAGCTAATCCTCATTTCTATTCCTCATATCTCGTCCTCAGGTGGGGCTGCGTTGTGGTAAAGATATTGTAAGCTGAATTTTAAAAGGGGTGTGGCTTAAAATGGGGCGTGTCTTTATGAGATGGGACATGGCATGCAGGGTGGGTGTGGCTTACCAGCTAGACTGACTCATTCACCAGGAGATGCAGAGCGGAGCTTGTGGAGTAAAGCATCAGAAGTCCTATATACTTGCAGGGGACTTGAAACAAAAACCCCTTCCTTCATATATGGGGGCAGGTTAGGGGTCAATTTAACTATTATATATTTTTATTTGACATATAAGTAACATGTGACCAAGTATTATCGAAATATCACCGACCGTTTGGAAGTTATGCAGAAAAATATATTTCCCATAGACTTGTATGGGACTTTAAACAAAAACACCAACCCTGGCAAATGGGGGTGAGTAAGGGTTAAATTACCTATCCTATGTTTGTTGTTGACATATAAGTAACATGTGTGCCAAGTTTCATGTTAATATCTTTAGCCGTTTGGAAGTGATGCTGGAGCATACACACATACATACATACACACATACATACACACACACACACACACACACACATTTATACACACACACACACACACACACACACATACACGCACACACACACATTGAGTTTTATATATATAAACTAGCTGAATACCCGGCGTTGTCGGTTTTTCCTTCCTAATCCTTGTTGGGGAGGAAAATAAACAAAGGGGGAAGCTTTTGACTTCATAACCCGTCCTCATATATTGTTGTCATATCCCAACCCTATATCCCGTCCTCATATCCCGACCTCCTATCCCGACCTCCTTTGCCGACCTCCTATCTCGTCCTCCTATCCAGGCCATCTATCCCAACCTCCTATCTTGACCTCCTATCCTGACCTCCTATCCCGTCCTCCTATCCCGGTCCTCCTATCCCGTCCTCCTGTCCCGGTCCTCCTATCCCATCCTCCTATCTCGACCTCCCATCCCGACCTCCCATCCCGAACGCCAATCCCGTCCTCCCATCCCGACCTCCCATCCCGTCCTTCTATCCCGACCTCCTATCCCGTCCTCCTATCCCGACCTCCTATCCCGACCTCCTATCCCGACCTCCTATTCTGACCTCCTATCCCGACCTCCCATCCCGTCCTCATATCCCGACCCGTAATATGTGTACCAGGTATTGAAATATCTCCAGCCGTACGGAAGTTATGTGGGAACATACATTTCCCATTGATTTGCATGGGACTTTAAACAAAAACCCCGACCCTCACAAATGGGTTAGTTAAGGGTTAAATTAGCTATCCTAGATTTTAAGTGGACATATAAGTAACATGTGACCAAGTATTATCGAAATATCTCCAGCCGTTTGGAAGTTATGCATATATTTCCTATAGACTTGAATGGGACTTTAAACAAAAACCCAGCCCCTTGCAAATGGGTGTGAATAAGGGTTAAATCACCTATCCTATGTTTGTTGTTGACATATAAGTAACATGTGTGCCAAGTTTCATGCTAATATCTTTAGCCGTTTGGACGTTTTTGTGGAATATATACATACATACATATATACATACATACACACATACACGCATTGAGTTTTATATATATAGATATATATATCTGTGTACCTGGAGAGATTCAATATACATTATATTGGATGTTTTTCATAGGATCATTTTCATATTGGTTTATTTGGCTCTGAATGGCAGTATTATGCGGGCTCTATATATAGGTATTATTTGACATTGTATGACAGTATAGCAGTATAAGTATTTGGGTTTAGCATAGGTGTTTTTGTTTTATATCTTATGTATTTTACATATACGAGAGCAAATGTCTTTGCTTGGACTGCTTTTGGGTGCAAGTCTGGTATATGATATTGCAGCTCATCCCTATTTCACGTAGAGAGACCAAACACAGCTCATGGACAAGAGAAGTTCTTTTATGATCTCACATAACCCTTTCCTCCCTCGATTTTCCTTCAGATGACTATTTTCTCTATAAAAAGCAACATCAAATGGAGCCCTCCTCCCTCTAGGTTCAGAATTAAACAATTACGACTCTTTTTTTTTTATACGTGATTGCTGTTTAAATTGCATTAGCATATTTAATACGTAAAATGAGCGAGATCCGCTTCCTATTTGCAGCCCTAAGTGCCTAAATTACTGGAATGCAGATTTCAAGGATTTTTATCCTTTTAAAGGGCTATAGAACCTCACTATAAATGCTGTCTGTTAAAGTATTATTAGCCAAATGCTATAAAATCTGCAACAAAAAAGCAAGCATTTACATATCGTGCAGTGTTATTATGTTCACTCTATGTGCAATTTTTCCTCTTTGCGCCCAAATAATTTTTATTATTATACTATTTTCTGTAACTTGCCCATTCCGGTCTATTTCTGTTAAATAGAATGGCATGAGCAAGTTACACTTGTTTTTACACTTCCCAGTTCTCTGATATGTCTGTGTAAGTAAATATTTGCAAACCCCATAGTTTACATCTGTAAGACATCTTTTCTTGTTCCTCTGTAATTTCTCCTGGAAATGTATAAATAAATTGAAAACAGGGTATTACTGTGACCAGGAGTAATGACAGAGGAACAGTTTAATGCACAGCTCTAAATGTTATTTTATGGGAAGAGCAGGTATTGGCAGACACAAATGTTTCTTAGCAGTTGGCATGTGCTTTTAAATGGGTTATTCAACATTATTTTAATGTTTCCATTCTGCCTGGGCTAAAAATAAAAAAAAATTAAAATTAAAAACCTTAACTCACCTTCCACCAGTCACCCAGTGTGCTGATATTGGTCTCCCTTCCCTTATCCCTGATCTTCTTCTGCATTCTTCTATCTTCTTCGGCACATTGCAGTGATGTCCTGCCTCGGCAGGCAATAGGCTGAGCAGCAGTGTGATGGGCTCAGGCACCAGGAAGAAGGCCAGGCCCAGGCCTATTACATGATGCTGCTGCTCAGCATATCCTCAGTGAAGGAGGGACATCACTGTGGCTGGTGATAAGCCCAGCGCACTATGGGGGAGATTTATCAAAACCTGTCCAGAGGAAAAGTTACCCAGTTGCCCATAGCAACCAATCAGAATGCTTCTTTCATTTTGCAGAGGCCTTGCGATGGGCAACTGGGCAACTTTTCCTCTGGACAGTTTTTGATAAATCTCCCCTTATGACTTGTTGGGCCCCAGAATGTGGGGCAGGGGGGAACGGTGGAAGGTGAGTTAAGGGTTGTTATTTTTGTTGTTGCAGCCCAGGCAGAATGGAAACACTTGGATAACCCCTTTGAGGATTACCCCTTTAAGGACACCTCAGATTTTGTCCCTGAGGACGCAACCAATTTTCCAGGGGGAGGTCCTTCCCACACATCAGCAACTCCACCCATTGTAGCCCAGCCTTTCTTCCTTTCATGTGTGCTGTCCTTGAAATTACAATTCCCTGCAGCCTTGTGGAGAATGATCTCTCATCCACCCAGCAGTTGCTCCACCCCCTTGAAGCACAGACACACTCCCTTTTAACACCTGAGTGGTGATGTATTGTCTCGGGCTACACTGCAACCTGGGAAAGACCCGAGTCAAAAAAAAATTGTATGCTGCTAAAAATGAAAATACAAGGCAAATATCACATAAGAATTGCAAGACCAGACATCAAACACAGGTACAAACACCATATTTTGAACTAAATTAACTTTACAGCCAGTGTAGTGCAGTCAAAACAAAAATAATCTCAGAATACCCCTCTAAAAATATTAAGAAAAATATATATATATATATATATATATTTTAAACATCTCTGCATACATTTTTAGATATTTTTTTTTTGCGTTTAACCTGTTGGGGACCACGGGCGTATGGGTACTCCCTTGGACTTAACCCCTTAAGGACGTAGGACGTAAATGTACGTCCTGGTGAGGTGGTACTTAACGCACCAGGACGTACATTTACGTCCTAAGCATAACCGCGGGCATCGGAGCAATGCCCGTGTCATGCGCGGCTGATCCCGGCTGCTGATCGCAGCCAGGGACCCGCCGGCAATGGCCGACGCCCGCGATCTCGTGGGCGTCCGCCATTAACCCCTCAGGTGCCGGGATCAATACAGATCCCGGCATCTGCGGGAGTTCGCGATTTAAATGAACGATCGGATCGCCCGCAGCGCTGCTGCGGGGATCCGATCATTCATAACGCCGCACGGAGGTCCCCTCACCTTCCTCCGTGCGGCTCCCGGCGTCTCCTGCTCTGGTCTGTGATCGAGCAGACCAGAGCAGGAGATGACCGATAATACTGATCTGTTCTATGTCCTATACATAGAACAGATCAGTATTAGCAATCATGGTATTGCTATGAATAGTCCCATATGGGGACTATTCAAGTGTAAAAAAAAATGTAAAAAAATGTTAAAGTAAAAGTAAAAAAAAAATTGAAAAATCCCCTCCCCCAATAAAAAAGTAAAACGTCCGTTTTTTCCTATTTTACCCCCAAAAAGCGTAAAAAACATTTTTTATAGACATATTTTGTATCGCCGCGTGCGTAAATGTCCGAACTATTAAAATAAAATGTTAATGATCCCGTACGGTGAACGGCGTGAACGAAAAAAAATAAAAAAAGTCCAAAATTCCTACTTTTTTAATACATTTTATTAAAAAAAAAATTATAAAAAGTGTATTAAAAGTTTATTATATGCAAATGTGGTATCAAAAACAGTACAGATCATGGCGCATAAAATGAGCCCCCATACCGCCACTTATACGGAAAATAAAAAAGTTAGAGGTCATCAAAATAAAGGGATTATAAACGTACTAATTTGGTTAAAAAGTTTGTGATTTTTTTTAAGCGCAACAATAATATAAAAGTATATAATAATGGGTATCATTTTAATTGTATTGACCCTAAGAATAAAGAACACACGTCATTTTTACCATAAATTGTACGGCGTGAAAACAAAACCTTCCAAAATTAGCAAAATTGCGTTTTTCGTTTTAATTTCCCCACAAAAATAGTGTTTTTTTGGTTGCGCCATACATTTTATGATATAATGAGTGATGTCATTACAAAGGACAACTGGTCACGCAAAAAATAAGCCCTCATACTAGTCTGTGGATGAAAATATAAAAGAGTTATGATTTTTAGAAGGTGAGGAGGAAAAAACGAAAACGTAAAAATTTAATTGTCTGAGTCCTTAAGGCCAAAATGGGCTGAGTCCTTAAGGGGTTAAGGACCAAGAAAGTACCTGTACGCCCGTGGGAATTTCGATCCCCGCCACTAGCCAGACGGGGATCGGACCGGGATGCCTGCTGAAATCATTCAGCAGGCATCCCGTGCAAATGCCCGGGGGGGGTCCTGAGATCAATTCAGATCGGGGATTTGCGGCGATTCTGGGCGGATCGGTTCTCTGATGACCCGAATGCCTTTAAAATAGGGTTGATCAGAGCTGTCAGATCAGCCCCAATCATCCTGAAGGATAGGAGTGAGGTGGCAAGGGTGCCACCTCCTCCTATCCCCTGCGATTGGCCGGTCAGGACTGACAGGCGAATCGCACGGCAGGGGTGAAAGTTAATTTCCCACGCTCTGCCCGCCCCTGGATGTTGGGGCAGAACGGGGGGGGGGGGGGGGGGAGGTGAAATATGGTGGCGGTTACCTTCGATAACGGCTTGGGACTAGGGACCAGGACCAGCGGCTAACAGGAAGCGGCAGGCAGGTTGCGGCGGCGGTGTCAGATGCAGCTGTGAAGATCACCTTAAAGTGATCTTCACTGCTTTATCTAGGAGTTTCAAAACTACACCTCCCAGCATGCCCAGACAGCCTTTGGCTGTCTGGGCATGCTGGGAGTTGTAGTTTTGCAACATCTGGAGCGCCACAGTTTGGAGACCACTTTCCTTCCAGATGTTGCAAAGCTACAACTCTCAGCATGCCCAGATAGTCCAGGCATGCTAGGAGTTGTAGTTCTGTAACATCTGGCCCTTCAGATGTTTCAGAACTGCAACTACCAGCATGCCTGGGCAGTTTCAGCATGCTGGGAGTTGTAGTTTTGCAACATCTGGAAGGGCACTGTTTGGAGACCACTATACAGTGGTGTCCAAACTTTAGCACTCCAGATATCAAATTAAAGCATGCCGAAACTGTCCAGGCATGCTGGGAGTTTTAGTTCGGCAACATCTGGCCCTTCAGATGTTGCCGAACTACAACACTCAGCATGCCTGGGCAGTCTGGGCATGCTTGGAGTTGAAGTTTTGCAACATCTGGAGGGCTACAGTTTGGAGACCACTACACAGTGGTCTCCAAACTGTTCTCCCCCAGTTGTTGCATAACTACAACTCCCAACATGCCCTTTGGCATGTCTGAGCATGTTGGGAGTTGTAGTATTGCAACAACTGGAGGCACGCTGGTTGGGAAACATTGTCTGTTTCCTAACTCAGTGTTTCCCAACCCGCGTGCCTCCTGCTGTTGCAAAACTATAACTTCCAGCATGCACTGACAGACCATGTATGCCGGGAGTTGTAGTTCTGCAACAGCTGGAGGCACATGGGTTGGGAAACAGTGAGTTAGGAAACAGACAGTGGTGCAGAAACACTGCAGTAAGCTGTTACCTAACTCAGTGTTTCCCAATCCCAACCAGTGTGCCTATAGCTGTTGCAGCACTACAACTCCCAGCATGCATGGTCTGTCAGTGTATGCTGGGAGTTGTAGTTTTGCCCCCCCCCCCCCCCATGAATGTACAGGGTACATTGAAATGGGCTGGGTTTGCAGCAAGTTTCCCACTTCATGTTTGAGATGCAGCAAATTTTCTGCTGCAGCCGGAAATTCACTGTAAACCCCGACCCTTGTGAATGTACCCTAAAAACACTACATTACACTAACCCTAAATAAAGAGTAAAACACTACATATACACTACACCCTTACACTGTCGCCCCCCCACCCCAATAAAAATGAAAAACGTTTTGTACATCAGTTTTTCCAAAAAGGATCCTCCAGCTGTTGCAAAATAACAACTCCCAGTATTGCCGGACAGCCATCGATTGTCCAGGCATGTTGGGAGTTTTGCAACAGCTGGAAGCACCCTGTTTGGGGAAAACTGACGTACAGTATTTTTGGTGGAGGAGGCAAGTGTAACGCTTGCATCTGGGTACACCCCTTTGAAAATCCCTAATTTAGGTCTTAAATGCACATGGTGCTCTCTCACTTCAGAGCCCTATTGTATTTCAAGGCAACAGTTTAGGGACACATATGGGGTATTTCCAGACTTGGGAGAAAATACGCTACACATTTTTGGTGGCTTTTTCTCCTTTTACCCCTTATGAAAAGGTAAAGTTGGGGTCTACACCAGCATGTTAGTGTAATTTTTATTTTATTTTTTACAGTAACATGCTGGTGTTGCCCCATACTTTTCATTTTCATAAGAGGTAAAAGGAAAAAAAAGACCTCCAAAATTTGTAACACAATTTCTCCCAAGTATGGAAATACCCCATATGTTGACGTAAAATGCTTTGCGAGGTGCACAACAAAGCTCAGGAGTGAGAGCTCCATGTACATTTGCTGACATAAATGCAAAAAATAAATACCTACATGTGACCCCATTTTGGAAACTACCCCCCTCACGTAACGTAATGAGGGGGTATAGTGAGCCTTAACACCCTACAGGTGACTGACAGATTTTTGGAACATTGGTCAGTGAAAATGAAAAATTTTATTTTTCATTTGGACAGCCCACTGTTACAAAGATCTGTCAAATGCCAGTGGGGTGCAAATGCTCACTGCACCCCTTGTTACGTTCCTTGAGGGGTGTAGTGTCCCAAATAATGTGCCATGTGGGGTGTTTATCACTCTTCTGCCACCATGGCGGCTTCCTAAATGAGACATGCCCCGCAAAAACCATTTCAGCAAAATTCGCTTTCCAAAATTCTCTTTCCAAAAGCTCCTTCCCTTCTGAGCCCTCTATTGCACCCGCAGATCACTTTACATCCACATATGATATATTTCCATACTCGAGAGAAATGGTGTTATAAATTTTGGGGCACATTTTCCCCTATTACCCCTTGTAAAAATGAAAAATTTGGGGTAACATCAGCATTTTAGTGAAAAAAAAAAGAAAATATTTTCACGTCCAAATTTATTGAAAATCCGTCAAACACCTGTTGGGTGTTAAGGCTCACTGTACCTCTTGTCACGTTCCTTGAGGAGTGTAGTTTCCCAAGTAGTATTCCATGTGGGGTGGTTTTTGCTGTTCTGGCACCATAGGGGCTTCCTAAATTTGATATGCCCCGCAAAAACCATTTCAGCAAAATTCACTCTCTAAAATCTCATTGTCGATCCTTCTCTTCTGAGCCCTCTAGTGCGCCCACAAAGCACTTTACATCCACATATGAGGTATTTCCTTACCTGAGAGAAATTGGGTTACAAATTTTCGGGGGCTTTTTCTCCTTTTACCCCTTGTAAAAATAAAAATATGGGTCTACAAGAACATTTTAGTGTAAAAAATGAAGATTTTGAATTTTCGCCTCCACTTTGCTGCTCTTCCTGTGAAACACCTAAAGGGTTAACAAACTTTCTGAATGTCATTTTGAATATGTTGAGGGGTGCAGTTTTCATAATGGGGTCCATTATGGGGTATTTCTAACATAAAGACACTCAAATTCACTTCAAAACTGAACTGGTCTCTGAAAAATTCAGATTTTGAAATTTACTTGGAAAATTGCTGCTGAACTTTGAAGCCCACTGATGTCTACAAAAAAGTAAAAACATGTCAACTTTATGATGTCAACATAAAGTAGACATATTGAGGGACATTTATCAATGTTTGCTTATGTATTCTTTTTTTTAGTAATTTTTTCCTTACTTTTATTTTGCTTATGTGCGACGTATTTATCAACTGGTTTCAGCCTGTTGATAATTTTCTTTCACGTAAGCAATTTTTCCTTTTTTACTTTGGTAGTAGCTTTTTCTGCTCCATGTTTGAGCTGGAGTAAATTTAGTCAATTTTTAACGCTGTTGCGACTTTTTTTTGCGCAGTTGCGACTGTCGCAGTTAATAAATACCTGACTACCCGTAGTCCATTTTAAAATTATTACTACATAGTAAATTTTAGGAAAACTTGCTTTTCTCGCTTTCCAGTCAAAATGTCGCACGAAAAATCGTGTAGTCGCAGTTGCGACAATTTTGCGACAATTATAGTAAAGAAAACCTGACTAAACCCGTTGATAAATGTCCATAATTGTATATGTGAATAAATATGTAATTTATTTGGTATGTCTATTTTCCTTACAAGCAGAGAGCTTCAAACTTATAAAAATGCTACATTTTCAAATTTCTCATGAAATTTTGGAATTTTTCACCAAGAAATGATGCCAGTATCGACGGAAATTTACCACTAACATAAAGTAGAATATGTTACAAAAAAAATTCTCAGAATCAAATTCATAAGTACAAGCATCCCAGAGTTATTGATGCTTAAAGTGACAGTGGTCAGATGTGCAAAAAATGGTCTGGTCCTTAGGGTCAAAATGGGCTCAGTCCCCAAGGGGTTAAAATGTAAATGTAAAACATATTTTGAATGACTTAGGTGACATCATGAACTCTGTTTCCAGGAACAATCTGCTTTAAAAATAAATAAATAAATAAATGATCTGTTTATTTAAATTCCCAAATAGGTAACATCCCATTGCATCATGAACTCTTTCTTAAAAAAAAAAAAAAAAACTTTTTTTTTAAATTATATTTTTATAAATTTTTATTCCCAAATAGGTAACATCTCATGCTTAAAATACTCCTTAAAAAAATAAAAAATAAAAAAAGCAGTGATGTGTTTAAAATTCTCCCGTCATGTTGTCAGGACCAGTCCCTTTTATTACAAGGGAAAGCTGTTTAGTTTTCTTATGCACATCATTTCAGCTAAATTAATTTTTTGAAGATAATATAATGTATGCTCCCCCTAACCCGACTGAATCATGGAAAATAAAAATTTGCCTTCAGACAGATCTCTTACTTAACGGAAGCCATCTGTACTATACAGTAAAGGAAAATTGTGTAAAAATGAATAGAGATGTCCCCGAGGGGCCAATGACTCAAGCGCGGCGCTTTTATAATGAAGATGTATATACGCCTGTACGTATTTACATTGTCTATTAAACTAGGTAAATCGTGGCGACGGGGATGAGCAAAATGGTTGCAAATGTTATTAGCGCCATATGACGGATGAGTCACATAAGAAAGTGATGCATATTTCTACAAGGCGCTGATAGCAGACCCGCATTTCAAGATAGGCACTTTAATGTCGAGCCGTCGGCAAAAACTTTGTGCCGTGTGCGTCTGTCAGGGAGAATGTTACTTGGGGGTTTTATATGGCTGTTTATTGACTATGGGACGTATCCCAACTTCTTCTATGTTATGAGTTAGAGTAATTGGCATCTCCATAAGCTTGGGAGAATGTGCCTGTCGTGTCGTAGGGCTGTTATTTAGTACTGCTTATAATGATGGCGAAATTATTCTGTCTATAGTGGAGAGGCTTGGAAACCCATTACCATCTGGTTGTATCAGGGAAAGAAGACGAGGATTTTTTAAGTCTAGAGATAATGTAGGGTCTAGAGCACTGGTGTCCAAACTGTGGCCCTTCAGATGTTGCAAACTCCAACTCCAAGCATGCCTGGACTGCCGTTGGCTGACAGGCATGCTGAGAGTTAAAGATTTGCAACATCTGGTGGAGGTCAACAGTTTGGACAGCACTGCTTTAGAGCTTAATTATAATAGTAAATGGTGGTGCTCCATATTGGTATTCCAAGTTAAAGAAGAAATCTAGCCAAAAAGTTGAAGGGGTTGCCTCCTGTCTATATGTCCTATTGGTACATAGAGAGTCTTCTCCAAAAGGAAGAATCACCATTCTGTAGACAGCAGTTTTGAGGTTCTTGAGGTCCAGGGAACTAGTTAGTTAGAGAAAAACCTTTGATGAAGCTCAGATAAATGGAAGGTGGAGGGTACTGGTAGCTTCAGGGCCCAATGCAAAAGCTGTAACAGGGCCGTGTCTAGTGTGCGCCATTTATAATACCGGTCTTTTCTTATAGGGCAGAGATACCTTTGTGCCCCCTTAAGCAACAGGGCACCGGTGCGACTGCTACCTCTGCACTCCATATAGTCACGCCCCTGGAAGAACCCCTATGATGTGTTGAGATTTATTTTCAGGAAATGCCCCATGGGAAAGAAATATGCAGATTATCCTTCTAAATGTAGAAAACTATTGCACATTAGTAGTCACACCAGATTTCCTACAAAATTATGAGCGGTCCATCTGAAGATAAATGTTTTGAGGTTCTTACCCCTCATCAGTATAGAGCTGGGTACTCTACTAGCCAACCACTGGGGGTTCACAGAATACAACCTCAGAGCTGTGCAGAGCCTTATTATGGCACCCATTGGCTTCCATCTTGCTCCAATGTACCTCGGTGTGTCTCTGATTTCTTTTAGGTGCTGCTGTATTGGTCATTATATCGTGCTGCCTTACGAGATTGGTGAGGTTAGAAACCCATATTTTTTTAAAAGCCTGTCTGACTTATTAAAAATACAGTAAAAGCTCCTTGAGAGGTGTAGGGATTTACTCTGGTAGTCAGGTTAGCGGATGCAGTATAGAGGCAAGGAATCAGGTTGTAAATCAAACTTCAGTATTTTATTCACATTCAGCAAAACAGAACAGTCTTGGTGCTTGTTCACACACAGCAAAGCAAAGCAGTCTTAGTCTCTCTCAACTATACAATACCTGGTCTCGGCTGGAGTAAGCTTACAGCTCAGAAAGACAACGGTGACTTCCTAAGACAGTACAGCACCGAGACCTAATTCGGAGGCATCGGTCTGTACTATGAACTCCCTTTTGAAGTCAGGCGTCACCAAAACCGGGGACCCACACAGGACTGACTTCAAAGCAGAGAATGCCTTTTCTGCCTGTTTATTCCAGTGGACCATCACTGACTTGCATCCCTTCAAAAGGCCTGTCAAGGGTGCGGCCACTGTAGCAAAGTGGGGGACAAACTTCATATAGTATCCCACCATTCCCAGGAACGACTTTACTTGCTGAGTAGTGACAGGTCATAGCCAATTCTGAATTGCCTCTACTTTGTTCACCTGAGGTTTGATAACTCCATGCCCAATTACATTCCACATGTACTTGGTCGCTTCTAACCCTATCACACACTTTTTTTTTGTTTTAGCGGTTTAGCCAGCCTTCCTGAGGGAGTCCACTACAGCCTGTACTTTTGGTAGGTGACTTTCCCAGTCGGTACTGTGAATGATGATATCGTCCAAAGTAATACCTTGATATCGTCCAAAGTAATACCTTGTACTGATACAGCCCCTCTGGTGTGATGAAGGCCGTTTTCTCCTTGGCAGCCTCCATCAAAGATACTTACCAGTACCCTTTGGTGAGGTCCAAAACAGAAAAATAGCAGGCTTGGCCTAACTTCTCAATAAGCTCATCTACTCGGGGCATGGGATACGCATCAAATTTGGAAACCTCATTTAGTTTGCGGAAGTCGTTACAGAATCGTAACTTCCCAACAGGCCTGAGTATCAAGACTATCGGACTGTCCCACTCACTTTTCGATTCATCAAAGACATCTAGCTGTAACATCAGCTACATTTCTTCCGAGATGGCTTGTCGCCGCAACTCAGGTACCCGGTATGGTTTCAACCGAATTTTGACCTAAGGCTCAGTGACAATGTCATGATGGATGATAGAAGTACATCCAGGAAGGTCCGAGAATACATCCGTGTTTCTGCTGACAAACTCCCTGACCTCCCGAGTCTGTTTAGGGAAAAGGTTGTCAGCAATCTTTACTGTGGCAACTGCTTCCCTCGTATCAGACTGAGGGACTGGAAACTCTACTCCCAGTAAACCTGGCCAGGGGCTGTCATCCGTACTGGTCTCCCTATCTTTTGATGGTTTCAGTAAATTTACATTGTACACCTGCTCCGTCTTTCTCCACCCGGGCTGGTGTACCTTGTAGGTCACCGCCCCAACTTTATTGAGCACTTTGTAGGGTCCCTGCCACCTAGCCAGGATCTTACTGTCCACCGTCGGCACCAGAACCAAAATCCGATCTCCCAGGCTGAACCTGAGCTGAACCCTAGCCTGGCGATTATAGACCCTTATTTGTGCTCGCTGCGCTGCCTCCATATGCTCCCTAACCAGTGGCAACACTGTTTCCATCCGCTATTGCAGCTGAGTGACATACTCAATCACACTTTTATGCAGAGTGGGTTGTTGTTCACACGCTCTTTGGCTATGTCCAACAGACCACCCGGATGTCGGCCGTATAGCAATTCAAAGGGCGAGAACCCAGTAGAGGCCTGGGGAACCTCTCACACTGCGAACATGAGATAGGGCAGCAGAAGATTCCAATCCCTCCCATCCTTAGACACCACCCGCTTTAACATGTTTTTCAAGGTTTGATTAAACCTCTCTACCAGGCTGCCCCTTTGCGGGTTATAAACGGACGTCCGTAACTGTTTGATCTGTAGTAGCTTACTGAGTTCCCTCATGACTTTTGACATAAAAGGGGTGCCCTTGTCGGTCAGAACCTTTTTAGGTAGGCCCACTCAGGAAAAATCTCCATTAATTCCTTGGCTATGAGTTTGGCCGAGGTATGTCGCAGGGGCACCGCCTCCAGGTACCGAGTGGCATAGTCCAGGACAACCAAGATGTGTTGGTGCCCTCTAGCGGACTTCGCTACTGGGCCTAGGAGATCCATAGTGATCCGCTAAAATGGAACCTCAATAATCGGAAGAGGGACCAGGGGACTACGGAAATGTGGCTGGGGGCCACACAAAATTGGTGGTCTTCTAGGGGTGGTCCTCTCAAAGAATGCATAATAAACCTGGAATTAAACATTTTCCACAGAAAATCTGATCTAGATAAGCTGGTCTTTTCTAGGAGGCGATCTATTGGATCGCCAGATTGCCCCTTGAGGGTTTATTCACATGCACAGTATTGTGCGCATATTTGATGCGCAAGATTTGAAACTGCAGATTTCAATGTATACTTAATGATTGAATACAGCATAAAATAGCAGAATACGTGTGAATAACCCTTAAAGGAAATCTATCATCAGTATCACCTGCACTAATATATAGTTTAAGAAAGGAAAGGACAGATAACTCACAGAGTGCCGTATCAAAAAGACTTCTTTATTCTTGTGTCTTAAAACATCTCGTCAGAGACAAGGTGGTGCAGACAGGTGGGGAGTGGAGTACAGAGACCACAAGTTACTAAAGACAACGTCCGTTTCGTTCCAGCGTGGAACTTCTTCCAGTCTCTCTGTTTCCTTCTCATCACAAGTGTGCTTTAAACAGGTTAATGAAGGGGACGGACCAACACCTCTAAAAGAAACACCTGCCATACAGGCTTGTAGTGCGGGGGATACTGATCAAAATGATACTTACAATGTCCTGAATGACCCAGATGTTGGGCCTTTATCACTGTTTTTTCTTTTTCTGTAAATGAGGTCCCTCAGGCACAGGCGGAGTTAGGACCAGAGCTCCGGGCACCCCACCTGATCTTCTGCCGTTCGGGCGCTCCCCCCGGCTCACCAATATGCATGGCCTCTCTCCCTGCAGGTCTTCGCCACAGTGGATGCGCTGCTTTCAGCTTCCGGTTTCAGCCTCATTCCCACGGCCAGCAGTGAAGTGTGAGGATGCACGAAGGCATGAGAGTAAATGAGGCTGAAACTGATGCCGCTTCCGGGTGTACTCTGGAAGCAGCGCATGCGCCATGGCAAAAACCTGCAACTAGAGCAGGGAGGGAGGCCACCATGCATATTGATGAGCCAAGCAGAGCTCCCGCCCCACAGGATAGGGGATAAGTGTTTGATTGCGGGGGGTCCAACCGCTGGGACCCCCCCGATCTCCCTAACAGGGCGCCGCCATAAGTGCTCATGGTGAGCGCTAAGGCGCGTAGCGTCGACCTAGAGGTCGACGGTGACGCCCGTCTCCTCCCCGTCCCCTATGGGGGATGCGGAGAGGCACGAATGCTGCCTCCCCATCTCTCCCATAGAGATGTATGGAGGAGGCGTGCCGGCCGCAACGTCATGCTGCGGCTGGCACGCCCCCTGCATGGGAGAGCCGCGGCCCCGTACAGGAGATCGCCAGGGGCTCCAGCGTTCGGACTCCCCGCGATCAAACACTTATCCCCTATCTTGAGGATAGGGATAAGTGTTTGTAACGCTGCAGATGTCCTTTAAAGGTACATAACACTATATACACTTAACATTGAATAACATAGGCATTTAACACTATTCACGGAACATATTTACAAGGGGGGCCCAGCGGTCACTGAATAGAGTCCAGGGGTACAGGGGAGGCCAGGTACAGGGGTACAGGGGAGGCCAGGTGATAGCAACAAACAGTTCCTGAGGCATTTCACAAATGTCCTTCACAGGGCTGGTGAACAAATGAACTGAGGAAAGAGTCCATGGGGCATATCTCTTAATGTCCTTACATACTCCATTGTGAGGGTATTGAAGACTGAGATAAAGAAGATGAAAACATATGGAACTTTTTTGACTTATAGCTGCTTGCTGGAGAATAAAGATAAATTCGGATCAGGCTGGCTGAGGCTTTCTACCCGAATACCTTTGCTAATGGGGCCCTTCGGCTTTAACTACTTCTCCCCATGATATTTGACAAGTAAAGACACATTTTTTTCTCTCTTGACAATACATGAGCATGTTACCTATATCCATGGTAGCTCTGTCACTGTTTGTGTTACGTACACCTCCAGGAGAGCTCTCTGGCAACAAGAGCTTCCTGTACACGATGGACAGGAAAATCATTAGACATTAAATGACTATTATGGACTGAATGTTTAGACTGGTTAGCTACAGTTCTAACCAGTTATATGACGTTTTGATACATAAACACTATGTACATCACTGACTAACTGTACAGGAAATGACATTAGAAGTAATTATGCTATAGTAACTAGACATTAGTACACTATAGACTGGATAACTTTTATACAAGGATATTGTTACTCCCTATATCTTGCAGGTAACTGTCCCTGTGTGGACCTTTGGGATCTGCGCAACACCACCTCTGGGGAGCTAGGAACTGATGTAACTTCTGGAACTTCAGCAGGCTCTTCTTCGGCAAATACTGGAGCTGGAATTTGTTGGAGTTGTTGAAATCGGACTGGCACTTGTATTTGAGAGGTGGCACTCTGGAGACAGGCGTCTAAGCTGGAGCCAACAGTGATAGAGCAGGGACTGGCATATTGACTAACATTGGTTGGATTGATCCTAGAGTTGGAGTCAAACAGAAGAATGCTGGCTGACTTGGAGAGAACATAGAGAAATCCATGGATGGGTGGAGGAGGTGGTGGTGGGAGTATGGGTAAATCTTCTTTAAGACAGATCTTGATATGATTTCAGTGGACGACTTATCTCTCATACCCAGGCTTCTGGACTTCCTACACATCGGACTCAGGATAGGGTATAGCCATCACCTTGTAGGGTTCTGTCTCCCAGATGGAATCCAAATTGTTGGTTCTTGGGAACTTCCGTAGTCAAACTTTGTCACCCACCTCGAGTGGTTTGGCTGAGGCATGGAGGTTGTAATCATCTTGTCGCCTTTGTCGAGCCTCGCCCATTTTCTTACTGACAATCTCTTTGGCCTCCTAAATCCTCCTCTGATGGTCAGAGACCCACTCGAGGAATGCTTGTGGAGAATTGTTGATTGGAGCCTGTAACCCGAATGTCCGGTCTTTAGGCAGTTGCCCGTGTCATTCCATCATCAAATAGAAGGGGGTGCACCCAGTGGAGCAGTGTACTGTATTGTTGTAAATCTCCAGTAACTCGGGCAATAGCCTGGGCGATTCTTCTTGTCTTGACACAGAGGCTTCTCACAGCATACAGTATGGATAAAGACTTGGTCGATGCGCTCACAGAGGCCATTCTCCTGAGGGTGATAGGTGGTTGTTCGGAGTTTCTTGCAGTCGTGGAACTGACATAGTTCTTGGAAGAATTGGGCCTCAAAGGCTGTTCCACGGTCAGTTAGGACAGACTCAGGACATCCAAGGGTTTGCACCCATTTAGAGTAGAACATCTGGGCCGCTGTCTTGGCGGTAAGATCTTTGACAGGAACGACAACCCACTTGGAGTAATGCTCCACCATGGTGAGAGCATAGGTATACCCGGACCAGGTAGGAGACAATTTCACGTGGTCTAGAAACTGGTTGGGTCTGTCATTCTGGATGGACTTTGATGGACTCCAAAGTGTCCCGACTGGTCATGATATGCGCTGAGGACCATCACCGCATCTCTTCAGGGAACCAGAATCTGATTAAGTTGATCACCAGAGACCGGATCTAAATACATTTTTGGTACAACAATCCTTTGTGCACAAACAGTCACTTCCTCTGTCGCCACATATGTTTCAACTCGTAGTCACACTGGGCCCGGCATGGATGGGTCTGTACCTTTTTTTGCCAGAAGGTAGTCCAACAGATCCCCCATAACTCGACTTTCATCTTGGAGAGTCTTCCAGGTATACAGGTCTTCTTTAACCTTTTCCATGAGTTGATAAAATGGAGGCATCTCCATTGAGGCATCATGTTTTCCCACACATCTTCGACAGGTGGTTCCTCGCCGGGGGTCATCCGAGACAGTACATTGACATGGATGTTTGACTTGCCGCTTCTGTACTTGATGGTGCAGCTGTAATTAGCTAATCTTGAAGCCCATCTTGAACCCCCTGGGTGTCACGAAGGTGGTCTTCTCCCGGTCTTCCGTGGCCATGGGCACTTGTCAGTACCCGCTGGTCCAATCCAGGGTGGAGAAGTGAGCAGCAGACCCGAGGGCAGTAAGCAACTCCTTAATTCTTGGCAAAGGATAAGCATCCTTATGGGTAACATTGTTCAGTTTCCTGTGGTCAGCACAGAAGCATATGGTTCCATCTTTCTTCTTGACCAGGACAAGTGGCGCTGCCCAGGGACTCTGACTTTTTTGTATCACGTCCGCTTCTTTCATGTCGGCCAGCATCTTCTTGACAGTCTGATACATGCCTGGCGCGACCGGACGGTGTCTTTCCTTGATAGGCGGGCTGTCGCCTGTGAGGATACGGTGCTGTATCATTGAAGTCTTCCTGAAGTCTGTGGGGTGTTTGCTGAAAGCTTCATGATACCTTTTGGCGACATTGATGAATGCATTGACCTGGTCCCTTGGGGTAGTGTCGTCTCCCACCTGGAGCTGCGCCCACCAGTGCTCTGGGGGGTTAGCACTGGATCCATCGGTAACTTGAGCTGCACGCTGTTGGGCCACCAGAAGTTCTGTCACAATGTCTTTCGACTCTAGGAGGTACAACTGAGCCACTGGAGAGTATTTGGGTAAGACAGTAGCAGAATCAGACAGGTTCACTAACCACACTGGGATTTTCCCGTTGGTGACAGTGATGAGACTTCTTGCTGCTCGATTGCATAGGTTCCAGAAGGGCTTGATAGTCCCTATTCTTGACTCTGGGATGTGCACAACACCAGATGATGGTTTCAGTGTTAGGTTGTAAGGTCACCAACCTGATACCTTGAACTTGTACCCTGCAGATTTCACCTTGCTTGTTGGCAAACTTCTGCTCCACCTGTAGAAATTTCAAGTGGTGCTGCGCAGCCCGCCGGTCTAAAGTGGACATATGGGGAAGAGAGGCATACAAGGCATCTACGGTAATATCTCAGTGAAACTATTATTCATAATGTTCATCACCAATATAAATTAGCAGACCCCTCATCTGTCACATTAGTCACAATCACTCCCTACTCGGTAAGTACATGTCCACCAAATTGGATTATTGGCTCCCAGTGTTGATAGAAAACACGTTTAGATAGTGTAGACACTTGTGACCCTGTATCTATTAACGCCTCTAAAGGTACACCTTCCACAATAACCTTTATAAAGGGGCAGGAGGTGACAAAGTGAGAGTCCTGATTAAGGTCGGGGTGTTTGTTTTCCTGAGGGCCGGTCCTCGATCTCAGGGTGAATCCGTTTAAATCCCAGCACTACATTTTCTAATGGCCGGGCTTGTTACAATAGGTGCAGAAAGGTCTCTGAGTCCCCGAATATCTTTTGTGTGGAGAATTACGGTAATTGAGATTGAGGGGAGAAGGAGCAGCGGCAGGTTTCCTAGGCAAGGGTGGTTCACGGTCAGATGGAGAAGGCCGGGTGGCAAGCTCCTCAACAGCCTTGGTCAAAGCCTTGGTCAATTGCTCAATGTCCTGCCTAACACTGTAGATCTAAGGCTGCGGTGGCTGAAAAAGTAGGTTGCACTGGAGTGGGGACAGGGGACTGTGATAGTATAGGCCTGGCTACCACCCCTAGTGGCTCTTGAACAGGAGCAAGGGGAGTACAAACTTCCTCTAACTCAGTCCCGGATCCAATCACTTGGATAGCCAGTCTTTTGAAAGCAGGAAATGACATGTTCGGGTTTTGGACTGCTAACCTTTTCCATTGGACCTTGTCCCACTTGTTGTGGGCCCCATCAATAAATCTGTCCATCAACACTTTATTGCCCTGCTCAGGAGTTATACCATCTAACTTCTGGACAGTCTCTAGGGCATTCTGTAGGGCTACAGCATATGCTTTCAAGGTCTCACCTGGCTTTTGTCGCTTTTCATACATCCGGAGACGTACCTCTGATGGAGAATGTGACTCAAATACCTGGTACAGTCCCTCAAAAATCTGTTCCACCGTAGCCTTCTGAGGCGCTGGCCAGGTGCGGACTTCCTCTAGTGTGGGTTCCTGGAGTTGTAAAGATAAGCAGTTGCCCCTGTTGGTTAGGAGGGAAAGAGTAAAAGACATACAAACTCTGGATCCTCTCTTTGAAATCCCTCAGAGTGAAGGGGTCTCCATTGTAGGTGGGAAGGCTAGGGTTCCCCATGAATACCGGTGCAGATGTGGAGACACCAGGACTATTGTTGCTTGCTGGAAGCAGGAGAGGCAGGCATATTAGGAGGGGTCTTAGAGGTGAAACCCTCACTGATCAGTATGCTATGGCGTATCCTAGTAGTATTCCAAAACATTCCAACATAAGAATACCATGTTAATAACTTAAGTACTCTATGTCAGGAAAAGCAACCTTAGTTGGAAATCTACCTCTGTACAGGGAGATCTACTCAGTAGGGAGTTGTGACAGGACCATGGAGGAGTGGTGTTAGAGCCATGTTGATATGCCTTCAAGCCTGCATTTGTGAGAGGGGCTTGGGGGCTATTGGTTGTTGGAGTTTGACAGCAGCTGGAGGCACACTGGTTTGGGAAACACTGCACTTCATCTATGTATCTTTGCACAGTGCACTTAATGATCATGTATATTTATGTCTTTTTTTAGGGATATTTGGGTGTACGTATTGCATTAATTTTGTCTTTATCATATATTTTTGCCCCCTTTTATATTTATGGATTGTGTCATGGCAGAATCATATTTTTTAACCTGTTTTCTTCTACATGTGTTTTTAATGGTTTTAATAGTTTATTATTTACTTTTATATAAATTGAGCATGTAGCACCCTATGTATATGTAGCACCCTATGTATATGCATGTGTAGCACCTTATGTATATGTAGCACCCTATGTATATATAGCACCTTATGTATATGTAGCACCCTATTATATAGCACCTTATGTATATGTAGCACCATATGTATATATATAGCACCTTATGTATATGTAGCACCCTATGTATATATATATAGCACCTTATGTGTATGTAGCACCCTGTGTATATAGCACCTTATGTATATGTAGCACCCTATGTATATATATATATATATATATAGCACCTTATGTATATGTACCACCCTATGTATGCGTAGCACCTTATGTATATGCATGTGTAGCCCCCTATGTATATGTACCACCCTATGTATGTGTAGCACCCTATGTGTATGTACATGTAACACCCTACTTTTTGTGTGAGATCAACGTGTTGCCCATCCATTACCTGTCTGGATTAGTCACAAAAATACAAGAGATAGTTGTTAGAAGTATCGTTTTATTATCTTTTTACTTTACGTATCCAGGGTTGATATTTACTCAGACAGCAGTTTCCTCCAGGTTGCTGTCCTCTGACCTCCGGGGTCATCTATGGGGATCCTATCAATGCTATCAAACAGGCTTTCTGTTAAGTGATGAATTTAAACAACCATTCAATTTCTCATAAAGTATATTGCTATATGCCGTACGCTCATCGTCCTCATTGTGCGGTGGTTTTAATGAACTGGAATATTAGTGACTTACAAACGGATGTGTTGTATTTTTACGCTTACTTATTAAATTATACAGTGACATTTTTATTAATTTCTTTCTACCATTCATTTGCTATGTTAACTCTTGAGACATGTAAAACGGATGCACAATTAGCTACCTGAGTGCTGTGATTTCCCTGGTGTGAAATTCTTGTGACTTCCTTTTATCACTTAAAGAGAAATTACCAGGAGAAAACACTATATGGAAACATGGTGTAAATGATCTCACTGCACATTGATGGTGCTGGAGGTGGCAATATGCTGTAATGTACGGCTGTAATAAGAGGAGGACCCAACATAGAACACATTACATGTCCTGTGCTACCTTGGGATCTCCAGAGGGGATATTCATGGGTGTCCAACAAAACTGGATTCATTGTAGCAAAAACCCAGCTTTAAGAAGTATTTGGCCTCTTTTACATCTGTGTCATAGACTCTGTTGCAAACTTCGAAATTCTGTGGAAAAAGAAGAAAAAAAACTATTGTGCAAAATGCTGCAGTATTTTTTTCTGGTAAATTGATGAATACCATAAAGGAAACCAGTGGACCCTGTTATAGTCTATAGGGGGTCCGTTGGGTGCCGTTGTTGTACCTCATAAAACTGATCTGGCACAGGCATTATTTAAAATTTCTTGTTCCTATAATGGAACAGAAAAATGGAAATACAAGCATACATATGAACCTAGCGTAAGATCTGCTGTATAGGTATTAAGTCTCCATGGTAAATATGAATGTTTAACTCATTGACTAACCATATTTTCTTGAGACAACGAGACATTGAAATAGCAAAAACATTTATATACGTTAAATATATAATAATTATTATATAAAAATATTTAATGATTAAAATTGTTAATGGATCCAACATGTCACCCAGTCTATATGCCCAGCAGAGGTGAGTGGATATTTGAGCGTTAAGCTCAGAATTTGTGCTAGGATCCCATCCTAAATGAGGCCACCTCCGCGTGGTGGATGGGGGGACATGTTTTGATCAAAAAGTGCGCTAAGAGCCTCAATTTTTTGACCAATGTCTGCTGCTGCAATCCTCTTTTTTTGTATACTCTCTCTCTCTCTCTCTCTCTCTCTATATATATATATATATATATATATATACTGGGTGTTGGTAGATGTACCTTAATCACTTCGTGACGCCAGGGCACCATTTAGCGGATCCATGGTCCGAAGGTGGGAAGCAGTCTTCCTGGGCCAGACACGATGAGCAAATAAACACACCGACATCAGGTTATGGTTAACTGCTTTTACTGAGCTTGTGAAGTTGGTATGATACAAACAGCTGGCCTTAGTGTGAGAGCACAGCGTACCCCTTGCGAGCCTTGTTGCCGTTCTGAGACTTGTGGTGCTTTTCACTGGATTACTGAATTGTAGAATTAGTGATTCTTGTAGCTAGTGTTCTTCCAAGGCACTGCAGACTATTCTGCATGGGGTATGTAATCCTCCTGCGAGTGACACTTGTAGGATGACCAGTAGTAAACTGAAGTAGGACACACGACACACAGCAAACCTGAGCTTAGCTGCTGCTCAGGAGCACACACTGGGGGGGGGACTAACTGTGTACTGACTAACTCCTCCCCCGCACCTCACTATACAGAGGGGACTTTAGTGGTTTCATTGGCTCACATGGTCACATGGGGTTCACTGCTCACAATTTTAAAGGCACAATAACATATTAAATATACATTCATACATGGAACCACAACAAAAATAATTTAAAGAAAATATATTATTCTTATTTTACAATATTCACATAATTGATATATGAAAGAACATCAGTCCCTCATTGCCCTAGGGGCTCTCCTGCAGCGTCTCCCCCATAGTAGTAAGTCTACTGTTATGTATAGTGTTGTGAATATAGTGCATAATGTTATGTATAGGTATATAAAGTATAAAGGACCTTTAAGGACCTTTGGAGGAATCACCTGTTATGTTCACATGATGTGTTATGTTACCCAGAGAGCACCAGTTGACCACCTGACCTGCAGCTGACCTATAGGCTTCTTGCTCAGCCCCCCTTTATAAGAGGGGGAGCCATTACAATCTCTCTCTTACACCATCACTCCTGCTGAGGACATCACAGATCCTGTGTCCAGTACACCTGGAGGCCATAAAGCCTGCACACCAGCCACATTGTCAGTAAGTCATCTCATCTATGTCTGCTGTCTCTACCCAAGTCAAGTCACTAGTCAAGTCAATTATAGTCAGAGTGGCTGTATTGAAGTCTGACCGAAAAGTACTGCAAGTCCCAGCAAGCTGCAAGGCCCTTTCCGTGTTACTGGTCGACTCTCTGAGATTCAGGCCTAGCTGTAAAGACTTTAACAAGTGTCTAACCTCAGTAAAGATACTGTTAACCCTTACCTGGTCTTGGGCTATTATTGCCCTGCCTAACCTTGGGATAGCGGTGCTACCATTCGGATGGTTACCGAAAAAACCACTCGTGCGTCATGAACATTAGGGGTTAATGACACCTTGCCCCTGGGCTATACCATCTGCCCCATCCACCTACACCCTTCACACCACAACTTTGGCGTTACCACATATATAGTTGTAGGCACCCATTCTTTCCTCATATGTAGTTGTAGGCCCCTATACTGCCCCCATATATAGTTGTAAACCACTATACTGCCCCCACATATAGTTGTTCTTCCCACAAATATAGTTGTAAGCCCCTTTATTGCCCCCACATATATATAGATGTTCCCCATACTGCCTCCATATATAGTTATAGGCCCACTCTATGCTCCCATATAGTTGTAGACCCCTTATCCTCCATACACCATATACAGACCCCTACAGACATACTGGTCCCTAGAAGCCCAGCCATACTGCCCTGCTGCTTTGGGGCTCCACTGCTTCTCTAGTCTGGGGTCAGAACCTACTGATGTGGCTGGGCAGTGGAGTAAGACCAGTGGAGCACTGAAGCTGACATGGGTGGTGGTTTAGTTACCATCCTCTTGCCCTCTTCAGTGTCCATGGTTTAGGGTTGTGCTTTCCTGATATCACCTGACGTCCTCCTGCTCTGCTCCTCAGGGAGCGAAATCAGAGGAGATACTTGCATAAAATTTCCCACAAATGGTGCAAAATAAATAAATAAATAAAAAATAACACAAATCTAGACCACCTCATGACCAGGTCTAAAAAAAATGACTACTCCTGTCTGTTTGCCAAAAATCAAAAAACATCAGCCAAAGTGAAAGAGAGGGAGATGGAGACTTCGGCGATCCAAAAAAGTGATGGAGATACCTTTTTTAATAACATTTTGTAGGGTATCATTAAAAAAAAAAATAAAAAAAAATAAAGATGCAGTAGTGATGGAAAAATAAGTATTTAACGAAATGTATCTTTTTTATAACTACATTTTTATTAATTTTTAAACAGGGATCAATTTATGTGTGCAGGCAGGGCACTAAAAATTTTGCCGACAATACTAAAAAGTGTAGTGTGTGTGTGTTTTTCACTTTTCTTTTCTTAATTTTTTAAACCTCATCCCAACTGTGAAGCATGGCAGAAGGGGGCATCAGGGTTTGGGGATGCTTAACTGTCTTAGGGCCTCTAAAGTCATTAAAGGGGTACTCCACTGCCCCAGCGTTTGGAAAATTTTGTTCTGAACGCTGGGTGCGGGCTTCAGGGGTCGTGATGTCACGGTCACGCCCCTCATGAAGTCATGCCCCTCAATGCAAGTGTATGAATGCCCTCTCCCATAGATTTGCATTAAGGGACGTGACATCATGAGGGGTGTGGCTGTGACATCAGAACCCCTGCACCCAGTGCTCGCTGGAGCAGTGGAGTGCCCCTTTAAAGGGACAATGCATTTGAAGGTTATCAAAACATTTTACAGGGGGGGTGCAAGGGCATCCATATTAGCAGCTGGAAATCACCTCTAATGACTGACATCAGAGATCAATAAATAGTGATCAAAAAATCAACCAATAAGAAAAAAAAAATTACAAATTATGGCACAAAAATTGGCCGCAAACAGCCAGATCAGGGTCAGAATACGGCATTTTAATCATACTTATTTTGTAAAAAAAAAAGATTTTTTTGTAGTAAAGTAGTACAAACATACAAAAACTATGTAAACATGGGTATTGTTATAATTGTAGAGACCCAAAGAAGAAAACATGTAAAAAGTTGCAAAAATAGCAATTTTCCCCAGAAATAATTTTTTTGGGTTGGGCCGTACATTTTATGGTATAATAAAAGGTGTCATTACAAAGTACAGTTAGTCCCGCAAAATAAAACAAGTCCTCTTATGGGTGTTTGGATGGAAAAATAAGAGTAATGTCATTTAGAAGGCGAGAAGGAAAAAACGAAAACCCAAAAATGAAAATTGGCCTTAAAGGGGTACTCCCGTGGAAAACTTTTATTTTTTAAATCAACTGGTGCCAGAAAGTTAAACAGATTTGTAAATTACTTCTATTATTATTACTTCTATTCGTTCCAAATGAACCATCGTTACTTGAATCCATCGTATGTTGAGGGATCCGTGCAATAATAATGTAAAAAGTATTGAAAAAAAGAGAATAAATGTGAATAAGCCCCCCCCTAATAAAAGTTAGAATCACCCCCCTTTTCCTATTTTTAAATAAAATAATGTAATAGAAAAAAAATATATAATATGTGGTACCGCCGCGTGCGTAAATATCCGAACTATTAAAATATAAGGTTAACTAAACTGCATGGTCGATGGCGTACACATAAAAAGAATACCAGTCCAAAATTGTGGTTGCATATTTGGTCACTTCATATACCATAAAAATATTAACAAAAAGGGATCAAAAGTCCCATCAAAACAAAAATGGTATAGATAAAAACTACAGATCACGACACAAAAAATGAGACCTCATATAGCCCCTTGCGCGGAAAAATTACAGGTGTACCTGTACATCCTGAGTCCTCTCCCATTAAATAACGCAGGGCCACGGCGGGTCATAGCAGGTCGGGCCCGGCTGGGACCCGTGGCTAATAGCGAGCGGCACTGATCGTGGTGCTGCGTGCCCTTTAGACATGGCGTTCAAAGTTGATTGCCACGTCTAAAGTGAAAGTAAACTAATGCTGGTTAGCTCAGGGAGCTGTTTGGGACCTCCAAGGTGAAATCGCAGCATCCTGAACAGCTGTAGGACATGAGGAGGGTCCAATTACCTGTCTCCTGGTGTCCAATTGCCGAATGACTGCTCAGTGCCTGAAATCCAGGCATGAGCAGTCAAGCGGCAGAATCATTGATCAATGGTTTCCCATGAGAAACCATTGATCAATGTAAAAGATCAGTGTGTGCAGTGTTATAGGTCCCTATGGGAGCTATAACACTGCAAAAAAAAAAGTGAAAAAAAAAAAAGTTAATAAAGATCATTTAACCCCTTCCCTAATAAAAATTTGAATCACCCCCCTTTTCCCATAAAAAACTGTGTAAATAAAAACAAAAATAAACATATATGGTATTGCCGTTCCAAAATTCCAAATTCCAAAATAGAGTATCAATAAGTCCGATCAATACAAAAATGGTACTGATAAAAACTTCAGATCACGGCGCAAAGAATGAGCTCTAATACCTCCCCATATGCAGAAAAATTTAAAAGTTATAGGAGTCAGAATAGGACAATTTTAAATGTATACATTTTCCTGCATGTAGTTATGTTCTTTTCAGAAGTACAACAAAATCAAACCTATATAAATAGGGTATCATTTTAACCGTATGGACCTACATTTACTGTGTAGAAACAGAAGCCCCCAAAAGTTACAAAATGCTATTTTTTCTTCAATGATTTTTTTTTCTGTTTCACAGTAGATTTTTGGGTAAAATGACTGATGTCATTACAAAGTTGAATTGGTGGCGCAAAAAATAAGCCATCATATGGATTTTTAGGTGCAAGATTGAAAGAATTCTGATTTTTTAAAGGTAAGGAGGAAAAAACGAAAGTGCAAAAACAGAAAAACCCCCGGTCCTTTGGTGCAAGTAGTAATCATTTTTTAAAGTAGTAAAATAAATAACACCTACATAAATTGGGTATCCCTGTAACCGTATGGACCTACAGAATAAAGATAAAGTGTCATTTTTACTGAAAAATGCACTGCGTAGAAACGGAAGCCTTAAAAATTACAAAATGGCGTTCTTTTTTCATTTCACCCCACAAATTTTTTTTTACTGGTTTTTGCTGCAGATGTTGTTATTAAATAAGTGATGTCATTACAAAGTACAATTGGTGACGCAAAAAAAAAAAAAGCCTTATATGGGTCTGTAGGTGCAAAATTGAACGCATTTTGATTTTTAGAAGGTGAGGGGGAAAAAAAGAGAGTGCAAATTGTTTTGAGTCCTTTAGGGGTCAAACATGCTCATTAAAAGCCATAAACAACAACAACAACAACAGTTTGAGTGTTATTAGTTTAGTTACCGTATATGCCGACGTATAAGACGACTGGGCGTATAAGACGACCCCCAACTTTTACAGTTAAAATATAGAGTTTGGGATATACTTGCCGTATAAGACTACCCCTCCTACCGCTATGTACAGTACCTTATAGTTCCCCCACATTAGGTCGGCAGCATGTTCCCCCACATTAGGTCGGCAGCATGTTCCCCCACATTAGGTCGGCAGCATGTTCCCCCACATTAGGTCGGCAGCATGTTCCCCCACATTAGGTTGGCAGCATGTTCCCCCACATTAGGTCGGCAGCATGTTCCCCCACATTAGGTCGGCAGCATGTTCCCCCACATTAGGTCGGCAGCTACCCCACATTAGGTCGGCAGCTACCCCACATTAGGTCGGCAGCATGTTCCCCCACATTAGGTCGGCAGCTACCCCACATTATGTCGGCAGCTCCCCCCCCCACATTAGGTCGGCAGCCCCCCCCCCACATTAGGTCGGCAGCCCCCCCCCACATTAGGACGGCAGCCCCCCCCCACATTAGGTCGGCAGCTCCCCCCCCCACAATAGTAGGCAGCTCTCCCCCCCCTACAATAGTAGGCAGCTCCCCCCCCCCACAATAGTAGGCAGCTCCCCCCACAGACATACAACTTCCAGCCATATAGAGTGTATGGCTGGAGGCTGTATGTCTGTGTACTGCCCCCCACAGTGTTCTGGTCACCGCTTCTCCTGCCCGGGGTCACATCTACTGCTATGGCCTATGGACCATAGCAGCAGTCCCGGGACCAGAGGAGCGGTGATCGGAACACTGTAGATGACGCGCCGCCGGTCACTCACCAGGCCCCGGCCGCACTCATCCTCCTCCGGTCCTCCTGCGCCTCTATGGTTATACGCACGGAAGTCACTGACATCCCGTGCGTACAACCATAGAGCGGTGGAGAAGCGCAGAAGGACCGGAGGAAGACCGCAGGAGGACCGGAGGAGGACGCGCGGCGGGCGGGGAATGGTAAGTGACCTGCGGACATCCTTATGTCCCGAAAAGATTTTTCGGGACACGGGGATGTCCGGCATAGGAATACTTACGATTATCGTGCCGGCTCCTGTGTGCGGCTGCATTCGGGGGCCGGCCAGAGCATGTAAAAACTAATTCATGAATACTAAAAACCAGGGTGCCTCCAGCTGTTGTGAAACTACAACTACCAGCATGCCCGGACAGCCTTTGCCGGTCCGGGCATGCTGAGAGTTGTAGTTTCACAACAGCTGGAGGCACCCTGGTTTTTAAGTATACAGTTATTAGTTTGTACATGCTCTGGCCGGCCCCCGCATGCAGCCGCACACAGGAGACGGCACGATAATCGTAAGTATTCCTATGCCGGACCCCTATACTTTTCAGAAGAAAATTCGGGGTTAAAAAGTCGTCTTATACGCCGGGATATACGGTAGGTTGTGTTTGCCTGCAACTGTAACTTAGATAAAAGCATTGTAATAATAATTAATGCAGAAATCCTGAAAATTCCAGATTGGTCATAGGTAAAGACAAATGGTAGATAGATAGATATAGGATAGATAGATAGAAAGATAGATATATATGAGATAAATAGATAGATAGAAATGAGATAGATAGATATGAGATAGATAGATGATATATATATATATATATATATATATATGTATATATATATATGAGATAGATAGAAAGATAGATATGAGATAGATAGAAAGATAGATATGAGATAGATAGAAAGATAGATAGATAGTAATGAGATAGATATGAGATAGATAGATATGAGATAGATAGATAGATATGAGATAAATAGATAGATATGAGATAAATAGATAGATAGAAATGAGATAGGTAGATATGAGATAGATAGATATGAGATAGATAGATATGAGATAGATAGATAGAAATGAGATAGATAGATATGAGATAAATAGAGAGATATGAAATATATATATATATATATATATATATATATGAGATAGATAGATAGAAAGATAGATAGATATGAGATAAATAGAGAGATATGAAATATATATATATATATATATATATATATATATATATATATATGAGATAAATAGATAGATAGATAGAAATGAGATAGATAGATATGAGATAAATGGATAGATCTGAGATAAATAGATAGATATGGGATAGATGGATAGAAAGATAGATAGATATGAGATAAATAGATAGATAGAAATGAGATAGACAGATAGATATGAGATAGATAGATATGAGATAGAAAGATAGATAGATAGATAGATATGAGATAGATAGAAAGATAGATAGATATGAGATAAATAGATAGATAGAAATGAGATAGATAGATATGAGATAGATAGATATGAGATAGAGAGATATGAGATAGATAGATATATATGAGATAGATAGATAGAAAGATAGATAGATATGAGATAGAAGGATAGATATGAGATAGATAGATATGAGATAGATAGAAAAATAGATAGATAGATATGAGATAAATAGATAGATAGATAGAAATTAGAAAGATATGTGGTGTCCCAGTACCGCATTTCATACGGTACTTATTTATCTATGGGTCCCCGTAGCTAGAGTCCCTAGGACTTAGTAATATCTGTTAGTCAGTCCGCCCCTAGTCGCCTCTATTATAGTGTATAGATTTCTAATTTATTCATAGAATAATGTATATAGTATTATTTCTGCATATAAATGGTTAATTACTTGTTTCCATGATGTCGCAGGGCCTTCGGGTCATGTGATGCGTTCCAAGCCTCATTCTGGATGCGTTCCAGACCTCACTTTGGTATCTCTAGCCTAATTTTGGGTTTTTGCAATGTATTTAGATCCTGTGATGTAAGCAATCCCATGATACCATGTAAAGTGAGTGGCAGACGTTCGGACCAATCAAAATCGCCACGCCCCCTGCCCATATAAGGGAGCGGCGGCCATCTTATCTCTCTCTTTTTTCCTGGGTTGCCAAGTGAGCAACATCTCTCTATAGAACATGCGCTGCTAAAAACCGTGAGTTAGGCATACCAGCCCTCACCCTGGTGTCACGAGTGACTGGGTTAATATTAATCCCTCCTATACCAACATCATACCATCCCTACCATACACCCCCCAAGGGCTACCACAAAGCCTTTTTGGCGTTGCACGAACAGGATTCGGGTGTGTGCCTACTATTGCCACTAGTGAAAGTGTACTCCCCCCTAAGAAAATAGCTTTATTCATGTGTTGCTGTGTACAGAAACGGTGCCTGTGGTGCATCATACAAGGGGGCCAAGAGAAAAGTAAGGGGGGAGGCGAAGATCTGTCTACAGTTAAAATGTGTAAACTGCATAATGAGCTCATGCTGCGATCCTCTGGTCCGGTCGGCACATGCGGAGCCGAACTGCTGCCGGAAAAGCGCGCGAAGAAAGCCTGCGCTGCGCCACGCCCCGCCCCTGGGCGTGGACGCCAAGTTGCTGTATCCCAGCCGAAAGAGATGCAGGAGTCGTTTCTGGAGGGACCGGAAGTTTGGGCTGCACCGATAGTGTCCTTCCTGCCCAGCACCATTTTGGAGAAGCCCACTATAAAAGACGGCACACAGAGCAACCTCTCCAGTCTGCAGAAAGAGCCGGAGGATACAGACATGGCGAAGAGCAGCGTTCCACGTGGTCAAGTTGGCAAAATGGCGCCGGAAACATGGAAAATTGTGGAAGTCGCAGCCCAACTTTTTCAAGATCTTGCTGACCGTCTGCAGTGGTTGTCATTAGACGAAGAGGGGGCCTGCAATCTTCCCCCACTGCCTGATGATGACGACGATTGGCCAGAGACACCTCCAGCGAACAGTGCAGGGACACCTGGAGGTGCGTCACCGGTGAGATTGTCCCCTCACCACAAGACCTGGGGCTCGTGGGCCGGGATTCCGTCGGAGGAGTCTGCTGTGAGTACCCCGCCAGAGGCAGCCTATTCTTCCTCCTCCAGCCCTGAGGTCATTCCTCGATCAAGCATCCCAAGTGCACGACCGTGCTCACCAAAATTGACGCAATGGGTGTTTGGAGCCGAGCTGGCTCAATTGATGGAAAAGCTAAAGGCCCGATACAAGGAACTTTATGCTCCAAAGCACGTACACTTGCCCTATGAAGAAAGAGTGCGGTATCAAGAAAATACCAAGGAAATGGAGGCATTGTACATCCGTAAATGGGATCACCCCCGAGAAGGGGAGGAGCCATTAGAAAGGAGAAGAGCAACTGCGGCCAAGTTTGACAAGGTCAGAGGTTATGGGACACTCCTTGACTGCCACACTGGGCAGACCATCCTCGTAAACCGGCGAGCAGTGCAAAGGCCATATCTCCATAAAAAGTTCAATACCTTGGAGGTGGGTGAAATTGTGGAGTACACCCCCGTCCAGAGCCTTCGTGGAGAATGGGCTGCAGCAGTCACCAGACCAGCAGCTCCAACACAGCTTCCCTTTAAATATTTCCCGTCAACGGATTGGGAGTCTGATCCCTTCAACTTGAGGCCGACAAGGTCTGCTCCTAAAGCCTCCACCAGCGTACCCAAGGAGGAGGAGTTTCAAGAGAAAAGTTCATCATCTTCTGTGTACAATAAAGAGTCAAGTTCATCATCTTCTGTGTACAGTAAAGAGTCAAGTGCATCATCTTCTACGTACAGCAAAGAACCAAGTTCTTCATCTTCTTCATACCGTCGAGAGTCAAGTTCTACACAGGGTGAAGAAAACAGGCCAAAATTGCGGCCACCAAGTCGGTACCTAGACCTTCTCGGAGCAGTGAGAGTTTGTCTAACCCTGGGGTACCCACAGATGTACCAAGGCCCTCTCGGAGCAGTGAGAGTTTGCCAATTCCTCAGGTACCAACGAAAGGGTCATGGGTTGCTCCTAATTTGGAGATGGTGCTCAGGCCCTATTGTCCCACTGTGATCCCAGCTAGTAAGCCTATAACCACTTCTCAGGCTGCCTTCCACAACTCCATTCTCCCTAATGTGGTGTGGCAAAGCTATGTCAAGTCTGATCCTGCCCTTGATGTTGGCAGATATAGGGGAACCAAGAGAGGCACTACAAGAGTGAAGAAGAACATCTTCTAAAGAGACTCTAAAGTAATGTCTTATTGTTTTTTCTCTGTCTAACAAATTTTGTCTTACAGGAACCAAGTTCAAGAAAAGTACCTAGCAGGATTGTGCTAAGTTTGTTTCAGTTTTAAGTTCAGGAACGTAACCACTAAGCATGTGCCTGACTATTAAGTCAAGAGACTCCTAGCCTGTAGGAGATTCACCAAGGACTGTACCCGGCTGAGTTGTGGTTAAGGCCGTGTTCACTTTCTATTGAACTCCTAGTGTAGGTGGACTGCTGATCCTTACACGCCTGCTTCATGTATATGCCACCATCCTCATAAGAACTCTTATGAAAAATGTCACACTTATCGGGTGAATGCACCTGTAATATTGCTGGAGTGTTAATAAATATATAGTAAATATGTATATGGTTTTGTACACAGAAAGATGTCCTTGTGTCTGTGTACAAATAGTCAGTAAGGTCTGTACATAGAAAAATATAGTCAAATGTCTATGTACATTAAAATAGCTTAGAGTTGTGCATGGAAAATATCGACGTACTGCACACTCAATACTACAATTGAATCCAATTCTCGTACACACAAATGTATCGTAAATCAAAGGTGCTTAGTAGTAACCCAATAGGGGACACCTCGGCTCCTCCGAGGGTAGTATTATTGCTGTCGCCCATCGCTAGCACCTGTCTTAACCAAAAATGATAGGGAGGATTCCCTTTCAAATAGTACTTGCACATAGTACCCTAGATTACTCACTTAATGTACTACTTCAAAATTTCTCTAGTACATACACAAAAACAAATAAATATGTCACTTAAGAAAACACTTAAGGAATTGTAGCATATTGATACCCAATTCCTGCCACTGTTAGGTACACTTCTTCTTTTCTTTATTCATTGCGTGTGTGAGATGCTCTGCCTGGCCAGTAGATGCTCTTGCTAGTACAAAAGTAAACACGTAATTTTCAGAATAACCTATTAGGTTGTTTGAGAAGTGCTCTAGGGGTAAGTAACATGTAGTTGATAGAACCTAGCAGCCACCCTTACTGTGACCTAGCTTAGGGCTAGCCAGTATACCTTTCGTGTACTAACTAACAGGTAACTTATTGTTGGCATAAAATGTGTGAGATAACAAAATGTCTAGTCAGCTTGAAGCTAACAGTATAGAGAGCTGAACTAATGTCTAGTAAGCTTAAACAAATGTGTAATAAGTTTTATAAAGTTATATAGGAAGCTAGAAACTAAAGTATAGATCGCTCCTTTAAGTGTCTAGATAGCATTCAAGTGTCTAGATAGCATTTAAATGTTTAGATAGCATTCAAATGTCTAGATAGTATTCAAATGTCTAAGTAGGATGTCTAGCTTAAATATAAATCATCCTGTTCTATAGCATCCTGTTCTAATTCTCGTCCTAGTCCCTCTGTCGAGGCCGACTTTTGTTTAGTAAGGGGGTTTGTGGTGTCCCAGTACCGCATTTCATATGGTACTTATTTATCTATGGGTCCCCGTAGCCAGAGTCCCTAGGACTTAGTAATATCTGTTAGTCAGTCTGCCCCTAGTCGCCTCTATTATAGTGTATAGATTTCTAATTTATCCATAGAATAATGTATATAGTATTATTTCTGCATATAAATGGTTAATTACTTGTTTCCATGGTGTCGCAGGCCCTTCGGGTCATGTGATGCGTTCCAAGCCTAATTCTGGATGCGTTCCAGGCCTCACTTTGGTATCTCTAGTCTCATTTTGGGTTTTTGCAATGTATTTAGATCCTGTGATGTAAGCAATCCCATGATACCATGTAAAGTGAATGGCAGACGTTCGGACCAATCAAAATCGCCACGCCCCCTGCCCATATAAGGGAGTGGCGGCCATCTTATCTCTCTCTTTCTTCCTAGGTTGCCAAGCGAGCAACATCTCTCTATAGATCCTGCGCTGTTAAAAACTGTAAGTTAGGCCTGAGCCTTGCGGCAACAGTTGAACAATTATAGTTATAGAGTGTATCAATCCCCAAACACTCTGCGGGACTACCGGACCTAATCTACCCTTAAATCCGGACGGATCCACGCACCAATTACCTTGATTCTATTAACCTGCAAAAGACGCAAGGTCCACAGCAACTGTCAGTCATTGAAGACTATACAAGTGTATTACAGAGACTGTTACTGTATTCTGAATGTACCACAAGTTCAAGAGTAAAGTTTACTTCAGTTCAAGTTTAACTCCAGTGTGTACCTTCAGTCATTATCTGCATACGCCTGTCGTTTCTGGGAAGGGTGGCAATAGGCCGAAGCTATACCTCAATAATACCAGCCCTCACCCTGGCGTCACAAGTGACTGGGTTAATATTAACCCCTCATATACCAACATCATACCATCCCTACCATACCCCCCCCCCCAAGGGCTACCACGGATAGATATGAGATAGATAGATATATATGAGATAGATAGATAGATAGATAGAAAGATAGATATGAGATAAATAGATAGAAATGAGATAGATATGAGATAGATAGATAGATATGAGATAGATAGCTAGATAGATATATATGAGATAAATACATATATATGAAATAAATAGATAGATAGAAATGAGATAAATAGATATGAGATAAATAGATAGATATGGGATAGATAGAAAGATAGATAGATATGAGATAAATAGATAGATAGAAATGAGATAGACAGATATGAGATAGATAGATATGAGATAGATAGATAGAAAGATAGATAGATATGAGATAGATATGAGAGATAGATAGATAGATATGAGATAGATAGATAGATATGAGATAGATAGATAAAAAGATAGATAGATATGAAATAAATAGATAGATAGAAATGAGATAGAAATGAGATAGATGGATATGAGATAAATAGATAGATAGAAATGAGATATATATGAGATAAATAGATGATATATATATATATATATATATATATATGAGATAGATAGATAGCAGATAAAAAGTGAGATAGGTAGATGGATAGATAGATAATAGACAGATAGATATGAAACAGATTTAAAGGGGCACTCTGGCCCTAATACATCTTATTCCCTATCGATAAGATGTCTGATCGCGGGGGTCCCGCCACTGGGTACCCCCGCAATCTATAATTCAGCACCCAACTTTGCAAGCTCTTCGCACAGCTGGAGGCTCAGAGTATGCAGTGTGACGACCACGGGGCCGGAGTATCGTGATGTCACGACTCCGCCCTGTGTGACATCATGCAAGTCTATCTGAGGGGGCATAATAGGGGATAAGCTGTATTAGGGCCAGAGTACCCCTTTAAGATAGATTTTGAACATACTTTTTTATACAAACTTTACGGAGAGCATTTACTTCTCCCTATGACCAGGAGATGGCACTATTGGCCTTCTAAACGATTTGTTTTCTACTCATTCCGAGCCTCTTGCTTTTTGTGGAACTATTTTATTTATTTATTTTTAACTTGGCTAGGAAGAAAGTGTGAGCATAAAAAAAAATAGGAAACCTTGGACCGAATTTACCTGCGAAAAGCAAACTAATGGCCCTGCCAACTTCTGCTTTTGGCTCTGTTCTTGGCCATTTTATCTAAATTATTACTAAAGCCAAAATGGTCATTTTTATTTATTTATTTTACATGTCCTTAAAATGACTTTGTGGTGTAACCTACTTTCATTTCCCTAAGACCTCACAAAGCAAAGAAAAAAAAATTAAATAAGAAAAAACCTCCCCTCCCTTATGAAACATGTTACCCTATGGGCGATCGGTTCTTCTCTTTCGTGCAAAGGAAATATCGGTAAATGTATTGTTTTATTTATTAAAGATAAGTGATATTTCTACAACAAGCCGAAAAACACAGCCAATACATAAGGATGAAGCTTTGGCGGAGATTAAACCCTTATTAAATAATATATAGAGATCTATGTATACGATTGTGTTTGGCGGGTATAAATAAACCGATCGATTCCGAAGTTCATAAAGAGAATACAACGCGGGGCTCAGAGTGGCTTCATTTTTTATTCAATATAGATTTTTTCTTTCTTTCCTTTACAAGATATGGAATAAAATAAAATAAAATGCATTTATTAAATCTTGTATATCTGCTATGGCTGAAGTAGATCTTACAAGATCTTTATATTGATGGCCAATAATTTAGTTCTTCAGAATATGTTCCAACTATTGCTTCTTTTTTGCTTTTAAACCCCGTGATGTTTCGGACTAAAATTCTTTCTGCACTAATTTAATCCTAAATATAACCAGATAGCAGCCAGGGCTCTGTTCTTTCAAATCTGCTGCAGATCCTGTACATGTGAATATACTCCTAGAACTGCAAATTTCCTACATAGCCATAGAGTGAAAGGGTATGGATACTTCTGAATGCATTATTATTATTATTTGAATAATAATAATAATAATAATAACATTATAATAATAATTATCAAGAGTCTTAACAATAATAATAATAATAAGAACAACAACAACAATAACATTATAATAATAATTATCATGGCTGTAATAATAATAATAATATATCAAGTATTATCATTATTATTATTATTATGTTCTTATTATTCATAATAATACAAATAATAATAATAATAATAATATTGCATTGTACTTATTTTAGTGTGAAAAACTATCACCATGGGTTTGAAATAAAAGCCTTGCACTATTTTTCTTTGGCAGCTGCTCTGTCTCATTCACACTACATACTACAGCTACTGCAGCTACTCTGTCTCATTCACACTACATACTACAGCTACAGCAGCTACTCTGTCTCATTCACACTACATACTACAGCTACAGCAGCTACTCTGTCTCATTCACACTACATACTTTCCAAACGGTCCTAGCGCCAGCCTATTCTGCCGTTACCCACTACAGATAGATCTGTGTGGAGATTCTGTAGTAGTGGAGTGACCGCTGGGTGGCAAGAAGATCATTCTGTTTTTACAACAGCTGGAGGCACTCTGGTAAGAAAACACTGGTCTTTTGCATTAAAAGGATCACAGATGTGCTTCAATGGGTGGGTTGGCTGAATAATGGGATTTGTAGTTTAATGGAGCAAACTCCTACAGGAAATACCAAGTTCAGAAAAAGATAGTCATAGCGTTATGGTAATCTTACAATACAGCCATTTAGTCCCAAGACAAGCACCAGCCTTCCTAAGCATGTCCATTACTGTCTGACAGGTATGTATACCTCATATGTGGATGTAAAGTGTTTGGTGGGCGCAGTAGAGGGCTCAGAAGGGAAGGAGCAACAATGGGATTTTGGAGAGTGAATTTTGCTGAAATGGTTTTTGGGGGGAATGTTGCATTTAAGAAGCCCCTATGGGGCCAGAACAGCAGAAAAACCCACATGGCATACTATTTTGGAAACTACACTCCTCAAGGCATGTAACTAGGGGTCCATTGAGCCTTAACACCCCAAAGGTGTTTGACAACTTTTTGTTAAGTCGAATGTGTAAATGAATTTTTTTTTCACTAAAGTACATTCCCCCCCCCCAAATTTACAATTTTTACAAAGGGTAATGGGCGTAAATGCCCCCCCCCCCCCTCAAATTTGTAACCCCATTTCTTCGGAGAATGGAAATACCCCATGTTAGGAAGTAAAATGCTCTGCAGGCAAACTACAATGCTCAGAAGAGAAGGAGTCACATTTGGCTTTTGGAAAGCAAATTTAGCTGTAATGGTTTTTGGGGGGCATGCCGCATTTAGGAAGGCCCAATGGTGCCAGAACAGCAAAAAAAGAAACCCACATGGCATACTATTTTGGAAACTACAACCCTGAAGGAACGTAACAAGGGGTACAGTGAGACTTAACACCCCAATTTTTCATTAAATTCGGATGTGTAAATGAAAAAAGATTTTTTTTCACAAAAATGCTGGTTTTCCCCCCAAATTTTAAATTTTTACAAGGGTTAATAGGAGAAAATGCCCCAAAATTGTGTAACCCCATTTCTTCTGAGTATGGAAATACCCCATGTGTGGACATCAAGTGCTCAGCTGGCGCACTACAATGCTCAGAAGAGGAAGAGCGCCATTGAGCTTTTTGAGAGAGAATTTGGTTGGAATAGAAGTCGGGGGCCATGTGCGTTTACAAAGCCCCCCATGGTGCCAGAACAGTGGACCCCCCCACAAGTGACCCCATTTTGGAAACTACACCCCTCACAGAAGTGAATATGGGGTGCAGTGAGCATTTATACCCCACTGGTGTTTGACAGATCTTTCGAACAGTGGGCTGTGCAAAAGAAAAATTACATTTTTCATTGTAACGGACCACTGTTCCAAAAATCTGTCAGACATCTGTGGGGCATAAATGCTCACTGTACTCCTTATTACATTATGTGAGGGGTGTAGTTTCCAAAATGGGGTCACATGGGGGGTCCACTGTTCTGGCACCATGGGGGTTTTGTAAACACATGTGGCCTTCAATTCCGGACAAATTTTCTCTCCAAAAGCCCAATGGCGCTCCTTCTCTTCTGAGCATTGTAGTTCGCCCGCAGAGCACTTTACATCCACATATGGGGTATGTTCTTATTCAGGAGAAATGGGATTACAAATTTTAAGGGTCTCTTTTTTTCTATTTTCCCCTGTGAAAATGAAAAATTTAGGGTAACAACAGCATTTTAGTTTTTTCATTTTCCCATCCAACTTTAACGAAAATTTGTCAAACACCTGTGGGGTTTTAAGGCTCACTATACCCCTTGTTACATTCCGTGAGGGGTTTAGTTTCCAAAATGGGGTCACATGTGGATATTTTTTTTTGCGTTTATGTCAGAACCGCTGTAAAATCAGCCATCCTTATGCAAATCAATTAATGTACATAGTGCGCTCTCACTCCTGAGCCATGTTATGCGTCCGCAGAACATTTTACGCCCACAAATGAGGTATTTCCATACTCAGGAGAAATTGCGTTACAAATTTTGGGGGTCTTTTCATTTTCCTTATACCTCTTGTGAAAATAAAATGTGTGGGGCAACACCAGCATGTTAGTGTTGAGAGTTATTATTTTGTAACAGCTGGAGGCTCCGCTTTGGAAACACTGCCATACCAGACATTTTTCATTTTTATTGGGGGGGGCAGTGTAAGAATGTGCATAAAGAAGCCGAGGAAAAATAGAAAAATCTCCAAAAGGCATCAAATTACAGATTAGACATTCTTATAATATGTCAACAAAAGTTAGATTTAATTTCCATCATTTACACTTTCAAAATAGCAGAAAACGAAAAAATGGCATCTGCAAAAGTTTGGGCACCCTGCAGAGTTAATATCTTGTAATGCCTCCTTTGGCAAGTATCACAGCTTGTAAACGCTTTTTGTAGCCAGCCAAAAGTCTTTCAATTCTTGTTTGAGGTATCTTTGCCAATTCTTCCTTACAAAAGTCTTCCAGTTCTTTGAGATTTCTGGGCTGTCTGTCACGCACTGCTCTTTTAAGGTCTATCCATAGATTTTCAATTATGTTGAGGTCAGGAGATTGTGAAGGCCATGGCAAAACCTTCAGTTTACGCCTCTTGATGTAATCCCCGTGGATTTCGAGGAGTGTTTAGGATCATTATCCATTTGTAGAAGCCATCCTCTCTTTAACTTCAGCTTTTTCACAGATGGCATAAAGTTAGCATCCAAAATTTGCAGAAATTTTATTGAATCCATTTTTCCTTCTACTCATGAGATGTTCTCTGTGCCACTGGCTGCAATACAACCCCAAAGCATGATTGATCCACCCCCATGCTTAACAGTTGGACAGAGGTTCTTTTCATTAAATTCTGTTCCCCTTCTTCTCCAAACATACCTTTGCTCATTCCGGCCAAAAAATTCAATTTTAACCTCATCGGTCCACAGAACTTGTTTCTAAAATGCATCAGGCTTGTCTATATGTTCATTTGCAAAGTTCAAACGCTGATTTTTGTGGTGAGGATGTAGAAGAGGTTTTCTTCTGATGACTCTTTCATGAAGACCATATTTGTACAAGTATCTCTTTATAGTGGAATAGTTTACCACAACTCCAATGTCTGGCAGATCTTTCTGGAGGGATTGTGCAGTCAAACATGGGTTTTGAATTGTTTTTCTCACAATCCTGCGAGCTGTTCTGTCTGATATTTTTCTTGGTCTTCCAGATCTTGCTTTAACTTCCACTGTTCCTGATGACTGACATTTCTTAATTACATTCCGAGCAGAGGATGTTGACATCTGAAAACATTTTGCTATCTTCTTATAGCCTTCTCCAGCTTTGTGAGCGTCAAATATTTTCAGATTTCTAGACAACTGCTTAGAAGAACCCATGGTGCTGATTGTTGGGGCAAGGTCAGATGAGTCTGGGCATTTAAAACCTTTAAGATTGACATCACCTAGTCTTCCCAGATGATGATTGAGAACAATCAATGACACTGGCAGGTCTCAGCTTTGCAAAGGGGGCAGTGCATGCTATAAATTCTGCAGGGTGCCCAAACTTTTGCAGATGGCATTTTTTTTCTGTTATTTTGAAAGTGTAAATAATGGAAATAAAATCCAAATTTTGTTGACATGTTATAAGACTGTCTAATCTGTAATTTTTTGCCTTTTGGAGATTTTTCCATCTTTCCTTGGCTTCTTTATGCACATTAATACATAGTTTTACCTGGGGTGCCCAAACTTTTCATCCCCACTCTAATGGGGAACACTGGGGCACTCTGGGGAACACTGGGACATTTTACTAAATTACCTATTATTATTCCTACAATAACACACCATTTTCTTTATATAGATCAGTCGCGGTCTCAGCAGAAGCGCAGCACGGCAGGTCCGATGATGCTCCTATACTCCTCCTACCTGGATAGCACACACAGTGCTTAACAAGGAGGAGGAGACCCTGAAGCAGCCTGCCGTGCTATTGGCCACTCATGTATGCGTTACCCCAACGGAGAGCGCAGCATGGATAAGCAGAGGACGGAAGAAGGCCCACAGCAGGCTTCAATGAAATTATGCCTGCTGGGTAACGCCCACTTCTTCGGCCTGAAGCTCCAGCAACAGTGGGCATTGAGCTAGAAATTAGTTTTTTTTAAAGGCAGGGAGGGGGTAAGAGATTGTTGGGCAACAGGTAGGGACAGAAAAGAAAATTATAGATGGTGACAGTTAGTCTTTATTCAACAGACTTGACAGAGTAAGTACCTTGTGCAGGTAGGAGGACTCCTAGGAAATAGTGATCAAAATGTAATAGATTATAACCTGTTCTTCAAATAAGGGAACCTTTTGAGAAGCCAGAAGAACAAAAACAACACCACCACTGTCCTCAGGTTGTGTGTGGTATTGCAATTCCAGTGAATGGAGCCAAGTTGTAATACCACACACAACATGAGGACAGACGTGGCGCTGTTTTGGGAAGGAATCAACTTTGAGATTAGCCCAAAGCTCCTGTGGGAGCTGTAATGCTATTGCAAGTTATACTGGTCATCACCTAGTTTTCCCAGAAAGGGATATAATTAAAAAGATAAATCCAGTTTATAGCAACTTGACCATAGGAGACGACTCAAGGACTCATGTTTACTTACTGGTGATATTTTAATAATTTTCTAAGGAAATGGTCTGGGATAATATTCAGATTATGCAGCCGATGACCTTCAGCATTAACTTTACAGCTCGCTAGTTTTCAGATGTTCAGAATTTCTAGTTTTTCCCTGTTTTGCCGACCAACCACATGCACCTTGGAAGGCGAAATCTCTTATTTAGTCGAGCCACGGTGTATTTTACCCCTGAGGACGGGCATTCAGTGCCGGATAATAAGTGCATGCAACCTCCCTAAATCCCCTTCTCTCAGAGGGAAAATATCTACGGTGCCACTTAGCAACACATATTGCATTTTATGATCAAGTGAAAGCTCTCCGTCATACGAGGCTCCCTGTATCTTCATTACCTCCTATTGTACGGACAAATTGCTAGAACTAAACAGTGCACAAGGTTTGATGGGCACAAGTGACCTCTTCCCCTCTCCGGTTAATAAAGTCGTATGTGTCTGCACTTATACATTCTATAACTGCATGTCTTATATATTTACTGTTATGGCCTGAGTATGCTGGATTCATGATACAGAGTAGAGATGAGCGAATTTTAGAAAAGTTTGATTTGGCCGATTTGCCGAAATAAAAAATAAAAAATGGATTTGATCCGAATAAATTTGCGGCAACTTTTTATCAGTAATGCATTTTAATAATGTGTTTAGTAAAGTGTGTGTGTTTCCCTTTTTTTCTAATTTGTTTTACATGTTTTAGGTAGTACTACTACTCCCAGCATGGAACAGACTGTTCCATGATGGGAGTAGTAGTACCTGTGCTAATAGACAGATCACCCCGTGTGTCACTCCTGCACCCACTGTGATCATCCTGTATAATGTATAGATGTGGGCGACTTTCTCACATCTCTGCAATAGATAGGAAGATCGCATCGGGTGTCAGGAGGGACACCCACTGTAATCTGTCCTCAACTGCAGGTACTACTGCTCCCAACATGGAGCACACTCTGCTCCATGCTGGGAGCTGTAGTACCTGCATTAATAGATCCCAGCGGGTGCTACTTCTGACACCTGTTGCAATCTGTCTATTAATGCAGGTACTACAGCTCCTAGCATGGAGCAGAGTGTGCTCCATGTTGGGAGCAGTAGTACCCGCAGATAAGGAAAGATCTCAGTTGGTGTCATCCTGACACACGCTGCGATAGACCTGTATAATGTATAGATGTGGGCGGCTTTCTCGCATTTAGATAGGATGATCGCATTGGGTGTCAGGAGTAGTACTACCTAAAGAATGTAAAAAATAGAGAAATAAGTGAAACACACACACACTTTATTAAACACAATATTAAAATACATTACTAATATAAAAATTTAAAAAATTTATCATAAAAAATATATTATTTTTACATTTAAATGGCCCCTTTCTACATTTTTATTATTGTTGGCTACATTTTTAGGTCCCTTTCCGTCCACATAAATTGATCCCTGTTTAAACATTTACATTGCCTTTTTTTTTTTGTCTTTCAATTTTCGGAAGCGGGCAAGGACCAGAAAATTCAGTACTCAATATTAAAAACGAATGAGGACAGGGACATCAGTAATATGTATAATACAGTCATCAAAAAAAGGCTGAGTTTCCCTAATTTACAGGGGTCTTCTATCAGAAATTAAAGATACTTCAAATTGTCCTGGCAGATGGCCTGGGCAATAATGTATGTATGTATTTAATGTAATTGTGAAGGACAATGTCATTTTAATTATACAATATGAGGTGGATTTAAATGACAAATTACTGCAAAACTCTTCTTGTAATTCCAATGTCTCTGCATATGTAGGAAGATATGGATGGGAGCTATAATTTCAGTAGGATGGAAAGGACTTTTTCATTGCTGTAAGCTGTATAAGGGAATATGCAACCATGGATGTGGGATGTGGGATTACTTTTTTATATATGTGAAAAATCTTTACATTTTTATGTAGGGGATTAGAGATGAGCGAATCGAAGCTGCCAAACCCGAATTCGTTACGAATTTCAGGAAATATTTGATTCGCAACGAATGCAAATATTGCCACGAATATCGCACGATTTGCTTCATTAAACTCCATTAAACTCCAGGGCATCTGAAATGGCGGATCCACATGTCAGTACATGGGGCAAGGAACGCTGGGAAGGTGGGAAGGCAAGGTTGGAAGGGAAGTAGGCGGGATGACCCTGAATCACATGCAGCCTATCAGCAGCCAGTCACCCTTGTGATGTCACAGCCCTATATAATCGGCAGCCATAATTCCGGCTTCTCACTTCATTACAATACACTGCAGAAGGATCATAGAACGCAGAGCCTGTGTGTGTGTGTGTGTTACAGCAGAGAAAAGCGCAGTCCAGCAGCATTTAACATCCTCCTAGTCACATCAGCGTTCTTGTGGACGGAGAGCATTGTTTTTTTCACTGAAAAGGATTTTTACTGCAGCTGCAGGCATTAACCACCCAGTCACGTTCTTTGGCATAGTATTACAGTGAGGGGTAGATAGCTATATGTGCTGCCTCATACATTTCAACAAGCATCCTCAACTTCATAAACCTTAGCAGAGGAGGAGTCAGGAATAATTTTTCAGCGCAATTCAGTGTCTTTGTTCCACAAAAAAATCATCTGCTGGTTATACTAGTCCGAAGACGATATAATACCCAGCAGTTCATTCCTGATAATCTGTGACAGAGTGCAATTTTGGGTTTAGTACACAGCTTTTTTTTTGGCTGCAGTACTGTTGTGTACTGCTGGGGTACTGTAGCGCATTTTTCTGCCCTCACAAGTGCATACCGCAAACGTACATCTAAGTGGTGTACTATTTTGTACCTGTTAATCTGTCAAGGGCCTACATACTGTGAAAGGACAGACAAAAGTAATCACCGGCTGGTGTTTTACCAAAATTACAGAGTTTTGAGGCTCATTGTAGCGCATTTTTCTGCCCTCCTAAGTGCATACTGCATACTTACATCTAAGTAGTGTACTATTCTGTACTTGTTAATCTGTCAAGGGCCTACATACTGTGAAATGACAGACAAAAGTAATAACCGGCTGGTGTTTTACAAAAATACAGAGTTTTTAGGCGTTCTGTAGCGCATTTTTCTGCCCTCATCAGTGCATACCGCATACGTACATCTAAGTAGTGTACTATTTTGTACGTTTTAATCGGGCAAGGGCCTACATACTGTGAAAGGACAGACAAAAGTAATCACTGGTTGGCGTTTTACAAAATATAGAGTTTTAAGGCGTACTTTAGCGCATTTTTCTGCCCTCATAAGTGCATACCTCATACCTACATCTAAGTAGTGTACTGTTTTAAACCTGTCAATCTGTCAAGGGCCTAGATCAGTGTTTCCCAAACATAGTCCTCAAGCAACCCCAACAGGTCATGTTTTCTGGATTTCCTTAGTCTTTCATAGGTGATATAATTATGGTCAGTGAATCAGGCATCACTACAGTTATATCACCTGTGAAAGACTAAGGAAATCCAGAAAACATGACCTTTTGGTGGTGCTTGAGGACCGTGTTTGGGAAACACTGGCCTAGATACTGTGAAAGTCCAGGCAAAAGTACTCATCGGTTAGCGGTGTACTCAGATACTTTTTTAAGTGTACTGTAGCGCATTTTTCTACCCTCATAAGTGCATACCACATACCTACATCTAAGTAGTGTACTATTTTGTACCTGTTAATCTGTCAAGGGCCTAGATTCTGTGAAGGGACAGCCAATAGTACACACCTGCTGCTGTTCTAGACAAATACTGTAGTGAAGCGTATTGTACTCCCCTCATATACGCAATAAGTATGTCAGGCAGAATAGTGCCAGGACGTGCACAGAGGAGTGGCAGAGGCCTAAATTCATCAGGCGCAGGCAGAGGTCGCAGCAGAGTAGGGCTGTGTGGCAGCCGGAGTCACAGTGAGAGGTCTGAGCTCCCTGTGTCAGCAAGTAGTCATGTCGCGACCAGCAACCCAGCAGCCATGATTGATCGGTTCACCCGATCATCCACTTAATCCCAAGTGAGGTTCACTCGGTCATCCACTTCATCGCAAGTGACATCCGACACCCCCAGTCAACAGTCGGTGGGTTCCTCAGACTCAACCCTCAGTTGCCATGGCCCTCATGCTGCTGCTACCACCTCAAGGGTCTGTCATTGTGCCGCTCTATGGTCTCCTCATGCTAATGCTACCACCTCCAGGCTCTCTCATTCTGCTGCTCTATGGTCTCCTCATGCTAATGCTACCACCTCCAGGCTCTCTCATTCTGCTGCTCTATGGTCTCCTCATGCTTATGCTACCGCCTTCATGCTCTGTCATTGTGCCACCATTTGGTCTCCTCATGCTGATGCTATCACCTCCAGGCTCTGTAATTGTGCTGCTCTATGGTCTCCTCATGCTGATGCTGCCACCTCTAGGCTCTCTAGTTGTGCTGCTCTATTGTCTCCTCATGCTGATGCTACCGCCTTCATGCTCTGTCATTGTGCCACCATTTGGTCTCCTCATGCTGATGCTACCACCTCCAGGCTCTGTAATTGTGCTGCTCTATGGTCTCCTCATGCTGATGCTGCCACCTCTAGGCTCTCTAATTGTGCTGCTCTATGGTCTCCTCATTCTGATGCTACCACCTCCAGGCTCTCTCATTGTGCTGCCATGAATACTGCAAAACATAATTAAGGTGCTGGTCCCCAGTTTCGGAAATTCCTTGCATTAGGGTCCCTTTCAGGACTCCTGATGCCACCTCCAGGCTATGCCATTCAGCCACTATATGGTCTCCTCATGCTTCAGCCACCTCCAGGCTGTGCCATTCAGACACTATATATGGTCTCCCTATGTTGCCACAAACTCAAGGCAGTCATTCAGCCACTATATGGTCTCCTCATAATGATGCCACCTCCAGGCTCTGTCATTGTGCTGCCATGTGACATGTGACATGTTAGATTTGGTCCTTTGTACCCACACGCCGGGGCCTGGGACACTAAAACTTGAGAGTTAAAAGTTAAATTTCAAAATCCTCAATTTCAATTTCAAAATCATAAATTTCTATTTAAAATTCTTAAATTTCAATGGTCTCCTTGTGCTTTTGCCAATTCCACGCTGTGCCATTCAGACACTATATGGTCTCCTCATGCTTCAGCCAACTCCAGGCTGTGTCATTCACCCAATATATGGTTTACTGATGCTAATGGGCCTGGGTCTGGGACAAATTTTTTTTTATGGTAGCACTAGCTACCCTAAATCTTCAATTTAAATTTCAAAATTCATCTTTTAATCTTAGGGATTGTGAACCCCTAGTGTCTACTCATGCTGCTTCCAGCTCCAGGCTGTGTCATTCAGCAACTATATGGTCTTCTCATGCTTCAGCCAACTCCAGGATGTGCCATTCAGATACTATAGGGTCTCCTTATGCTTCAGCCACCTCCAGGCTGTGTCATTCAGCCACTATATGGTCTCCATATATAGGACTGTGTATTGTAGGAAACATGTGGGTATCCTTAAGTTACTCTCCCAGCATTATTGCCATGTTGATACCAGACCAGTAATAAAATGAATATTGCCAAGGACTAGTAGAAACAGGGAACTGTGGATACTGACCACCGGCTGTGGGAATTGACTAACTATCCCAGGTGGTAGATTTACCATTTTGAAGTTCATCAGTTCCAGTAGGCTTTAAGTCATTAATTCTTTGTTGTGGTTCTTCAGTTGCAGAATTAAGTTGTATCATGTTTTCCAGTTCCTCCGATGAGCTAAGGTCACTGGAACACACAATACTCATATTGTCATCTAATATAGGATCCTTTTCTTCAGAGAACGTATGTATAATTTTATTATTTTGAATGTCAGGTGGTATTCTGACAAATGCTGATTATAAAGGAATTTTGGAATCTGGGACACAGGTAAAAATAAGTATTTTTAAGCATACTGAAGCACATTTTTCTGCCCTCATAAGTGCATACCACATACCTACATCTAAGTAGTGTACTATTTTGTACTATTCTGTAAAGGGTCTACATACTGTGAAATGACAGCCAATAGTACACACCTGCTGCTGTTCTAGACAAATACTGTTTTAAGCAAAGTGAAGCGTATTGTACTCCCCTCATATACTCAATAAGTATGTCAGGCAGAGTAGTGACATTTCAATTTCAAAATCCTTAATTTCAATTACAAAATCTTAAATTTTAATTTAAAAATCATAAATTTGAATGGTCTCCTCATGCTGCTGCCACCTCCAGGCTGTGCCATTCAGACACTATATGGTTTCCTCATGTTTCAGCAAACTCCAGGCTGTGTCATTCAGGTAATATATGGTTTACTGATGCTGCTGGGCCTGGGTCTGGGAATAAAACTTTTGTTCTGGTAGCACTAGCTACCCAAAATCTTCAGTTTAAATTTCAGAATTCATCTTTTAATCTTAGGGATTGTAAAGCCCTAGTGTCTACTCATGCTGCTGCCAACTCCAAGCTGTGTCATTCAGACACTATATGGTCTCTTCATGCTTCAGCCAACTCCAGGCTGTGTCATTTTGCCAATATGTTGTGTCATTTTACTAATGCTGCTGGGCCTGGGTCTGGGCCTAAACATTTTTTATGGTAGCACTAGCTACCCTAAATCTTCAATTTAATCTTAGGTATTGTGAAGGCCTAGTGTCTAATCATGCTGCGGCCAACTCCTGGCTGTGCCATTCAGACACTATATGGTCTCCTCATGCTTCAGCCAACTCCAGGCTGTGTCATTAAGCTAATATATGGTTTACTGATGCTGCTGGACCTGGGCCTGGACCTAAAGAAATTTATGTAGCACTAGTTCCATCTCATCTTTTAATTTTAGGGATTGCGAAGCCCTAGTGTCTATTCATGATGCTGCCAGCTCCAGGCTGTGTCATTCAGCCACTATATAGTCTCTTCATGCTGCCAACACCTCCAAACTGTGTCAATCAGCCACTATATGGTCTCCTAATGCTGCCAACTCTCCCACGCTGTGTCATTCAGCAATTATATGGTCTCCTCATGCTGCCAACACCTCTACGCTGTGTCAATCTGCCACTTTATGTCTCCTCATGCTTCAGATTCATCCAAGCTGTGTCATTTAGCCACTATTTAGTCTCCTCATGTTGCCAACACCTCCACGCTGTGTCATTCAGCCACTATATAGTCTCCTCATACTGATGCCACCTCCAGACTCTGTCATTGTGCCGCTCTCAGGCAGTGATTCTAAAAGCAATGTCTGTAATCTGAATGTCGTACTGAATAACAAGCAAAAAGAAGGAAACGTCCGCTCACCTCTCCATGCAAATTGTAGCTGCCATTATTCCTTATTGTTCCTGGTGCTGTCAGGGCGTTGCTGCTGTGGACAAGGTACGTAGTAGGAAGGAGTAACTCACTTGGAGTTAAGATCCCTCAGCACTTCCAGACACATCAGTAGATATAAAACACAAGCTTTTATTTTATCGTCTTAAAAAACATCAGGGTAGCAAATCATGTTAAAAACATGGACCGACGCGTTTTGGCTGTGTAGCCTTTCTCAAGGTCTGCTCAAGACAAATATATTATGCTGAATAGATACACAAATGCATACAAAGCTCCTCCCTGTTGTGCACATCACTTCCTGTGTCATTCCTGAATTTAAGCTCCATATTCACACTTGCTTGATTGTGTGCATGCGGGTTATGGGTAAAAAAAATTAATAAATTGTGAATGTAAGCTCCATATTCACACTTGCTTGATTGTGTGCATGCGGTTTATGGGGAAAAAAAAATGATTCTGTATTTAAGCTCCATATTCATAGTTGCTTGATTGTGTGCATGTGGTTTATGGGGGGGAGGGGGGTTTAATTTAAACTTCATATTCACACTTGCTTGATTGTGTGCATGCAGTTTATGGGAAAAACAAACAAACAAACAAAAAACAGCTATCAACAGCAGAAATTTATATAAAAGCATAAAATCAGACCTCAGGTTGAGACCTTCTGGTGCCCGTGTGGCCATCTTCATGATCCAGCATATTTCTCTGGTGCGCAGTTTTCGTGTTCTGTCCCCACCTCTTGGCGGTTTGAAAATATGTTCAATAGGTGTTATTTTCATGTGTGTGATTTTACCTTCATGTATGTCCCAAAAATGTTGCGACGCTCCTGACAGTGCGTGTGTGTGAGCAATTCGCTCCACACGCGCACCTGAAATATGCTCAGAGATTCTTTGTATCAATTTACGTACTGTTGAGCTTATATACTGTTTCCTACATTCCGAGCAAGATAGACAGTATACAACATGATCTGTCTTGCAGGAAATGTAAGTTTTGATTGGTGAAATCAAATTCTTCGTGAATGACACCATCTGTTGTGTTTTAATCATGAGATGGCATATGGGACATCGTGTTTTCCCACAAGGTGTACTCCCAGAATATCTCAACCAGGTGTTGTTAACCTTTGGTTGTTCCTGCCTGAAGAAACTAGGAATCACCAGAGATGGGCTTTCGGTACAATTTGGTAGAAAGACCTTTCTGCATGTCATCAGTAAAAAAAAATGTATGTCCAGAAAGACCATCTCTGTGATACTGTAATTCAATGTAAACCGAACATTGTCATTGTTGTTATTAAGATACTGTTGAAAAAGGGACATGATCTGGCGTTCCATAGACCCCTGCCACACCCCCAGCATGTCATCTATATAGCGACCATGCCAGGTGATGTGGTGGAGGAATTGATTAAGGGGTGTGTGGATGGATCTTTCCTCCCACCAAGACATGTATAGGTTGGCCAATGAGGGCGAAAATTTGGCCCCCATAGGACAACCACGTCTGGAGGAGGAAAGATCCATCAAAAAAGAAAAAATTGTGCTTCAAAAGAAAACTGGTGACTTCCAACATGAAGTGTTGCAGAGCAGGAGAATAATTACTGTATTTACTTAAATGATATTACAAGGCGAAAATGTCTCTATCGATATGAATCACACTGTAGAGCGAGGTGACGTCACAGGATACCCAGGCCATGTCAGGTTCCCATTTTAATTGGTTGCGGGCAGTTAGTAAATCTTTCGTATCCCTGACACAGCCTGGGGTCCTGGTGACAAGAGGCTGAAGAAGACTGTCCAGCCACATGGACAGATGTTCACTCACCGACCCTATGCCCGGGGAGGGGGAAAAACCTCTTTATGAGCTTTTTTCAGGTGTGTGTGTGGAGGGCATTGCTCACACACGCACACTGTTAGGAGCGTCGCAACATTTTCAGGACATACATGAAGGTAAAATCACACACACATGAAAATAACACCTATTGAACGTATTTTCTAATTGCTAAGAGGTGGGGACAGAACATGAAAACTGTGTACCAGAGAAATATACTGGATCATGAAGATGACTACATGGGCACCAGAAGGACTCAACCTGAAGTCTGATGTTATGCTTTTTTACTGAATAATATTTATGAGTAGTTACTAATGTCTTAGTAGATGTGTATTATATTTGGATTATTATCATTATTATATAAATGTCTGCAGTTGATGGTATTTTTTTCCCCCCATAAACAGCACGCACATAATCAAGCAAGTGTGAATATGGAGCTTAAATACATGTTTTTATTATTTTTTTCCCCCATAAACCCCATGCACACAATCAAGCAAGTGTGAATATGGAGCTTAAATACATGTTTTTATAATTCCCCCCCCCCCCCATAAACCCCATGCACACAATCAAGCAAGTGTGAATATGGAGGTTAAATCCAGATTATTTTTATTTATTTTTTCCCATAAACAGCATGCACACAATCAAGCAAGTGTGAATATTGAGCTTAAAGGGGTTCTCCGGTGCTTAGACATCTTATCCCCTATCCAAAGGATAGGGGATAAGATGCCTGATCGCGGGAGTCCCGCAGCTGGGGACGGCCGTGATCATGCACGCGGCACCCCGTTAGTAATCAGTCCCCGGAGCGTGTTTGCTCCGGGTCTGATTATGCTCGACCGCAGGGCTGGCGGCGTGTGACGTCCCGCCTCCGCCCCGTGTGACGTCACACTCCGCCCCTCAATGCAAGCCTACAGGAGGGGGCTGCGGGACTCCCGCGATCAGGCATCTTATCCCCTATCCTTTGGATAGGGGATAAGATGTCTAAGCACCGGAGAACCCCTTTAAATTCAGGAATGACACAGAAAGTGATGTGCACAACAGGGAGGAGATTTGTGTGCATTTGTGTATTTATTCAGCATAATATATTTGTCTTGAGCAGACCTTGAGAAAGGCTACACAGCCAAAACGCGTCGGTCCATGTTTTTAACATGATTTGCTACCCTGAAGTTTTTTAAGAAGATAAAATAAAAGCTTGTGTTTTATATCTATTGATGTGACTGAAAGTGCTGAGGGATCTTCACTCCAAGTGAGTTACTCCTTTCTAATACTGAATAACAGTATTATTTCACTACCCCAGCACACTCCATATGCGTGTTAGAACAGAGCAAAGTGTTCTACTCCCCTAGTGAGGCTCTCTTTAGGCCAGAAATGGCTGTTTTTAATTAAGATTTGCGCAAATAAATTAGGATCGAACCACATTTTTTCAAAAAATTTGGCGAATCGCCCGAATCAAATTTTTCTAAAGTTTGCTCATCTCTATAGGGGAATCGGAGTTATAATTCTTGAATTCCAGTTGTCCCCACTTGCAATCACAGTGGTTGCAGCTGGGATCGGCAGGGAGTCACTGGGGCCATATGAATGGAAGACAGAAATTTGAAATATACAGTAGCTGCTCTAATTGGAGCAAATTAAGGTTGATTGAATAATGAGACCACAGCCAGTTAAGGTCAAATAGGTAATATAACATCAAAGGAATGTAGGTCAAGTGGTTTGAGCTTAATTGGCTGTGGTTTCATTATTCAATTAAGGTCTTTCCCTCCTATATCTTGTTCTCCATTCATCTGTCTGCTGTGTGAGCGAAACAAATAAATAATATATATACAGATATATGATTTCTCTCTCTCTCTCTCTCTCTCTCTCTCTCTCTATATATATATATATATATATATAGAGAGAGAGAGAGAGAGGGAGAGAGAGGAAGAAAGAGAGAGAGAGAAAGAGAGAGAGACATACAACATAAGACAACCCCCAACTTTTACAGTTAAAATATAGAGTTTGGGATATACTGGCCGTATAAGACTACCCCTCTAGGTACTACCCACATATTAGGTTATCAGCATAGTTCCCCCACACTAGTGTTGCTCACGAATATACGCAATGCGAATTTTATTCGCGAATATCGCATATTCGCGAATATTCGCGAATATAGCACTATATATTCGTAATTACGAATATTGTTTTTTTTTTCACAGTACACATCACAGTGATCACCCCTCTCTGCTCCCAGCTTATGTGGTGTAAAGAAGGGTCTAATACTACTGTGTGAGACTGGGGCGCGAATTTTCGCATATGCGAAAATTTACACATGCTAATTTTCACATATGTGAATTTTCTCTTATGCTAATTTTCGTATGCGCGAATATTCGCATATGCGAAAATAAAATGGGGATATTACGAATATGCGAATATTCGCGAATTCGAATATGGCCTATGCCGCTCAACACTACCCCACACTAGGTTGTCAGCATAGTTCCCCCACATTAGGTTGTCAGCATAATTGACACAAGCAGACATATTAAGGATAGACTTAGAGAACACATCTATGGAGCTACCCACTCTACCATAAATCCTTTGAATGTCTCCAAACATTTTTCACACGTACATGCAGGTGATGACAGTACCCTCACAATTACTGGAATAGAAAGGGTTTCTAAGCCCCTACGTAGAGGAGATAGACGCTCAAAATTATTGAACCGAGAAGGTTATTTGATATTAGTGTTCGATACCTCATATCCTAAAGGCATGAATCATAGGCTTGATCTGGTAATGAGCTATTGAACCTTTAGGAAACGCGTCAGAGGGGGAGGTTTTTTACCTCGAACATGCCAGTGTGCACCTTGTTTGTATTCTTTGGATTTTAAATGGATCTTCAATAAATGAATGGTTTTACCAGTGCTGTGAATCTTTGGACTTTTCATATATATATATATATATATATATATATATATATATATATATATATATATGTGTGTATATATATATATATATATATATATGTATACATGGATATATATATATATATATATATATATATATATATATATATATAAATATTTCGCTCACACAGCAGACAATGAATGATGAACAGGAAATAGGAGGGAAAGACCTTAATTAAATAATGAAACCACAGCCGATTAAGGTAAAACCACTTGTGTTTGGTTCACTTTTTTCTCCATTTTTTTAATTTTTTAGGTACTACTACTACTCTCAGCATGGAACAGACTGTTTCATGATGGGAGCTGTAGTACCTGTACTAATAGACAGATCCCCCTGGGTGTCACTCCTGACACCCGCTGCAATCATCCTATCTATTACAGAGATGGAGCGGCTTTCTCCTGCGCTCGCATCTCTGCACTATACTCTGGCTGGCCAGTGATGTGAATAGAATGCACATCACTTATTCATATTTCCCGCAGAAAGCTGTGATTGGCCAGATAGTTCAAACCAATCACAGATCTCTGTGGGAAATATGAATAACAGGTATATATACAGCATATACTCATAATACAGTGTGACCAGAGAAGAGCGGCCACCCGTCCGCATCTATACATTATACAGGACGATCGCAGCGGGTGTCAGGAGTGACACCCGCTGTGATCTTTCCTTACCTGCAGGTAGAGATGAGCGAACTTACAGTAAATTTGATTCGTCACGAACTTCTCGGCTCGGCAGTTGATGATTTATCCTGCATAAATGAGTTCAGCTTTCAGGTGCTCCCGTGGGCTGGAAAAGGTGGATACAGTCCTAGGAGACTCTTTCCTAGGACTGTATCCACCTTTTCCAACCCACCGGAGCACCTGAAAGCTGAACTCATTTATGCAGGATAAGTCATCAACTGCCGAGCCGAGAAGTTTGTGACGAATCAAATTTACTGTAAGTTCGCTCATCTCTACCTGCAGGTACTACTGCTTCCAACATGGAGCACACTCTGGTTCATTCTGGGAGCTGTAGTACCTGCATTAATAGACAATTCGCAACAGGTTTTAGAGGTTACACCCACTGCAATCTGTCTATTAACGCAGGTACTACACCACCCACAGGTACACAAACTCATTGCAGAGGTTGCTCTTGCTGGGATTTGAACCCAGGACTCCAGCTCTGCAAGACAACAGCACTAACCATTGAGCCACCATGCAGCAAGTGGCCAGCCGTTGGCTACCCGGGGCTGCTGGAAGTTGTAGTTTTACAACATCTGGAGGACCACAGTTTGGAGACCACTGGTCTATGTTGTATCTTCCACAAGAACCTTTATTGTTGTAATATGAAAAATAACATTTTCTCACAATGACTTTATTTGTGGATGTTGTATTTTCCATAAGAATTTATATTCTGCAATTCTATTCTGCAATACAGATCACAGGACAGTACCATAAAATACTGTGGTCCCCCAACATACAATGGCCTCGCGTTACAATATATTCAACATACAATGATCTTTTCTGGACCATTGTAACTTGAAACCAGCTGTATTGAGACATGTGTGAATAAATGCACATTTTTTTTGGAGTGCAGCGTCATTGGGAATTTTTGTCTATGAAGAACCCTGATCAGGATTAGACGCTGGCACCCGCACTTTGTTAATCAGAGCTGTGCTGCAACTTTTCTTCTTTCACTATATATATATATATATATATATATATATATATATATATATATATATAAATTTCGCTCACACAGCAGACAATGAATGATGAACAGGAAATAGGAGGGAAAGACCTTAATTAAATAATGAAACCACAGCGATTAAGGTAAAACCACTTGTGTTTGGTTCGCTTTTTTCTCTATTTTTTTAATTTTTTAGGTACTACTACTACTACTCTCAGCATGGAACAGACTGTTTCATGATGGGAGCTGTAGTACCTGTACTAATAGACAGTTCCCCCTGGGTGTCACTCCTGACACCCGCTGCAATCATCCTATCTATTACAGAGATGGAGTGGCTTTCTCCTGCGCTCGCATCTCTGCACTATACTCTGGCTGGCCAGTGATGTGAATAGAATTCACATCACTAATTCATATTTCCCGCAGAAAGCTGTGATTGGCCAGATAGTTCAAACCAATCACAGATCTCTGTGGGAAATATGAATAACAGGTATATATACAGCATATACTCATACTACAGTGTGACCAAAGAAGAGCGGCCACCCGTCTGCATCTATACATTATACAGGACGATCACAGCGGGTGTCAGGAGTGACACCCACTGTGATCTTTACTTACCTGCAGGTATTACTGCTTCCAACATGGTTCATTCTGGGAGCTGTAGTGCCTGCATTAATAGACAATTCGCAACAGGTTTTAGAGGTTACACCTGCTGCGATCTGTCTATTAATGCAGGTACTACACCACCCACAGGTGCACAAACTCATCGCAGAGGTTGCTCTTGCTGGGATTTGAACCCAGGACCCCAGCTCTGCAAGACAACAGCGCTAACCACTGAGCCACCATGGAGCAAGTGGCCAGCCGTTGGCTACCCGGGGCTGCTGGAAGTTGTAGTTTTACAACATCTGGAGGACCACAGTTTGGAGACCACTGGTCTATGTTGTATTTTCCACAAGAACCTTTATTGTTGTAATGTGAAAAATTAAATTTTCTCACAATGACTTTATTTGTGGATGTTGTATTTTCCATAAGAATTTCTTTTCTGCAATTCTATTCTGCAACAAAGATCACAGGACAGTACCATAAAATACAGTGGTCCCCCAACATACAATGGCCTCGGGTTACAATATATTCAACATACAATGTTCTTTTCTGGACCATTGTAACTTGAAACCAGACTCAACGTACAATGTACAGACAGTCCAGATCTGCAAAACGTGTCAATGACTGGAAGATTTGACCAATTAGACTGGGCATTTCAAAGGTAACACACCTGTATTACTGAAGTATTTGCACTGAATTCCTGTCTGGTAGCACCCTTTACCTGTGTACATTGTGTGTACTGTACAGGACCCTGAAGAAGTTCCTGTCCTCTACATAGACAGTGATTTACAGATCCCAGCAGATCTTTCTTACTTTTATATGTAAGAACTTTTTCCGAGTGCTGAGGCCCCCCGCAATCTCCTGTTTAGAGCCCGGCTCTCCTATACAGCGGCGGGTCACAACCTCCGCCCGAAGCCGGGGCTGCCACGCCTGCTCTACATAGTTCAATGGGAGAGCCGAAGATTGCTGAACGGCTCTCCCATAGAGCTATGTGGAGGGGGCGTGGTGACCCTTGCTTCAGGCGGGGGTCATGACCCGCCACTGTATAGGAGAGTCGGGGCTAAGTTATTTTTACATGATACTTGTCCTCTAACAGTGAAATACAAAGTAGTATTCCCACAGTCTTTTACTTACAGGAGTCCATATGCGTGTTAGAACAGAGCAAAGTGTTCTACTCCCCTAGTGAGGCTCTCTTTAGGCCAGAAAAGAAAGAGCGGCGACCATCACACCCCCTACATGTATCTCATACAGATACATGGAGGGGTGTGTCGGCCGCGGCTTCCTGCGGGGTGCGGAACGACCACTTCTGGCAGACTGTGGATGCCCCGTTCAGAAGATAACGGGGGTCCCTGCGGTCGGACCCCCCGTGATCTATAACTTATACCCTATCCTTTGGCTATGGGATAAGTTATGTTTCACTGCATTTCTCCTTAAGAGATGGACATACTGTAAGAAGTTTATCCCCCTTACACAAATGGGGTTCAGTGAATTCTTGTGTTTGTTACTTACTGTTCCTTCCTTATTTCTTTTTTTCTTTTTTTTAATTCGATGTTTATTGAGTTTCAACAAATAGGCATACAAAACAAAAGAGAAATATGCGTAGTGTTCCCGTAACAATTCCGTAACCTGGGTAAGTTGGTACATGCATAGGTAAAGCTACAGCAAAACATTTCGTATGACTCCTCTGCTATATCTATAGCTCCTCCCCGTGCCCCACACCCATGCGATCTAAGACGTGGGGTTGACACTTCACATCAAGGTGGGGCCTGAGGCACGAGAGAAGCCGCAATTGTCAGGCTGCAGATCCCCTGCGACTATTCTCAAGCACCGACTGTAACCCAGGTACCTAATCTCAACGTGGCATAGACCGGGAAAAGGAGAGAAAAGTAAAAAGGGGGAGGGATTCTAGGCCAGGTGTCGAAAAGGGAAAGAGAAACAAAAGGTAGAGAAAGACAGGGGCGGGGGAGAGGGGGGCGAAGGAGAGAGATGGAAAAGATGGCAAGCAAGAGTAGGATCCAGAAGAAGAGAGAAGACACTTACCTCCAGGACCGGGTCGACTGCAAGTTCCTTCCTTATTTCATTATTATTATTATTATTATTTATGTGTGAGTAATGATGTTGTCATGGTAGCATTCCTGAAATGTGTATTACATTTTTTTTTTATTAACTGACAGAACGACTTTTAAACACTGATCTCGATGCCGTATATGTCAGCAGTTGTTATTTTGAGTCCGTACAACCTTACATTGGTACATGAAACCATAGCTCAAACAGTGATACATTGTTATTGCTTCCAGGGCGCACACATGTACAACATGTATCCAGGTCATTGTGCTGAATCATTTATATACAATACTAATAAATAACCTATATTGAAAAGCCTTATAGAAAACTCTGCTAATACATACATCTTCAAAGGAAATGGCCAAGGCGTCCAGGGAGTTACCAAGTCCAGAGGTCATCTATCATTAATATCATAAAAGTTATCTTATAAATATAGTGGACATATTAAGCGATGTTCTTTTTCATTCATTTTATTTTATTCATTATTTTGTATTTATTCCCACCAGTCCTTGCACCAAGGTATATTCAACTGTGATTCTGAAAAAGCAGATCTGAACCTCTGGATATAATGAAAACCATGACTTCTGTGTTGTGGTGGCTCCAAAAGTTTTACCATGGGCGATCAGAAGATGAAAAAAAATTGATAGGAGATGCCAATTTCATAAATAAAAACCAATATAGTGAACAGAATATCTGTTGTAAACTACTGCACATTGCCAAACATATTATACTTTATAAGAGAAGAATTCAGACCCTGAAGTTTCCACAGACTCCCAATCTGTATCATTCTAAATTTCATTGTGAAGGAGTAAAAGGGTACTTTTTTTTTAAATCAACTGGTGCCAGAAAGTTAATTACTTCTATAAAAAAATCTTTACCTTTCCAGAACTTATTAGCAGCTGTATGCTACAGAGGAAATTCTTTTCTTTTTTAATTTATTTTTTTGTCTTGTTCACAGTGCTCTCTGCTGACACCTGATGCCAATATCAGGAACTGTCCAGAGCAGGAGAAAATCCCCATAGCAAATCTAATCTGCTCTGGACAGTTCCTGACACGGACAGAGGTGTCAGCAGAGAGCATTGTGGACAAGACAAAAAAGAAATTCAAAAAGAATAGAATTTCCTCTGTGGCATACAGCTGCTAATAAGTACTGAAAGGATTAATATTTCTAAATAGAAGTAATTTACAAATCTGTTTAACTTTCTGGCACCAGTTCATTTAAAAAAAAAGTTTTCCACCGGAGTATCCCTTTAACCTCTTAAGGACTCCTGATCTATAACGCGGGGCCACGGCGTGGTTGCGGGTCGGGCCTGACCCGTGGCTAATAGCGCGCGGCATTGATTGCGGTGCTGCGCGCTATTAACCCTTTAGACACGGCGTTCAAAGTTGAACGCCGCGTCTAATGTGAAAGTAAAACCATGCCGTTTAGCTCAGGGGGCTGTTTCGCCACGGCGAAATCGTGGCATCCCGAACAGCTTACATGACAGCCGGAGGATTCCTACCTGCCTCCTCGCTGTCCGATCGCCGAATGACTGCTCAGTGCCTGAGATCCAGGCATGAGCAGTCAAGCGGCAGAATCCCATGGGAGCTATAACATTGCAAAAAAAAAAAACATGAAAAAAAAAAGTGAATAAAGATCATTTAACACCATCCCTAATAAAAGTTTGAATCACCCCCCATTTCCCATAAAAACAAAAAACAAAAAAACAACTGTGTAAATGAAAATAAAAATAAACATATATGGACTTCAAATGAATACAAAGCAGGAAAGGCACTCACCGCATGCTTCAATTTTCTTCCTTTATTCCAAAAAGTGCAGGTTATAAAAACGGCATAATTCACCTGGCAAGGTGCAGACATTAGCTTGTGTGCTCACAGGTTACAATTGTTTTGCTCAACTGAGCTTCAACGGACCCTCCCCATCCTGTGCTCACGTATCCATTAAAACGCCTCAGCTGGATGACGCAAGCACTAGGGAGAGGTTTACAAACACTTAGTTAAAAACAAGTGAAAAAATACAAAACATATAGTTTAAAACCAAAAACAGGCAAAGTTTAAAGAAATGCTCCTAAATCAATTCGGTCATTTAGACCAGCACATTCTTGAGCACCGGTTTTTAGTATCCAATGGGCTTCTATTTGTCTTAGAGTTTTTTCATTATCTACTCATGCTTGACATATTAACCGCTTAATTCCCATGAATTTGAGAGCACTTGTACAGAGTAAGTTTGTGGAAAAAGATGCCAATAAAACGTGGTTAGAAAAAGGTACTCCAGTAGGAAACTTCAAATGTGGCCGTTGTAAGTGGTGCCCCTATTTTGCTCCTAGTAAATTCATACAAATAGGAGGTCACACAAAAAACATAACTGAATTCATTTGTTGTAGGACACCGTTCACAGTGTCTGCGTTAATTTGCACCTGCGGTAAATTCTACATAGGGAGCACTACTCGTGCTCTCAATACCCGGTTTCGTGAACACGTCTGGTAAGTGAAGTCAAAGATAGGCTCACCCAGACTCATAGATCACGTTAATACTGTACACAATGGCGACACAAGAACTCTCAAATTAATGGGAATTAAGCGGAAAAAAAGCAAACTGGACATAATGTCACACCAAACTCCAAAAATGGGCTGGACAAAATTATTGTCACCCTTTCAAAATTATGGAAAAATAAGATTGTTTCAAGCATGTGATGCTCCTTTAAACTCCCCTGGGGCAAGTAACAGGTGTGGGCAATATAAAAATCACACCTGAAAGCAGATGAAAAGGAGAGAAGTTCACTTAGTCTTTGCATTGTGTGTCTATGTGTGCCACACTAAGCATGGACAACAGAAAGAGGAGAAGGATACTGTCTGAGGACTTGAGAACCAAAATTGTGGAAAAATATCAACAATCTCATGGTTACAAGTCCATCTTCAGAGATCTAGATTTGCCTTTGTCCACAGTGCTCAACATTATCAAGAAGTTTGCAACCCATGGCACTGTAGCTAATCTCCCTGGGCATGGACGGAAGAGAAAAATTTATGAAAGGTGTCAACGCAGGATAGTCCGGATGGTTGATAAGCAGCCCCAAACAAGTTCCAAAGATATTCAATAGGCTTGTGCAATTAGTTTTGGACGTAATTCGTTTTTGTCCGAATTGTTCATATTTCGTACATTCGGATTGATCCGAATGTACGAAATATTTACATCCGAATGAATCTGAATTTGTAACAAAACGAATTGCACATGCCCACGAAATTGTGAAACTCAAATTTTATTTTTGTTAAAACAAAATTCGCTTTCATTTAGAGGCAAGGGACCATTTAATAAAGTGTGTGTATTTCACTTTTTTTTCTCTATTTTTTTTACATTTTTTTGTAGTACTACTACTCCCAGCATGGAACAGACTGTTTCATGCTGGGAGTAGTAGTACCTTTACTAATAGACATATCGCCCCGGGCATCAGTCTGACACCCGATGCGATCGTCCATAATATAGTGATGTGAAGCTGCTCTATATAGCGCTCGCATCTCTGCACAATACTCAGGCCAGTATTGTGAATAGAACATCACTCATTCATATTTTCCGCCCAGAGTGGGGATTGGCCGGATGGTTGCAGCCAATCACTAAGCGCAGGAGAAAATCCATCTCTGCAATAGAAAGGACGATCGCATTGGGTGTCAGTAGTGATACCCGCTGTGATCTGTTCATATAGACAGATCGCAGAGAGTGTCACTTCTGACACCTGTTGCGATCTGTCTATTCATGCAGGTACTACAGCTCCCAGCATGGAGCAGAGTGTGCTCCATGTTGGGAGTAGTAGTACCTGCAGTTAAGGAAAGATCACAGCGGATGTCACTCCTGACACCCACTGTGATCCTCCTGTATAATATATAGATGCGGCCGGCGCTCTTCTATGATCCCCTGCACTGACGTATATATACACATATTCATATATCCCAGAGAGAGTTGAGATTGGCTGGAACCATCTGGCCAATCACAGCTCTCTGCAGGAAATATGAATAGGTGTATATATACGGCAGTGCAGGGGACCACAGAAGAGCAGCCGCATCTATACATTATACAGGAGGATTGCAACGAACCCCGGCGATCTGTCAATTAGTTACTACCATCATGGAACAGTGTGTTACATGCTGGGAGTAGTAGTACTACCTGAAAATGTAAAAATAAAGAAAAAAATTTGAAAAACACACAAACAATACATTTTTATTATTGTCGGCTACATTTTTAGTGCCCTGCCCGCCCACATAAATTGATCCCTGTTTAAAAATTTATAAAAAAATTGTTATAAAAAAGATAAATTTCGTTAGATACAATTTTTTCCTTCACTACTGAATCTTTATTTTTGTTTTTTACTGGTACCCTATGAAATTTTATTAAAAAAGGAATCTCCATCTCCAATAACCATAAAAACGAATAACAAAATCGGCCAAAAACTAAAATAAAACTAAAGACATGTATAATGAATAGAGCCAAAATAACGAATTCATCCGAAAGCCGAACAGTTTCTGAATAGAACCAAAAAATATATATACAAATGCATCCGAAAACAGAATAAAACTATTTACTGTATCCCGAAGGTTTAATGGAACCAAAAAAAATTTAATCTGTAAAAAACAAAAATTGCACATGTCTAATATTCAAGCTATTCAAGCTGTTCTGCAGGCTCAGGGAGCATCAGTGTCAGCGCAAACTATCCATCGACATTTAAATGAAATGAAACACTATGGCAGGGACCCAGGAGGACCCCACTGCTGACACAGAGACATAAAAAAGCAAGACTTTTGCCAAAATGAACTTGAGTAAGCCATAATCCTTCTGGGAAAATGTCTTGTGGACAGATGAGACCAAGATAGAGCTTTTTGGTAAAGCACATCATTCTACTGTTTACCTAAAATGGAATGAGGCCTGAAAAGAAAAGAACACAGTACCTACAGTGAAATTTGGTGTCACTGGGTGCCTTGAATGTGTACAAGACATCATGAAATCTGAGGATTACACACGGATTTTGGGTCGCACTGTACAGCCCAGTGTCAGAAAGCTGGGTTTGTGTCCGAGATCTTGGGGCTTCCAGCAGTACAAAGGACAAAAAGCCCCAGAAATGGATGGCAAAAAAGTGCTGGAGAGTTCTGAAGTGGCCAACAATGAGTCCAGATCTAAACCCATTGAACACCTGTGGAGAGATCTTAAAATTGCTGTTGGGAAAAGGCGCCTTCCAATAAGAGACACCTGGAGCAGTTTGTAAAGGAAGAGTGGTCCAACATTCTGGCTGAGATGTGCCAACATTTACGGCCATGACTGTATTTACTTACCCACATTATAGCCAGTGCCCCGCACGCCCCGACGCACGTTTCATTGCACCAAACTTTCTCAAGGCTTGGCAACTGTTGGTTGGTACAAAGAAATGTTCGCCGGGGCGTGCAGGGCACTGGCAATAACATGGGTAAGTAAATATCTTTACATCATATGTAGTCATTGTATGGGGAGAACAGTGTTAGGACTGGTTTCAGGCAAAACAAGTGGAGTTTAGATATGGTATCCAACTCCTTTCTGAGCTCAGTGCACTTTAGTTTAAACCCATCATTGTAACTTGTTATCCATCTGTATATGGTTTCAGATTTCACATAGCCATAACCCTGTACATGTTTTTTTGTGAATTATCTTTTATACAAGCCCTTTTGTTGTTAGGTTTTAATAGAATTAATAAAGTCATACATTTTATGCAGTGGCAATGCTTTTGTTTTTTCTCTGGTATACAAAGCCTATTCACTAAGTTGTAGCCATATTGAGTATTATAGATAAAGCTGTACACATCATAAGCCACTTCTGCAGTTGAATACAATGGCAGAACAGGGAGTTCTCATCCCTTGTCCAGCCATTCTCTCTCATAGGCTGCAGGCATTTCAGGTTGTTAGGATAGGATCCCTGATGGCATGAGCATGTGATGTCATCTTACCTGCCATGGTATTGTATCCCATTGGCTCATAGAGAGCAGCATTGTGGGAATGAGTATCTATCTGTCTATCTATCTATCTATCTATCGATCTAAACAGCAAAAAGAGATCTTGTCCACAGCACCAATTCCAAAAAAGTGAAAATTTTATTCCATAACAGGTGTCAAAACAGCAGCGACGTTTCAGTCAGCTCAACCTGACCTTTCTCAAGCAGTATATCAATAGTGTTAACCACATTTATATAAGGGTATCAATCACACCAGATACCAAAAGGAGTAAATAACAATTAGTGAATAAAGTGCATTATAGTGCATACTCAAAGTGCATATAAAATATTCAAACAAAAAAATTAATCACACAATATATCAAAATTGTATACATAATCGTAAAAAACACACATATACCATACAGTGCACAAAAGATTAAGATAGATGCTTAATCGCATCTAATTTAGACAAGTGATAACCATGTGTAGAAAATGATAAAGATTAAAAAGTGTGGGACTGGGACACTTCCCTACCATTGTACAGATCCCTAACAGGGACGAACTAGATTGTTTATAAAAATCTTTTTTTGTTTGTTTGGTTACCATCAAATCTATATAGATCACGGAGGCTTCATTCCCTTGTTCAAGATGGCTCTGTTGAACTCATGGGGATGTGCGCATGCGTACTGTGACGCTGCACTCGTCTCCTTGGGTACTGCAATGCCTTCAGCCGATTGGTTGAGTTACGTGGGCAAACACTCAGTGAACTGGTTACGCAGACGCAGTCTGCATTACCCCACGCTAACTACTGTAATGGCGTTTACTATGTGATCGTCCGGTGAGTGTTTACTCCCCCCCACCTTTTTAATCTTTATCATTTTCTACACATGGTTATCACTTGTCTAAATTAGATGCGATTAAGCATCTATCTTAATCTTTTGTGCACTGTATGGTATATGTGTGTTTTTTACGATTATGTATACAATTTTGATATATTGTGTGATTAATTTTTTTGTTTGAATATTTTATATGCACTTTGAGTATGCACTATAATGCACTTTATTCACTAATTGTTATTTACTCCTTTTGGTATCTGGTGTGATTGATACCCTTATATAAATGTGGTTAACACTATTGATATACTGCTTGAGAAAGGTCAGGTTGAGCTGACTGAAACGTCGCTGCTGTTTTGACACCTGTTATGGAATAAAATTTTCACTTTTTTGGAATTGGTGCTGTGGACAAGATCTCTTTTTGCTGTTTAAATTATTTAAGGTCCTCTAACCAAGGATCCAGGATCTGCGTGCACCCCCATACGGATAATCTTTTAAATTGGATGTGCTGTTCTTCTATCTTCTTCTGTATTTGCGGTTTGTGAGCGAGCACCCACATAGACTACTCCGAGGATGGAGAATATGGAGGATCCACTGCCTGCTAGTATCGGTAGGAATACTATTAATGAAATTACTACTGGTGTCTTTACATATACCGAGACTGATATATCCCGAATTTTGGGAAATGTATTTGAGGACGCTACATTTTTGCATACTCCTTCTGGTATAGATGTCCAACGCAATTATGAGTTTACTACTAAGAAGCTATTGAGTTTACAACTACACCTAACCATGTTGGTTGAATATTTCAAGGCTAAAAGAATCCCTAGAGGTTTAAGAACACATCCTACTGATAATGCGTATGTACAGGACATGGAGTATAGGAATAAATATGAGGCAATCACCAACAAATATGCATTTGATCTAATTATGCTACAAATAGAGTTTTTACAAAAGGACGTTAATAACACCAAAAAAACTGTGTGTGAATTGGAATCCACTTTGAGGAATATTTTACCTGATTGCGACTTTGACATCTTTATTAACAAACAAAAGGATTTTTTGTCCAAACACAGGACTGAACTGGAGACCGGCAAAAAACGTAAATGGTACAGAGATGTGCAAGACTATGGCTCAGGGAGAGTATATAACTGGAACACATCACATGTTAACTTTAGACGCAACAGACGGGGCAAATCAGTGTCCACTGGAGAATTTAATGATATCAACAAAAACCCTATTAATGTCCAACCGGGACAGAGTGATAATTCACCATCTTTTTTAGGACAAGGACTAACCGGAGACGCCCAAGGAGGGGCGGGAGGAAACACCACCGAGGGGGTAAAAACCAGAAACCGCAAGGATGTGAAGCCCCCTCAAGGGAGAGGGAGACAAAGGAAAATTTGAATAATGTCATTAATATCTCCTCTAAGGAACTGTCTAGTGACCAATTGAGTATTCTGGACAAGGGTTTGAATTTTTGTCCTAGTACATTCACAGACTGGTTCCAATTGGAACTAGATTTTAGTCAATTCTTGAGAAGATTGAAATTGAAAATTTGGTTTTCTAACAAAAGTGATTGTAATGTAAGCCTTGGCCATTCTGTTGTTGATTTGAATGTTAATTCTATTTCTAGTGCCACAGGACCCTTGAAATTACAACCACTGGGTCTACGAAATGTAAGTGACTTTAATCCTCCAATAGAGTCATATGCAATTAATGCTTTTGAACAGTGTGTTAAGAAGGAATTTATTGAATTAAGAAATAAGAGCACTCGACTTAAACATCCTAACATGACTCGTAGGGAAATGGACTCATTGTTGGAACTTGTCCATGACCACGACCTCATTATTAAACCGGCGGATAAGGGCGGTGCGGTCGTGGTCATGGACAGGACCCAATACATTAGAGAAGCTGAAAGACAACTAAATGACATCTTGGTTTATGAGAGACTGACACATGACCCAAAGTTTGAGATAGAGAGAAAGATACAAATCATTTTGAAAAATGCATTTGAGGCAGACATTATTGATGAAGAGACTAAAAAATTCTTGACTGTACTTTTTCCAGCTACGCCGCTACTATATCTCTTGCCAAAGATCCATAAAAATCTTGTGGACCCCCCGGGACGACCGATCGTCTCGGGGATGAATTCTATTACTTCACGTATATCGGTGTATCTGGATAAGGTTTTACGGCCTTTTGCAGTTAACACAAAATCATATGTGAGGGATACTGCTGACTTTCTGGACAAGATTAAGGGAATTAGGGTGGGACCCGATACCATCATTGCCTCCTTTGATGTGGTGAGCCTCTACACCTCCATCCAACATGATGGAGGTGTGGAGGCAGTCACCAGATGTTTGACGGAAGCTACTTTTTCTTCACAAAAAATTGATTTTCTAATCTCCCTATTACAGCTGGTCCTTGAGAATAATTATTTTCTCTTTAATGATGAATTTTTTTTACAGAAAAGAGGGACCGCAATGGGGAGCAATACTGCGCCTACATACGCAAATATATATATGGCGCATTTTGAGGAGATGTACGTCTATGTGTCACACCACTTCAGGCATGTCCTGGGGTGGTGGCGATACATAGACGACATCTTCCTCATCTGGAGTGGGGGAGTGTCTGAATTACTCTCTTTTCAGGACTATCTGAATGATGTCACTACAAGCATTAAGTTTACTCTCACACATTCTCATGAGTCCATTAACTTTCTGGATGTACTGGTCAGAGTTGAAAATGGTGGTCTGACCACTGACTTGTACATTAAACCGACTGATTGTAACATGTTATTGAAGTTTGAGAGCTGTCACCCAAGACCTATGGTTAACTCCTTGCCCTTCAGCCAGATGCTGAGGGCAAGGAGGATTACAGACACAAAAGATAAATTGGAAACGGCATTGAAAAGGATGACTGACAATTTTGCCAAGAGGGGTTACCCCAGGGATTTGGTACAGAGACATAGAACCCATGTGGAACAGATGGAGGAGGTACCAGAGAGAAGGATTAAGAATGACACATGGGTGCCTTTTGTAACCACCTATAGTGAGGACTCTAAGGCTATAGGCAGTATTATCAGAAAACATTGGCACATTATACAGGATTGTTGTAATATTTCTGAATTTAACTCCTATCCCCTTTTATCCTATAGAAGACAAACAAATCTAAAAGACAGACTGGTTAAGGCGGACATTTCTCAGAAAAAAGGTGGCACACAGAGGTATCTGTCCGTTGTAAATAAAGGAAGCTTTCCCTGTAGACAATGTATAAATTGTGGATTGATGTGTAAGGGTAACAATTTTGTACACCCTAGGAATGGACAAATTTATCCTATTAAGCACTATCTAACGTGTAACAGTTCTTATGTGGTTTACGTGCTTTGGTGCCCATGTGGCCTCCTGTATGTGGGGGAGACCACTTGGGACCTGAAGACACGTTTAAACCAACATAGGTACACAATACGTAAAAAAAAGTTAGATTTGCCGGTATCGAGTCATTTTGCATCTTCTGGACACACAGAAAAGGAATTAAAATTTGTTATAGTTGATCATGTCCCTCCGCTTAAACGAGGTGGGGATCGACAAGCTGTCTTAAAGAGATTAGAGTTGAAATGGATTTTTAAACTTGGATCATTGAAACCAGGGGGCTTGAACGTTGAGTTTAAGACCCCCCATAGGGTGGTTGCTCAGTAGTCCTCTAACATGTGTAATTCGTGATATTGATACTTGGTATTGTTATATCTTTTTGTGTTACCACTATATGTAACTATACTAATCTGCCCTTCTTTTGTTCTTTCTAGGTGGATCGGGGGAATTTTAGAACACTCATCTGATGACTTATTTTTATATTTGTATAATTATCAATATAAGAAATAAAAATATTTTATGCATATTTTTACTTAATTGTTCATGAGTTGTTTGCATGCCCAGCCTACGCATTAAAGGGGATGAGGCCTCATAAGAATATCTATTTATTTTCGTTTTATTTATTTATTTATTTATTTATTTATTTATTTATTTTTATTTTTACTCTTTAATTCTTTTAAATTATTTTTCCTCTGTTTTTTGTTCTTTTTTATGATTTTGGTGCTCTTCTGCACAATCTCTATTTTTTTCATTGTTTTTTATTCATTTATTTTTTCTTATTCAGTGGTAGATGGTCCCTTTATTGTCCCTGGGAGAGAGTCTCTGAGTGTGTTTGATGGACCGAGAGGGTCCTAGGGCTGCCAGCGATCTATGTTGCTGCATACATGTTCCCTCGCACTTGCGTGCGGGAGGTACATGACTGCGTGCACACTATGCGGCACTTGACTCCGATTCTCGGGGCGAGGTGACGCATTGATTGTGCTGACAGCCTGTAAAAGTGTGTGATCTCTTTGAGTGTGGGACTGGGACACTTCCCTACCATTGTACAGATCCCTAACAGGGACGAACTAGATTGTTTATAAAAATCTTTTTTTGTTTGTTTGGTTACCATCAAATCTATATAGATCACGGAGGCTTCATTCCCTTGTTCAAGATGGCTCTGTTGAACTCATGGGGATGTGCGCATGCGTACTGTGACGCTGCGCTCGTCTCCTTGGGTACTGCAATGCCTTCAGCCGATTGGTTGAGTTACGTGGGCAAACACTCAGTGAACTGGTTACGCAGACGCAGTCTGCATCACCCCACGCTAACTACTGTAATGGCGTTTACTATGTGATCGTCCGGTGAGTGTTTACTCCCCCCCACCTTTTTAATCTTTATCATTTTCTACACATGGTTATCACTTGTCTAAATTAGATGCGATTAAGCATCTATCTTAATCTTTTGTGCACTGTATGGTATATGTGTTTTTTACGATTATGTATACAATTTTGATATATTGTGTGATTAATTTTTTTGTTTGAATATTTTATATGCACTTTGAGTATGCACTATAATGCACTTTATTCACTAATTGTTATTTACTCCTTTTGGTATCTGGTGTGATTGATACCCTTATATAAATGTGGTTAACACTATTGATATACTGCTTGAGAAAGGTCAGGTTGAGCTGACTGAAACGTCGCTGCTGTTTTGACACCTGTTATGGAATAAAATTTTCACTTTTTTGGAATTGGTGCTGTGGACAAGATCTCTTTTTGCTGTTTAAATTATTTAAGGTCCTCTAACCAAGGATCCAGGATCTGCGTGCACCCCCATACGGATAATCTTTTAAATTGGATGTGCTGTTCTTCTATCTTCTTCTATCTATCGATCTATCTATCTATTTCATATCTATCTATTTATCTATCTATCTCCTATCTATCTATTTATCTATTTATGTATCTATCTATTTATCTATCTATCTCATATCTATCTATCTATCTCACATCTATCTTTCTAATATCTGTTTAAATATCTATTTAACTATCTACCTATCTATCTATCTATCTACCTATCTCATATCTATCTATCTCATATCTATCTATCTTTCTAATATCTGTCTATATATCAATTTAACTATATGTCTATCTGTCTCATATCTATCTATCTATCTATCTATCTATCTCATATCTATCTATCTCATATCTAGCTATCTTTCTAATATCTGTCTATATATCAATTTAACTATATATCTATCTATCCATCTAGCATACGGATACACGGCAGCACTCCAAATTAGTGATTTGGAGTAGTGGCTTTATTGAATCACTAAAAAATGTTCCAAGCGACGTTTCGGACACCTCACGTGGCCATCATCAAGCAATACAATTCACAAAGTGAGGGCTTTAAATATAGAACAAATAGTGACATCACATCCTGTGGGTGTGTACTTAAATATAATATATAAATAAACTGTGATATAAGGCTACAGCAGCAGTACTCAAAACATCATACATCTCAGGAGACTGACTTTACTGTAAGCATAAGCATATATGATACAACATAATGTATATAATATTCAGTGCAGCGATCCCATGTGCAGTGCGCTAGGTGAAGAATAGCGGCAAGCAGTACCTTCAGATCGGGTCAGGATGCAGGTCCCCAGTGACTCATTGAGGTATATAGTATGTCATCGCATGCAGAGTAAACAAAAATAGTAGAAAAGGAACAAGTAAAAGAGAAAAAATAGCATTTTTGTCGGTATTCCTCATCTTACGGAAGTAGCGCAGTGTACTTGCGCATGCGCACAAGCTGTCTGAAGGGTCATGTACCATATTTAGTAAGGGCAGTCCATGCACATAGTGACGTGACATGCTTGCGCATGTGCTCCAACTCACTATGAAGGGCTTAACGCCATACTGTGTAAGGGCAATACATCTGGTGGTGCGCATATATGTGGTGCATGTGCACCATCCACCTGGGAGGCATATAATGCCATGTTAGTTCTTGGAACCCGGGCTATTTGGTATCAGGCGTATGTGACAGTACTCTTTCCCAGCGAGCCAAAATGCTCCTAAACCAACTTGTCCATCCCCCAGGCATTGGGGAATCGACGCTGAGGTATATCAATCCTGGTCATCCCATCTCTGTAACAGAGAGTGGACAGACCAGGACGGGTACAGGCCCCTGATATAGAAATATGTACTATCTGCAAGTATTGCTAGTATTGTGCCCCTAGGGTCACAAAAAATTCCAGGAGAGCCCTATACATTCACCAGTGGAATGAGATGAAAGTAAATAAAATGAAATAGTGGTAAAAATAAAAATATAATAAATAAAAATAAATATAAAAATCAAAAATAAAAGAAAAAATATGAAAAATGAACATAATAAAAATGGTAGGCGGTTAGACATTTTGATCTTCTTTAGTTTGTTTTCAAGTAGTAGGGGATTATTATTATGTACTTTATTTATATATTTTCTGGTCATTTTTTATTTCAGAATAATACTGGCCATTCTGACAATACTTGCAGATAGTTGCAGAAGAAATTATAAACGGGGATCAGGAAAAAGCAAATATATTAAACAAATTCTTCTCCAGTGTATTCACCGAGGAAAATGAAATGCCAGGTGAAATACAGTGAGATAAGGTAAACTCCCCAGTACAGATAACCTGTCTAACCCAGGAAGAAGTACAGTGCCACCTACAAAAAATCTAAATAGACAAATCACCTGGTCCAGATGGCATTCACCCCCATGTTCTAAAGGAACTAAGTAATGTAATAGATAGACCCCTATTTTTAATATTCAGAGACTCTATAGTGAAAGGGACTGTTCCCCACGACTGGTGCATGGCAAATGTGGTGCCAATATTTAAAAAGGGGTCAAAAGGTGACAACGGGAATTTTAGACCTGTTAGTTTAACCTCCGTTGTATGTAAATTGTTTGAGGGTTTTCTAAGAGATGCTATTTTGGAATATCTTGATAAAAATAAATGTATGACCCCATATCAGCATGGCTTTATGAGGGATTGGTCCTGTCAAACTAACCTGATCAGCTTTTATGAGGAGGTGAGCTCCAGACTGGACCAGGGGGAATCGCTGGATGTCGTATATCTGGATTTTTCCAAAGCATTTGATACGGTTCCACATAAAAGGGTTGGTGCATAAAATGAGAAGGATGGGGCTGGGGGAGAATATGTGTAAGTGGGTAAGTAACTGGCTCAGTAATAGGAAACAGAGGGTGGTTATTAATGGTACTTATTCTGATTGGGTGACTGTTACTAGTGGGGTACCACAGGGGTCAGTCTTGGGTCCTGTTCTATTTAATATATTTATTAATGACCTTGGAGAGGGGTTGAATAGTAAAGTAGCAATCTTTGCAGATGATACTAAACTCTGTAAAGCGGTAAACACTATAGAGGACAGTGCACTGTTACAAATGGATCTGAATAGGTTGGAAGTTTGAGCTGGGAAGTGGCAGATGAGGTTCAACACTGATAAATGTAAGGTAATGCACATGGGGAAGGAAAATCCGGGCAGGGATTATGTATTAAATGGGAGCACACTTGGGACAACTGACGTGGAAAAGGACTTAGGAGTCTTAGTTAATAGTAAATTTAGCTGTAGAGACCAGTGTCGGGCAGCTGCTGTCAAGGCAAATTAAATCATGCGGTGCATCAATAGGGGCATAGATGCCCACAACAAGGAAATAATTCTAACACTGTACAAATCACTAGTCAGACCACACATGGAATACTGTGTTCAGTACTGGGCACCAGTGTACAAGAAAGATATAGTGGAGCTGGAGAGGGTTCAAAGACGGGCAACCAGGGTAATATGGGGAATGGGAGGACTACAGTACCCAAAAAGATTATCAGAATTAGGGTTATTTAGTTTAGAAAAAAGAAGGCTTAGGGGCGACCTAATAAATATATATAGATATATTGGGGGACAGTACAGAGATCTCTCCCATGATCTATTTATACCCAAGACTGTATCTATAACAAGGGGGCATCCTCTACGTTTAGAGGAAAGAAGGTTTCTACACACTTCTTTACTGTAAGAGCAGTGAGACTATGGAACTCTCTGCCAGAGGAGGTAGTCATGGTGAACTCTGTAAAAGAGTTCAGAAAGGGTCTGGATGAATTTTTGAAGAAAAATTACTGGTTATGTATACTAGATATATAGGGAGAGAACGTTGATTCAGGGATTTATTCTGATGCCATATTTGGAGTCAGGAAGGAATTTTTACCTCTAGTATGAGTTTTTTTTTTGCCTTCCTCTGGATCAACTCAACTCAGTAGGGACTCATTAGGGGTATAGCTTGAACTTGATAGACTCTGGTCTTTTTCCAACCTTATGAACTATGTTACTATGTTACATATTTCCATATCATGAGCCTGTACCTGTCCTGGTCTGTCCACGCTCTGGTACAGGGATGGGATGACCAGGATTGATATACCTCAGCGCCGATCCCCAATGCCTGGGGTGTCATTTTGGCCCGCTGGGAAAGAGTACTGTCAAATATACATACGCCTGATACCAAATAGCCCGGGTTCCAAGAACTAACATGGCATTATATGCCTCCCAGGTGGATGGTGCGCATGCGCATCCACAAATATGCGCACCATCAAATGTATTGGCCTTATACAGTATGGTGAGTTGACGCGCATGCGCAAGCATGTCACGTCACTATGCGCATGGACTTCCCTTACTAAATATGGTACGAAGCCTTTCAGACAGCTTTTACGCATGCGCGAGTACACTGCACTACCTCCCGCGGCACCGGAAGATGCGGAATGCGGTGACATACTATATACCTCAATGAATCACTGAGGACCTGCATCCTGACCCGATCTGAAGGTACTGCTTGCCGCTATTCTTCACCTAGCGCACTGCACATGGGATCGCTGCACTGATTATTATATACATTATGTTGTATCACATGTGCTTATGCTTACAGTAAAGTCAGTCTCCTGAGATGTATGATGTTTTGAGAACTGCTGCTGTAGCCTTATATCACTGTTTATTTATATATTATATTTAAGTACACACCCACAGGATGTGATGTCCCTATTTGTACTATATTTAAAGCCCTCACTTTGTGAATTGTATTGCTTGATGATGGCCACGTGAGGTGTCCGAAACGTCGCTTGGAACATTTTTTGGTGATTCAATAAAACCACTACTTCTGATCACTAATTCGGAGTGCTGCCGTGTATTTGTATGCTGGATCAAGAGGGGCCTTTGACCAAAGCCTGACTACAGCGTGCACCCACTTCCTGACTACATTTTGTGCTGCTCCACTTGCTATCTATCTGTCTATCTATCTATCTATTTATATTATATCAATCTATTTATCTATCTCATATCTATCTATCTAGCACAAGAAAAACAGCAGCATTCTGATGAATAAAGCCTAGCACACATTCATCTGAACCGGAGTGCTGCTGTTTTTCTTCTGCTGGCTTCCACGGGAGCCTTTAACTCAGGCTTTACCAGCTTGCACCCATATTATACTCTATATTGGAGTATGGTTCTCCTTTAAGATATATCTATCTATCTTTCTATCTATCAAGGGCTCAAGTCTTGAAGGAATGCATGGGAATTGAGTTCTTGCACTTTTTTCACATCAGGAACACCGTTCCCATTAGCAGAACCCCCCCTTAATTGGAAATCTTGGGTGAGTTCCCACAGTTTTTGTCCCAGGATTTGACCCCTGTATCTATCTACCTATCTATCTATTTATTTATCTCATATCTATCTAGCTTGAAAATGGTTGTGAGAGGCAACCGAAACATTGCTGTTACATTATGTGCTAAATAAAAGCGACTGTTCCCACCTTAACCGGGTGTGCTGCTATGTCCTTTTGATTTTTATTAATAATATTTAAAAAGGGTTAAAATACAGTGTACAATGAATGTGATACAGAGTAATTGGCAGACTTTTATAGAAGGGAGAGGGCCCTGCCCGTAGGGTCTTACAGTTTACAAGGGGACCGCTGGTTGTCTATGAGAAGTTAGCTAAGTCTTTCCAGGGATTTAATCCTATCTGGATTTCCCATATCTCATTCATCTGTACCTGGGATTCAAATACAACAGGTACCCTGGGGAAATATAGCTATACCCAAGGTATCCAAATTCCTTTCACTGTTGCTATCATCTATCTATCTAGATAAAAAAGGATCTTTCCGCAGCACACGAAGTATGGTGAAAAAAAAGTTGGTGATTTATTCCATATTAAAAAGTGTTTTCACAGCAAGCGACGTTTCGACTAGACTCACCCAGTCTTTTTCAAGCACTGCTTGAACAAAATGGAGGGCTTCTGACCACAGCCCCAGAATCTGCGTGCACCACAATCTTTTTCTACTGTTCAGGGGTGCTGTTCTTCTCCCTATTATCTATCTATCCATCTGTCTCTTATCTATCTACCTATCGATCTATCTTCTATCTATCTATCTATCTATCTGTCTGTCTATCTCATATCTATCTATTTATCCATCTATCTCATATCTATCTATATATCTATATCTATCTATCTATCTCTCATATCTATCTATTTCATATCTATCTATCTATCTATCTATCTATCTATCTATCCTTTATCTCATATCTATTTATCCATCTATCTCAAATCTATCTATCTCATCTCTATTTATCCATCTCATATCTATCTATCTCTATCTATCGACCTTAGCTAACTTTGTTCATCATGCATATGTATAATACACTTTCAGCTGAATGCACTCACTTGTCACATCCCGATCCTACTAATTTATCTTTTTACTAATCTGCATGATCCTGTTCAAATAGAAGAACCCAGATTCCCAGTCCTGAACCAGCAGAGCATTTTATCAGTTGTTTTGGGGAATGCAGAATAATTGATCTTTAAACTGACAATATAAGAACCATTATCTGAAGGCGAGGCCGCTCTTACAAGGAGCTTATGGGACTGTTTGGAAATATTAATTAGCAGCAACAATCATTCCGGCATATCATATGGAGTGCACTGGGAGCGAAGCGTGCAGGCGCCAACCCTTTGTATTTAAGGAGGTAAATTCTATTTTATTAATATTGTTTCACATATGAGTTTGTCCTTTCTGAAAGAAGACAATATGACTGGATTGTAGCAATTAAAGAAAGATATGAATAGTGAATAGTATTAAGAGCTGCTAAAAAGTGTAAGTAGCTATAAGGGGTGCAGAGGTAGCAGTTACCCCAACCCCATGGTACCCAAAGCGGCTCTTGGCCCCTCTGCTATGTACAGTGGGGATCAAAAGTTTGGGCACTCCAGGTAAAAATTTGTATTAATGTGCATAAAGAAGCCAAGGAAAGATGGAAAAATCTCCAAAAGGTATCAAATTACAGGTTAGACATTCTTTTTTTTTTTTTCCAATTCAAAATTTTTATTTTTCATAAAGGCATAACAAAAAAGATAATCAGCATTTAGGTCAGCACTGTGTACACACAAGAACAGATGTAAATGCGTAAACGTTGCCCAACATAGCATAGTAAATGAAACAGCACTCCTCTTTGCAGAAGTCTCTGTAACGTCACTAGGTGTACGGAGCAACCTAAGACTATAGTGTAGTCGGAGTGTCTTAACCACAAATACACGGGCAACAAGCTCGTACACATATAAATTACAACATAATAAAACCTAACTGGGTAAGAAAGTAAAGAAGGAAGGAGCGGGTGAGGAGTAGAATCAAATAGTGGAGAAGAGAGGGGGGGGGTAGACAGAAAGGAATGTGCAGATAGTAAGGGTAAGGGTAAAGAGAATGTGAAATAGTAGGTACCTCTCCGGATGGACGACCTCCAGCATCTCTTGGATATTTGCATGTTCAAAGGAAGACTGGGTTCTTTTATGTTCTTTTATGTCGAACACATGGGTGGAGGGGTGTCTAAAGGCAAACCCTATTGTTTTCATGGTGTTAAGTGCAATGATGTGAACTCTGATGAGTTGAGGAATACTGACCAGGGACCCCAAGTAAGTGTATAGGTTGATAACATGTTTCTTGTGTCAGCAGTCAGTTCCTCCATCCTGTGTATAAGAGATACTTCCTTGGTATTATTGGCCTTGGTATTATTGTCCTAGCAGCTAACAGGAGATGCATGATTAATTTGGAAGTGTATTTTGGTATGGAAGGTGGAAGTATGGATAGGAGGGTAATTTCAGGGGTCGGTCGGAGATGTATTGATGTTACGTGATAGATTACATTTAACACTTGCATCCAAAAATCGGACAACGAGGGACAGGTGAGCCACACATGTAACATCGTACCCTCCCCTGTAGCACAGCGCCAACATCTGTCTGAGACTCCCGGGTAGAAAGATGCCAAAAGCGAGGGGACCCTATACCATCGAGTAAGAATTTTGTAATTAGTCACCTGTGCTTTGCAGGACAGGGAAGCTTTATGACAGAAATGTATCGCTTTTGAGAGATCATCTTCAGGTATAGAGTGTCCTATCTCCTCTTCCCATTTCTTCAGAAACGGGAGAGGTAGGGAAGTAGATTCCTCTTGGAAAATGGCTTACAAGAAGCTGATAGAGTGAGCCAGACGACTAGGGGCTACACATAATAGCTCAAATTTGGACAGGGGTCTGTTGAGGTGCAATTCGTCCCTCCTAGTTCGAAAATAATGTTGTAACTGTGCATATTGGAAAAAGTGTAGGGGTAATGGGGGATCTTCCTTCATCAGGGTGATAAGGGCTTCAGGGTAGGGCCATCCACTAGAGAATGGAAGGTGATTACGTCCCTCTCCTGAAGGGACAGGAAGGTATGGCTAGAGAGTGTTGGTGGGAAATCTGGGTTATGAAATAGAGGGGTAATGGGGCCTCCTTTGGGGAAGAGCTCAGATTTCGATAGGTACAACCTACGCGCACGGAGAGTCGAAAAGAGTGTTGGAGGCATGTCGCACAATCTAATCGGATGTACCATTGAGCGAGGGCTCCACAGGAATGCTCTCAGTTCAATGTCTGCTATATTGTTCTCCAGGACCACCTACTGTTTTAAGTCGTCACAATAGCAGCAATCCAACACTCTATTCAAGACTGCCACCACATAGTATGACAAGAAATCCAGGAGTGCCAAGCCTCCTTCTCTCTTCCTTCGGATAAGGACATGTCTTGCTAGTCTAGATTTTTGCTTAGCCCAGACAAAATTCCTCTGGAGTGTCGCCAGGTCTCTAAACAAGGATCTAGGGAGGTGGGAGGGTATGCAGGAGAACAAGTAAAGCAGCCTAGGGAGGACATTCATTTTCAGGACGTTCACCCTTCCCAGCCAGGAAAAGTTTTTCTCTCCCACCTCGATAAATCTCCCCTCAGAGAGTTCAGCAGAGGAGGGAAGTTTAGCTTGTAAGTGTCAGTCAATTTGGATGGTACCTGGATTCCATGATATTTGAGTGAAGTTTTTTGCCATTTGAAGGGATATGTGTCGCTGAGATGTTGAACCATAGACAATGGGAGAGTTAAATTTAAGGCCTCACATTTGGTTGGGTTGAGCTTATAGTTACTAAATTTGGAAAATTGTTGAATCGTAGCTAACAGCGAGGGAAGGGACGTGAGGGGTAGTGTTGAGCGGCATAGGCCATATTCGAATTCGCGAATATTCCCGAATATATGGACGAATATTCGTCATATATTCGCGAATATTCGCATATTCGTTATAATCTCGTTTTATTTTCGCATATGCGTAAATTCGCATATGCGAAAATTAACATAAGTGAATATTGCCATATACAAAATTAACACGTGCGAAAATTCGCATATGCGAAAATTTGCATATGCTAATTTTCGCATATGCGAATTTGCGCACGCCAGTCTCACACAGTAGTATTACAGCCTTCTTTACACCACACAAGCTGGAAGCAGAGAGGGGTGATCACTGTGATGTGTACTGTGAAGAAAAAAACAAAAAACAAACAAAAAAAAAAACGAATATTCGTAATTACGAATATATAGCGCTATATTCGCGAAATTCGCAAATATGCGATATTCGCGAATAATATTCGAATTGCGAATATTCGTGAGCAACACTAGTGAGGGGTTGGGAAAGATACAACAGGAGATCGTCAGCAAATGCTGCACATTTGCCATGACACACGCCAATGTCAAGCCCTCTGATATCGGGGTTCTGCCGTATGTCTACCAATAGGTGTTCCATGCATAAGATGTATAACAGGGGGGAAAGAGGGCAGCCTTGGCGTGTGGCATTGCAGATGTTGAAGGGTTGGGAGAGGCAGCCGTTTATTCTAATCTGTGCTTGGGGATGGGTATATAGGGCCATTCTACGGGACACCATGTTAACACCTAAGCCAATTTGCGTTAGGGCAGCCGACATGAATCTCCAATCCACCCGGTCAAAGGCCTTCTCAGCATCTAAGGAGAGGAGGAAAAGGGGGGAGCCATGCTTATGAGCATAGTGAACAGTAGAGAACGTACGTAGGGTATTGTCTCTGGCTTCCCTCTCCTTGACAAAACCCACTTGGTCTGGGTGGATTAGAGATGTCATGTGGTCGGATCGTCTGATAGCTATAAGTTTAGCAAATCATTTGGCGTCAGTATTAATGAGAGAAATGGGGCGGTAATTGGAACATACGGACGGGTCTTTTGCCTCTTTGGGAATAACTGTGATGTATGCCCGGAGGAAGGACGGTGGAGGAGGATTTGTACTAGAGATGTTGTTAAATGCCGTTAATAAAAGGGAAGAAAGATCTGTTTGAAGTGTTTTATAGAATTTTGACGTATAACCGTCGGGGCCTGGACTTTTACCTATGGACATAGAGGAAATGGCTTTATTCAGTTCTAGTGCTGTGAATGGGGTTTCTAGGCTTTGAATCACCGATGGATATAGCTGCGGAAGTGCCGTCCGTGAGATGTATTGATTTAAAGATTCCTTTTGAGTCCCTGTGGACGGGGATGCGGGAGTGGATGGCAGGTTGTATAATGATATATAATATTGACGAAAAACTTCCAGGATATCAGGCGTCAGAGCACATGGTGGGCCTTTGGGTGATTTGATCAAGGGGACAAATAGAGAAGACCTCTTTTCCTTCAAAGCCGCCGCCAGAAGTTTACCTGCCTTGTTGCCCCACTCATAAAAAAGGCGGCCTGTAATTTGTTTGTAGTATTTATATTGCGAAGACAACAGGGTGAGCAATTCACTACGGACTTTGATGAGTTCCCTCATAATACTATCTTGTTGGGTGAGTTTATGCTGCGTTTCCAGCTTGTGTAAGGTTTGGTGTGGTTGCAGTAGCCTCGCTGACGCCTCCCTTTTCAATCTGGAACCATGTTTTATGAGTACAGCCCTAAGAACACACTTCAGAGCTTCCCATTTCATCATGGGAGAAGAGTCGTCTGACGTATGGTCAGAAAGAAAGGGGTGTATCGTGTCTCGCAGGTCTTGTAAGCATACGGAGTCCTTAAGTAACGACTCATTCAGCCTCCAAGAGGATTGAGGTTTCGAGAGAGAAGGTAGCGTCAGCTAACATGCAACCGGTGCATGATCTGAGAGAATGCGAAGGCCTATTGAGGCATGTGATATCGAGGGGAGCATCGAATGTGGACAAAAGATATAGTCTATACGACTATACGTCTTTCTAGAGTGGGAGAAAAATGTGTAATCCTTGTCGTCAGGATGGAACACACGCCAGGTATCGCTCAATTGCAAGGAGTGAAGTTTTTTACGTAATGCACGTAATTTACTGTGCGAGATAACAGAGGAACCTGTCAACGGGTCCATTCCAGTGAACAAGGCCAGGTTGAGGTCTCCACACTTTAAGAAGGAACGGTGCTTGGTCTCTGTTTGGAGCGTAGACAGAGGCAATAGTTATGGGGCGGCTGGCTATTTCGGAGTTGGCAAAAATGAATCTGGCATTGGGGTCGATACGAGTAGAGATCAATTTGATAGGGATGGACTTATGGAAGGCTAACGACACTCCTTTGGACCTAGAGTCGGGATTTGTACTATGAAGCCAGGACGTATAGTATTTAGATGGTATAGTCGGGACATATATAGTTTTAAAATGCGTCTCCTGCAGGGAAATTATATGAGCTCTTTGTTTATGGAGGGAAAATAATAATTTATTGCGCTTTTCTGGAGTGTTAAACCCCTGTGTGTTTAGTGAGATTAATTTCAGTGAGATTAATGTCAGCTGCCAAGTTGAGTGGAAGGGGATGATATCAACTCACCAGTCGTTGAAGGAGATGCCAGAGGGTCCAATCCGGAGACGGCATGGGTATCAGGAATACGTGATCTGCAAGGAAGGTAGAAGGAGAAGGTAGTGAGCATAGGGAAAAAAGGGTTCAGTAGGAGAGGGAGGCCCCACAAGAAAGTGGAGGCAAGGGGACTATGTAGAGTGGTCATAAGGACCAAGAACTGGATTGGGACCTGCCCAATCTGTAGCCTAGTGGAGGTCATTGCGGAAAGCACGCCTTCGTAGAGTGCACCAAAGGGCCTAGTGTAATGGGGAAAGGGCATTTCAGAATGGTAGTACTCACTTCCCAGTAGATAACAGCAGAATCCGTGGGGAATCAGGGAAGAAGCAAACTCGCATAAAGGCATACGAATATATGAAGTGTCAATACAAACACTATTTAAGACAGAACATCGGGAGATAGAGTAAGTAATATTAATATACTAGGAACAACCGCAGAGATATAACTATGAGTTCACTTGGAGCTAGGTATGTTAACTCCACTATGGGGGGGGGGGCGGGACATCACGAATAACAGAGAGTCAGCAACAATAGCAGGAATTGTAATACTGAATGTAAGGTAAGAGCACAATACATCCTGACTCAGGGAGAGTAAGGAGAAGAAGGGGCACTTTGCAACATAGCTGTCTCTCAGGGTATTCATGTCTTGGGTTCCTGATTCGAGAAACGCTGGGTGAGATTCTGAAGCGTTTCCCTGAACTGCAAGCTCTACTGGCATGCAATCTCTGGCCTCAGACTTGAAGACAGCTTGGAGGAGAGATCTAAAGCCGGTCAAAGAGGAAGTTTCCAAATTGACGGATAGAGTGCGTGAATTAGAAACCTTCCGCTCCTCTGTTTCAGCTCAAATACATGCCATCAATGACAACACCAAAGCCACCACACTGCGCCAATCTAATATGATAGACCACTTAGACGATATGGACAATCGCAATAGGAGAAACAACGTTCGGATAAAAGGCTTGCCTGAATCTGTGGCCCCTCAGGACCTTCCAGGTATTTTACAAAGAATTTTCAATGAGATCCTGCATAAACCTCCCGACTCACCCGTGGAACTTGACAGAGCACATCGTGCCTTGAAAGCCAAGAACCCTGACCCTACTAAACCTAGGGATGTAATTTGCAGAATACATCACTACACACAGAAAGAGGAGATAATGCGAAAAGCGAGAGAGGTGAAACAATTAACCTACATCGGGGCTCCCATACACCTGTACCCAGACCTATCCCTGCGTACACTCAAACTATGGGCTTCTCTTAAACCACTCCTCAGCAAGCTACATAATGCCCAGATCGTATACAGATGGGGCTTCCCCTTTTCCCTGACAGCTAAACATGGCCGTACGACAGCAACTATTCGCAGACCTGAGGATTTACCGGCTTTCTTGGCGACTTTCAAGCTCCCCCCGGTCCCACTACCTGACTGGGAAGATCTATTCCCAACTGCAACTTGGCCGAGGGCCGAACCACCATATCAGCGCCAACAACAACGCGATAGAGAAAACTTACTGAGTGTTAGTTGCGGCCTCAGGCGATGTCAGTGAGGAGTCCACGTGTGAATGGGAGGTATCCTGAGAGCGATCAGGCGTATTGTAATGCCGTGGAGGGCGTCTCCGTTCCGTTATAGTGTCATCAGATGAGTAGTGTGCTGAATGATCTGCAACTCGGGGCGACACCTTGCAAGGGGTCTTAAACAGGGTCTTTTTAGCTGGGGGGCTTGCACCCCAATAATCTGGATTATCACTATCTACCGCTGAGTCCTGAGAGTTCCCATAAGAATCAGAGTCCATAGCGTTAGACCAAACAGTCACATCTTGCGGTGGCGGCCCAGGAGCCACAGAGTGTGAGAGAGTAGTAGCTGTAGCAGAGAAAGTATTGGAGGTATCGTAGGATTGCTTGGAATCCTCGCTAGGACGTTTTTCAGTCGGTGGGGAGCCATGGACAGGAGTTATGTTAACTGAGTTCACAGAAAGTGTAGGGGATGTCTGTAGAGTCTGCAGCAGTTTAGCTGCTGCTGGTAGTTGGGGAGAGGCAGCTGCTGGGTCGCCATAGTTACCGGATTGCTGTGGGGAAGACATGGGGTCACATCTAGCCTCCTGCATATTAGTGTTGTGGGGCACAGAGGTCATAGGAGGCACATTGCTCGGTGGTGGCGATGGGTTAAATGTCCCTTTATGGCCTGAGGGTCCTCTACTCCCATGGGTAGTTGAAGGAGGAACGGAGGAGGCCTCGCTCTGGGCCGTAGCACCATACCTTACTGCAGGAGCACTCACTGCCTGCACATCCTCTGGTGTCCGGGACCTGCGCTTGTCTCTCTGCGACAGCGGGGGGAAAGCAGTGTCCTCCTCCCCCCGATCCATCTCTTATGTGTCGGTAAGTGTCCCCTGAACAAGCGGTGGCTTTAGCAGAGTCCGCACCGCCATGACTGTGGGTGGAGAGGGCGCGTCCTTCTGCACAGGCTGTAATGGCGGGCGGGAGGCAGGAGATGAAGGCCGCAAGTCTCCGATCAGCACCACGGTCTGTTTAAAGAAGGCGGTAATGGTCCCCTTGTTGTCTGCAGGCTGCAAGACGGGCTTCCTCTTCTTTTTACCCCGATGTCTGCCTCCCATACTCTATTTAGCTGCCATAGAAGTGTGAGCCCTGCGGTAGCTCTCACAGTGAGCTGCACTCCATAAGCGCGCCAAGTCACGCCCCAGATTAGACATTCTGATAATATGTCAACAAAAGTTAGATTTTATTTCCATCATTTACACTTTCAAAATAACAGAAAACAAAAAAAAAATGACGTCTGCAAAAGTTTGGGCACCCTGCAGAATTTATAGCATGCACTGCCCCCTTTGCAAAGCTGAGACCTGCCAGTGTCATGGATTGTTCTCAATCATCATCTGGAAAGACCAGGTGATGTCAATCTCAAAGGTTTTAAATGCCACGACTCATCTGACCTTGCCCCAACAATCAGCACCATGGGATCTTCTAAGCAGTTAGAAATCTGAAACTGAAAATAGTTGATGGTCACAAAGCTGGAGAAGGCTATAAGAAGATAGCAAAACGTTTTCAGGTGTCAATATCCTCTGTTCGGAATGTAATTAAGAAATGGCAGTCATCAGGAACAGTGGAAGTTAAAGCAAGATCTAGAAAACCAAGAAAAATATCAGACAGAACAGCTCGCAGGATTGTGAGAAAAACATTCAAAACCCACATTTGACTGCACAATCCCTCCAGAAAGATCTGGCAGACACTGGAGTTGTGGTACTTGTACAAATATGGTCTTCATGGAAGAGTCATCAGAAGATAACCTCTTCTACATCCTCACCACAAAAATCTGCGTTTGAACTTTGCAACTGAACATATAGACAAGCCTAATGCATTTTGGAAATAAATTCTGTGGACCGATGAGGTTAAAAGTGAACTTTTAGAGAAGAAGGGGAACAGAATTTAATGAAAAGAACCTCTATCCAACTGTTAAGCATGGGGGTGGATCCATCATGCTTTGGGGTTGTATTGCAGCCAGTGGCACAGGGAACATCTCACGAGTAGAAGGAAAAATGGATTCAATAAAATTTCAGCAAATTTTGGATGCTAACTTTATGGCATCTGTGAAAAAGCTGAAGTTAAAGAGAAGATGGCTTCTAAAAATGGATAATGATCCTAAACACACCTCGAAATCCACAGGGGATTACATCAAGAGGAGCCTGTACCTGACCATAGGGTCATGGAAAGCAAAGGGCAAATAAACACCAGAACTTTTTATTCTGGGTGCAAAATCAGACACCATAAGAGAAGGCCTGTTTCAATATTGTCTTTTCTTTTATGTATGCCAGTGTATCTAGCACTGCTATGTGGGCATCTTATGTCAATATTATTTGTACGTTGTATTGCTGTATTATAATTTTTTTTAACAATATAATTTTTATAGATATTTTGCATCTATCTATACAAACAGTAAGCCCTTTCACTTGTCCTCCCCCTCCCCCACTCCTCTTAAAATCCTCTAAACAAAAATACAACTATAGTATCAAGCATTGGAGTCTTGCCATTGTATACAGTAGATATGATATCATGCAGAGATGTCTCTAGCATCAAGGACCAGAGTATCCACATAAAATACACACAGTAGACGTCAAAGTTACAGTCCATCTTGATAGATGGCACATAGTCCATCCCGGCAAGAGAATCAGAACAAGTACTGAATAATATGCCCCAATGTATTTCAGGCTGTAGACACACCAATAGCAGGAAAGATTAAAACATTTTCAGGGACTGAAGACTATGCTAGTAGGTTAGTCAGGTGTATCGATCCATGAACCCCAAATATTTTCAAATTTCTGGTCTGCCTTATGCTTTTTATAATCCAATGATCATATTGAGTCAATCCATTCTATTCTTCCACAGTTGGGAGGAAAGAGTTTATCCTGTACTTGGCCATTAGTTTTCTCGTCTGATAAGGTATTTTCTCGATACCAATTTTTCCATTCTCCGAAGAGCAAAAAAGTGTGAGCACTCCCACATCAAAGGCAAAACATGGGCATTCTCCTCCCCTCAATGGGTGCAGTAAGCGTCCTGGTGAAGCCCAATGTGGTGTAGAAATGTTGGCATGCAGTACGCCCTTTATAGAAGATATAGTTGACAACCTAAGCAAGACTGTTAGTTGGGTAGAAATTGTCAGGACCCTACACCATTACTCCTGTATCATTTTATTATTTGGGCACTATATGGTAAACCCAATTTTATTTAGATATTGTATGGTTTATTTTAAAACCATATCACTGTATTATTTAGGTTCAAAAGAGTATACATATAATGTGGGGCAAAAAAGGTATTTAGTCAGCCACTAATTGTGCAAATTCTCTCACTTAAAAAGATGAGAGACGCCTGTAATTGTCATCATAGGTATACCTCAACTATGAGAGACATAATGAGAAAAAAAAATCCATAAAATCACATTGTCTGATTTTGAAAGAATTTTTTCGCAAATTATGGTGGAAAAATAAGATCAATAACAAACGTTCATCTCAATACTTTGTTATATACCCTTTGTTGGCAATGACAATGAGTCAGATGTTTTCTGTAAGTCTTCACAAGGTTTTCACACATTGTTGCTGGTATTTTGTCCCATTCCTCCATGCAGATCTCCTCTAGAGCACTGATGTTTTGGGGCTGTCGCTGGGCAACATGGCTTTCCCTCCAAAAGTTTTCTATGGGGTTGAGACCTGGAGACTGGCCAGGTCACTCCAGGACCTTAAAATGCTACCTACGAAGCTACTCCTTCGTTGCCCGGGTAGTGTGTTTGGGGTCATTGTCATGCTGAAAGACCCAGCCACTTTTTATCTTTAATGCCCTTGCTGATGGAAGGATGTTTTTACTCAAAATCTCACGATACATGGCCCCATTCATTCTTTCCTTTACACGGATCAGTCGTCCTGATCCCTTTGCAGAGAAACAGCCCAAAGCATGATGTTTACACCCCGATGCTTCACAATAGCTATGGTGTTCTTTGATGCAACTCAGCATTCTTTCTCCTCCAAACACGACGAGTTGAGTTTTTACCAAAAAGTTCTACTTTGGTTTCATCTGACCATATGACATTCTCCCAATCCTCTTCTGGATCATTCAAATGCTCTCTGGCAAACTTCAGACAGGCCCGGACATGCACTGGCTTAAGCAGGGGGACACATCTGGCACTGCAAGATTTGAGTCCCTGGGGCATAGTGTGTTACTGATGGTACCCTTTGTTACTTTTGTCCCAGCTCTCTGCAGGTCATTCACTAGGTCCCCCGTGTTGGTCCGGGACTTTGGCTCACCGTTCTTCTTTACCTTTTTTACACCACAGGGTTAGATCTTGTGTGGAGCGCCAAATCGAAGGAAATTATCAGTGGTCTTGTATGTCTTCTATTTTCTAATAATTGCTCCCAAGCTGCTTGCCTATTGCAGATTCAGTCTTCCCAGCCTGGTGCAGGTCTACAATTTTGTTTCTGTTGTCTTTCGACAGCTCTTTGGTCTTGGCCATAGTGGGGTTTGGAGTGTGACTGTTTGAGGTTGTGGACAGGTGTCTTTTATACTGATAACAAGTTCAAACAGGTGCCATTAATACAGGTAACGAGTGGAGGACAGAGGAGACTCTTAAAGAAGAAGTTACAGGTCTGTGAGAGCCAGAAATCTTGCTTGTTTGTAGTGACCAAATACTTATTTTACACCATAATTTGCCAATAAATTCTTTAAAAATCAGACAATGGGATTTTATGGATTTTTTTTTTAAATGTCTCTCATAGTTGAGGTATATCTATGATGAAAATAACAGGCCTCTCTCATCTTTTTAAAGGGGTACTCCGGTGAAAACCTTTTTTCTTTTAAATCAACTGGTGGCAGAAAGTTAAACATATTTGTAAATTACTTCTATTAAAAAACCTTAATCCTTCCAGTACTTATTAGCTGCTGAATGCTACAGAGGAAATTCCTTTCTTTTTGGAACACTGATGACATCCCGAGCACAGTGCTCTCTGCTTACATCTCTGTCCATTTTAGCAACCGTGCATAGCAGATGTATGCAAAGGGCAGCATGGTGGCTCAGTGGTTAGCAGTGCTGGGGACTTGGGTTCAAATCCCACTAAGGACAACAATAAATAAAGCGTTATTATTATTATAATAACGTTAGCTGAGAGAACTGTGCTCGTGATGTCATCAGAGAGCATTCCAAAAAGAACATGATTTCCTCTGTAGTATTCAGCAGCTAATAAGTACAGGAAGGATTAAGATTTTTTAATAGAAGTAATTAACAAATATGTTTAAGTTTCTGCCACCAGTTGATTTAAAAGAAAAGAGGTTTTCACCGGAGTACCCCTTTAAGTGGGAGAACTTGCACAATTGGTGGTTGACTAAATACTTTTTTGCCCCACTGTAGTACCCAAGAGTAGATGACATCATAGGAGTGGATGGCACCAATGTTATTTATTGTAGGTACTGTATGGTATGTTTACTTGAACACAGTTTGACTGTATTATTTGAGCAGTATGTGGTATACCATATTAAGGTGCTGTTTGGTTTGATTATTTGTACATTGCGTCACAGTATTATTTGGGAACTACATGGTACACTATAACAAGAGGTTGAAAATTGGTCTTCAATAGTATGCCCTGCACAAGGCACCATCCAAACCAGCTCTGGCTACAAATCACTAAATTAAAGGTGATTATTAGGGTTATCTCTAGATTAAAAGTTATCACATATCAACAAGATAGAGATAACAAGCGTCTTGGTGGGGATCTGACTGCTGGGAACCATGAAGACCCCTTTTTCTCCAAGTGAATGCATGCGGCTTCCTTTATTCTCTTTGTGACCTCTAAACATAGCCAATCACTGAACACAACAAGACAGGGGATAACTTTTAATAAGGCATAGCTTTCAATCTTGGGATACCTCACCCCTTTAAAGAAAGTATAAAATGAAGTTTTAAATAAAGAGATATGCCACTAGATAAAACCAAACTGGTGGTCTGAGTCAATTAGGGCATATTTACCGTTGCATCTCTATTTATTTATTAACAACATTAACCTGTTATTCCATCGAATGGCCGGCACACTATAAGACATTTCACCCCGTAACAGCGTCATCTAACTTTTCAGTGCAAACGTCCCTTAAAGTTTGCAAACATCTGCACTTTGGTTCATGAGGGGAATCATGGGGACTGTGACAAAGGGGACACAGAGTTTACTCCCAGCTTCTCTCGACTCTGTTCAGCCTGGAAAAAGGGGACAATACATTTTTAGCAGTTAATTAGAAACCAAAGCCAGTAGGAGTTCACACTGGTGGGCGGCTTTCTACTTTGAGAGAGCAGAGGAAATTCTAGACCCAGCTGCTATACACTGGCCTTAATCATTCAAACTAACCAGCAGAGTGATGCCCCCTCCCTTCAAACTGACTATCTTTGATCTCATCAATATCAAACTAGTTACAGCCTCAGTAGGATGGTATGCAGGCAGCAGGCACCGCAGTAGTCAGTGATGGCATGTGGCTTAGGGCAGATACCTTACACTCTGCAGTACAGCTATTCTACGAACTGCACCGTGACATCAAGGCAGGTCCAGCTGACTGCCGCTTTAATTAGGAGGCAGAAATTATAATATTATGTTAAAGAACAAAGCGTCTCCAAAGAAAAAATATGTGCTGCATATCTGACAAAGATAAATTGGATTATTCAAAATCTTCCTGATGAAATGTTACATTTTGCAACTAATTATCAATCTGTTTTATCTCCAGACCAGCTGGGCAGTTTTTATTTTTTTTTATTTTTATTTTTTTGTATGCACGTAAGACCTGCCTTATCAATGATCTTAAGATGTCACTGTAGCGTTTTACATCTTTTATTTTAAGGCCTAAATAACTAGGAAGTAGATAATGTAATTCACTGCTGAGAAGAAAGGCTGGTTAGTTGAATTCTTTCCAAAGTGATCTTCCACTAATGAACTTCTTTTGGACTATGAGTAATGAGATTTTATTCAAATGAAACTTACAGGGGAAAAAAAAAAGCATTTAAAATGTAATTTAAAGTGAAAACCTTTATTACATATGTCCCACTAAGTATAGTTTATGGCGTTAAATGCCGCCAAAGGAAAGCTAGATTTTTTTTCCTGTACTTCCACCTAATGAACCTGTGCAGGTATTTGATGTTATAGAATTCCAATGTTGGGGAAATAGTGTCTGTTTTTATGTATCTTGACAGTAATGGTTAAAAAAAAATACTGTATTCAAGAGTTGCTAAAAGAATAATGTAGCACATAAAATAATAGTAATAATAATAATAATAATCATGATACTGTAATAATAGTGATACTGATGTGGAAAAATCTAAATCATCATAATAGTTAGGGATGAGCGAATCGAATCTGACGAATCCAAATTCATTATGAATTTCAGGAAAAATTTGATTTGCAATGAATGCGAATATGGCCGCAATTCGATTGCGTGAATCGCTTCATTATAGGGGTATTACAGGAATTTTTTTATTTCACTATGCTACAGGGGCTGTAAAGTTAGTGTAGTTCATAGTATAGTGTCTGTACCTGTGTGATGGTTTTCTCACAATTCTTCTGTGATTTTCACCCCAATATTTATTTTTAACAGCATACAAAATGACTGTTGGCTCAGATATTTCCCAGGTTGCAATGCGGCCGAGACCTGACATCACTAGTCAGCTGATGACAGGGAGCCTGTCTGCTTCAAGGGGTGGAGGGATCGCTTGGTGGGAGAGAAATCAATCTGCAACTAATGCAAGAGCTGTAGGCACCCTGATTGAAAACCACAGGTCTTTTGAATGGATGCAGCTCATTTATGTTTTAGGGAGGGAAATGGAATTATGGGATTTGTAGGCAAAAGAAGAAAACTCAAACAGGAATTACCAGTTCACAAAAACTAGCCACAGTGTTATGTTAATCTCACTACACAGCCATTTAGCCCACAGACAAGCGCAGATCCTTCCTAAGCATGTCCATTACTGTCTGCCAGGTATGTACTAAAATCACCTTATGGTGGAGAATCCCTTTAAACTCCATTTAGTGTGGTCCAGGCTCCAGGGAATCTAAACTGGCAGATCCACATGTGAGGACATGGGGCAAGGAATCCTGGAAAGGCGGGAGGCAGGATGACCCTGAATCACATGCAGCATGCAGCCTATCAGCAGCCAGTCACCCCTGTAATGTCACAGACCTATATAATTGTTAGCCATCTTGCGGCCAGTCACTTCAGCCTTTTATTGCAGAGAGAGAGATAGAGAGGGACATAGAGCAATGTGGGTTGCACAGAAAAGCATTTTTACAGCAGCGATTCACCTCCCAATCACATCAGCGTTCTATTACAGAGAGGGGCAGAGAGCAGTGTGTGTTGCACAGAAAAGCTTTTTTTTACAGCAGCCATTCACCTCAAGCCCAAATCCAGCCTAAAAGCACTGATTGGGAAGGGAGTGAGATTGAGAGAGAAAGTGCAATTTTGGGTGTAGTACACAGTGACTGTGTGCTTAAGCACTGGTGTGTACTGCTGGTGTTGTAGACAAATACTGTTTTAAGCATACTGTAGCACATTGTCCTCAGAGTTCTCCTCACTCAGGTTTATGGAACAGACTGTTGCAGAAATTTCTACAACTTAAACTGCCCCCCTTTTAAATCCACCCTTGATAACCTTGTCACATATAATACTACCTCTTTTTTTATAGCACTTTTATCACAGATTTTAGTGTTTTTTTAAGTTTGTATTTTTTGCACTTGTATGTTCTGTAATCAGGGCTGTAGCTCTGATGAGGCGATCGCCTCAGGTGCGCTGTTGCAAGGGGGCACAAGGGGGGTCCAGCACACATTACGCTGAGGCATTGATTACCAACCAGTGTGCCAGGACACTCTGCTGGGAAATATGGCGCTAACGTTTTTTGATTTTTCTGCCCAGGCCTGCGCACCTGTGAGTCACAAGCGTGCAGGCCATACAGGAGGGAAGTCTGTGCACAGTGCCAGGATGGGTATTGCTGCAGCTCCAATCCTCGTGGATCCTCCCTCTCCTGTGGAGCAGCTCTGGACTCTGGATTCTCCCTGGTCCCTCAGCAGAATGATGTGGATGGAGGGAAGGAGCAGGGGCAGCGCTGACAGAGGCCTACTCAGCTTCAGGTAATGCACCCCCACCCTTCTTTCACTCCTCTACACCTCTCTGTAACCCCTGGACACCCCTCTGTTATCCCATACACCCTTCTGTCACCCCTTTACACCCTTCTGTCACTCCTCTAAACCCCTCTACATCCCTCTGTCACCCCTGTATGCCCCTCTGTCACCCATGTACACCCCTCTATACGCCTGTCTGCCATGTACACCCCTCTGTCACTGTGTGGGGAAATACAGGAGGCATTGTGTGTGCTTGAGTGAGGCTGGAAACATTGGGGGAGATTTATCAAAACCAGTGCAAAGGAAAAGTTGCCCAGTTGCCCATAGCAACCAATCAGATTTCTTATTTCATTTTACAAAGGCCTTGTTAAAAATGAAAGAAGCGATCTGATTGGTTGCTCTGGGCAACTTTTCCTCTGCACAGGTTTTGATAAATCTTAACCCCTGAAGGACACAGGGCGTATCCATACGCCCCGGTTTCCAAGTCCTTAAGGACACAGGGTGTATGGATATGCCCTGCGCATTTCCGGCCCCAGCCGCTAGCCGGAGGGGAGCCAGAGCCGGATGCCTGCTGAAATCGTTCAGCAGGCATCCCGGCATATCGCCAAAGGGGGTCATTATGTCCCCCCATGTCAGCGATGGCCGCAGATCGCTGGACAATTCAGTCCAGCGATCTGCGGCGGATTCCGGGTCAATCGGGTCTCCAGTGACCCGGTGACCTGGAATTACTGGCTGATCGGGGCTGTCAGAGACGGCCCCGAACAGCCATTGCCAGCAGGGGTGAGGTGGCACTGGTGCCACCTCACGGTCGGCCGATTTCCCGGCCGACCAATCAGGGCGCCTGCTGCGGGTGTCACTCCCGCAACCCGCTCCACCCCTCTTCCGGAGGACGTGAGCGGGTGCGGGAAGAAGACCTCGGGTTCCCTGTTGGGATGGAGGCCCCAGGAGCGACGGCGGTGGCGAGGGACTGACCTGTGCGGCGGCGTGGAGAAACAGCAGTAGGAGGTGAGTGACAGCCTCCTACTGTTGCTTAGCAACAGCTCCCAGCATGCAAAAAGGGCATGCTGGGAGCTGTAGTTATGCAACAGCAGGAGGCAGACCACCACAACTCCCAGCATTCCCTTATGGGCATGCTGGGACTTATAATTTTGCAACAGCTGGAGGCACATTTTTTCTATGGAAAAGTGTACCTTCAGCTGTTGTATAACTACAAATCCAAGCTTGCACAATCAGCTAAAGTGCATGCTGGGAGTTGTAGTGGTGCATCTGCTGGTTGCATAACTACAACTCCCAGCATGCCCGTGTGTTGTCGGTGACTGCTGAGAGTTGTAGTTTTGCAACAGCTGAAGGCACACTGAGTTAAGTAGCAAACCAGTGTGTCTCCAGCTGTTGCATAACTACAATCCCCAGCATCCCCAGCCAAAGTAGTATGCCTCCGGCTGTTGCATAACTACAAGACCCAGCATGCCCTTCCGCTGTCCGTACATGCTGGGGGTTGTAGCTTTTGCAACAGCTGAAGGCACACTGGTTGCAAAACACTGAGTTTGTTACCAAACTCGGTGTTTCACAACCAGTGTGCCTCCAGCTGTTGCAAAACTACATCTCCCAGCATGCACTGATAGACTGTACATGCTAGGAGTTGTAGTTTTGCAACAGCTGGATGTTTCTCCCCCCCCCAATGTGAAAGTACAGGGTACACTCACATGGGCGGAGGTTTACAGTAAGTATCCGGCTGCAAGTTTGAGCTGCGGCAAATTTTCTGCCGCAGCTCAAACTGCCAGCGAGAAACTACTGTGAACCCCCGCCCGTGCGACTGTACCCTAAAAACACTACACTACACTAACACAAAATAAAATAAAAAGTTAAAAACACTCCATATACACAGCCCCCCCTCCCCAATAAAAAAAAAAAACGTCTGATACGCCACTGTTTCCAAAACGGAGACTCCAGCTGTTGCAAAAAAACAGCTGGAGGCACCCTGTTTGGGAATCACTGGCATAGAATACCCCTATGTCCACCCCTATGCAAGTCCCTTATTAAGGCCTCAAATGCGCATGGCGCTCTCACTTTGGAGCCCTGTCGTATTTCAAGGCAACAGTTTAGGGTCACATATGGGGTATCGCCGTACTTGGGAGAAATTTTGTTATACATTTTGGGGGGTATTTTCTGCTATTACCCTTTTTAAAAATTAAAAAATTTTGGGAAAACAAGCATTTTAGGTAAAAAAAAATTTTTTTTTTTTTTACATATACAAAAGTCGTGAAACACCTGTAGGGTATTAAGATTCACATTACCCCTTTTTACGTTCCCTGAGGGGTCTAGTTTCCAAAATGGTATGCCATGTGTTTTTTATTTTTTTTTTTGCTGTTCTGGCACCATATGGGCTTCCTAAATGCGGCATGCCCCCAGAGCAAAATTTGCTTTAAAAAAGCCAAATGTGACTCCTTCTCTTCTGAGACCTGTAGTGCACCAGCAGAGCAATTTTCACCCCCATATGGGGTGTTTTCTGTATCGGGAGAAATTTGGCTTCAAAATTTGGGGGGTATTTTCTGCTATTACCCTTTACCCTTTTTAAAAATGTAAAATTTTTGGGAAACCAAGCATTTTAGGTAAAACTTTTTTAAATTTTTTTTACATATTCAAAAGTCGTGAATCACCTGTAGGGTATTAAGGTTCACTTTACCCCTTGTTACGTTCCCCGAGGGGGTCTAGTTTCCAAAATGGTATGCCATGTGTTTTTTTTTCTTTTTGCTGTCCTGGCACCATAAGGTGACATGCCCCCCAAAAACCATTTGTCGCTCCTTCCCTTCTCAGCCCTCTACTGCGCCCGCCGAACAATTAACATAGACATATGAGGTATGTGCTTACTCGAGAGAAATTGGGTTTCAAATACAAGTAAAAATTTTCTAGTTTTTTTTGCAAAAATTCAAAAATTGGGTCTACAAGAACATGCGAGTGTAAAAAATTTAGATTTTTAATTTTCTCCTTCACTTTGCAGCTATTTCTGTGAAACACCTAAAGGGTTAATACACTTACTGAATGTCATTTTGAATACTTTGGGGGTGTAGTTTTTATAATGGGGTCTTTTATGGGGTATTTCTAATAGGAAGACCCTTCAAATCCACTTCAAAACTGAACTGGTCCCTGAAAAATAGTGAGTTTGAAAATTTTGTGAAAAAATTCAAAATTGCTGCTGAACTTTGAAGCCCTCTGGTGTCTTCCAAAAGTAAAAACTCATACATTTTATGATGCAAACATAAAGTAGACATATTGTATATGTGAACCCAAAAAAATATATTTTGAATATCCATTTTCCTTACAAGCAGAGAGCTTCAAAGTTAGAAAAATGCAAAATTTTTCATTTTTTTCATCAAATTTGGGGATTTTTCACCAAGAAAGGATGCAAGTTGCCATAAAATTTTACCACTAAGTTAAAGTAGAATATGTCACGAAAAAACAATCTCGGAATCAGAATGATAACTAAAAGCATTCCAGAGTTATTAATGTTTAAAGTGACAGTGGTCAGATTTGCAAAAAACGCTCTGGTCCTTACGGTGTAAAATGGCCTGGTCCTTAAGGGGTTAAAGGAATTCAAAAAGATGTCGCCTTGGTCAGTTCTAAACCCACTATTAGAGTTGAGCGGGGTTATAGTAATTTTGGACCAAATCAGCCGTCAATTTGAATCCTTTTTGAGAAAACCTGGTCCATTTTCTAAGTGCCCAAATGTCTGAAAATGTTGTTTAGTACGCTCTGAGGTCTCCTATGACTGCTGGTGAACTGTGGGAGTCTTACACAACTTTTTTCAGACAATAGAGGCCCCTATTGGAACACATTTTTTCTGGTCAAATCCAAATCGGCAGCCGGAAATTAATACAATTTAACATGTAATGCATTGACTTATTATGTCCTTCAATGCACTAGATGTCTTTTGTAGCCTCTCTGACCTAAACATGAGGGTTCAAAACAGGAGACCTCTACATATTAACTCAAAATTACCTAATAAAGTGTTTAAAGAAGTGGTAATAAATCCGCAGGATAGGGATAAATGTTTGATCGCAGGGGACCTGTGGGTACCCCGCAATCTCCCGTACTGAACCCCGTACTAGGCTGAGCTGCTGTGTGTGACATTTCGCACACAGCAGGTTAGCTGGTACAAACACAGCATTCTGGTGTCATCGTACCTCCCATAGAGACTAATGGAGGGGGCGTATTTGTATCAGCTGACCTGCTGGGTATGAAACATGCTATAGCAGTGCAGAGCCAGGGCCATGCAATGCAGAGCCGGGGGCTCTGTACGGGAGATCGCTGGGGGTCCCAGTGGTCCCCCGCGATCAGGCATTTATCCCCTATCCTGCGCATAGGAGATACATTTCTTAGCACTGGACTTCTTTTTAAACATAGGCATAGGTTTACAAATGAGCTTAAGCGGAATTCTTGTATTTTTCACTTTACTCCTCCTTGCAGAATACAGGTAGATTCTCTTTTAAAAAATTCCATTCTCTTTCTTCCTTAAGGCCGTATGTCAATTCGTCTGTTTAAATTCTCATTGGTTTATAATGTAAAGTAACAATAATTTTAAAATGTGATGACATAAAAGAAAACTATAACTTTACAAAAACCAATAAACAAACAATAAGGCATTGACACTTCAATATAATCTGTAGGACGCCAGGTATAAGAAAAAATGCTAAACCAAGTTCTTTTATTTTTTGTGAAATCCCTAAGAGACTTTCTTTCTTTTTTATTCTTGTAGTATTACCCATTTTTTAATAAAATATGTCATATTTCAGTAGATGGAAGCTTTTCTCGTAATGACAACTTTACCCCCATTTCCATTATTCCTTTAAGGTCAGTCTCATTATTACGAGGCTCCGGGATTCATGGAGATTTATGGTATGTGGAACACATCTGTTTTTATGGAAATGTCTGGCTTGGAACATAGGGGCTCAGTAGAAACTTCCTCCCCTGTCTCTTTGTAAAGGTCATTGAATCGTTTAATGCAAAACTTTATTTCGTTTTCTCAGAAGCAAAATTGAGAATTGAGAATTGGTTCCTACATTGGTTCCTACATCTCTACCTTGGTGTGAACATATGGGACAACGTTGGACATGGTACATCATTTTTTTTTCTTTTATATTTCACAATTTTCTCGGGGGTTCTTCTGTACTATAGATGCAAGGGGTCAAGGTAAACCCAATGCACAGACCCCCTCCATTCATCTCCAGCCACTCTGAATAAATTTGCGGTAAATTTTTATCAGTAATGTATTTTAATCATGTGTTTAATAAAGTGTGTGTGTTTTACTTTTTTCTCTCAATTTTTTTTTAAATTTTTTTAGGTAGTGCTATAGTGCTACTACTTCTAGCATGGAACAGACTGTTCCATGATGGGAGTAGTAGTACCTGTGCTAATAGACAGATCGTCCCGCTTGTCACTCCTGACACCCACTGTGATCATCCTGTATAATGAATAGATGCGGGTGGCTTTCTTGCATCTCTGCAATAGATAGGATGATCGCATCGGGTGTCAAGAGTGACACCCTCGGTGATCTGTCCTCTACTGCAGGTACTACTGCTCCCAACATAGAGCACACTCTGCTCCATGCTGGGAGCTCTAGTACCTGCATTAATAGACAGATCACAGTGGGTGTCACTTCTGACACCTGTTGTGATCTGTCTATTAATGCTGGTACTACAGCTCCTAGCATGGAGCAGAGTGTGCTCCATGTTGGGAGCAGTAGTACCTGCAGGTAAGGAAAGATCACAGCGGGTGTCACTCCTGACATCTGCTGCGATTGTCCTGTATAATGTATAGAAGCGGGCGGCCGGTCGCTCTTCTCTGGTCCCACTGTAGTAAGAGTATATGCCATATATTTACCTATTATTCATATTTCCCGCAGAGAGCTGTGAGTGGCTGGAACCATCTGGCCAATCACAGCTCACTGTGAGAAATATGAATAAGTGATGTGAATTCTATTTACATCACTGGCCAGCCGGAGTATAGTGCAGAGATGCGAGCACTCTGCAATAGAAAGGACAATCACATTGAGTGTCAAGCAGGTACTACAGCTCCCATCATAAAACAATTTATTCCATGATGGGAATAGTAGTACTACCTAAAAAATAGAGAAAAAAGTGAAACACACATAGACACACTATATTAAACACAATATTAAAATACATTACCAATAAAAAAATTATTATAAAATATATATTATTTTTACATTTAAATGGCCCCTTTCTACATTTTTATCATTGTTGGCTACATTTTTAAGTCCCTGCCCGCCCACATAAATTGATCCTTTAAAAATAAAAAAATGTCTTTGTTTGTCTTTCAATTTTCCAGAGCGAGCCGGGACCAGAAAATTCAGCACTCTATATTAAATTGAATGAGTGCATTTCAAAATATATTTTTTCTAGTGTTTGCTCTAAATCATAATTTCTTTATTTTCACTTTACTTTTTTAGCCCCATTTATTTTGTTTTCTTTTTTTCGGGCTGTTAGATATGTCAGAGATGAGCCGAGGACAGGGACATCAGTAATATGTACAGGGTGGGACATTTATATGGATACACCTTAATAAAATGGGAATGGTTGTTGATATTAACTTCCTGTTTGTGGCACATTAGTATATGTGAGGGGGAAAACTTTTCAAGATGGGTGGTGACCATGATGGCCATTTTGAAGTTGGAGGGATCTATCCAATGCGGGTTAGTGTCAGACCAATAGCGGTGGTTTTGTTTGTTAACTTGTTAAACAAAATCTTCTGCGTAAACTGAGGGTCCTGTTCCAATTTTTGTTTTGCCCATTCTGCAGCACCTGATACTACGGATACTGGAAGCCTGTGCTAGCATTTCTCCTGCAGTGTTGCTATCAGTGTGTGAAGAGTGGGAGAAAAGGGTTGCATTGACAATCCAACACAATGGGCAGCACATTGAACACATTTTATAAGTGGTCAGAAACTTGTAAATAACTCATGAAAGAATAAAGTTACATTAAAACCAAACACATCATTGTTTTTCTTGTGAAATTCCCAATAAGTTTGACGTGTCACATGACCCTCTTCCTATTGAAAAAAACAAAAGTTGGATTCAAAATGGCTGACTCCAAAATGGCCGCCATGGTCACCACCCATCTTGAAAAGTTTCCCCCCTCACATATACCACAAACAGGAAGTTAATATCACCAACCATTCCAATTTTATTAAGGGTATACATATAAATGGCCCACCCTGTGTGTATATATATATATATATATATATATATATATATATATATATATATATATATATATATTAGCTGAATACCCGGCGTTGACCGGTTTTTCCTTCCTCATCCTTGTTGGGGAGGAAAATCAACAAAGGAGGAAGCTTTTGACTTCAAATCCCCTCCTCATATATTGTTGTCACATCCCAAACCCATATCCCGTCCTCATATCCTGTCCTCATACCCCGACCTCCTATCCCGACCTCCTATCCAGTCTTCCTATCCTGTCCTCCTCTCCCGTCCTCCTATGCTGCCCTCCTATCCTGACCTCCTATCCCAATCTCCTATCCCGTCCTCCTATCCCGTCCTCCTATCCCGACCTCCTATCCCGACCTCCTATCCCGACCTCCTATCCCGTCCTCCTATCCCGAACTCCTATCTCAACCTCCTATACCATCCTCCTATCCCATCCTCCTATCTTGACCTCCTATCCCAACCTCCTATCTTGACCTCCTATCCTGTCCTCCTATCCCATCCTCCTACCTCGACCTCCTATCCCGACTTCCTATTCCAACCTCCTATCTCGACCTCCTATCCCATCCTCCTATCCCGACCTCCTATCTTGATCTCCTATCCCGTCCTCCTATCCCGACCTCCTATCCCGTCCTCCTATCTCAACCCCCTATCCCGTCCTCCTATCTCCACCTCTTATCCTGACCTCCTATTTTAACCTCCTATCCCGTCCTCCTATCGCGTCCTCCTATCTCGACCTCCTATCCCGACCTCCTATCCCAACCTCCTATCTCGACCTCCCATCCCGTCCTCTTATCCCGTCCTCCTATCTCCACCTCCTATCCCGTCCTCATATCCTGACCACTTAACTCGACCTCCTATCCCGACCATCCCGTCCTCCTATCTCGACCTCCTATCTCGACCTCCCATCCCGTCCCGATATCCCGACCTGTAATATGTGTACCAGGTATTGAAATATCTCTAGCCGTACAGAAGTTATGTGAAAACATACATTTCCCATTGATTTGCATGGGACTTTAAACAAAAACCCGACCCTCACAAATGGGGGTAGTTAAGGGTTAAATTAGCTATCCTATATTTTAAGTGGACATATAAGGCTGGGTCCACACTGCGTTTTGTCCCATACGGGAGCGCATACGGCAGGAGGGAGCTAAAACCTCGCGCTCCCGTATGTGACCGTATGCGCTCCCGTATGCCATTCACTTCAATGAGCCGACCGGAGTGAAACGTTCGGTCCGGTCGGCTCATTTTTGCGCCGTATGCGCTTTTACAACCGGACCTAAAACCGTGGTTGACCACGGTTTTAGGTCCGGTTGTAAAAGCGCATACGGCGCAAAAATGAGCCGACCGGACCGAACGTTTCACTCCGGTCGGCTCATTGAAATGAATGACATACGGGAGCGCATACGGTTACATACGGGAGCGCGAGCTTTTAGCTCCCTCCTGCCGTATGCGCTCCCGTATGGGACAAAACGTAGTGTGGACCCAGCCTAAGTAACATGTGAGCAAGTATTATCGAAATATCTCCAGCCGTTTGGAAGTTATGCAGTAACATATATTTTCCATAGACTTGTATAGGACTTTAAACTTAAACCCCGCCCCTGGCAAATTGGGGTGAGTAAGGGTTAAATCACCTATCCTATGTTTTTTGTTGACATATAAGTAGCATGTGTGCCAAGTTTCATGCTAATATCTTTAGCCGTTTGGAAGTTTTTGTGGAACATACATACATACACACACACCAGATTTTGCGCCAGAATTGAAAAATACCCAACTTACTCTAAATTTTGCTAAGAAAATCCGAAAAAGGGGCATGGGCGCTAGGTAAAGGGGGCGTGGTCTCTGAAAAGGGGCATGTTCCCGACATTTTCACAAAAAACAACATATTTACTAAGGTTTCAACATAAAATGTGGTGGATTTGAGCTGAGGAAAACCCAACAGATCAGAGCAGGTGTAAAAAAAAGCAAAGAGTAGGGAAAGTGGAAAATGTAGGGAAACCTTAGTAAATACCGTGGAAAATAAATTGGTGGGAATTAACCCCTTAAGGACCGGGGTTTTTTCCGTTTTTGCATTTTAGTTTTTTGCTCCTTGCCTTTAAAAAATCATAACTCTTTCAATTTTGCACCTAAAAATCCATATGATGGCTTATTTTTTGCGCCACCAATTCTACTTTGTAATGATGTCAGTCATTTTACCCAAAAATCTACGATGAAACGGAAAAAAAAATCATTGTGCGACAAAATTGAAAAAAAACGCTGTTTTCTAACTTTTGTGGGCTTCCGTTTCTACGTAGTACATTTTTCAGTAAAAATGACACCTTATCTTTATTCTGTAGGTCCATACGATTAAAATGATACCCTACTTATATAGGTTTGATTTTGTCGGACTTCTGGAAAAAATCATAGCTACATGCAGGAAAATTAATACGTTTAAAATTGTCATCTTCTGACCCCTATAACTTTTTTATTTTTCCGTGTATGGGGCGGTATGAGGGCTCATTTTTTGCGCCGTGATCTGAAGTTTTTAACGGTACCATTTTTGCATTGATAGGACTTATTGATCGCTTTTTATTCATTTTGGACTTTGGAATTTTTTTGCGCGCACACCATTGACCGAGCGGTTTCATTAATGATATATTTTTATAATTCGGACATTTCCGCACGCGGTGATACCATATATGTTTATTTTTATTTACACTGTGTTTTTTTTTTATTGGAAAAGGGGGCTGATTCAAACTTTTAATAGGGGAGGAGTTAAATGATCTTTATTCACTTTTTTTTTGCAGTGTTATAGCTCTCATAGGGACCTATAACACTGCACACACTGATCTTCATCATTGATCACTGGTTTCTCATAGGAAACCAGTGATTGACGATTCTGCCGCAGGACTGCTCATGCCTGAATCTCAGGCACTGAGCAGTCATTCGGCGATTGGACAGCGAGGAGGCAGGTAGGGGCCCTCCTGCTGTCCTGTAAGCTGTTCGGGATGCCGAACAGCCCACTGAGCTAGCCGGCAACTTTCGCTTTAGCCGCACGGCTCAGCTCTGAGCGCGCGGCTAAAGGGTTAATAGCACGCCGCGCCGCGATCGGCGCTGCGCACTATTAGAGGCGGGTCCCGGCTTCACTATGACGCCGGGCCCGCCGTGATATGACGTGGGGTTACTGTATAACCCAGCGTTATATCAGGAGAGCAGGACCAAGGACGTACCGCTACGTCCTTGGTCCTTGAGGGGTTAAAACCCACAAAGAAACCTGCAATCCACTCTTAGTAAATAAAGGCCAATGTGTGTGTGTGTATGCATTTATGTGTGTATGTTCCAGCTTAACGTCCAAACGGCTAAAGATATTAACATGAAACTTGGCACACATGTTACTTATATGTCAACAACAAACATAGGATAGGTAATTTAACCCTTACTCACCCCCATTTGCCAGAGTCGGGGTTTTTGTTTAAAATCACATATAAGTCTAAGGGAAATATAAGTTATGCAGAACTTCCAAACAACTGGAGATATTTCGATAATACTTGGTCACATGTTACTTATATGTCCACTTAAAATATAGGATAGCTAATTTAACCCTTAACTACTCCCATTTGTGAGTTTCGGGGTTTTTGTTTAAAGTCCCATGCAAGTCTACGGGAAATATATGTTATGCATAACTTCCAAACTACTGGAGATATTTTGATAATACTTCGTCACATGTTACTTATACGTCCACTTAAAATATAGGATAGCTAATTTAACCCTTAACTACCCCCATTTGTGAGGGTCAAGGTTTTTGTTTAAAGTCCCTTGCAAATCAATGGGAAATATATGTTCCCACATAACTTCCATGCAGCCGGAGACATTTCATTACCTGGTACACATATTGTGGGTCAGGATGGGAGGTCGGGATAGGAGGTCGGAATAGGAGGACGGGATATGAGGACGAGATAGGACGTCGAGATAGAAGGTCGGGATAGGAGGTCGAGATAGAAGGTCAAGATAGGAGGTGGAGATAGGAAGTCGAGACAGGAGGACGGGATAGGAGGTATAGGTAGAAGGTCAACATAGGAGGATGGGATAGGAGGCTAGGATAGGAGGACGGGATGGGAAGTCGGGATAGGAGGTCGAGATAGGAGGTCGAGAGAGGAGGTTGAGATCGGAGGTCGAGATAGGAGGTCAAGATATGAGAATGGGAAAGGAAGACGGGATAGGAGGTCAGGATAGGAGGACGGGATAGGAGGACGGGATAGGAGGATGGGATAGGAGGTCGGTATAGGAGGTCGGCATAGGAGGTCAGGATAGGAAGATGGGATAGGAGGATGGCATAGGAGGTCAAGATAGGAGGACGGGATAGGAGGTCGGGATAGGAGGTCGAGATAGGAGTTTTAGATATGAGAATGGGAAAGGAGGACGGGATAGGAGGTTGAGATAGGAGGTTCGGGATAGGAGGACGGGATAGGAGAATGGGATAGGAGGATGGGATAGGAGGTCGAGATAGGAGGTCGAGATAGGAGGAGGGGATAGGAGGTCGGGATAGGAGGTCGGGATATGAAGTTGGGATATGACAACAATATATGAGGACGGGATATGAAGTCAAAAGCTTCCTCTGATGATTTTCCTCCACAACAAGGATTAGGAAGGAAAAACCTTCTACTCGTGAGATGTTCCCTTGTCCACTGGCTGCAATACAACCCCAAAGCATGATTGATCCACCCCCATGCTTAAAGGGGTACTCCGCCTCTAGACATCTTATCCCCTATCCAAAGGATAGGGGTTAAGATGTCAGATCGCCACGGTGCCGCTGCTGGGGATCCCCTGGATCCCCGCTGCGGCACTGCGCTATCATTACAGCACAGAGCGAGTTCGCTCTATGCGTAATGACGGGTGATACAGGGGACGGAGCTGCGTGATGTCATGGCTCCACCCCTCGTGACATCACGGCCCGTCCCCTTAATGCAAGTCTATGGCAGTGGGCATGACGACCGCCGCGCCCCCTCCCATAGACTTGTATTGAAAGGGGCGGGCCGTGACGTCACGAGGGGCGAAGCCGTGACGGAACGATGCTCCGGCCCCTGTATTGCGCGTCATTACGTGCAGAGCGAACTCGCTCTGTGCTGTAATGATAGCGCAGTGCCGCAGCGGAGATCCCGGGTCTCCCCAGCAGCGGCACCACGGCGATCTGACATCTTATCCCCTATTCTTTGGATAGGGGATAAGATGTCTAGGGGCAGAGTACCCCTTTAACAGTTGGACAGAGGTTCTTTTCATTAAATTCTGTTCCCCTTCTTCTCCAAACATACTCCCATCATCCCCTACATAAAAAATAAAAGATTTTTCACATATATAAAAAGGTAATCCCACATCCATGGTTACATATTCCCTTCTACAGCTTACAGCAATGAAAAAGTCCTTTCCATCCTACTGAAATTATATCTCCCATCCATGTCTTTCTGCATATGCCGAGACATTGGAGTTACAAGAAGAGTTTTGCAGTAATTTGTCATTTACAACCAGCTCATACTGTATAATTACAATGACATCATCCTTCACAATTACATTAAATACATACATACATTATTGTCCCAGCCAGTTGCCTCTGCAAAAAGTATCTTTGATCTCTGATAGAAGACCTCTGTAAATTTATGGATTTTTTGTAAATTCAGGAAACTCAGCCTTTTTTCCCCTACTGTATTATACATATTACTTATGTCCCTGTTCTTGGCTTGTCTCTGACCCCCGCAATAATTCATGGCAGCACATCTAATAGCCCAAACAAATTTAATAAATGGGGCTAAAAAAGTTAATTTCTGGTCCCTGCCCACTCCCGAAAATTGAAAGACAAAAAACAAAAACAAAAAAAACAAACATGTTAATGTTAATTTTTAAACATTGATCAATTTATGCGGGCAGGGACCTAAAAATGTAGCCGACAATAATAAAAATGTAGAATGGGGCCATTTACATGTAAAAATAATATATTTTTTATAATTAGTTTTTAATATTTTTTTTATTAGTAATATATTTTAATATTGTGTTTAATAAAGTGTGTGTTTCACCTTTTTTTCCTCTATTTTTTAGGAAGTAATACTACTCCCAGCATGGAACAGACTGTTCCATGATGGGACTGTAGTGCCTGTACTAATAGATGCATACACAAAAAAAATTGTCATTTGAAAAAGGTATTTTTGGTATATATAAATATCTTTATTAGACACAATGAAATTTTAAAGATAGGGAGGAATCCACCCAGAGGGGGAAGAAAAAATGGGTGTCGCTCAGATTGCCATAAAAATGTCTATGCAAAAATTTATACTGACATTGTAAACCACTAACAAAGAAAGTCCTGAAATACAAGTAGCATATAGCTTATACAATCAATAATACACAGCATGAAACAAGGTACATTACCACAGAGTAGTATTGCTCGCGAATATTCGCAATTCGAATTTTATTCGCGAATATCGCATATTCGCAAATTCGCGAATATTTGCGAATATAGCACTATATATTCGCAATAACGAATATTCCTTTTTTTTTTCCCCGTTTTTTTTTCTTCACAGTACACATCACAGTGATCATCCCTCTCTGCTTCCAGCTTGTGTGGTGTAAAGAAAGCTCTAATACTACTGTGTGAGACTGGCGTACGAATTTTCGCATACGCAAATTTCCGCTTATGCTAATTTTCGCATATGCTAATTTCGCATATGCTTATTTTTCTCATATGCAAATTTCCGCGTATGTTAATTTTCGCATATGCAAATTTTTCGCATATGCGACAATTAACGCGAATAGTACGAATATGCGAATTTAGCGAATATATGACGAATATTCGTCCATATATTCGTGAAATATCGCAAATTCGAATATGGCCTATGCCGCTCAGCACTACCACAGAGTAACACGACAGGCACCGGAGCGACACCACCCCAATGCTGGCGTTTCGGCAAATGCCTTTGTCCCCTTGACTAAATCTTCACTCCCATTCACTTTCAATTTGTATCTAGTTCCTAGAGCATCCTACCTCATTTGGGTAGATGCCATTTCTAGGACTCTCAGACTGTGAGAAACAAGATTCTATGATGGCCACAATTCTAAGCATCATGTCTGGAGGAAACCAGGCTTTACTCTTCTTCCCTTGCCAAATACCATCCTTCAGTGAAGCATGTTGGGGCAGCATCAAGCTGTTGGGATGTTTTTCAGTGGTTGGGACAGGGAAACTGATCAGGGTTGAGGGATAGTGAGTGAGTGGTGAGTGCATCCCAAAACCTGTCATTGGTTCTTTTATTATTTTATTATACTGCAAATAAACCCACTTTGGATTTGAACATTACTCCTGGCTTGGAAGTTTTATTGGGATAAGCAGCCACTGACATCAGAAGGGTTTTCTTTCTTCATCTCTGTACAACTTTCTTACAAGACAAGACCCTAAACTCTCAGCCCAGACAACACAGGAGCGACTCAGGGACAACTCTGTGAATGTCCTTGTGTAGCCCAGCCAGAGCCCTGACTTGAACATCTCTGGAGAGACCTGAAAATGTCTTCCACCGACGGCCCCCATCCAACTTGAAAGAGCTTGAGAGAATAAAAAGTGTCAGAAAGGTCCCAAATCCAAATGTGTAAACTTGTGGCATCACACCCAAGAAGACTGGAGACTGTAATCACTGCCAAAGGGGCTTAAACTATGTCCTGAGTAAAAAGTCTGAAAACAAGTCACTGCAAGATTTAAGTTTTTCCTTTTTCAATAAATTAGCAAAGATCTCTGACATTCTGTTTTCACTTTGTCATTATGGGGTCCTGAGTGCAGAATAATGGGGGGGGGGGGGGGAGGAGATGATTTTGTTAAGTATTTTCAGACAAGTGAAAAAAACTGAAGACTTTCCAGATTCATTGTATTTAAAACGAATGCAGAGAATCCTATAATGTTGTCCATCTACCCCCCATTACATTATTGTGTAGAGTTGTAATGATAATAAGAAGTCTTATTTATTATATTCATTTTGTCCAACCTCAGGGGTGCAGTTAGGACACTGGGAGGGGTGGGGGCCTCTGATGTACAGTGCCAACAAGCCATTCTGCATTGTCCGTGTTATTTAAATACAAGGCTGAGGCAGAAAACTACATTTTTACCTCGAGTCAAGAAACACTTAACTATTACATACTGAGCGATGTTATTTGGTTTGTGAAAATTTCAAAACAGAGCTTGAGCATGTAAAAAAACATCCCAGACTAATGCTACTATTCCATGCATTACATCTATGTCACAAACATCATTCTACCCAAATTCTGTTTGAAATAGAGAAAAATTTGTGATAACAGAGGAAAAAACGGCAAAACCTAACAGCCTGTGATACAAATAAAGCTGAACCCTTTTTCCCCCGTTTATATAAACATTTTAATTGGCCCCTTTGTGTACCCATATAATTCATGTTACATGTGTGAGGAGTTGGTATTGACTGAATGTCAAAAATGTTATTTCCCTCTTGAGGGATTAATTTCAGTGCACTCAAACAGAGTTTCTTTCATCCGTGTTGGATGCAAAATTTAGGGATTAAAGGATTTAATTTTAACAATTACTTTTTTTTATTTTTTGACAAGCTTGACAGTCGGTGTAATCTTGGTGTTTGGAATTAGTTAATCTGTCTTAAATAAACAAATTGCAATTAAAAAAATCGCTAGACATTCTCTATTGGCCAGCCTGTTCTTTGTATGTAATTGATATGATTTTAGATAATGCCGAAACATATGCATCCCTTCAGTCCTGTGATATGAAATGTTAATTAAAAAAATTGATAATAAATAAAAAATATATTTATAAAAATATATTAATTATATATATATGTACCAGATTTTCCGGCATATAAGCTGACTGGGCGTATAAGACAATGCCTGACTTTTGAGAACATTTTACGGGGTTAAAAAGTCGTCTTATACGCCTTTGCAGGTTTTCCTACAAAGCATGTAGAGGTCTGTAATTTTTATCATAGATATTCTTCAACTATGAGAGACAGAATCTTAAACAAAAATCCAGAAAATCACATTTTATGATTTAAAAAATATATATTTGCATGTTATTGCATGACATAAGTATTTGATCATCTACCAACCAGTAAGAATTCCAGCTCTCACAGACCTGTTAATTTTTCTTTAAGAAGCCCTCCTGTTCTCCACTCATTACCTGTATAAAATACACCTGTACACACCTGTACACACTCAATCAAATGGACTCCAATCTCTCCCCATTAGCCAAGACCAGAGAGCTATGTAAGGACATCAGGGATAAAATTGTAGACCTGCACAAGGCTGGGATGGGCTACAGGACAATAGGCAAGCAGCTTGGTGGGAAGGCAAGAACTGTTGGGGCAATTATTAGAAAATGGAAGCATTTCAAGATGGCGGTCAATCCATGTAAGATCTTACTTTGTGGGGCATCAATGATCATGAGGAAGGTTAGGGATCAGCCCGGAACTACACGGCAGGACCTGGTCAATGACCTGAAGAGAGCTGAGACCACAGTCTCCAAGAAAACCATTAGTAACACACTACACCTTCATGGATTGAAATTCTGTAGTGCAGACATGGTCCCCCTGCTCAAGTCAGTGCATGTCCAGGCCCATCTGAAGTTTGCCAATGACCATCTGGATGATCCAGAGGAGGAATGGGAGAAGGTCATATGGTCTGATGAGACAAAAATAGAGCTTTTTAGTCTAAACTCCCCTTGCCATGTTTGGAGGAAGAAGAAGGATGAGTACAATCCCTATAACACCATCCCAACCGTGAAGAATGGAGGTGGAAACATCATACTTTGGGGCTGCTTTTCTCACAAAGGGGACAGGACGACTTCTACGTATTGAGGGAAGGATGGATGGGGACATGTATCGTGAGATCTTGGCCAACAACCTCCTTCACTCAGTAAGAGCTTTGAAGATGGGTCGTGGCTGGGTATTCCAGCATGACATCAACCTTAAACACACAGCCTGGGCAACTAAGCAGTGGCTTCATGTGAAGCATCTCAAGGTCCTGGAGTGGCTTAGCCAGTCTGCAGACCTGAACCCAATAGAAAATCTTTGGAGGGAGCTGAAAGTACGTATTTCCCAGCGAAAGCCCCGAAACCTGAAGAATCTGGAGAAGGTTTGTATGGAGGAGTGGGCCAAAATTCCTGCTGTAGTGTGTGAAAACCTGGTCAAGAACTACAGGAAATGTATGATCTCTGTAATTGCAAATAAATGTTTATGTACCAAATATTAGGTTGTGCTTTTTTGATGTATCAAATACTTATGTCAAGCAATAAAATGCTAATTAATTTAAAAAAAAATCATACAATGAGATTTTCTGGATTTTTGTACCTATGATAAAAAATTACAGACCTCTTACATACTTTGTAAGTAGGAAAACCTGAAAAATCGGCAGTGTATCAAATACTTGTTCTCCCCACTGTATATTAATAATATAAAAAAATAAAAGAAAAAAATCTCAAATAATTTATTTATTTAACCCCTTCCCGCAAATGGACGTGTATACACGTCCATTTTTCCTGTGACTTAACGCAAATGGACGTGTATACACGTCCAATACATTTTCTATCACCATGTCCGTTGGCATGGTGATAGAAACGTAATCTCAGCTGTTCTGGACAGCTGACCGATGACACTATGCAGCTGGGGACCAATCAGACTGGTCCCCTGCTGCTGATCGTTGCCATTAGTCAGTCAGTCAGTGACTGACTAATGACAAGGACTTGCAAGGTTCCGGGCTGATCGGGTCTCTGGTGACCCAATCGCCCGGAAAATAGTGATGATCGGAGCGGTCAGAGACAGCCCCGATCATCCAAAGGGATAGGACCGAGGTTGCAGCTGCCACCTCACTCCTAAACCCCTACCATTGGTAGTTAGGGCTAGCGACCAATGGCAGGAGGGGGGCGGGAGGTTAAAGGTGAAATCCCTGCTCTGCCCGCCCCTGAATGTCGGCGCAGAGCGGGGGGAAGATTGTGGAAATCTCGCCTCACACCCAGACCGACGATCGCAGCGGGACTGGCGGCAGGATCGGGACAGGCAGCGCGGGACCGACGGAGGCAGCGGCGGACGCTGCAGTAAAGATCAGCCCTAAGTGATCTTCACTGCTGCATTCCAGGAGTTGCCAAACTACAACTCCTAGCAAGCCCAGACAGCCAAAGGCTGTCTGGTCATGCTGGGAGTTGTAGTTTTGCAACGTCTGGAGGCCCACAGTTTGGAGACCACTGTTGAGTGGTATCCACACTGTAGCCCTTCCAGATGTTGCAAAACTACAACTCCCAGCATGCCCAGACAGTCCGGGCATGCTGGGAGTTGTAGTTCTGTAACATCTGGCCCTTCAGATTTTGCAGAACTACAACTCCCAGCATGCCGTACAGCCAGATGTTGTCTTTTGGCTGTCCGTGCATGCTGGGAGTTGCAGTTTTGAAACAGCTGGAGGCACCCTTTTTGGGAAACACTGAGTTAAGTAGCAAACTCAGTGTTTTGCAACCAGTGTCCCTCCAGCTGTTGCATAACTACAACCCCCAGCATGCACGGACAGCCAAAGGGCATGCTGGGAGTGTAAGTAGTATGCCTCCAGCTGTTGCATAACTATAAGTCCCAGCATGCCCTCAGTTGTCACTGCATGCTGAGAGTTGTAGTTTTTGCAACGGCTGAAGGCACACTGGTTGCGAAGTTTGCTACCTAACAGTGTTTCGCAACAAGTGTGCCTCCAGCTGTTGCAAACTACAACTTCCAGCATGCACTGATAGACCGTACATGCAGGGAGTTGTATTTTTGCAACAGCTGGAGGCACACTGGTTGTGAAACACTGAGTTAAGTAACAAACTCTGTGTTTTGCAACCAGTGTGCTTCCAGCTGTTGCATAACTTCAACCTCCAGCATGCACGGACAGCCAAAGGGCATGCTGGTAGTGGTAGTTTTGCAACAGTTGGAGGTTTGAGAACCCCCCCCCCCCATGTGAATGTACATGTTACATACACACGACTGGGGTCTACAGTGAGCTTCTTGCTACAAGTTTGAGATGCAGCAAGTTTTCCGCCGCAGCTCAAACTCCCAGCGGGAAGCTCGCTGTAGACCCCGGCCATGTGAGTGTACCCTAAAAACACTACACTATACTACATTACACAAAATAAAAAGTAAAACGCTACATACACACATACCCCTACACAGTCACCTCCCCCCCCAAAAAAAAAAAAATTCTCGTATGACACTGTTTCCAAAACGGAGCCTCCAGCTGTTGCAAGACAACTCCCAGTATTGCCGGACAGCGATTGACTTTTCAGGCATGCTGGAAGTTGTGCAACAGCTGGAGGCACCCTGTTTGGGAAACACTGACATTTTTTGGTTTTTGGTATCGGAGGCAAGTGTAATTCCGGTTCCGTCCTTGTGCAAATCCCTTATTTAGTCTTCAAATGCGCATGGCGCTCACTCACTTCGGAGCCCTGTCGTATTTCAAGGCAACAGTTTAGGGCCACATATGGGGTATTTTCGTACTCAGGAGAAATTGCCTAACAAATTTTGGGGTGGCTTTTTCTCCTATTACCCCTTGTAAAAATGTAAAATTTGGGGGAAAACCAACATTTTATTGGAAAAAAAAATGTATTTACACATCCGACTTTAACGAGAAGTCGTGAAACACCTGTGGGGTGTTAAGGCTCACTGGACCCCTTGTTACGTGCCTTGAGGGGTGTCGTTTCCATAATAGTATGCCGCGTGGATTTTTTTGCTGTTCTGGCACCATAGGGGCTTCCTAAATGTGACATACCCCCCAAAAACTATTTCAGAAAAATTCACTCTCCAAAATCCCATTGTTTCTCCTTCCCTTCTGAGCCCTCTACTGTGTCCGCCGAACACTTGACATACACATATGAGGTATGTCCTTACTCGAGAGAAATTGGGTTACAAATTTTGGGGGGATTTCTCTCCTTTTACCCCTTATAAAAATTCAAAAACTGGGTCTACAAGAACATGCGAGAGTAAAAAATGCAGATTTTGAATTTTCTCTTTCCCTTTCCTGCTATTCCTGTGAAACACCTAAAGGGTTAACACACTTTCTGAATGTCATTTTGAATACGTTGAGGGGTGCAGTTTTCATAATGGCATCATTTAGGGGGTATTTCTAAAATAAAGGTCCTTCAAATCCACTTTAAAACTGAACTGGTACCTGAAAAATTCAGATATAGAAAATTTTGAGAAAAATTAGAAAATTGCTGCTTTACTTTGAAGCCCTCTGATGTCTTCCAAAAGTAAAAACATGTCAACTTTATGATGCAAACATAAAGTAGACATATTGTATATGTGAATCAATATATAATTTATTTGGTATGTCTATGTTCCTTACAAGCAGAGAGTTTCAAAGTTCGAAAATAGCAAAATTTTCAAATTTTTCAGGAAATTTTGGAATTTTTCACCAAGAAATGATGCAAGTATTGTCGAAATTTTACTGCTATGTTAAAGTAGAATATGTCACGAAAAAGCAGTCTCAGAATCAAATTCATAAGTAATAGCATCCCTTAGTTATTAATGCTTAAAGTGACAGTGGTCAGATGTGAAAAAAACGCTCTGGTCCTAAAGGTGAAAATGGGCTTGGTCCTTAAGGGGTTAATTCACTTTAACCATGACTTCATTTTTATACATCTATTTTTTGTCCTTCCAAGGAAGGCTTAAAGATTAAAATGAACAATTTAAAAAATCCATGTGAAGCACCAATGTTTCTTCGCAGTGCAATGTAATAACTAGAGATGAGCGAATTTTTGAAAAATGTAATTCAGTCGATTTGCCGAATTTTCCCCAATTTTTTTTTTCGATCCAGACTTCCCACTGCTGCCACCATGCTGACTCCCAACCATGCTACCACCTTGCTGGCTCAGCTGTTTCCTCACGGGCAACCTGCAACCCTCTTCTCCTGATAATCATGAAGCCCCTTCTGCACCCAGCTCCCAAGTGCGATTGGCTTTATCATCATCGAGTTGTGTCTGCACGTTACTGATGTCATCCTCAGGTTCCTCAATGGTGTCTGTCTGTTCAGAAGCCTGAACACTTGCAACACCACCTCCCACGCCACTCTCATCACTTCTTGCCTGCCTAGTGGAGGAATCAGCACATGTCTCCTCTTGGCTGGGCAGTAGCTGCTGACTGTCCTCTAGTAGATCGTCTTCCCTAAATAGTGGTGCTGAACCCATAGCATACAATACTTCTGTGGAGGAGGGAACAGCGTAGGACAGAGACAAATGGAGGACAGGGACTGCTACCGGGCCATGCCAACTGAGGGTTGTGTCTGAGGAACCCACCTGTTGACTGGGGGTGTCAGATGTCACTTGTGATGATGTGGATGACCGAGTTAACCAATCAATGACGGCAGATGGGTTGCTGGTCGAGACACAACCGCTAGCTGATTCTGGAAGCTCAGGCCTCTCGTTGTGACTCCTGCTGCTACTCGCCCCTAGTCTGCTGTGACCTCTGCCTGCATCTGATGAATTTAGGCCTCTGCCACTCCTCTGTGCATGTCCTGGCACCTTTCTGTCTGACATACTTATACACCAGCTGAGTGTGTATATGTTACACTTAATACAATATGCCCTAGTACGGTTAAACCTCAATTAGGTGTTCAAAGCAGGTGTGCAGGTTTTGCTGGCCTTTAACAGTAACTGGCCCTTATGAGTTTAACAGGAAAAAAAAGAACACAGCCTGAGTGTACTTATAAGTTACACCTATGTGAGGACAATATGCCCTAGTACAGTTAAACCTTAATTAGATATTAAAAGCAGGTGACTAGGTATTTTAGTGCTCACGCTAACTAGCCCCTATTATCTTTAGACTAGTACAACCCAGGACAGCAGTACAGACTGTAGTACAGCAACAGAAAAAAAATGGTAATTTCTCTCTCTCTCCCTGCCTGTCTGCTGAGATTTGAGTGTGAGGTGAATCAATTTGCTGCTGTAAAGCTTTTTTTCCCCCCTTTGGAACATACACACATTGGGGGGTATTTATGAATTTTGCCTGTTGACAGTTTCTTTTTACCCTTTTTTTTCCCACTTTGGTTTTCGTGGACATGCACCAAATTTATCATTTGGTGCAAGTTGTTAGTAATTTTGGCTCAAATGTTGAAATCAGCTGTTCACAGCGCCTTTTACACAGAACTTACCGCCACAGAGGACGCGTATTTTACCCTGTAGAGCAGCCATTTCGGAGTCCCTCCTGCAGTATATCAGCAAGCGACATGAGTTATTTCCTTTTGTGGGGTTTATAGCCACCATGTGAAATGGATTTTATTTTCAACTTGAGTATTTTTTTTTTGGTTACTTTAGTGTAGTGGTCTTCAACCTGCAGACCTCCAGATGTTGCAAAACTACAATTCCCAGTATGCCCGGACAGCCGTTGGCATGCTTGGAGTTGTAATTTTGCAACATCTGGGGGTCCGCAGGTTGGAGACCACTGCTTTAGTGCTTACCTTTCCTGAACCTGTGTGGCCATGTCCAATGCTGGCTCAACGGAGGTTGAAGATCCCTCAGAGACAACTATGTCGCAGGATAATATTGAGCAGCCCTGGAGATGTCGCTGCTTTCACAAAAAAAAAAAATTATGTATTTTGATGCCTTTACATTTTCTGACATTGTTATGTGTGTTTTCCATGTGCAAAAATTCTTGGCGGTGAATTGCGCCCCCAAAAAACCTAAAGGCGCAAATTTGCGCTGAAAGATCGATTGGCGCAAATGATGAATTACTGACTAAAGTTAAAATCACACACAGGACCGTGTGATTTTGAAAAAATTGTAAAAACGACAGTGGAGAAAATGCGCCAAACTTTGGCACAAAAAGACACTGCGCCAAAGTATTGCGCCAAAGTTATGTAAAAAAAACACATAAATCCTTTGATAAATACCCCCCCATTGTTTGCTCTCTGTGTAAGTAACCCCACAAATGCCTGTCTGCAGTGATGGCTGCCGATTATATAGGGCTGGGACATCACAGGGGCTGGCTGCTGATAGGCTGCATGCCACCATGTGATTCAGGGTCATCCCTCCTACACACCTTCCCAGAATTCCTTGCTCCATGTCCTCACTCGTGTAGCTGCCATTTTAGATCCCCCGGACCGCACTAAATGGAGTTTAATGAATCAAATTTTTCAGAAAGTTTGTATTCTATTCGCTCATCTCTAGTAATAACTGTAGCAACGTGTGTTTCTGAGCTATTTTTCTATTTTGGTTTTACTTTCCAAGTTTCCAAACTAGAAGAACTTTAGGTATTAAATATCTAATCATATAGTTGTTTTCCAGATTTTTTTTGTAAGTTACAAGACATATATTTTCAACATTCTATTTCTAGGAAAACAAGTAGATATCATCAGGAATTGCAAAAAAAAAATAAAAAAAAATAAAAAGTTTAGCGAGTTTGATTTATTGCAGAAGTCAGTCAAGAAGATCTCTTCCAGCAAAAGAGTTTGGCTGAACATTGATGGTCAATCAAGTGTTCTATTCTCCGGAGAAGGTAAAGAAAAGAAAAAAATCACTTGAAAATGGCTAGAAAATATCTTGGTACCAGGAGTAGTTTAGTAAAGGTGGACTCAAGGTCAGCAAAGTGCTAAATGCTGTTTCCAACTCTCCTGTCAATCCCTTGGAGCTGAAGTTCATACGGCTAGTTGATTAGGCTCGCTACTTTTAAAACGGGCATACCGCTTGCGTCTGGCTGCATCCAGGAACAGAGTTGTGAGACTTGTTTTGTGAGAGAATCGGTGGTACGGAATAAGGAATGTCTGTCAAAAAAAAAATATCACTTGTTATTAGGCTGGATAGACTGCAGAGAAACAAAAAGAAAAGTAGCACTATGTCATATTCATAGATTTCCCTGCTGATGGATAAGTTTGTGAAAAATTTCATTTTGGTCTTGAAACTTAAACAACAAAATAATAAGAACAACAAATACTTTAGATACAACAAGGTATCACTTACCGGTATTGGTGGTCCAGTTTTGAAGATACCTGTTGTATTGGCCTTCATTGCTAATAGCCGGCTTTGTGCAATGGAGGCGGGACCCGGCATGCCGGGTCCCGCCTCCATTGCGCAAAGCTGGCTATTAGCAATGGAAGTCGATACAACTTGTATTACCTTGTTATAATCCAGTTCACTCACAATATAACCCCATTTATTGAGTTTAGTGCAGGTGAACCGGATGTCAGTTTCCCTTTAAAGGGGTTCTTCCGGGGCATCAATGGCCTTGCAAACGTAACAAGTAGTGATGAACAAGCTTACCTCCACTAGGAGGCCAGTGCCGATCATCTCTGAAAAAGGGATGTGATGCTGTTAAGTAGTGTTGAGCGGCATAGGCCATATTCGAATTTGCGAATATTCGCGAATATACGGATGAATATTCGTCATATATTCACTAAATTCGCATATTCGTAATATTCTCGTTTTATTTTCACATATGCGAAACTTTGCATATGCGAAAATTCGCACGCCAGTCTCACACAGTACTAGTATTAGAGCCTTCTTTACACCACACAAGCTGGAAGCAGAGAGAAGTGATCACTGTGATGTGTACTGTGAAAAAAAATAAAAATAAAATAAAGAATATTCATAATTGCGAATATTTAGTGCTATATTCGCGAATATTCGCGAATTTGCGAATATGCGATATTCCCCGATGAAATTTGCATTGCGAATATTCGCAAGCAACACTACTGTTAAGTATGAGATGGCTAAAGTGCCAATCATCCCCTCCACACCCTATAGCCTTTTCATCGGATAGGTCATCAGTGTTTGATCAATTGGGATCTTACCTATGAAAAATAGACTTTGGAGACAGACATACTCAAGATTTGCAGTTGCCCATTCGGTGGTTAATTGAATCCAGTCTTTACAATCAAGAGAAATAGAAAAATTGGATCATTGGAGTTGTTGTGTAATACCTTTCCAGTTGCATTACTATTTCCATTACGTTGCACTACTTCAAAGACTCCCCTATCCCGGAACCCCACTTATCAACATTTAGCATCAACTTCAGTGGGACCAGCCAACCATCTAATGTGTACGGTGACCTCCAAACATCTTCTGTTGGGGAAGGGAAGGATTGTTGAAGTTTATCTGTCCGATCCCTTTGCTGTCAAGGATATAAGCTATGTTTAGAGGCAACTTTCATCTCTCTCTCCAATCAGAATACATATAAGCTTGGCTGAGCTAACATGCAATGGGTTGAAATATCTGTCAGTCTCATTCTAACAGGTGTCTCCAGTACAGAAGCAATATGCATTTTTATCCATTAGATGTAGACAATGAAAACATATGGACTTTAAATGGGCACACTTATTAAAAAAATGTTTTGCTATTGCACTCCTTATGATAAATAAAATATCTTTCTAATGTACTTTGTTTAGAAAAAAAAAAGTTTTCTATGTTTTATTGTGGTTTAAAAAAGCTGCCACTAGGTGTCTCCCTACTTGTCCAGAGGACATTTCCCCCTATCTTTTGTACAGACTTTGGACTCCTGCTGGCCTGGCAGAAGTCCAAAATCAGGAAATGCAGTCTGGAGTGCTGAGGGGTGTGTGTGCAGCCTTATCCAATCATAGCTTATCTCACACTGAACTGCTCTGGGCTGTGTGTAGCAGAATGAGGGAGGAAGTTCTCCCCTGTATGGTTTCAGATGATGTCACGCCTGCTGGGGAATGCCCCTTCCCAGTCTGTGAATCTGACTGAGCAGACAATACAGAACAATATCAAGGTAGAAAACATACGAATAATAAAAATAAAGGCAGGGGGTGGTTTATCATGATGGGGGCAGTGAACTGGGAGGATTATAAAATGTAACAAGATCATGAGAGGTACTAGGATAAAAGGCATTGACTATGCTTAATTTACCCCTGTGATATTAATAACCAGCTAATGCTCCACCTTATTAACTTTGTGAAATGAACTTAAACTTTAGCTGACAGATGATAACATTGGGAATTAATTACAGGGAGAGTGAATGGGGAAGGTGCATGTCTTATCATTGTTCTGCTACTTTACACTTGTTTTGACCTGAGAACGTCAACCTGTCACTTCAGAAATGTTAATGTGTATAGGTGAGAAGTGTGTGCATTTCATCTTTGCCTGCTATTCCATTATCATCTATCTGTATGCTAACAGTGCCAAGATAAACAAATAGTCACCTCCATGTTTTGTATTGGCGGAGTAATGTCACTCGTTAGAAAAATTCACACTATGTGATCAGGGCTACAAGCTTTATTCCTGAAACATCACTTTCTTCATGTCATGAGCTGCTACAAGGGGTCTAAAAATGCTAACTACTTTCATTGGTGGCATTTAGGAAGTTGTCCCTTTTCTCATAAAATTCTCAGTGATGTCTCTGCTTCACTTTACCCCAAATAAAGGAAAGAGGTCATTGAGAACTTTGAGCCCTGTTTAGTCAGAAGACAATTCAAGTTGTTTGTTTGTTTGTCTTACTGCAGTATTGTATATTGTGCGTCTTCACATATTGTGTTCTGACTGTTTATTCCTGACCTGACTGTGTCTCTGTAGTTTGTTGCTTTTGACCTGTAATGGCCCTGCACTTATTCAGAGGGGGATCGTCTTCTAGTTGTGGAGTTGCCATATAGGGCAACTAAGCAATATGAAGGGACAGGGGTTCTGGGTGAGACGTAGTGTACTTTACAGGAGTAGGGAGGGGGCAATCAGGAGCCTTCCGAATATGAATTTGGACAAGAATTCAAAATGAATGACAGTCATATTCTCCAAATCAGACTTGATTGAATCTCAGAAGATATACTTATCACTACTGCTGATGTCTATAGAAGTCCATAAGTCAGATGGAGGCCAGACAATTGTTCTTTTAGCCTCTGTTTGGCTACTGAGCATAATGAACAAAAAAAGCAAGCACAATAGCATAATAGATTATTTTATTCTATCGATTGGAACCCCGTAACAAGACATATACTAGGTAGTAGACTTTTATTTATTTTTTAATTTTTAATGTCTATGGATGGCATAACAGTTTATTAATGATATATGCCATACAGTGTCATCAGTCACATATAGGCTAATAGGGCATTTGTATATTATGGCATTTTTAGCACATCATGGGTGCCATTATAGTATATGGGCGATGGATGCCATACAGCCTCCATGTAACATACATTTTCTTAACATAAATCTTACAGAGGCAATAAATGCAGTGTAAAAATTATCTTACATTTCTCATAACTTTAAATTGCTCAAGTAGCTATCCAACTTTTTTCCATATCATGCAATGAAGAGAACAGTGATTTACTAGATATTTTAGGAGCACAATACACACGTGCTTTTAGGAGTTTGTTCACACTGCCATCCTTTACATTTGATAGAAAGAATAGCACAGCATGCATCACTATTCTTCCCGTCAAAACAAAGCTGCTTGACTGGACCGGCATGGTTGGTTTCCATTATAATGAATGTCTTGATAGCGATGCGAAAAGAGCCTTAAAGCATAAAACTGGTGCAGGCATCGCGATTGAGCAACACCATGAACTTAGTACAGTGGTCCCTCAACATAAAATGTTAATTGATTCCAGGAGGACCGTTGTATGTTGGGTCCAAAACTCTATGAAAAACTGAAAGAAAATGTAAAACAACTGAAGATAAATTATCACAAAAATCATACAAATAAACATTTTCTTTACTATTAATAACCAGAAAGAGCAACTTAAAACTATTGCCGATTGCCAAGTGCTGTGCTAGGATGTCTCCTTTTGTGCCATTGGCGATGAATGAAGCGCTGGTCACGTAGGCGTACTACCAGGCCAATCACATGGGGTACTCTTGACCGATGTTCTCTTGCCTCATGTAAATGGAGTAGTAGAATGCCTGCATGACCACTGCTCAATTCACCACCAATGGCACTGAAGGAGGTAGCCAAGCATAGTGCACTGTTCCCAGTTAGTCCCATAAGCATAGCATAGACTGCTTTAAAAGTTAGCATAGACCACTGCTATACTGGTTGGGGGGCTTGCTGCTGGGACCCCCACCTATGACTGGAATGGGGGGTTACATACTTGCATGTGCGTACTCAGCGCACCAATTAAATGGCACATAGGACCCCAGGTATGGTGTTCCTGTGGGGGTTCTAGCAGTCAGACCGCAACTAATATAGCAGGTATCACCTATCTTGTGCACGAGCTGGCAGCTGGTAGGCAAGAAAGAAGTTCCAGGGTGCAGGTGCGCCGGTGCCACCTTGGAGTGACTCATAGCCAGGGCTGCGGCTGCAGATGTTGGCAGAGGCTGCGATAGATGGAAAAATGCTACTGTGCCGGGAGAACCCAATATCAATTCCTCATGATGGGGGGAGGGGTGGGTGACAATTCCGGTAACAATGAGGAATTTATGGGCGGATGACAAGGAGGAGTTGCTGCTTCAGTGTGGTCCCCCGACATACAGTCGTCAGTAGAATAAGTCAGCAGCCCTGGCTTCTGTTACTGAGAAGAATCATAAGTTGATGGTGTATTGAACTTATCATGGGGTATGAGAGACCATTGTATAGAGGCGGCTCTCTGGCTCTCTAATTAAACAAACTAGGCATCCGCCTAAAGCTTCACTCTTGCAGGGGCCTTGTTGATGCCTAACTCACCCCCCAACAATGTAAAATGAGTGGCGATGAGTACAACAGGCAATGTATACAGTTATTTTTTATTATTGTTTGCATATCATTTTTTAAAGTATGATTACTTTGAATCCCCCAAACATCTCAGAGTAATTCATGGTGTCCCATAATTGCAATGCCTGCACCAGTTTATACTGCCTTCAGCATAAAACCAACGCTAGGTTCCCTTAAAATGGGCACTATCATAAGAAAAAACATATCAAACGGGGTCTGAGTGTTTAAACCCTGACCGATCGCAAGAACGAGCTGGGAGAAGCACCCGCTTAATGCATACTTATGCCTATGGGGCCGTCCAGGCCTCAAAGAGCAAAGAGAGAAGTGCGCGGCAAAGTGCCTCTGTCTCATCTCGTTCTCGACATCGGTGGGCATCCGAATACTCAGACCCTGCCCGATAACAACTTTTGGCATGTTCCTAGACTTACCCTGTTTATACATGTCAGATAGGTATCAGCTGATTGTTTGCTTGGCCAACAGCTCTCTCTTTATCTCTACCCATGTTTGTGTTGTCAGAGGATAGAAAGTTGTTGCCAAACACTAATGGTTGTTGCTTACTTTACCAAGTACAAGATCAGGCAGTTGAAATCCACCTGCCCAATCCTTATCTCTCACAAGCTCCACCTTTGGGGGAGAGTCGTGAGACCCTTACACACTTTAGATGGTTGGCCTTTCTAGCTAAAACTGGGGGATCCAGCCAACGTTTATTTAAAGGACAAGTAACATGTAAAAAAAAATTTATCCCCTATCCGAAGGATAGGGACAACATTTTTTTTTTACATGATACTTGTCCTTTAATGTGTATGGACAGCATTGTCCCATTTTCCAGCCTTTTTCTGTGGACTTTTTGTAGATACATTTACCTTTCAGTCTTGAGTCTTGAACAGCATCAATAAAGTTGTATTTAATCCACCCCAATTCAATGCTCTCACACAATAAAACATTAAAAGTCCAAACGAGGTGATTTATTATTTTTTTTTTTTATATAGGCCCTAGAAGGCATTCTTTTCACCCGACTGTAAAACATTCTTCTGCCTCCGATGCATTTCCATCCCAGCTGTTCTAAGACTTTAGACCTGATATATCAATCCTTATGACAATTACAGCTCTGTCTTGAAGCATTGATCTAATTATCATAATTATTGGCACATTAAGAATTAAATATGATACACAAGTGAACTTAAACCTCCATTATTTAATCTCTCTCAACTTTTTCCGCATTGACTTTCTTCCTGGCACGCCTGTGCTTGTTTTAAGCCAGAATAAAGCTTTTCACTTCATCATTTTCCTTTTGTCCTCAAAATGCGTCGGGCGTATGTACACAATGTAATATAAATTATAATTTGATTTTACTGACCATATAAATTATTGATATTGTACACATTTTTGCCATTGGTTTACATTTCAAGTGCTTTCACAGAATTATCCCAATGGATCCCGCTCCTAAATCACGAGGAACGTGAAGTATATTAATGCTTACTACAACATTCTACGCCTTATTTTTTATTAAGTGCACAACACGGATCAAAAGGATATACTTTGTTTTATTTATGACAGGTATTACTAAATTGCATAACGCCACAATATTCAAAAGAACAGTACAAGAGCAGAGGGGAAAGAAATCAGCCTGACATAAATAACCATCTGTTCCTTACATTGAAGGGCTGATATTTCAGCATGTGGACTCCCAGGGCTAACTCCTCTTCTTGTTTTCATCCAAGCTCAGAAATTCACTGCAAATGTTCGTGTAATAACTCGCATTATGCAGATAACAACTTTTATAGCCCATTGAAAGGTCCAAATTGTTGATTATAGATTCTGCCGTTAAAATGTTTACATATACAACTAAAATTGACCTCCTTTATATATTTTTCCAGAGGACCTATCCTTTAAATGGGCACTGTCACCAACTTAATTTTTTGATATGTTGTAGTACTTATGTACTACAACATATCTCTAATATACTTTTATTATTATTTTTTTTCATTAAAAAGGTTTAATTTACATTTAAAAACCGGCCACTGAAAAAGGACTGATTTTGGAGTGGCAATCAGTCCTTTTTCAGTTGGGCTGCACTCGCTCCCTGCCTGTCAATCAGACAGGCGGGAGCGTGCGCATTGGCTCCCCGGCCATTGGCTGGGAGGCCACTCCTCCCACACATCGCCGCCTCGTTGACGCCACTGTCCCTGCACGCCCGCTGCCGGACTCTGCAGTAACTGCAAGTTGTCACGATGCCGGCTGGCAGGAGGTGGATCCTCTGTGCCAGAGAGGGATTGGCGAGGACCGTGCTAGTGGACCGGTTCTAAGTCACTACTGGTTTTCACCAGAGCCCGCCGCAAAGCGGGATGGTCTTGCTGCGGCGGTAGTGACCAGGTCGTATCCACTAGCAACGGCTCAACCTCTCTGACTGCTGAAGATAGGCGCGGTACAAGGGAGTAGACAGAAGCAAGGTCGGACGTAGCAGAAGGTCGGGGGCAGGCGGCAAGGTTCGTAGTCAGGGTGGATAGCAGAAGTTCTGGTACACAGGTTTAGGACACACAAAACGCTTTCACTGGCACAAGGCAACAAGATCCGGCAAGGGAGTGCAAGGGAGGAGATCAGATATAGCCAGGGAGCAGGTGGAAGCCAATTAAGCTAATTGGGCCAGGCACCAATCATTGGTGCACTGGCCCTTTAAGTCTCAGGGAGCTGGCGCGCGCGCGCCCTAGAGAGCGGAGCCGCGCGCGCCAGCACATGACAGCAGGGGACGGGAACGGGTAAGTGACCTGGGATGCGAATCGCATCCCCGACGGCCATGACAGTGCAGCGCTCCCGGTCAGCGGGACCGACCGGGGCGCTGCGGAGAGAGAGACGCGCTAGGCGTAACAGTACCCCCCCCTTAGGTCTCCCCTTCTCTTTGTCCGGTAACTGCCTCCCCTGGGATGAGGACACCGGGAAAGGATGGAGGGATTCCTCAACGGAAGGCAGAACAGCAGGAGTGGGAATGAGGAGGGAGTGCAGAGGGCGAGGCCTGGCACGGGGCAGTGTGACACCAGGACGAGGGCCAAGAGGGGGCACCGAGGCTTGCCTGACTGGACTGGGAGGGGGGGAGAGGCACTTCTTAAGGCAGGCAGAGTCCATAACGACCTTAGGGAGACCGGATACAGGAGGAACCACAGGGTCACGGCAGGGAGTACTGGGAACCAGTTTAAGGCAGTCCTTGAAGCAAGAGGTACCCCAGCTCTTGATCTCCCCTGTGGACCAATCCAGGGTTGGGGAATGGTGTTGAAGCCAGGGTAGTCCAAGGAGAATTTCGGAAGTGCAATTGGAGAGGACCAAAAACTCAATTGTTTCGTGATGATTTCCGATGCACATTAGGAGGGGCTCCGTGCGGTAACGCACGGTGCAATCCAACCTGGCTCCGTTGACCGCGGAAATGTGGAGTGGCTTGACAAGACGGGTCACCGGGACGCGGAATTTATTCACCAAGGACTCCCGAATAAAATTCCCAGAGGCACCAGAGTCCAGGCAGGCCACGGCTGAGAGGGAAGAGCTGGCTGAAGTAGAAATCCGTACAGGCACCGTGAGACGTGGAGAAGCCGACTTAGCATCAAGAGATGCCACACCCACGAGAGCTGGGTGCGAGCGTGCGTTTCCCAGACGTGGAGGACGGATAGGGCAATCCACCAAAAAATGTTCGGTACTGGCACAGTACAGACAAAGATTCTCTTCCTTACGGCGATTCCTCTCTTCCAGGGTCAGGCGAGACCGATCCACTTGCATGGCCTCCTCGGCGGGAGGCCTAGGCGCAGATTGCAATGGAGACTGTGGGAGAGGTGTCCAGAGATCTAAGTCTTTTTCCTGGCGGAGCTCTTGATGCCTCTCAGAAAAACGCATGTCAATGCGAGTGGCTAGATGAATGAGTTCATGCAGGTTAGCAGGAGTTTCTCGTGCGGCCAGAACATCTTTAATGTTGCTGGATAGGCCTTTTTTAAAGGTCGCGCAGAGGGCCTCATTATTCCAGGATAGTTCAGAAGCAAGAGTACGGAATTGTATGGCGTACTCGCCAACGGAAGAATTACCCTGGACCAGGTTCAGCAGGGCAGTCTCAGCAGAAGAGGCTCGGGCAGGTTCCTCAAAGACACTACGAATTTCCGAGAAGAAGGAGTGTACAGAGGCAGTGACGGGGTCATTGCGGTCCCAGAGCGGTGTGGCCCATGACAGGGCTTTTCCAGACAGAAGGCTGACTACGAAAGCCACCTTAGACCTTTCAGTAGGAAACTGGTCCGACATCATCTCCAAGTGCAGGGAACATTGCGAAAGAAAGCCACGGCAAAATTTAGAGTCCCCATTAAATTTGTCCGGCAAGGACAGGCGGAGGCTAGGAGTGGCCACTCGCTGCGGAAGGGGTGCAGGAGCTGGCGGAGGAGATGATTGCTGCTGTAGCTGTGACTGAACTTGCTGTAGCTGTGACTGTTGCTGCTGTAGCTGCGACTGGAGTTGCTGTGTCATGGTGGTCAAGTACGACAGCTGGTGATCTTGTTGGGCGATCTGTCGGGCTTGCTGGGCGACCAGCGTAGAGAGGTCAGAGACAACTGGCAGGGGAACCTCAGCGGAATCCATGGCCGGATCTACTGTCACGATGCCGGCTGGCAGGAGGTGGATCCTCTGTGCCAGAGAGGGATTGGCGAGGACCGTGCTAGTGGACCGGTTCTAAGTCACTACTGGTTTTCACCAGAGCCCGCCGCAAAGCGGGATGGTCTTGCTGCGGCGGTAGTGACCAGGTCGTATCCACTAGCAACGGCTCAACCTCTCTGACTGCTGAAGATAGGCGCGATACAAGGGAGTAGACAGAAGCAAGGTCGGACGTAGCAGAAGGTCGGGGGCAGGCGGCAAGGTTCGTAGTCAGGGTGGATAGCAGAAGTTCTGGTACACAGGTTTAGGACACACAAAACGCTTTCACTGGCACAAGGCAACAAGATCCGGCAAGGGAGTGCAAGGGAGGAGATCAGATATAGCCAGGGAGCAGGTGGAAGCCAATTAAGCTAATTGGGCCAGGCACCAATCATTGGTGCACTGGCCCTTTAAGTCTCAGGGAGCTGGCGCGCGCGCGCCCTAGAGAGCGGAGCCGCGCGCACCAGCACATGACAGCAGGGGACGGGAACGGGTAAGTGACCTGGGAAGCGATTCGCGAGCGGGCGCGTCCCGCTGTGCGAATCGCATCCCCGACGGCCATGACAGTGCAGCGCTCCCGGTCAGCGGGACCGACCGGGGCGCTGCGGAGAGAGAGACGCCTTACGCGCTCCGGGGAGGAGCGGGGACCCGGAGCGCTAGGCGTAACACAAGTGTAATGAGGGAACGGGGTATGCGGGGCCATGGGGGGGGGGGGGGAGGAGTGTACGGGCTAGTGCCGTAGCTGGGGGGGGGTAACGGGCTAGCAAAAAAAAAAACGTAGGATGGTGGGAGCTACCCTTTAACCCCTTCCTGCCACACTGATTTTTCTTTGTTCACTTATGTTTTTTTTTCTTCTCTGCCTTCTTAAAGGTGCGTTCACACTGGGAAATTGAAGCTTAAAGGGGCTTATTCAGGAAAAAACTTTATATATATCAACTGGCTCCAGAAAGTTAAACAGATTTGTAAATTACTTCTATTAAAAAATCTTAATCCTTTCAGTACTTTTGAGCTGCTGAAGTTGAGTTGTTCTTTTCTGTCTAAGGGCTGGTTCACATCACGTTTTCTCCCATACGGGAGCACATACGGCAGGGGAGAGCTAAAACCTTGCGCTCCCGTATGCCTTTCTATGCGCTCCCATATGTAATTCATTTCAATGAGCCGGCCGGAGTGAAACGTTCGGTCCCCGGACCTAAAACTTTGGTCAACCACGGTTTTATCTCCGGTTTTAAAAGCGCATACGGCGCAAAAATTAGCCGACCATTGAAATGAATTACAAACGGGAGCGCAAGGATTTAGCTTTCCCCTCCCGTATGGGCTCCCGTATGGGAGAAAATGTGATGTGAACCGAGCCTAAGTGCTCTCTGATGACATGTGTCTTGGGAGCTGTCCAGAGTAAAAGCAAATTCCCATAGCAAACCTCCTCTGCTCTGTGCAATTTCTGAGACAAGCAGAGATGTCAGCAGAGAGCACTGTTGTCAGACAGATAAGAACAACTCAACTTCAGCAGCTGATAATTATTGGAAGGATTAAGATTTTTTTTTATAGAAGTAATTTACAAATCTGTTAAACTTTCTGGAGTCAGTTGATCTAAAAAAAAAAAAAAAAAGTTTTTTCCTGGAATACCTCTTTAATCTCTGCTCACGGAATTCAGCGAGTGGAGATTCAGTCTGGCAGCCGCCACAAAAAAAGTCTTCTGCCGCTGATGTTGCTCAGTGTGAAAGGGTCTCGTGGAAGACCCATTCACACTGATATTAAAGTTCATTGCGCGTAATTCTGCTTGTGGAATTACGCGGTGTGAATATACCCTAAGATCTACAACACTTTTATTTTTCCATCCACTGAGCCATAGGAGGGCTTATTATTTTTATAATTTTTTTTTATTGCAGGAAAAAATTTACTTTTAAATTGCACCCTTTATTTTACCATATAATATATGGAAAAACCAAAGTAAAAATATATGAGGGTTGACAAAATGGATTTTGGCAAACAGCTTCCCTCTCCAATGCTCAATAAGCTAAAATTGGGTACAGTGCCAGACCCATCAACTCACTGGATCAAAAGCCATGTATACAATGTTTTCTAATCTTGTGCAACCTTGATGGAGGGGAACATTGTTGGATCACCAGACATATGTGTACCTAGCCTTCTAGGGGATGTTTAGGATTAGCAAGACATGGCTGCCTTCTTCCAAAATCATTGCCACACGTGTGTTACTCATCTCACCCAAGGTACTATGGAAACTTTCATTTGACAGCTGTGGCTCCTGCCAAGTGCTGAGTCTGGATCTAGGAAACCAAAGGCTCAACTGATGGCTCCCATATTTTGCTGAAGTCTTGCTGGATAAGCCTGGAACTCTCTTTTCCTGTCGGCACAGCGGTGTCAAATAATGGGCACCAAAGGATGATGTCAGACCTTAACATCCTATATAATGGGAACTTCCGCTGCACCATGTTGCTTGTTGATGAAGATGCAATGCTTTGCCTTGCTATTTTTCCTGTGTATCGTGACTATGTTCTTATGACGTATGATTTTGACTCTGTCTCACCCTTTGGATTGTTCACCTGGTTTTTCTACTTCTGGTTCTGACCTGCCATAGCTCTCTGAGGCCATATTCACATGTCCAGAATCTCAGTGCGGTATTCCGCTTTGGAGATTCCGGAGCAACAGAGTCCATTGATTTTATTGGGATTCTGCTGCGCTGAGCACACGCCAGATATTTCTGGTACGGACATTCCGTTTGCCGTGTCTGCAGACACAGTGAATGTGTTAATTTTATCTGCGGACCACGCACGGAATGTATAGCCATCTATGAGATGGCACATTCCTGTGTGGTCTTAGCAGTCTGCGAGATGGCCACACAGAGATATTCCGTGTGCACATTACAGAAGTGTGAACACGGCCTTATATCCTGTGACCAATCAATGACTATTCTGGTAAGCCAGATTTGGAAAGTCCACTCCTTCTGGTGCGGGTTAAGGATGAAAGTGAGATTCCATATACTCCATGCCCCAATACAGTGACCCCTCGACCTACGATGGCCCCGACATACGATAATTTCAACATGCGATGGCCTCTCAGAGGCCATCGCATATTGAAGGCAGCATCAACATACGATGCTTTTGTATGTCGGGGCCATCGCATAAACAGCTATCCATCAGCGCAGTCTGCTTCAGCTGCCACCGGATAGCCGTTTACGGTGCCCCGTGAGCTCCGGTGATATCTCTTACCTGTCCTCGGGGCTCCGGCGCGTCCTCTTCCGGATCCCCTGCATCGTCGGCACTCTCCATTGACGTCATCACGTCGCTGCGCACGCCGTCCCGTCATCCATTAGGAGTGCCGTGCGTAGCGACATGATGGCGGCGACGGAGCGCGCGAATGCCGGGGAAGCAGAGGCCTTGCCGGAGCATCAGGGACACCTCGGGGAAGCGGCGACAGCGATGGACGGCGACATCCAGGGCAGCGGTGTCGAGCGGTGACGGTCCGGAGCAGCGGGGCAGGTGAGTGCAACTTCCTCTAACAGTGGTCTTCAACCTGCGGACCTCCAGATGTTGCAAAACTACAACACCCAGCATGCCTGGACAGCCAACGTTTGTAGTTTTGCAACATCTGGAGGTCCACAGGTTGTAGACCACTGTCCTATACTTTACATTGCACGGATCCCTCAACATACGATGGTTTCATCAAACGATAGTCCATTTGGTACGGATTACCATCGTATGTTGAGGGACCACTGTATACCCAATGACAAACTGATGCCCCAGTCTAGCCAGTAACAAACCAATGATGCTCATGGTAGAACTATGTCCATTGATCTTGCACGGAGTCCCTATAGCTATGTACTAGATCGCTCATAGACCCTCTGCTTCCAAAACTTGGTATGATTTTTAGAGAAGAAGTGTCTATGTTCACAGCTAAAAGGATTATGTACAACTCTACAAGGTCTATAGCCACAGCTCTACAATGTGCATGAAGCTTTTTAATAGTTACTTTTGCAAATCAACAATAAAATAATATCAAGCTTTCTTTTTATTTTGCCTGATGGTCTTTTTTGTCCTTATAATACAATTAGATAGTAAGCCCGTCAAGGGAGGTAAACAATATACAAGGAAAGACCTGTCATAGGAAGAAATATGAGCGCATTACGGCAGGCAGATGATGCTTTGTAGTTGTCTTCAGACTAAACATCTTATTCTTTTCAATATCATTGATTCTTTTGCCTGGTGAACTTGAATCTAAGGTTAGTCATGTATGAGTCTTCTTCTACAGCATGTTTTCCAATAAATACCTTGGAGAGTAAGAATCCTGTGCACAATCTGAATGCTGCTGGAAGTCACTGAGGAGTCTTTGTAATGATATGAATCCTTACCAGCAGGTCAGCAAGCTGCCTACAAGTTTGTCTAAGATGATTCGCATCAAATAATGTAGAGATGTCATCAAACGCTATTGATCAATAAATGACAACTATTGATTAATAAATGACAACTCCGGTAACACAGCATTGATGACGCATTGACTTGAATGGGGAGGTCAAACTTTATGTACAGTATATAAAACCTAATGTATGTATATATATTCCAGCATCATTTCCAAATGTCTGGAGATATTTTGGTGAAACTTGGCACATGTTAACTATATGTCAACTAAAAATATACTAACAAAAAAAAAAAAAAAAAAATGTACCGTATATACTCGAGTATAAGCCGACCCGAATATAAGCCGAGGCCCCTAATTTCACCCCAAAATCCCAGGAAAAGTTATTGACTCAAGTATAAGCCTAGGGTGGGAAATACATCATCCCCCCTGTCATCATCCAGACCCCCGTCATTAACACCCTCATCATCATCACCCTGTCATCATCTCCCCTTCATCATCACCGCCTGTCATCATCCCCTTGTCATCATCCCACACCCCCCCTTCATCATCCCCTTGTCATCATCCCACACCCCCCCTTCATCATCCCCTTGTCATCATCCCCTTGTCATCATCACCACATGTCCCCACCTTCATCATCACCGCTTGTCAATGTCTGATACAGTGGTCTTCAACCTGCGGACCTCCAGATGTTTCAAAACTACAACTCCCAGCAAGCCCGTGCAGCCATCGGCTGTCCGGGCTTGCTGGGAGTTGTAGTTTTGAAACCTCTGGAGGTCCGCAGATTGAAGACCACTGCGGCCTTCGACATCATCCAGCCCCCCCCCCTCTCACCCCCTTTAGTTTTGTACTCATCTCCGCTCGGCGGGACGTTAGGGTGTGCTGGTCCGGTGCTGCAGGACTGTCCGGTGGGGAGGTTGTCCGGTGGGATAGTGGTTCCGGGCTGCCATCTTCCCCGGGGGGCCTCTTCTCTGCGCTTCGGGCCCGGAATAGAGGCGTTGCCTTGACGACCACGCAGAGGGACTTTGGTAATGAACGTCCCTCTGCATCGTCGTCAAGGCAACGTGACTATTCCGGGGCCGGGCCCAAAGCGCGGAGAAGAGGCCCCCTGGTAAAGATGGCAGCCCGGAACCACTATCCCACCGGACGACCTCCCCACCGGACAGTCCTGCAGCACCGGACCAGCGCACCCTAACGTCCCGCCGAGCGCCGAGCGGAGGATGATGTCGAAGGCCGCAGTGGTCTTCAACCTGCGGACCTCCAGAGGTTTCAAAACTACAACTCCCAGCAAGCCCGGACAGCCGATGGCTGCCCGGGCTTGCTGGGAGTTGTAGTTTTGAAACCTCTGGAGGTCCGCAGGTTGAAGACCACTGAGGGCGGAGAGTTCACTCGAGTATAAGCCGAGGGGGGTGTTTTCAGCATGAAAAATTGTGCTAAAAATCTCGGCTTATACTCGAGTATATACTGTAGTCATTTTTTTTTTTTAGAAAAATTAAAAATATTCTATTAGTTATATTACACAAAGAATTACATAAAAACAGGAAGGAGGTACCAAACCCAAGTGGGAAAGAAACAGCTGGTGACACAAAGTGTTCTGGGAAAATGCTGCACAATGTATAGTGTACACAGGGTTATAGTGCATATTGCAGTAACAAAGATCTAAACAGCATAAACAAAGATAAAACTACAATTCAACATACTCAAGCTTTTCACACAGGCTCCAGGACACAGAGGGACACCACCTCAATGCTGCGTTTCGGGACAAAGCCTTTTTCAACTAAAAATATAGTTGTTTTAATCAATCCTAACCCATCCCCATTAGTAAGGGTGTGTGTGTGGGGGTGGGGTTCTTTGAAGTCCCATGCAAGACTTAAAGGGGGTACTCTGCCCCTGACATCTTATCCCCTATACAAAATATAGGGAATAAGATGTCTTATCATGGGAGTCCCGTTGCTGGGGACCCCCCGCAATCTCCACTGCTGCAGACATTCGTTTAGAGTGGCGGGTGCAGTTCCGGAGCACCAGATGCTCATGACGTAATGGCCGCACCCCGCTCGTGATGTCATGGCCGTGCCCCACTCATGACATCATGGTCACACCCCCTCAATGCAAGCATATGGGAGGGGGCGTGACAGCCATCATGCCCCTTCCCATAGACTTGCATTGAGAGGTCATGGCTGTGATGTCACAAGTGGGGCGTGGCCATGATATCATGAGCCTCCGCCCTGCATCACGAGTCATCTGGCACGGGATATCGGGGGTGCCGCAGCCGAGATTGCGGGGTCTCCAGGGCCGGGACTCCCACGACCAGACATCTTATAGATGATAAGATGTCTAGGGGCAGAGTACCCCTTTAAGAATGTCCAGGAAATCTCCTGTTCACATTACACTTGGGTTGCAGAGATTGCCTGGGACTTTGAAACATTGTGCTGAATGTCTGGTAGGCAGATAGTTTGTGCGGGGGACAGGATATGAGGACGGGATATGAGTTTGGATATGAGGACGGGATATGAGAATGGGATATAAGGTCGGGCTATGAAGATGGGATATGAGGTTGGGATATGAGGTCAAGATATGAGGTCGGGATATAAAGATGGGATATGAGGACTGGATATGAGGTCAGAATATGAGGATAAATGTATTTAGAATCAGTTGCAGAAAATCTGCAGCAGATCCACTGCATGTGAACCTACCCTAAAGCAGCTGATTGACCTATGTAAGCAATCTACTGATGACTTATAATAAGCCTTTAGGGGGGCCAAAAATGTGTAAATAACCCCCTCCACCCCCCCCCCCCCAATAAAAATTTAAACCACCCTCCTTTATCTATTTTTCACATAAAACACTGGAATTTTTTTTTTTTAAATAAACATTTAAAGGGGATTTTCAGGATTTTTTTTTCTTATTTGACTGTGCTTTAGGGGCTGCATAATTTGTGTAGTTCATATCATTGTGTCTGTACCTGTGTTTCATAGTGGTCTCGCAATGCTTCTGTGAATTTTGCCCCAAAGTTTATTTTTAACAGCATACAAAATAACTCAGGTTTTCCTAGGTTGCAGTGCAGCCCAAGACATTACATCACTAGTCAGGTGTTCAGAGGGATCCTGTCTTTGCTTAAATGGGTGTAGCGACTGGTGGGTGGGAGGGAGATCATTTAGCAAGGAGTTATATTTTTTCAACAGCTGGAGGCACCCTGGTTAGAAAACACTGGTCTATTGCATGGAAGGGATCACAGATGTGTTTCAATAGGTGGGGTGGCTGATGTGCGGGAGGGGGAAAAGTGACCTTACACTTGCAAACAAGGAATCATGGGACTTGTAGCTGGAGGGAGGAAACTACAAAAGGAAATACCAGTTCAGGCTGGGTCCACACTACGTTTTGTCCCATACGGGAGCGCATACGGCAGGAGGGAGCTAAAACCTCGTGCTCCCGTATGTGACCGTATGCGCTCCCGTATGCCATTCACTTCAATGAGCCGACCGGAGTGAAACGTTCGGTCCGGTCGGCTCATTTATGCGCCGTATGCGCTTTTACAACCGGACCTAAAACCGTGGTTGACCACAGTTTTAGGTCCGGTTGTAAAAGCGCATACGGCACATAAATGAGCCGACCGGACCGAACGTTTCACTCCGGTCGGCTCATTGAAGTGAATGACATACAGGAGCGCATACGGTCACATACGGGAGCGCGAGGTTTTAGCTCCCTCCTGCCGTATGCGCTCCCGTATGGGACAAAACATAGTGTGGACCCAGCCTCACCAAAAGCTAGCCACAGCGTTATGGTAATCTCACAACACAGCCATTTAGCGCCAAGAGAATCACAAATCCTTCCTAAGCATGTCCATTACTGTCTTACTTTAATACATACTAAAATCACCTTTTGGTGGACAACCCCTTTAAATATCACTGCATGAGCAATTGTCCAAACAATTCAATTATTACATTCCTGATCCTCCAGAAAACTCCAAATGCCAAAAATGCTTTTTTCTTTGTCACGTCACACCCCAGAAAAAATGTAATAAAAAGTGTTGAAAAAACAGAACTACAAAAAAAAGTGGTACAAATAAAAACTAAACCCATGGTGAAAAAAATAAACCCTAACACAGCCCCGAATGAAGGAAAATAAAAAAAATTAAATAAAACCTGGCCTCAAGGTCAAAATGGACTGTTATTACACTGCAGTGGCGTTGCTAGGGTTGGTGTCACCCGGTGCGGTAGAAAATGGTGTCACCCCCATACCTACCCCCTCCCCCCAGTAAGTTTTTAGCCTGTTGTGACAGAGACCACTGTTGTAGCGCATTGTGAGAAATTCCAGTATAATAATCAGATATACCAGTTGCCACAGAATAGGAAAGTGTTAAAGAAGTTTTCACCATTTAAATATACAGCTCCCAGAATTACTTAAAGGGGTACTCCACTGGAAAACATTTACTTTTATATCAACTGGTGCCAGAAAGTTAAACAGATTTTTAAATTACTTCTATTTAAAATCTTAATACTTACAGTACTTATAAGCTGGTGTATGCTCCACAGGAAGTTGTGTAGTTCTTTCCAGTCTGACCACAGTGCTATTTGCTGACACCTCTGTCCATGTCAGGAACTGTCCAGAGCAGGATAGGTTTGCTATGGGGATTTGCTCCTACTATGGACAGTTCTTGACATGGACAGAGGTGTCAGCAGAGAGCACTGTGGTCAGACAGAAAATAAATTAAAAAAGAAAATAACTTCCTGTGAATCGCTTATACAGCAGCTAATAAGTACTGGAAGGTTTAAGATTTTTAAATAGAAGTAATTTACAAATCTGTTTAACTTTGTAGCACCAGCTGATTAAAAATTATTTTTTCCAGTAGAGTACCCCTTTGAGCAGTGGTGAGGTTATGCTGGGAGTTGTAGTTTCACTGACCTAACTGTAGAACTGACAAGTGACTACAGCTCTGATAGGACATAGAGAGGACAATGATATCAGTGAATACAGGTGACGTCTTCTCTATAGTCTTCCCTTATCTAATTCAGATGGTACATACCGCCAGGACTTGCTCCAGCTAAAACTTCTCTCTGCAGAATGTGACACCCAGACGTCACCTCACTATGTCAGCGCATTCTTATCCTCTATATGAAAACAATAATTATTATAAACCTGACAGACACTGTATCCTCTAAATATAATACTACTATACACTATACTATTTGATTATAAACCTTCCATACACCATACCCACTGAATATAATACTACCACACACTGTACATTCTGAATATAATACCAACACATACTGTACACTCTGAATATAAATCTGCCACATACTGTACCCCTGAATATAATACCGCCACACACTGTACCCTCTGAATATAATACTACCCCACACTGTACATTCTGAATATAATACTACCACACACTGTACATTCTGAATATAATACCAACACATACTGTACACTCTGAATATAAATCTGCCACATACTGTACCCCTGAATATAATACCGCCACACACTATACCCTCTGAATATAATACTACCACAAACTGCGCCCTCTGAATATAATACTACCACAAACTGCGCCCTCTAAAAATAAATCTGCCACATACTGTACCCTCTGAATATAAATCTGCCACATACTGTACCCCTGAATATAAATCTGCCACATACTGTACACCTGAATATAATACCGCCACATACTGTACCCTCGGAATATAATACTACCACCCATTGCACCCTCTGAATATAATACTTAGAGATGAGCAAACTACAGTAAATTCAACTCGTCACAAACTTCTCTGCTCGGCAGTTGATGACTTTTCCTGCATAAATTAGTTCAGCTTTCAGGTGCTCCGGTGGGCTGGAAAAGGTGGATACAGTTCTAGGAGACTCTTTCCTAGGACTGTATCCACCTTTTTCAGCCCACCGGAGTACCTGAAGGCTGAACTAATTTACGCAGGATAAGTCATCAACTGCCGTGCCGAGAAGTTCGTGACGAATCGAATTTACTGTAAGTTCGCTCATCTCTAATAATACTACCACAAACTGCGCCCTGTGAATATAACGTTGCCATACAGTGCACCCTTTGAATATAATACCACAACCAAAGTAACACCCCTCAACATCCGTTAGCTGATGCTATTACCACGGGAGGGGGGTATTGGTGGTGTTGCTAGTGGATGATGGGGGTGCTACTACTGGGGGGGGTGTTGCTGGAGGATGATGAGGGTGCTACTGGCCATCCCCCCTGGCAGTATCACCCCCATCATTCATCGGCAGGATCATCCTCCTGGCAGGAGCACCTCCATCATCCACCATCAGGATATGTTGATGGAAGTGCTGCTGGGGGGGGGGGGGGGTGTTGCTGGTGGATGATGAGGGTGCTACTGCCAGGGGGGGAGCATTAGGTAGGCAGCAGTGCCCCCACATTAGGTAGGTCGCAGTTTCCCCACATTAGGTAGCATCTATTCCCCACATTAGGCAGCATAGATTCCCCACATTTGGTACCAGTTCCCCCACATTAGGTAGGTACCAGTTACCCCACATTAGGTAGCAATTTCCCCACATTAGGTAGCACAGATTCCCCACATAAGGTAGCATAGACTTCCCACATTTGGTAGCACAGATTCCCCACATTAGGTAGCATAGACTCCCCACATTAGGTAGCATAGACTCCGCACATTTGGTAGTAGTTTCCCCACATTAGGCCGCAGGTTCCCTTGCAGGTTCCCCACAATAGATCGCTGGTTATACCCCCCCCCCCCCCCCCCCCCACACACACACACAAAAAAAAAAAAAACACATACAACACAGAGAGACAAACACACACACACACACAGTCAGAGAGACACACACTCACAGACAGACACACACAGAGTCGCACAAACACACACACAGAGTCACACACACACTCAGAGAGTCACACAAACACACACAGTCACATACACACAGTCACACACAAGCATAGATAGAGACAGACAGACAGAGAGACAGACATACACACTCACCCATCCAGCGCAGCGCTCCTTCTCACCGGGCGCCGTGCTGACGGATGGGCGCACCGCACACACAGCGCAGGGGGGGGGGGGGGTTCTGACGGATGGGAGGCCGGTCGGGCACAGATGGGGGGGGGGTTGCTACGGAGCGTCTTGGTGTCACCCCATTAGGTTGGTGTCACCCGGTGCGGGCCGCACCCCCCGCACCCGGGTCGCAACGCCACTGTTACACTGAGAAATGTTTTTGTTAAACAACTCCTGATATACATGCATACATTTGAGGGTGCTGTTTATTAGCATTGTAACTTGACAGGGACTGCACCTTCTACGTTATCTTCTTTCTATATGTTCCATTTACTGCACATGGTTTTATAGTAATGCATTATGTGTGTTTGTCTGAATAAAGATGTATACCTTTTGATTTTTTTTTATACAATTAGGGGAGGAGGTGTATCAAAACCTGTGTAGAGGAAATGTGCAGTTGCCCATAGCAACCAATGAGATTGCTTCTTTCGTTTTTAAGAAAAAATGAAAGAAGCAATCTGATTGGTTGCTATGGGCAACTGTTGAACTTTTCCTCTACACAGCTTTTGATAAATCTCCCCCCCCCACCCAAAAAAAACACCATTCACACGTCTTTTTTTTGGCCCTTTTCTTTTGACTCTTTCGTTTTTTCATCCTTTTTTATACTGCTGCATCGGAATTTCTATACAGAATTTTTCTGCCAGATTCTACTCAGAAATTCTTCAGTGTGAAGGAAGCCTAAGGCTAGGTTCACACGGCCGTTTGCATCCGACCTGTTAAGGGTCCAATCGGCTCCTTTTTTTTTTTTTTTTAAGCCGATCAGACCCTGAAATGGTTGGATGCAGATGGCTATTACCAGGTCCCGAATGACCCTATTCACTTGCATGGGGTCCGTGAGTGACCCGGTAATTTTACAGGATTTTAGCGGAGAAAAAATTGAGCTTGCACTATTTTTTTCCCTTCTAAACTCCCGTCCTTTGGGCCAGATTGCCAACTGAACTCAGAATAGCAATCCGACGGCAATGTAAACGAGGCCTTAGGGTGCGTTCACATGCTCTTTGTTTTTGCTGGTTTTCCGCTGCGTATTTGAAAGGGGGCGGGCTCTTCTCGGCTGTCCGCAGCAGATTTTCCACGGAGGAATTTAAGCTGCGGAAAATCCGCCGCAAGCCCCATTGAAGTCAGTAGGGACTGCGGCGGATTTTCCGCAGCATAAATTCCGCCGCGGAAAATATGCTATGGACAACCGAGAAGAGCCTGCCCCTTTCAAATACGCAGTGGAAAACCCGCAAAAACAAAGAGCGTGTGAACGCACCCTGAAGCATACAGTTTTTTTCATGCCAAAAAGAAGCAAAAGTTGTTTCTGTTTGTAGCCCCTGGCAGTGTTCCCCAACCAGTGTGCCTCCAGCTGTTGCAAAAGTCCAACTTGCTTGTGGGCTTGCTGGGAGTTGTAGTTTCGCAACATCTGGAGGCACACTGGTTGGGAAACACTGGTCTATGGCGTTGACTCTCAGCTTAATTACCGGTACATGTTTCCTAAATGAGGTATAAACCCGTATTGTTATGTCAAAACACATTCCATCCCTCCTTCCCTTCTAAGGCCACATTCACATGGCGGAATTTCCCAACATGTCAATACTTTCTCCGGAATCCGTCTGGAAATGTATTGCCATCTATGGAGACGGCTCATTCTCAAGTTGCAGCTTGTTGTGCCAGCGCCTCATGTCCCATATGAATGGGGCCTTAGTGTCAGACTTCACTGTAATTCTGGCATTCTATTCATATAAGTCAGAAAGCTCCGGAACAACAGGAAAATACCATATTTTTCGTCATATGGGACACACCGGCGTATAAGACGCACCCAATTTTTAGGGGCAAAATCTAAAAAAATTAAGATTTTGAACCCAATAGTGGTCTTCAACCTGCGGACCTCCAGATGTTGCAAAACTACAACTCCCAGCATGCCCGGACAGCCAACGGCTGTCCGGGCATGCTGGGAGTTGTAGTTTTGCAACATCTGGAGGTCCGCAGATTGAAGACCACTGCATAGGAGGTAATACTCACGTGTCCCCGCCGCTCCGGACCTGTCACCGCTGCCCCGTCGCTCGGGAACGTCTCTGCTGCCGGCCGGGTATCCTCGCTCTCCGTCGCCGCCATCACGTCGTTACGCACGCCGACGCACGTACGCAACGACATGATGACGAGGAAGGAGAGCGCCGGTCTTACAGGGGATCCCTGAACGGAGAAGACACCGAGGAGACAGGTAAGGTCCCTCCCGGTGTCCTGTAAGCACTAACCCGGCTATTCAGTCGGGCTGTTCGGGACCGCCGCGGTGAAATCGCGACGGTCCCGAACAGCCCGACTGAACAGCCGGGTTAGTGTCACTTTCCCTTCAGACGCGGAAGTCAGCTTTGATCGCCGCGTCTGAAGGGTTAATACAGGGCATCACCGCGATCGGTGATGTCCTGTATTAGCCGCGGGTCCCGGCCGTTGATGCCCGCAGGGACCGCCGCGATAAGGGTGTATTCGCCGTATAAGACGTACTGACTTTTCCCCCCCAGTTTTGGGGAAGAAAAAGTGCGTCTTATACGGCGAAAAATACCCTAGGTCCACAAGGATAAGTGAATGCCTGAAAGTTCTAGAATAAGCATTGCTGTATTCATAGCCTATGGCAGTGTTTTCCAACCAGGGTGCCTGCAGCTGTTGCCAAACTACAACTACCAGCATACCTGGACAGCCAGAGGCTGTCCGGGCATGCTGGGAGTTGTAGTTTTGCAACAGCTGGAGGCACCCTAGTTGGGAAACACTGGCCTATGGCGATAGGAGGCCAAGGCTCCTGGTTGTCTATAACTAAAACGGTCAAAATTTACCCACCAGGTCCAACATTCGGGTTTATGACGAAAAGGTTAAAAGCGATAAAGTATTTCCCCTCATTGATTTTAATTGAACGTGGCGAGACTTGAGTGGAACTGAAGCAGATCACCTGATCTTGGAACGCTTTTCGAAGCTCCCAGCCACCGGTCTATTATATGCCTAATTATAATAATGAATAGTACATGGATTGTAACAATACACAGAGCTCTAGGACATTTCCCCACAGATTAGCGAGTTATGTAACGCAGACGCACGGAATAGAAAGAGTCTGGATCGCTTACTGACCTGGCAATGACAATGAATTTTTTTCCTTCCTGCTCTATAGAGACAAATGCACTTAAAATAGAAACACACACAAAAAGAATTTACCTGAATAACTGCAATGCTGCAAAATGTATTTCATCTATGGGATTGTCTATTTATTATATTTATTTATTCATTTATTTCTTAATGTTAGTAATCAATTAATTTGTTTTTAAAGGCAACATGCTCATTTTCCAAGTTCACATGTGGAATTATAAGGGCTCGTTCACACAGACGTATTTCACGCTGCTGATCCGCCGACGATGGACCTTACAGTGTGGCCTCCATCTGTGTCTGCTCATAGCGGCAATCCTCTGCTACGAGCAGACACACTGTGATGTGCGAGTTGCCACGCGAATGCGCAGTATACTCGCGCACATCGCGGCTGCTCTCAGCCTAGCTCAGGGAGCAGGCGGAACGGCCGCGAATTGTGCGAGTATACTGCGCATGCGCGTGGCAACCTGCACATCACGGCGTTTATGCTCGTAGCGGCGGATTGTCTCTATGAATAGGCACAGATCAAGGCAACACTGTAGGGTCCATCGTCAGTGGATATGAAGCATCAAATACGCTGTGGATCCGTCCGTGTGAACGAGCTCTAATGCAGGATTTCACGATAAAGGACTTTGAGAATTTAAAATAAATAAATAAATACAAAAAATAACCTGAATAATTGCAATGCTGCAAAATCCATTTCATCTATAGGATTGTCTATTTATTTAATTAATTAATTAATTAATTTATTTTTAAAGGTTACTGCAACAATTCAGGATTGCAGGATAAAGGACTTTGAGAATTAAATAAATTTAAAAACCGGAATATTTGCATTGCTGCAAAATGCATTTCATCTATGGGTTGTCTGCCTATTTATTTTATGTATGTATGTATGTATGTGTTTATTTAATTAATGTGATTTGATTTATTTGTTTGTTTAATTTGACTTTATTTATTTATTTATTTATTTAATTTAATTATTTATGTATTTATTTATTTATTTTATTTAGTTTTATGCTTTTATGTTTTAATTTATCTTATTTATTTATTTTATTTATTTATTTATTTATTTAAAGGCATTGCACGCAAGTTCCAAGCTCACATGCAGAATCTTGACTATGGGAAAACTTGAATAAGTGCAATGCGGCAAAATGCATTTCATCTATGGGATTTTTTTATTTATTTAATTTGACTTTATTTATTTATTTTTAAGGCAACATGTTCCAAGCTCACGTGTGCAATCATAATGCATGATTTCTGGATAAAGGACTTTGAGAATTAAATAAATAAAATAACCTGAATAATTGCAATGCTGCAAAATGCATTTCATCTATGGATTGTCTGTTTATTTATTTTATGTATGTATATATGTATTTAATTTGATTTTATTTATTTGTTGGTTTAATTTGATTTTATTTATTTATTTAGTTTAATTATTTATGTATTTATTTTATTTTATGCTAATAATGTTTTAATTTATCTTATTTATTTAATTTGACTTTATTTTTTTTTTTTTTTTTAAAGCATTGTGCGCAAGTTCCAAGCTCACATGCAGAATGTTGACTATGTGAAAACCTGAATAAGTGCAATGCTGCAAAATGCATTTCATCTATGGGATTTTTTATTTATTTAATTTTATTTATTTTTAAGGCAACATGCACAAGTTCCAAGCTCACGTGTGCAATCATAATGCAGGATTTCAGGATAAAGGACTTTGAGAAAGAAAAAAAAAACAAAAAAGAAAAAGAAAATAAAAAACCCGAACATCAATGAAGTATTATTTTCAATTATCCCACAAATTGGAACAGAGAGAAGGAAAAATCAGAAAACAAAACCAAATTTTCTAAGTGCCTTGGATTTGTAGCTGGAAGGAAAAGTCCTTACAGATATTGACGTAAAGTTCTGAAAATAAGCAAAAGAACAGATGTATTGATTTTCGGTGAAGTCTGGGTGTAGAAAAGAAAAAGAATAAAGAAGTGCTCTTTGGCCGTTATGTCCAAATGACATCCCCAGTGGCCTCTTTAATGGTGGGGGAGGGGATGAGGCAGGTGTCTACCCCGGCACATGGATAGAACTGCCCTTAGGCTAGGGCTAATGGTATTGGCTGAGCTTGCTGTAAGCCTCTCTTTTTCTAATAGCCAACATTCCATGTGCAGGAAGACAGACAGATATTGATTGGTCCAAATGCCCTTGAGTTGACAACATCTGAAATGAAAATCCACAAGGCTAGCGCAAACTTTCTGCAAGTTCAATTTCTGGAATCTGATTATGACAGTAGGCTGAGAAAGCGTTCGCACATCTTAAAGGGTCCCGTCTTCTCTCAGGTTTATTAAAGTAATGGTTTGTTTGAAATAAAGGAGCAATAAAAAAAAAAAAAAAAAAAGCATAACAAAATAAAAAAAAAAAAAAAATAGTAATGTGTCCTATAGATTAATGTATGGTAAGTGGATGATGTACTGTATAATGATCTGGGAACATGCATACAAATATTGTCTTGTTGGGAAAGTATAGTCACAGGTTTATATTTATTTTAAAAATAAAAATAGTCATATAAACTTTAGCTAAAAAGTTCATAGTGTAATGGTGCCCACCCACCTTAAACTAATGTTGGTCCAACCCATCGCATCTGGGGGTTTGGCCGACTCTCTAAGGCAGTGTCTCCCAGCCAGGGGGCCTGCAGCTGTTGCGAAACTTAAACTCTCAACATGCCTGGACAGCCAAAGGCTGTCCAAGCATGCTGGGAGTTGTAGTTTCACAACAGCTGCAGGCAAACTAGTTGGGGAACACTGTTATCATAATAATAATTCCTTATTTTATAAAGCCCACATAGACTTCTCAGTGCTGTATACTCAAATTGGTCCCTGTCCCCCCCCCGTCTCTAAATTTACTTGTCTGTATGATTTGAAAACCAGAACAGCCACACAAACTTGGGGAGAACACACAAACTCATTGCAGATGTTTTCCTTGGTGAAATTTGAGCCTAGGACCCCAGGGCTACAAGGCAACAGTGCTAAACACTGAGCCACCATGCTCAATAGTCCTGGTTGTGAAGAGTAGGGTGGGGTGTAATGGATTTTTATCGCCCATCCCTATAGTTCAGTACCAGAGCAATCTGGTGGTAGCCTACCCCTGTTCATAGGGAAAACATGAACATTTGGTTATGCCAAACTTTTGTGTGCATGGAGAGTCTGGAGAGATAACTGTCTGCCGATTGAACGTTCGGCCAAGAGTTATCAGAAATGTATGGCCACCTTAAGAGTTGGACTTCTACAAATTATTTAACCCCTTAAGGACTCAGGGTTTTTCCGTTTTTGCACTTTTGTTTTTTCCTCCTTACCTTCTAAAAATCATAACCCTTTCAATTTTCCACCAAAAAATCCATATTATGGCTTATTTTTTGCGTCAGCAATTCTACTTTCCAGTGACATTAGTCATTTTACCCAAAAATTCATGGCGAAACGGAAAAAAAAATCATTGTGAAAAAACGCCATTTTGTAATTTTTGGGGGCTTCCGTTTCCACGCAGTGCATATTTCGGTAAAAATGACACCTTACCATCATTCTGTAGGTCCATACGGTTAAATAAGTACCCTACTTATATAGGTTTGATTTTGTAGTACTTCTGGAAAAAATCATAACTACCGTACATGCAGGAAAATTTATATGTTTAAAAATGTAATCTTCTGACCCCTATAACTTTTTTATTTTTCCACGTACAGGGCGGTATGAGGACTCATTTTGCGCCGTGATCTGAAGTTTTTAACGGTATGATTTTTGTTTTGATCGGACTTTTTGATCACTTTTTATAAATTTTTTAATGGTATAAAAAGTGACCAAAATACGCTTTTTTGGATTTTGGAATTTTTTTGCACGTACGCCATTGACCGTGCAGTTTAATTAAGGATATCATTTTATAGTTTGGACATTTACGCACGTGGCGATACCACATATGTTTATTTTTTATTTTATTTACACTGTTTTATTTTTTTTATGGGAAAAGGGGGGTGATTCAAACTTTTATTAGGGAAGGGGTTAAATGACCTTTATTAACACTTTTTTTTGCAGTGTTATAGGTCCCATAGGGGCCTATAACACTGCACACACTGATCTCTCATGCTGATCACTGGCGTGTATTAACACGCCTGTGATCAGTGTTATCAGCGCTTGACTGCTCATGCCTGGATCTCAGGCACGGAGCAGTCATTGGTCGATCGGACACCGAGGAGGCAGGTAAGGGCCCTCCCGGTGTCCTGTAAGCTGTTCGGGACCCCACGATTTCACCGCGGGGGTCCCGAACAGCCCGACTGACTAGCCGGGTTGCTTTCACTTTCGCTTTAGAAGCGGCGGTCAGCTTTGACCGCCGCTTCTAAAGGGTTAATACCGCACGTTGCCGCGATCGGCAATGTGTGGTATTAGCCACGGGTCCTGGCCATTGAAGAGCGCCGGGACCGTCGCGATGTGATGCGGGGTCGCAGCGCGACCCTGCTTCATATCGCTGGATCCGGAGCAGGACGTAAATATACGTCCTGCGTCATTAAGGGGTTAAGCACTGGCTTTGATAGTCTTGTGACCTATGCACATGGAAAAGGTGCCTGCATGGAATGGAATCCATAAAGCTTAAATGTTATCCCCTATCTATAGCATAGGACATAAGGGGGGATCAATGGGGGGTCTGCCAACTGGGCCCCCCCCACCAATCTGGAAAATGGATGACAATTGTCTCCTGAGTGAATGGCGTAGCAGCACTCAACCTTGAGTGCTTAACTCATCAATGTTCGGAAGTCCCATAGATGGTAAATGGAGCAGTGGCCGAGCATGTGTACTGTCAATCCATCCACTCAGGGGACATTTGACAATTGACCTCCATTATCTGGATCGCAGGGGGCGATGTGCGTGAATTACCACCAGTCAGCTAGTTATACTCTTTTCTGTAGATAATTATTAAAGGAGATATGAAGTAGTAATTTTTCAGAATCTGCTGTGCCCAGGCTGCAAAAAGTAACAAACTTTAACTCACCTTCCCACGTTCCCCCTGTCACACCGATATCGGTGCCCCGGTCCTCCGATGCTGGTCTTTTTCCTGCTTCCTGGGCACGGTGACTCATACTGCGCTCAGCGTATCATCGGCCACAGGGATGTCCCATCTCATCCCATGATAGGCTGAGCGCATGGTCATGTACCCAGCCGGGGCACCACCTTCTCCCTGCTGCCTGGGATCGTTACATGACGAGGACAAGACGAAACAATGCTGCGGATGGCTAAACGCTGAGCGCAGTATGACTTATCGTCCCCAAGGAGCCGGAAAAGACCAGCACCAGAGGATGGGGACACGGATATCGGTGCAACGGGGGAACGTTGGAAGGGGAGTTAAAGTTTGTTTTGTTACTTTTTGCAGCCCAGGCACAGAGCATTCTGAAAAATTACTACTACAGATCTCCTTTAACTTTAAATCTTATGATAACCCCTTTAAAGGGAAACTAACAACAGGTAAGTCCATACAACAGGGTGGGCCATTTATATGGATACACCTTAATAAAATGGGAATGGTTGGTGATATTAACTTCCTGTTTGTGGCACATTAGTATATGTGAGTGGGGAAACTTTTCAAGATTGGTGGTGACCATGGCGGCCATTTTGAAGTCGGCCATTTTGAATCCAACAAGAGGGTCATGTGACACATCAAATGTATTGTGAATTTCAAAAGAAAAACAATGATGTGCTTGGTTTTAACATAACTTTATTCTTTCATGAGTTATTTACAAGTTTCTGTTCAATGTGCTGCCCATTGTGTTGGATTGTCAATGCAACCCTCTTCTCCCACTCTACACACACTGATAGCAACACCGCAGGAGAAATGTTAGCGCAGGCTTCCAGTATTCGTAGTTTCAGGTGCTGCAAATCACGTATCTTCACAGCATAGACATTTGCCTTCAGATGACCCCAAAGATAAAAGTCTAAGGGGGTCAGATCGGGAGACCTTGGGGGCCATTCAACTGGCCCACGACCACCAATCCACTTTCCAGGAAACTGTTCATCTAGGAATGCTCAGACCTGACACCCATAATTTGGTGGTGCACCATCTTGCTGGAAAAACTCAGGGAACGTGCAGCCTCAGTGCATAAAGAGGGAAACACATCATCATGTAGCAATTTCGCATATCCAGTGGCCTTGAGGTTTCCATTGTTGAAGAATGGCCCCACTATCTTTGTACCCCATATACCACACCAAACCATCAATTTTTGTGCTCCAACAGTCTTGGAGGAATCTATTCAATGTGGGTTAGTGTCAGACCAATAGCGGTGGTTTTGTTTGTTAACTTCACCATTCACATAAAAGTTTGCCTCATCACTGACCAAATTCTTCTGCGTAAACTGAGGGTCCTGTTCCAATTTTTGTTTTGCCCATTCTGCTGCACCTGATACTACGGATACTGAAAGCCTGTGCTAGCCTTTCTCCTGTGGTGTTGCTATCAGTGTGTGAAGAGTGGGAGAAGAGGGTTGCATTGCCAATCCAACACAATGGGCAGCACATTGAACAGAAACTTGTAAATAACTCATGAAAGAATAAAGTTACATTAAAACCAAGCACATCATTGTTTTTCTTGTGTAATTCCCAATAAGTTTGATGTGTCCCATGACCCTCTTCCTATTGAAAAGACAAAGGTTGGATTCAAAATGGCCAACTTAAAAATGGCCGCCATGGTCACCACCACCCATCTTGAAAAGTCTCTCCCCTCACATATACTAATGTGCCACAAACAGGAAGTTAATATCACCAACCATTCCCATTTTATTAAGGTGTATCCATAAAAATGGCCCACCCTGTATATTACTGTATAACCCCTTTAGGTATTTATTTTACAGTTCCCTATAGAATAATTGAGTGGTCCATCCACGGAGAAGTTAGATGGGTACTGCCCTTTAAAAAAAAAAAAAAAACTTTTTATAAGTCAGAGATACATATGAAAAGTTTTGATCTGTTGTGTTCTGACCCTTCATTGGAACAATCCAAGAGAAGTGCAAACTTGGCACTTTCTCTCTTGACTCTGTGTGACGTGACCAAGACAATCTTATTATATGTCTATTGGAACATAATTGGAGATTTACCGTATTTATCGGGGTATACCACGCACCGGCCTATAACACGCACCCTCATTTTACCAAGGATATTTGGATAAAAAAAAGTTTTTTACCAAATATCCATGGTAAAATGAGGGTGCGTGTGTGCGCGTGTATACCCCGATACACCCCCAGGAAAGGCAGGGGGAGAGAGGCCGTCGCTGCCCGCTTCTCTCCCCCTGCCTTTCCTGAGGTCTAGAGCCCTGCTGCCGGCCCTTCTCTCCCCTGGCTATCGGCGCCGCTGCCCATTCTGTCCCCCTGACTAGGGGGAGAGAAGGGCCGGCAGCAGGGCTCTAGACCCCAGGAAAGGCAGGGGGAGAGAAGCGGGCAGCGACGGCCTCTCTCCCCCTGCCTTTCCTGGGGGTGTATCGGCATATAACACGCACATAGACTTTAGGCTAAAAATTTTAGCCTAAAAAGTGCGTGTTATACGCCGATAAATACGGTAAATGATTCTCAGAAAAGACCTACATCTTGTTGATATCTTCCTATTTCTGCACTGCCCTCAGAGGACAATAGGGGGGGGGGGGGGAGATACCATTGGTTTTACCCTGATTTTGTGGGGTAAATTTGTCGCACAGTTTGTCTCTGATCCTGTTTAGAGACTTTTGCTTTAGATTACTTTTTTAAAAAACACACATACCAAGTGGTGATTTCAGTTGTTATAATGCAGTGGTAAGAAATGTATCATGTTGGGTCTTTTCAGTTTGCCGCATCTTTTGGGGCAACTGCGCTAACGGAGGTGCAAATCTACACCAGTCCTCAATTGGCTTACAAACTGACTGTGGACAGCATTATTAAAAAGTCGCACATATGTCGCAGGGATTAAGAAGCCGCACATAAAGTCACAGAGGAATCACCATACATAGTGTAGTACTGAAGTAAGAAATGTCATCAGCACCAGATTTATCACCTGCCCTGCACCATGTAGTACATTAGGTTCAGATACACAGTTTCCACCACATGAATTATTGGAATAAACAGACGTTCACCTATTCCACTTTTCCTGAATACCTCCTAATGTTCTGATGCCAATTGATGTCATGCCATTGAAGCACAGGAACAGGGAGGGGTATCTGAACATCTGCTCTAGGGTCTGTAAATATGATGTGTTCTGTATGGGTTCTGTATTTTATAGTGGGTCTGGTCTGGGATCTGTACTCTTTAGGGATTCTGGTCCAGGAACCATATTTATTCAGGAGGTCTGTATTTAGAAGGTTTCTCCCAGAGAGTCTGGTTCTGCATCACTATTAACTCAGAGGATTTGGAAGAATTGTTATTTGTTTATGGGTCTGTATTTGCTTGTAGTATCTGTTTTGGGGTCTGTATGTGTTTAGCGGGTCTGATGTGTGGTTGTTTTTTATTTTATGGTGTTCTAAAGGTCGTCATAATCTATGTACTATTTGTGATTCAAATGTCACAAATTGTGGGCAATTGTCCTATAAAAATAGGCAGAACATAAGGCCCAAACATGTTTGCTTTTCTTTTTACTTTCCTTTTTGGAATGTCCCTGAAACACAAGTGCAATATTTAGTAAATTTACGTGGCCTGTAAATACAATATAAATATAGATTTGGTACCTGTTGTGCTAGCGTTCATCCTGGTGGGCATGGATGCTGAATTCACATGCCAGAACCTGTGCTCCTCTGCCCTCTCTTGTCTGTGTACTCCCCTTCCTGTGGGATGCACATGGGCTCCCTTCCTGTTTCGTGATATGCTCAGGAATAATTTGGGTTGCGCATACCTAAATTATTCCCCAACCTATAAACGTCAGGCACCTGGTATTTCAGTCACTTTCACTAACTACATAGTGCCTCAGCAATTAGGTTTTTCGTTTATTAGTGTTTCCTGCAAAGTGTTTCTTGTGCATGGTTTCCATTAAAGAGTGTCTCTCATGATCTTGTTAAATTTATAATTCTTACAGTTCACTGCCCTCATTATGATAAACCACCTCCTGCCTTTATTTCTATAATTTTTGTTTTTTGTTTTCTACCTTGATATTGCTCTGTGTTTTCTGCTCAGTAACAGTCAGATTCACAGACTGGGAAGGGGCGTTCCCCAGCAGGCGTGACATCATCTTAAGCCATACAGGGGAGAACTTCCTCCCTCACTCTGCTACACACAGCCCAAAACAGTTCAGTGTGAGATGAGCTATGATTGGCTAAGGCTGCACCCCCCCTCAGTACTCCAGACTGCATTTCCTGCTTTTGGACTTCTGCCAGGCAAGCAGGAGTCCAAAGTCTGTGCAAGAGATGGTGGGAAATTTGCTCTGACAAGTAGGGAGGCACCTAGTGACAGCTTTTTTAAACACAAATAAAACATAGAAAACTTCATTTAAAAAAAAAAAAGTACATAAGAAAGATTTTTTTTATTTACTATAGTGAGTGCAATAGCAAAAAATTGTTTCAATGAGATCGCCCATTTAAAGTGTATGGCCCTGGCTTGCCTTCTTGACCTTGTACTTGCCGGCTGTCTTGTACTCCCTTGTATGTCCTGTGTCTGACCTTGGCACATTTTTGATCTATTAATATGTGCCCTGACCTGTTGCCTGACTATTGATCACTCATGAACACTGCCAGCCCAAGACCTTGGACTGTACTCGGTCATCTTGGTTCTTCACATTGGTGTTTCCTGGCCCTTAAAGGGGTACTCTCCTGAAAAACATTTTTTTAACTCAACTGGTGCCAGAAAGTTAAAAACATCTGTAAATTACTTCTATTAAAAATCTTAATCCTTTCAGTACTTCCCAGCTGCTGTATGCTACACAGGAAGTTTTTTTCTTTTTGAATATTCATTCTGTCTGAGCACAGTGTTCTCTGCTGACACCTCTGACCATGTCTAGAGCAGAAGAGGTTTGCTGTGGGGATTTGCTTCTACTTTGAACTGTTCCTAAAATGGACAGAGGTGTCAGCAGAGAGTATTGTTGTCAGACAGAAAGGAAGTTCAAAAAGCAAAGAACTTCCTCTGGAGAATACAACAGCTAATGAGTACTGGAAGGGTTAAGATTATTAAAGGGGAACTCCGGTGGAAACAAGTGGAAAACAAATGTTTTCAAATCAACTGATGCCCGAAAGTTAAACAGATTTGTAAATTACTTCTATTTCAAAATATGAAGCCTTCCAGTACTTAGCTGTTGTGTACTACAGAGAAATTTGTGAAGTTCTTTCCAGTCTGACAGCACTGCTGACACCTCTGTCCATGTCAGGAAATGTCCAGATTAGAAGCATATCTCCATAGAAAACCTCTCCTGCCCTGGACAGTTCCTGACACGGACAGAGAGGTCAGCGGAGAGTACTGTGGTCAGACAGAAAAGAACTACACAAATTTCTCTGTAGTTTACAGCAGCTGATAAGTCCTGGATGGATTAAGATTTTTAAATAGAAGTAATTTCCAAATCTGTTTAACTTTCTGTCACCAGTTGATTTGAACACATTTTTTTTCCCCACTGGAGTCCCCCTTTAAATAGAAGTAAATTATAATTATAAAATCATATATAATTAATATTTATGGGATTAGTTAGGCTCAGTTATCTTGTGCTGGCCATTAATGTGCAGACTTCATAGTCATCAATATTGCCAAAGTTGCCAGGACAATTCTGCAACCTGGCCACAAGACATTTTAGAGCCATTCTCAGACATTTCAAAAGTGCTCGTCGGCAGGGGCATAACTTTTCCGATTTTGGAATGCTGGAAACTATGAGGACTATGGGGGAGATTTATCAAATCCTGTGCAGAGGAAAACTTGCCCAGTTGCCCATAGCAACCAATCAGCTTGCTGCTTTCATTTTTATGAAGGCCTGTGAAAAATGAAAGAAGCAATCTGATTGGTTGCTATGGGCAACTGGGCAAGTTTTCCTCTGCACAGGTTTTGATAAATCTCCCCCTATGTGGACAGATAGCAGATTTGCTGTCCTGTTACTAATTCTAATTCTGATAGATCCCATTGTATTACAATGGTTATTTTTTAGTTTTTTGCCATGGTTCGTGGTAAGAATAGGGATACAAACTATATTTTTATGTCAGAATACCAGACATACTGCATGTGCATATCATACACACATAGGCCCTCATTTACTTAAAAAATCGGGTTGTAAGTCTATCTTGCTTTCTTACCCGACTGCTTTTTTCCCCTGGTATTTATTATTATGTCGCATCCTGTTTGTCGCACGTGGGTTTTGTTGGTTTTGGTTTCTGACTCCTCTGAGTTGTCGGGAAAAAATCCACAACAATTCAACAAATTTGGGTTGGAAACCTTTATAAATAGGTGGGAAAGCTCAGAAATGTCGGGTTACGCCCCTTTTTCGGGTTTGGGAGAATCTACATCGGGTCCGTCGGGAAAAAATGTTGCATCGTGTCGCAGACTGGCGCACGATGTCTGCGACATGTCGCAGACAAAGATGCGCCAAAAAAACCCGACAAAAGAAGTCGGGTTTAGAATAGTAAATGAGGGCCATTGTCCATGATCAGATGGTATACAGCGCAGGAGAAGCATACAGGAAAATATTTCTACATATGAATTGCTTTGCAAGTATAAGTGTACTCTTAAAATTGTCATATAATATTCATATACCATGAACATAGAAGGGGTTCTAGTATCCAAGCTCAATGTATGACTTTACTTATATAGATATTATATTATTGTAAAACAATAATATCAATAATAAAAACATTCCCAGATATGGTTCACAATTCTGACATTTTAATTGGGCTTTAGACTTGTGAAGGAAGAATTCTTAGAAAATATAATAAATCCTTTAAAATGATCCTTCCTCTTCATATAGCTCCGGCAAGTATTTTCGTTTTATTAAACCATTACTCTTTTACTATAGCTATAATATACAACTTCAAAATACAACTACCACATAAATATCCAATATCTGTCCCTTAGAGGCAGCATGACTCCAGACATTTGTGACTGGTCCAATGTTATAGCTAGAATATGGCCTTTGGTTTTGTACTATATGGCTTCTAATGAATCCTTCATATTAATGGAATTGAACTACATTGTATCCTGGGTGAACTAACATAGTGCTTTAAGATGCGGAGGAGGGGGGTGAGGGAACCTTAAAAGAGACTTATCACAGAGACTATATGTTGTACCATTGGCGGGTAGGACCAAGACTGTTTGGGATGGCTATGAAATATTCAGTGCCAAATATCAACTTTGATGAAATGCTAAAGCAATAACCCAAGGAAGTATCACAATAAGCAAGCAAATAATTCTATCAAAGATGTGTCCTGCTGTAGAGAATAAAAAGGTATAGTGCTTGATACAATAGTTCTGTCTCATAAATTATGGAGAGTAACAAGGCTGGATTGACCCAAAGCAGCCTAGGTAAATGCCTACGGCTGGAACCATCTGGATTTCATCAGAAGGTTGTAGGAATGGAAATTGCCGTATAGTATCTGTACTACATCCTAGAAGCAAAAGAATTTATTGTGCTGAATGATATGCAGTAAGTCAGTAGTAAAATAGTTTTTCACCTTTAAAACCAAATTTTCTATATCCTATTTAGGTCAGGGCTTCATTTCAGCTTTTGGTAAAGCAACCTCAGCAACCATCATGATGGAGTCCTAGATTAGAAGGATTTAGGACATCTTGTTGGGGTCCTTAACCCCTCAAGGACCCAGCCCAAATATACCTTAAAGGGGTTCTCCGGTGCTTAAACATCTTATCCTCTATCCAAAGGATAGGGGATAAGATGCCTGATCGCGGGAGTCCCCCTTCTGGGGAACCCCGGGATCATGCACGCGGCACCCCGTTTGTAATCAGTCCCCGGAGCGTGTTCGCTATCACGCCCCCTCCCGTAGGCTTGCATTGAGGGGCGGAGCGGGACGTCACACGCCGGCGCAGGCGTGACGTCACACGCCGCCCGCCCTGTAGTTGCCGGTAATCAGTCCCGGAGCGACCACGCTCTGGGGACTGATAACAAACGGGGTGCCGCGTGCATGATCCCAGGGGTCTCCAGCGGCGGGACTCCCGCGATCAGGCATCTTATCCCCTATACTTTGGATAGGGGATAAGATGTTTAAGCACCGGAGAACCCCTTTAAGGACCCGGCCATTTTTGAACATCTGACCACTGTCACTTCAAGCATTAATAACTCTGGGATGCTTTTACCTTTCATTCTGATTCCAAGATTGTTTTTTTGTGACATATTCTACTTTATGTTAGTGGTAAAATTTTGCCAAAATCTTCATTTTTTACACTTGCATGTTCTTGTAGACCCAGTTTTTGAATTTATACAAGTGATAGTAGGAGAAAAAGCCCCCCAAAATTTGTAACCCAATTTAACTCAAGTAAGGAAATACCTCATATGTGTATGTCAAGTGTTCGGCGGGCACAGTAGAGGGCTCAGAAGGGAAGGACCAACAATGGGATTTTGGAGAGTGAATTTTGCTGAAATGGTTTTTGCGGGGCATGTCACATTTAGGAAGCCCCTATGGTGCCAGAACAGCAGAAAACCCCACATGGCATACCATTTTGGAAACTACACCCCTCAAGGCACGTAACAAGGGGTCCAGTTAGCCTTAACACCCCACAGGTGTTTGACAACTTTTCGTTAAAATCGGATGTGTAAATGGGAAAAAAAATATTTTTTCACAAAAGTGCAGTTTTTTCCCCAAATTTACCATTTTTACAAAGAGTAATGGGAGAAAATGCCCCCCCCCCCCAAATTTGTAACCTCATCTCTTCTGAGTATGGAAATACCCCATGTTAGGACGTAAAATGCTCTGTGGGCAAACTACAATGCTCAGAAGAGAAGGAGCCACATTTGGCTTTTTGAAAGAAACTTTTGCTGAAATGGTTTTTGGGGGGCATGTCGCATTTAGGAAGCCCCTATGGTGCCAGAACAGCAAAAAATACCCACATGACATACTATTTTGGAAACTACACCCCTCAAGGAACGTAACAAAGCATACAGTGAGCCTTAACTACCCACAAGTGTTTGACGACTTTTTGTTAAAGTTGGATGTGTAAATGAAAAAAATTTTTTTTTTAAATAAAATGCGTTTTTTTCCCTACATTTTACATTTTTACAAGGGGTAATAGGAGAAAATGACCCCCAAAATTTGTAACCCCATTTCTTCTGAGTATGGAAATACCCCATGTGTGGACGTCAAGTGCTCTGCTGGTGAACTACAATGCTCAGAAGAGGAGGAGCGCCATTGAGCTTTTGGAAAGAGAATTCATTTGGAATGGTAGTCAGGGGCCATGTGCGTTTACAAAGCCCCCTGTGGTGCCAGCACAGTGGACCCCCCCCCACATGTGACCCCATTTTGGAAACTACACCCCTCACAGAATTTAATAATGGGTGCAGTGAGTACTTACACCCCACTGGCGTTTGACAGATCTTTGGAACAGTGGGCTGTGCAAATGAAAAATAAAATTTTTCCAAAAATCTGTCAGACACCTATGGGGCGTAAATTCTCACTGTACCCCTTATTACATTACATGAGGGGTGTAGTTTCCAAAATGGGGTCACATGTGTCCATTGTTCTGGCACTATGGGGGCTTTGTAAACACACATAGCCTTCAATTCCGGACAAATTTTCTCTTCAAAATCCCAATGGCGCTCCTTCTCTTCTGAGCATTGTAGTTCGCCCGCAGAGCACTTTACATTCACATATGGGGTATGTTCTTACTAAGAAGAGATAGGGTTACAAATTTTGGGGGGCTTTTTTCCTATTTTCCCTTGTGAAAATGAAAAATTTAGGGTAACACCAGCATTTTTGTGAAGAACATATTTTTTTTCCTTTTCCCATCCAACTTTAATGAAAATTCGTCAAACACCTGTCGGGTGCTAAGGCTTACTATACCCCTTGTCATGTTCCGTGAGGGGTATAGTTTCCAAAATGGGGTCACATGTTGGTATTTATTTTTTTGCGTTTATGTCAGAACCGCTGTAAAATCAGCCACCCCTGTGCAAATCACCAATTTAGGCCTCAAGTGTACATGGTGGGCTCTCAGTCCTGAGCCTTGTTGTGCATCCGCAGAGCATTTTACGCCCACATATGGGGTATTTCCGCACTCAGGAGAAATTGCGTTACAAATTTTGGGGGTCTGTTTTTCCTTTTACCACTTGTGAAAATAAAAAGTATGGGGCAACACCAGCATGTTAGTGTAAACATTTAAATTTTTTTACACTAACAGGCTGTTGTAGCCCCCAACTTTTCCTTTTCATAAGTGGTAAAAGGAAAAAAAGCCCCCCAAAATTTGTAGTGCAATTTCTCCCGTGTACGGTAATACCCCATATGTGGCCCTAAACTGTTTCCTTGAAATACGACAGGGCTCTGAAATGAGAGAGCGCCATGTGCATTTGAGGACTAAATAAGGGATTGCATAGGGGTGGACATAGGGGTAGTCTACGCCAGTGATTCCCAAACAGGGTGCCTCCAGCTGTTGCTAAACTCCCAGCATGCCTGGACAGTCAGTGGCTGTCCAGAAATGCTGGGAGTTGTTGTTTTGCAGCAGCTGGAGGCTCCATTTTGGAAACACTGCCGTACAAGACGTTTTTTAATTTTTATTGGGGGGACAGTGTACGGGGGTGTATATGTAGTGTTTTATCCTTTATTATGTGTTAGTGTAGTGTAGTATAGTGTTTTTAGGGTACTTTCGCACTGTTTTAGTTACGGTGAGTTTCCCGCTAGGAGTTTGCGCTGCGGCAAAAAATTTGCCGCAGCCCAAACTTGAAGCAGGAAATTTACTGAAAACCTGTCCGTGTAAATGTACCCTGTACATTCACATGGGGGGGGGGGGGCAAACAAAACTACAACTCCCAGCATGTACTGACAGACCGTGCATACTGGGAGTTGTACTTTTGCAACAGCTGGAGGCACACTGGTTGGAAAACCTTCAGTTAGGTTCTGTTACCTAACTCAGTATTTTCCAACCAGTGTGCCTCCAGCTGTTGCAAAACTGCAACTCCCAGCATGTTCTAATCACCGAAGGGCATGCTGGGAAATGTAGTTATGCAGCAGCTGGAGGTAGCCAACTACAACTCCCAGCATGCCGAGACAGCTGTTTGCTGTCTGGGCATGCTGGGATTTGCAGTTTTGCAGCATCTGGAGGGCTACAGTTTTCAGACCAGTGCACAGTGATCTCCAAACACTGACCCTCCAGATGTTGCAAAACTACAAATCCCAGCATGGCCAGACAGCAAACAGCTATGTGGGCATACTAGGAGTTGTAGTTTTGCAACATCTGGAGGGATATAGTTTAGAGACCACTGTATAGTGGTCTCAAACTGCAGCCCTCCAGCTGTTGCAAAACTACATATTCCAGCATTTCCAAACAGCTGTCTGGGCATGCTGGGAGTTGTAGTTTTGCAACATCTGGAGGGCTAGAGTTTAGAAACCACAGTCTCAGATTGTAGCCCTCCAGATCAACTTACCGGCTTCTGTAGGATCCCGGGAGCCGTCCTCTTCTGACGCACGTCACGCCGCCCGCCGATCACCATCGCCGCAGCCTCGGTAAGTGGACGTCGGCGCTCAGTCCCCTTCGTTTCCCCATTCTGCCCTGCCTATTGTGGGTGGGCAGGACGGGGAAAACTTAAGTTAACCCCTAACCCCCCCGCCCTCGATCTGCTATTGGTCGTCGCCTCTGACGATTAATAGCAGACCAATAGCAGGGATAGGAGGGGTGGCACCTCACTCCTATGCCTTAAGGGGGATCGTGGGTGTCTTAGACAACCGCAATCCCCCTTATATTCCGGGTCACAGGGTCACCATAGACCCGTATGACCCGGAATCGGCGAAATTCGCAAGTGTGAATTCACTTGCGATTTGCGCCGATCGCCGACGGGGAGGGGGGTCTGATGACCCCCCTGGGTATTTGTGCGGGGTGCCTGCTGATTGATATAAGCAGTCACCCCAGTCCGGTCCCTGCCCGGCGCGCGGAAACGCCCTGGGTCCTTAAGTACCAGGGTGTCAAGGCGTATCCATACGCCCTAGGTCCTTAAGTGGTTAAAGGGGTACTCTGTTGCTAGTCATGGACTGTGGGGGTCTGGCCACTGGGGACCCCTGTGATCTCTGCAGCAGCACCCCAGTTATCTGGTGATGACTGACAAACACAGCCGCTACACCCCCACCATTCATGTCTATAGGAGGAGGCATGACAGCTGTGTACTAGCTGTGACGCCCCCTCACATAGACATGAATGGAGGGGGCGTGATGATCATCGAAGCCCCAGGCTTCCATGACTGTAACGCTGAAGCTCTGGCCTGGAGATCATGGGGAATCTCTGCGGCTGGACCTCCCATTATCAGACATGTTATCCCCTATCCTTTGAATAGGGGATAACATGTCTAGGGGCGGAGTATCCCTTCAACAATAAAAAAAAAAGTTATTAATATTTCTAATGTACTTTTTCCATTAATTCTTAAATGGGCACTGTCATTTGCAAAAAACGTTTTATATAATGTAGATAATAATGTTATATGTATATTTATATTGATTAAAAATGTGTCTATTTTTAGGGGTGAAAAAATGCTCTAGGGGTCCCTTCACTGTTCAGAACACTGTCTTGTCCTTGCAGCTACTGTCTAGGTGTCTTGGTTGGGACAAAATACAGAAAGTGTGGACAGGAGTCACAGGACACTTAGGGCTCTGTGCATGCTCCTGGCTTGTCAATCAGCCAGCTGTGTGAGCCGGGGCGTTTCACAGAGCTTCCGTGTACAAAGCAAACAGGTATCGTCTCTGAAGAATGAGGGAGGAAGTTCCTACATGAGATGTGAAGGCAAGCAAGGGAATGCCTCCTCCTCCTCAGTGAACTGAATGCAGTAAAAGCAACAAAAAGAAGCGAATTAGGAGCCATAAAAGAATGAAAACCAGGATAGCACATGAATTGGATCAGCACCAGGAGTAAGCCTGGAGCATTATTATTATATATTTTTTTTATTCTCATGACAGGTACACTATAATGATTTCCAAATTCTCAGTATGCAAACATTGAATTGTAAACTTCATTGTTTGCTTCTAGAGCCGCTCACATGCATATTTGTTACATGGATTTTAAAAGATCAGCATCATGAGCCCCAAGGCACATGCTCACCCCCTTAGCCCATCAAACATATATATTCAAGATATTGTGGCTAGTACATAACTTAATACACCTCCTCATCTATAAATTGTGCATGGCTATTACTTTATTATGAAACCTGTACTTACAGATATCTTAGCCCTGCTCCCAAATAATTTGTCCCATCATAAACAATAATGTATAAGTATAACATACATAACAGGATATCTCTGAATAATACAGTCGTGCATTTCATATAATATTATATTACTATACGAATGCAAAATAATGCTGCTGTACCATGATCACATACATCTACCACAAAGACTAATATTACTAATACTATCACTATAAAGTGCCCATATAATGGTCATATAACATTACTACACTTGCACTTTGATTTGTTTTATTATTCTGTAGGCCTCATAGAAGTAATTACAGTGCTGTTACATCCAGTGACTACTAGTGATGTCTTCCACTGATCGTACACATTCACTTCACCTTTTCTTCTCTATCTGGCCCAGACCACAATAATGACTTATCCCCACCAGAGGCTGTCTTTGTAGAGTTTACTGCCCCCTTAAAGGAGTATTCTCTGGTGGAAAACATTTTTTTTTTAAATCAACTGGTGCCAGAAAGGTAAACAGATTTGTAAATAACTTCTATTAAAAACCTTTATGCTTCCAGTACTTATTAGCGGCTGTATATTACAGAGAAAGTTCTTTTGTTTTTGGATCTCTTTTTTTTTTCCTGTACACAGATCTCTGCTGACACCTCTGTTTGTACCAGGAACTGTCCAGAGCAGCATAGGTTTGCTATCGGGATTTGCTCCTGTTCTGGACAGTTCCTGATATGGACAGAGATGTCAGCAGAGAGCACCGTGGACAGAAAAAACTTTGTTTAACTTTCTGGCACCAGTTGATTTAAAAAAAATGTTTTCCACCAGAGTACCCCTATAATGTACCACATGGAAATATGTCTTCCTTAGTAACTCCATAGTAGTACTGTCACACACAGAACTGATACACCCTTGTGCCCTCACATAGTAATTGATGCACACTGTGTGCCCCTTTAATTCTTAAACACAGTAAAAGTGCCCCCAGTAACAGTGTCAACTTATTGCCTTCCACAGCAATAGTGCCCACAGCTAAGTAATAGTGGACTCTGAACGCCCTTATTTAGTAATGGAGATCTCTTAGTGCCTCAACTCTAGTGACATCCACTCAGCAAAAATGCCCATTAGTATCCTCACTCAATAATAACATCCCATAGTGCTCCCACTCATTAAAAAATACCCCTTAGTGCCCCCCATTTACTAATAATGCCCCTTATTGCCTCCATTCAGTGGTAAACTCCTCTTTGTGCCTGACACTCAATAAAACTTCCCCACTAAAAATAAAGCCCCTTTGTTTCTCTTAGGCCCCTGTCACACTGCCGGTATGCCCCGTCAAATATGGCCATCAAACTCCCCCTTTTCTTTTTTACAGTTTGACGGCCGTAATTTCGACGGGTCATATCGGCCAATAACGGGTCCCTATGGACCCCATTATAGTTGGGTGCTGTTATTGCTGAGAGAATAGCAGGAGAAAAACCAGGCACTATTTTATCTCCCGCTATCCTCGATCCTAAAATAACGGGCTTCAAACTGCCAGAGACAACCACAGTGTTAATGTAGCCTTACTCAGCAATTATGCACTTTAATCTCCCCAATTAAGCAATGAAGCCCCTTCGTTTCCCATTACTTAGTAATGGTGCCCTCTTAGTACCCTCACTAAATAATGGTGCCACCTTAGTACCGCCAGTTAATGTCAATGCCTCTTAGTACTCCAACTTAGTAATGGGGCCCCCTTAGTACCCCTACTGAGTAATGGTGTCTCCTGAGTGTTTTCACTCAGTAGATATGAGGTGGATTGATGTAAGATACAGAAATATAGTCAGTATTATTATTAGTTAATTTTCTATATATAGGTTTAATCTACATTTATCTAACTACTCCTATTTCCCATTGTCCTATGCATAATCTGTCAAACTGCATCCTCAGTAGTATTGCGCTACATATTTAGCATTTTCTGCATCCTCCAATGAATCCGAGGTGTCTATTTGACTGAATAAAATCCCATCTCAGCTTGATACAGTCGACTATAATAAAAACATCCAAGGGCGTTATAAACATTTTTTATTTATACTATATACATAATATTAGATATACATATGGGGTTCTTGTGGCATCCGGTCCCTGGTGGCCGCTTTAATGAGTAAATCACAGTAAATTAGAGATTACCTCTGGATAAACTTTTTTTTTTTGCTTTACTCCGCTAAGCATCCGAGGGCTGTTTCCTTCCCTATTATTTGATACACACTGACCTCTCAAGTGCATTGCTGCCCCGAGGGCTCATGGTAGTCCAGCAACTGCTAAAACCCATGGGTTTCTAATATTCTCCTACATTTGCCCTTAACACTGAGAGTATCACCATTAGCCGCAGCTCCACTGGTGCTCATTAGAGCTGATCAATAAAGACTTACGCTAAGAATACCGCTTCCACGGCTTATGGAGACTTCTAGGAAAGCTCAGGCGATAAATGGCTGCTCTCTGCAGTCAGATACTTTTATTTACACAGTCTTCTATGGGTGAGAAAAAACACATTTTAATATTTGTGTAGGAGTTCATTATAAATTACTAATTTATAAATGTATTGTTTACTCAAAACAATATATTTTTAAGCAATGAATGCACAAAAAAATATAAAATTATATAAATGCAAAAATACGTTCTATTATAATCTTTTGCAAAAGTATGCCAGCATGGTGGCTTAGTGGTTAGCAGTGCTGGGGCCTTGGGTTCAAATCCTACTAAGGACAACAATAAATAAATAAAGACTTAAAAGTATGCCAAAAGTCAACTAATTTTGTTAGGATTGCAAATAACAAACAAACTTGTGTTGCAAAGGAGCAATTTTAAAAATAGATTTTGCATAAGTGTTAAACCCCTTCATGCTAGTACTTGGCAGAATCAGTGTTTGCTGCAATAAAAAAATTCTCTTTCTGCTAATTAAATGGGCACTGTCAGAATCAAAAACTTTTTATATGTTGTAAAAAATTGTCAAAATATAAACCTTTCTAACATACTTAATATTTTTATGACCTTTTTATTGAAATCATTCCTTATATATAAAAACCACTAGAAGTCCCAATACCACCCAGAACATAACAGCATCATCTTTGTCCCAGCTGAAGCACAGGCTGGGTCAAAGCCCAGGAAGTGAGGGTCGGACTGGCACTCCTTTGTGCTCACCCCTGCCCTGTCTATACGATTTCTGTCTGAACACAGAGAGGAAGAGATTACAGAGCAGCCTGCAGTGATTGGATGAAGAGACCCAACACAACAAAGCAGACTCAGGGAGAAAGTGAATGCATGGTGAGTGAGGGCGGGCTTAGTGCATGCCTCACATACACCCCTTCCTGGGCAGTAGATGTCAGAATGAGTGAGCAGCAGAACAGAAGGATTTGTGAGCCAAATACAGAAGCTAGACATAAAAAAGACATGTTAAGCATCTGCATGACCTAGGGAGTAACATACTGCATATAAGCATTATTTTTTTCTCCGGTATGACAGCTAAACTTAAAAGGTCATTTGCATCAGTATACGCGCGACACATGCAACAGCAGTGAATCTGAGGAGGCAAAGCTACAGGGGGCAGTAGAGAGCAGTAACCTGAACCAATGAATAAACAGGGGGGGTGTCTCAGATTAACTAAGGCTCCCTGTAAGCACTAAAGGTAAGCTGTAGTCACTGTTCACAATTCTTTAATGCACGCTTGTGGACTTCAATTTTCAAATTGTTCAACAGATTCTCAATTGTAATAAAAAACTAAATAAATTTAAAAATTAATGATTGCTATACATTTCTTATTGTGGTGTCCCAGCACCAATGGCTGTCCTGTGGCTTTGTACTACTTTGGGCAGCCTGGCAGCACAACTGTTGGGCCCACCAAAAGACTTCTTGTTATATTAATTATGTTATGCACTTTATTGTGACGTGAGATATTTTAATAAATTAATTTAGTTGTTGTTACCCCAATGAATGTTATTTATGTGTTACTGTGTCTTTAAGCAGAGGAGAAGTGTACCACCATGTGACTCTGCCTGCCAATGGGAACCCCTAAATTCTAGTCCTTATAGTGTAGTGGGGGAAGAAGTTGCCCCAGTTGAGCCTAGTGCTAAGTCTGAACAAGTGTGGTAAAGGTGTAAGGTGTGTTGTGTGCTTAGATGAAGGCCCGGATCAAATATATTCTATCTAATCATTCTGCAAAGATCACCAGCACGGTGGAAGGTCATGCCCTGGCGGAGAAGACTACAATACCCTGACAGTACTCTAGCTACCAGGATCAGTCTACAAGTCTAACAAGTCTGTATCAAGATGTTTAGTGAAAGCACCACAAGTCCCAGCAAGGCAACAGGGCTCCCAAGGAGTTATGCTGCATCCTCTCACTCTGCACCATACAGCCTATGTAATACCATCTGCACCCAGCTCAGTGAAGACAGTTATCCGTGACCTGAGGTAGGTGTATCCTTTACTCCCGTGTCTGGCCCAGGAGAATCTGTCTCCAACCTCGGACCGTGTATAGGCTAATGGTGCCCTGGCGTCACAAAGTGATAAGGTATTTCCCTACACCACCCGTAGGCAACAGAGCTCCCAAGGGGTTGTGCTGCATCCTCTTACTCTGTACCATACTGTCTGTGTAATACCATCTGCACCCTGCTCAGTAAAGACAGTTATCCATAACCTGACGTTGTTATGTTCCTTTACTCCCGTGTCTGACCCAGGAGAATCTGTCTCAAACCTCGGACCGTGTATAGGCTAATGGTGTCCTGGCGTCACAAAGTGATAAAGCATTTCCCTACACCACTTTATCACATTATCAGTTTTAAACCATCTGTTAAATACACAATGGCTAAAAAAATTGTGGGGTCGCTTCCATTGTTTCTTATAAAACGTAATTATTTTGTAAAAGGAACCAGGCGGCATCAGTAGTGCAATTGTGTGTAACGACACTGATGGATTTTCCTGGGTCCTAACTATTGCTCTCCGTACTCAGATATCTACAGAACTTATGGTGGGGCAGAACAGTGGGATCAGTCAAGAGTCGTGTAAGAGTTCAATGCATGCTCTTATCAAACCTTAGAAGAATAAACAAATGGCAAATTACCATTGCATATGGCAAATCTGAGTAGTAGTCTTTCACAGAACAGTAGTCTTGCAGAATGGCTTAGATAAAGTGCAGACAACAAACACACAACAGGAATACACTAGTTAAAGGGGTACTGCACCCCTAGACATCTTATCCTCTATCCAAAGGATAGGGGATAAGATGTCTGATCACAGGGGTCCCGCCGCTGGAAACCCCCACAATCTCTCCTGCAGCACCCCATGTCATCTGGTGCACGGAGCGAACTTCGCTCCATGCCTGATGACTGGCGATGCAGGGGCCGGAGGTTGGTGATGTCATGGTCCAGCCCCACTCATGGGACCCCCACGATCAGACATCTTATCCCCTATCCTTTGGATAGGGGATAAGATGTCTTGGGCCGGAGTACACCTTTAAATGTAATCTCTGACAACAACAGGACCAGAAACTATAAAGGCAAAATTCTGCAATGCACCAAAAAAACTCCCAAATCAAATGCTAAAAACCCACATTGACATACTGGCAAGATGTAGCACATGGCAGCAGAGCATTAAATAGACTAAGGCATCACCTAAAACCAGGCATAACAAAAACCCGGCATGGACCCATTATTCCAGCAAAAAGTAACAACGAGCACTTGGGTGAATATAATGTGTTCTATTATACTGCTCCTGTATTTTAAAGTTTTTTGATGAAGACGTACGGATGAAGAAAAAGTTATTAAGAACACGAACTTTGTTGTACAAGGCAATTCTTACTGGATTATGTTACACTGAGGATCTGTGGAGGCTCAGGTGCACTACGTCACACACAGATGCAAACTTCACCCATACCTACTATTGCAGTGAGCAAAAAGTAACCCAGGAACCATTTAGGTTCAGGAAAGATGTCATGGTAGGACCTGAGTTTCAAACAAGAATACAGCTCTGATCCTTATATCTTGCTTCTTAGAGTGTCAAAGTGGGATGAAGGGAAGTGCAATCTAAAGGTCCTTACATCTTAGAGGCCCTCTGTATTCTCTTCTTTTTGCCCTTAGATGAATGTGGTCCCGGGGATACACCAGTTATTATGCCAGTTATATGTTGACAATATCACTAGTATCAATGAAAGTACTCTAGTATCATTTCAAGGTCTATCTTGGACACAAGCCTCAGCATAACCAATAAAAAGTGCATGAATTCGGCATGAAACTTCTCCTCCTCTGAGTGTAGAGGAGCTTGGTCCTGGCTGCATCAGTGAACATGTCAAACACATATCAATCAGTCACATCACTAATTGCAAAGAATGCAGATTGCACCTCAAGTAATTTGACATCAATTATTTCCGTAATTGAATGTGAGTCTTAATTTACATTGCTACAGTGTGTCCAATAATCAACTAATTCTTTCCACTTCCAACTTGTTATGAAGTATCTTATAATTTAACATTGCTGAAATGCTTCTGTAATTAAATATGATATTGCCTGAATGTCTTAAGATTCAGAAGAAGTTTTACAGTAATTGACACAGTAGTAATCTCCGGGCTCAAATGGAATTTTATAGCTTTGCAGCTAAATTATAGGTGACGTTGTTGAGACGGTGTTGAACGTAGTCACTTGTTTTGCTGTGAGTTGAGCAATTTTCGAAATTGGAATTGAGGACCTAGAATAGCTGCAGTTTATTGCATTAGCGTAGAAGTAATAAGTGTGTCTGTTTTGCTACCAATCATCAAATCAAGCTTCTGAGGGATCTATAGCTGACAAGGAGACAAATTACTATGAAGCTAGTTAAGGCATGACAGTAACATGAAGTCAATCTCTGTCCTATATTATCATGGTGTGTTAGATTCAAAATTCTGCATTAATTAAAGGTGTATTCCTATCTCAAACATTTGTAATATTTTCACAACATATGCCTTAAATGCACAATCAATGTAGTTCATTTAAAGAGCACATGTACTTATTTATTTTAAAAAAACTGTAAGGTTTTGTTACATTAACCCTTCAGAGTGGCAATAAGCTGTTATTGAGCCTCTAAGACCCCCCTCCCTCCTTGCTGCACAGCTATTTCCAATTCTCTCCATTTTATGGGGAAGAGGAAGAGCTGTTTTTTCCCCAGTAGTACACATACAGGCACTTCCTTTCCCTTACTTGTCTAGCCAGTCATGACATAGTGTCATGTCATGACATAGTGCTACTAAAAATGTATTGGGCTGAAAAGGCTAACACTGTGCTGGGGGATGGTTCACCCACTACTTTAAATATCATGTGATGGGAGAAGGGGTTACTGATGTACTGGTATGTGGGCAGAAATGAAAGAAACAGTAGCAGCATGGCAAGGAAAGGGTTACACTAAACAGTGAACTGCTGCTGCTAACTGCAAGCTAAAAGGAGGCTGTAGGGGATTACATTCAGGAGGCAGCAATGTCTACGCACAGTTGCCCAGAACTTTATTGGTCAGAGATAAGAGAGAAGCCTTTATGTACCTTTCAGGCACTGTGTAGATCTGCTGGAGAAGGCAAATGGGCTCACAGATCAGGTACAGATACCGGTCGATGTACACAGCACCAACTCTATTTTTACTGTACATAAAAATAGGTAAGCTCTGGTCTCTGTGCTGCTAGAGATGAATTTCCCCTACCCACCGGTGGTGAATATCAGATGGCAGAGAAATGAGAGATCTAGTAGCTAAAACTGTAGGGTCTTTTTTTCTGTTAATAAGCAGTAATTTTTGGTAAATATGGTGATTTACAAATATGTTAGGAATCCAATACGCTATCAAATGGAAGAAAGTTGTTTGGAACAACATTAACCATTTAATTTCTATGGGATTTATGGAAATGCTTTAAAACAACAGAAACACAGGCACCTTCGGCCACTGCAACCCAGCTGGATAGGCCCAGGGGCCCTCATCCTAGAGATAGGTGTGGGTTCCAGAGGTGGGATCCCCTGAACCAGAAACGTTCAAACTTGAATAAGACAACTATGAATTGTCTCTATTATCATAGTGTCTGCCATATCTGATACTTAATGCTTCCTTTTCTGATGTCCTATTTAACCCAGCAGCCTCAATCCTACTCACAGAGGTGCCCAGCAATGAAGCAAAGTTCACGCTGAATGAATATCTCATCTTTGCCTAGTTTCACGAAGCCCTGTGATTTGGAAAAAAAATAATTTGCATCAAAATTGCTTCTTTTTACTATTTGTTCCAAATGTTGCTTTAAAAATGCATTCCATAAGATAGTAATTGGCTGATATAATCTATTCAACCTCTGGGTTGTCTGGAATATAATGATACTGCTATGATGCATTTATTAGCTACTGTGAAGGAAGTTTTAAAGATTTCACACTCCTTGATTAGGCGTGCAATAGACTGAAATAATTGCTCATTTCCCAGACCCCTTGCTGTATAACTCTCTATGACCAGGGGGAAGTGACAAATGACTATCAAGGAGTCTGAATCCATTCAAACATATCAAAAGAAATGTGTTATCTAACTCAGAAATAATATACATCTTAAGAATACACTTGTATTTATGTTTCTTCTTTTTTTTCTGCCATCCCCCGGAGGCAGAGTTATAATATGGAGGAATAGTATACATATTTCCTTTTCATGAAATTTTAGCTTTCTCACAAATGGCTCACAGGGAACAGTCATGGGTAGCGAAGGTATACAAACAATCAAACCAATACAGAGGAAGACAAACCAACAGATAAATCAAAGTGAATAAGCCGAGGTCAGAACCGAATGGACTAGAGAGATGCCGAATCGATAAGCAAAGGGTTAACCAGGAAACACAACTAAAGTCAAAATGCCAGAATATAGGATACAATTCAGATAAGGCTAGCTTCAGAAATAACTTCTTTCACAGGCAAAGTGTATTAGCACACTGCAGGCTTCAATAGGAAAGCTGCAGGGTGTGGACTGAAAGAGGACACAGGATGGGCCAGAGAAAAACCAGACTGGATAGGCCAGGGTGTAGCTACAGCAACCACAAGCTTGCTAGAACCTAGAAGGGTTTAACCAAAACTGGGTTACAATTAGTTATGTAGACAATAATCTTCAATTTGCCTTGATGCTGTCTGGCCCTTTACATTTTGCTGTGTTGTGGCTAACTATTAGTTTGCTGTACATTAATATTTATTTGATGCGGTCACTAACTGCCCCTCTTACTAGCTACAAAGACTTAGAAGGTGTAACGGGTCAGGGCAGGTGGTGGATCATCTGGGCCTGTGTGGATGATGACGTGAGCCATGCCAGGGAGCGGAGTCTAAGGTGCTGCTGGTTTTCACCAGAGCCTGCCGCAAAGTGGGATTGTCTTGCTGGGGCAGGTGGCACCCAGGTCACTACCCCTGGCACGACTCATCCACACAGGTAGCTGGGAGGTGGCATGGCACAGAAGGAGACTGGCAGGATGTGGCAAGATGGCAGTAGGTCATGGCAGGCAACACAGGTGCAGGGAAGGTAAGGTAGCAAGGAACAGGTACACGGTAACAGGGACAGAGACTTTCACTATTGCACAAGGTAGCCAAAGATCCAGCAGGGAACCAAGGGAGGAACTGATATTTAAGGACAACGGGACAGGTGTAGACACTGGATTAATTGAGCACTGGCCCTTTAAGAGACAGAGCTCCTGCTTGCAGCACGTCCTAGGAGGCGGGAGCACACGCACCGGGGCTGTAAGGAGAGGCGGAAGATGAGGGAGGTGAGTGACGGGCTGAGATTCGCATGCGGGCGCGTCCCGCAATACGAATCCCAGCCCCACTGGCAGCGGGGACAGAAGTACAGAGCACTCACGGCCGGCATGTCCGGCCAGGGTGCAGGCGTCACAATACCCTCCCCCCCTTTGGAATTCAGAGAGTTCCCCACTACATGAGACCAAGGGGTTTCTGGAATGGGCAAAGGCTCTAAGGAACTTGCAGGCTTCTGTGGTGGAGTCTTCCGTCTTCTAAGGTGACCAACTGGCAAGGAAGAATGTCCCCAATGCAAGACTTTACGTCTGAGTTTAACAGGCACAGAAGATTTCACAGGGGGAACAAGGCAGTGATCTTGGCAATATTGTCCCCTACAAGTGATTTCACCAGATTTCCAGTCAAGTTGTGGAGAATAACGTTGAAGCCAAGGAAGACCAAAAAGAAGCTCCGAAGTACAATGTGGTAGCACATAGAACCCATTTTTTTCGTATGCAAATTTCCTACTTGCATGACGAGGGGTTCCGTGCGAAATTGCACCTTACAGTTCAGATTTTGTCCATTAACAGAAGAGATGTAGAAGGGCTTGGCAAGATGAGACACTGGAAGATGGTGTTTATGGACCTGGGAGGCACCAATAAAGTTACCAGCGGAACTGGAGTCCAAAAGAGCAGAAGAGATGAAAATGTCTTGGCAGAGGAAATTACTTGAATCGGGGTGGTCAAGCGAGGAGAGGTAATATTAACATCTAGGGAGGCCACTCCTACTTGTCCAAGTTGAGAGCGTTCTCCCAGACGTGGAGGAGGAATAGAACAGTCTTTGAGAAAGTGCACCAGACTGGCACAATATAGGCACAAATTCTCATTGCGTCAACAGGATTTTTCCTGATGCGTTAAGTAAAAACGGTCCACTTCCATAGCCTCTTCAGCAAGAGGCAAAGTAGAGAATAGGGGTGGATGTTAGAACACGGGAGCCAGACTAGGTAAACGCCGTGTTCAGGCAGGTTCTTTTTCCAAAGGAAGTTCTTCTTGCCTCTCAGAAAAATGCACATCAATTCGAGTGGCTAAATGGATAAGTTCGTTCAGGTTAGCCGGAGAATCTCGTGCAGCAAGAGCATCCATGATGCGAAAGGAAAGTCCTTTTTTAAAGGTAGCACGCAAGGCCTCGTCGTTCTAAGAAAGTTCAGAGGCAAGTGTGCGTAACTGAACTGTGTAGTCGCCAATGGAGGAGTTCTCTTGGCAGAGGTTCAGTAGAGCTGTCTCAGCAGAGGAGGCTCGCACGGGTTCTTCAAATGCATTGCGAAATTCTGCAAGGAAGGCTGAAAGGTTCAAGGAGACCGGGTCTCTATGATCCCAGGGAGGAGTAGCCCAGGCCAAAGCTTTTTCAAACAGTAGACTGAACACAAATGCCACTTTAGCACGCTCTGTCGGGAACAGATCCACCATTAGTTCAAGATGGATAGAACACTGTTTCACAAAGCCTCTACACAGCTTGTGATCTCCGTCATACTTAGAAGGCAAGGACAAACAAAGTTTGGTCCCAGGAGAAGCTGCAGATACAGGAGGAGGCTCAGGAATAGGTGGCTACTGCTGTTGCTGTTGTTGCTGCTGAGCGGCACAAAGCTGTTGCACCATGGCTGAGAGTTGATTCAGTTGTTGTGCCTGATGGGTTAACTGCTGCAACTGTTGAGCCACAATGGTGGGAAGATCCAAGACATCTGGCCAAGGCACCCCAGCGGGATCCATAGCCGGATCTTACTGTAAAGGGTTACGGCAGGTAGTGTATCCTCTGGGCCCTTGTGGATGATGACGTGAGCCCTGCCAGGAAGCGGAGTCTAAGGTGCCGCTGGTCTTCACAGAGCCCACCGCATAGCGGGATGGCTTTGCTGCAGCAGGCAGCACCCAGGTCGCTACCCCTGGCATGACTCGTCCACACAGGTAGCTGGGATGTGGCGTGGCACAGAAGGAGACTGGCAGGATGTGGCAAGATGGCAGTAGGTCAGGGCAGGTAACACAGGTGCAGGGATGGTAAGGTAGCAAGGAACAGGTACATGGTAACAGGGTCACAGACTTTCACTATTGCACAAGGTAACCAAAGATCCGGCAGGGAACCAAGGGCGGAGCTGATATTTAAGGACAAGGGAACAGGTGTAGACACTTGATTAATTGAGCACTGGCCCTTTAAGAGACAGAGCTCCGGCACATGTGCACCCTTGGAGGCGGGGGCACGTGCTCCGGGACTGTGAGGACACGGAGAGGCGGAATATGAGGGAGATGAATGACGGGCTGGGATTCGCACGTGAGCGAAGCGAATCCAAGCCCCGCCAGCAGTGGGGACAGAAGCAGAGAGTGCTCACGGCCGGCATGTCCGGCTGGAGCGCAGGCGTTATAGAAGGAATATTGCCAGCTAAGTAGCTGAATGTTACTGGTGAGCCATGACTGTCTGTGAAGAGCAGTTGCCCAGGGAAAGAGGGGACCCAAGCAAGCTTCCCCAGCCATGACTTATAGGATACCAAAAAGTTTTCTTTATTATTCCTTTCAAGGAAACCCAATAAAAACTTTTGACCACATGCCCCTTTGGGAAAATGTGCTGTAGCCGCTAGGTACTTTAAAGGGGTATTCCACCCTTAGACATCTTATCCCTTATCCAAAGGAGAGGGGATAAGATGTCTGATTGCGGGGGTCCTGTCACTGGAACCCCCACGATCTTTGAGCAGAACCCGGCTTTCTGTACCTGGTTCTGCTCCAGTCTCCTGTTCTTGTATGTCTCTCCTTGTTAGCCTTCACATCTTTTTTTTTTTTTTCTTTCAAATTCAAAGCATCTTTATTTTTAACCATACGGTAAATATGAATAGCAAGATAGTAGAAGGTACATAGTGGCCATGCAAGGCCGAGTATAGATCCGGTGTACAGTCAATAGGATAAGCAACACATTAGAAGTGTTAACCAATAACAACTTGCAAAATCATAATGTAACTGTATGTGTAGAATAGAAGTATAGAAAACCTGGATAGGAGAGCATTCTCCTCACCTCTCTCATAGTTTTGGTCCATTGGAAGGGTCAGACATAAGAAAAAGAGAGAAGAGGAGAAAATCAGGGATAATTTCAACAAAGACAAGGATGAGATACGATAAGTAGACCGCCTGTCCAAGTCCAGCCACTACAGTGACAAGACAAGTATACAATGGGTAGGCAAGTCAAAAGAATCATAGAGTAGGAAAAGATAAGGTAAGCAAAGAAAAGGCTCCAAAGTCTCTTAGGAAAGAAGAGAATGTGGACAAAGAACTGAAGGGGTCAGGAGGTCAATGACAACAAGAGAAGGGAGAAAAAAACAAGGGAAGAGAAGGGGGAAGAGGGGGGGGGATGAAGAAAAAAAAACAAAACAAAAAACGGTAGGACACCCCGTGCCGGACCCATCCCCACACCCTCCACGCCCCACTATATGAACCTGCAACAATTCAGTTAGCGGATATCGGGCAACAGAGATTCCGAAACCTAGGGGAAGAGCAAAACTGGGACCACGGCAGCCACGTGGCGCCATATCGGTCCACCTCAGCCGGGAGCACCGCAAGAAGCTCCTCCATACACTGGGTGCTGGATACCTCAGCCACCCACTCCTCCAAGGAGGGGGGAGTCGGGTCCCTCCAACATCTAGGAATGACTGTCTTGGCGGCCTGAAGTAAGTGACGGGTCAGAGATTTCTTGTACTTGGTCTGGGACATGGGGAACATGTAAAGCAGGGTCGATTCCGGACTGGAGGGAATCCTCACTCTCGAAATTTAAAAAATGATCTGCAAAATCATATTCCAAAAGGGGGTCAGCTTAGGACAGTCCCACCAGATATGTCTCATCGTGCCCGTCGCCAACCCACATCTCCAACACTGATCAGTGACCGAAGGGTACCATTTATGAAGTGTCTCCGGCACTCTATACCACCTGGTAAGGATTTTGTAACTTGTTTCTTGTGCTTTAGTAGCCATTACTGCTTTATGGGACAGAAAAAAACATTTCACCCATTGTTCTTCAAAGTGAAAGTAGAGCCCAGTTTGACCTCCCATGCCCGACAGAAGGCCGGAGTGGACCCCGTCCTGGAGATATCAAGAGACCGTACATGATGGAGATGGAGTGGCTCAGGCCCGATGAGGACATGCACAAGGTCTCGAACTAGGTGAGGCCCCGGTGCAGGGCATGGGAAGCGATCAAAGACTGGTAAAAATGACGTAACTGCAAGTAGGCAAACGGGCCCCATCTGACGGAGGGACGTTCTTCCAAAATGACCTCCAGAGGCTTCAAAGAGCCACCAGTCAGTATGTCAGTAAACCGTAACGGGGAGGTTAGCGAGGCCCCTAGGAACCCTCCTTCTGAGGAGAGACCCAGAGGGAAGGCCGGATTGTCACTAATGGGCAGCAAAGGGCCACGCCTATCTACCAAATTCAGAGCCCCGGTCACCGAGTGTATAGATGCTAGGGTGTGTCTCAGTGAAAATGGGAGAAAAACTTAATTTGGTAAAGACGGGGACCAGGTCCAGGGGAGAGTAGTGGTAGCTCTAGGGCAAACGTCTTGTTCCAATCGAACCCATAATTTAGTTTTTGCATTATGGAAGATATCCAGAACGCGTGAATATGCACAGGCCAGATAGTATAGATAACAATCCGGAAGGCCCGCTCCACCCTTCACCTTAGGCCTGGTCAGCGTTGCCCTATTCAATCGGGGGCGAGCAGAGGACCAAACAAATTGTCCGAAACATTTTTGAAGTAAACGCCAATAAGACCTGGGAATATTAATGGGGATTGTTTGCATTAAATATAAAAGCCGCGGCATCAGGGTCATTTTGAGGATACTGATTCTGCCGAACCAAGAAAAATCCTTTTGAGTCCAGGAAGCCAAGTCCAACCTGAACCGCTCCAACAAAGGAGAATAGTTCAGGGAAAATAAATTAGAAAGGTCCGGAGGGATCAGTACTCCCAGGTATTTGATGCCCTGAGAAGGCCATGTGAAGGGAAAGGATGCCTGTAAGGATTCCTTCGTACGTCCCAGTAAAGAGATCTCCATCGCTTCAGATTTGTTTAGATTGACTTTAAAGTTAGACCATGTCCCGAATTCTCGCAAACGAGTCATCAGGCAGGGAAGAGATATCACCGGGTTGGTTAAATATACAAGCAGATCGTCCGCAAAGGCGGAACATTTGCAAGAAATTCCACCTATGTCCAACCCCTGAATGTTGCCATCTCCTCTAATGAAAGCTAACATGTGCTCTATAACTAGGATGTACAACAAAGGGGACAGGGGGCAGCCCTGGCGGGTTCCATTACAGATAGAAAAAGGATCTGACAAGGATCCATTTATTTTCAACCGAGCAGTGGGGGAGTGATATAGGGCCAGCGTCTTGGCCACAAAATTAGGGCCCAAACCTATGTGTCGGAGGGTCTGTGCCAGGGAGGACCAGGAAACACGGTCAAACGCCTTTTTGGCGTCTAGAGAGAGGATCATGGTAGGAATCTTACGGGTACGAGCCAGATATAGCAAGTCTAAAGTTTTGATGGTGTTATCCCTGGCTTCCCTCCCTGGCACAAACCCCACCTGATCTAAATGGATGAGCGACGGGAGAATGCTATTCAATCTATTGGCCAGGAGTTTAGAGTAGATTTTCAAATCTACATTCAACAAAGAAATGGGCCTATAACTGGTACAGGAATTAGGGTCCTTACCGGGCTTGGGAATTATCACCACGTGTGCTAGGGTGGCTGTGGGAGGGATGGGCTGTGAGGGAGAGACCGAATTGAAGGCGGCTAGCCTAAGAGGGGATACAGAGTCTGCAAGGTTTTATAACATTTGGAGGGGAACCCATCAGGGCCGGGACTCTTTCCGCCGGGAAGGTGTTTGATCACATGGGCAAGCTCGTCCAGGGAAAAGGGGGCTTCCAGTGCCTCCAGCTCTTTAGTCTGCAAAGGCGGGAAGGGGGAGGGGGGGCACTGAGTAGGGCCTGAAGGGGGCGGAAGATTATACAAGTCCAGGAAGGAGTCCCTGAACATCGATATAATGTCCTCAGTGGAATGTAATTGCTGGCCAGATGGAGATCTGATACTGGGGACATGGGTTTGAGCTACCGTGGTCCACAAAGCTTTAGCCAACATATGGCCACTTTTGTTCCCATACTCATAGAATTTACTCTTTCCCATTTGGAGCCAACGCCTCCAGGAAGCCTCCAACAAACGTTTCACCTCCAGTCTGGCCAGCAATAAATCCCGCAGGATCGGGGGGGGGGGGGGGGGGGGGAGAGTGAGCGTTTATGTGCTAGTTCTAACGAGGAAACCTTGGCCAGGGCCTGTATCAGGGCGAGCGCCTTTTCCCGCTTTAGTCTGGACACATGTCTCACAAGGACCCCTCTGACTACACATTTAAGGGCTTCCCATTAGACAAAGGGGGCCGTGGGATCAGAAGCATGATCAGTCACAAAATCGTTTCCCTCAGGTCGAACATGCAAGGCGAATCCAGGAGCAACGATTCATTAAAGGGGTATTCCAGGCAAAACTTTTTTTTATATATATCAACTGGCTCCGGAAAGTTAAACAGATTTGTAAATTACTTCTATTAAAAAATCTTAATCCTTCCAATAGTTATTAGCTTCTGAAGTTTTCTGTCTAACTGCTCAATGATGATGTCACGATATGATATCCCTTGCATGATGGGAAAATATCCCCATAGGAGCTGGACAGCTCCCGGGACGTGAGTCATCAGAAAGCAGTTAGACAGAAAGCAGCAACTCAACTTCAGAAGCTAATAACTATTGGAAGGATTAAGATTTTTTAATAGAAGTAATTTACAAATCTGAATTCAGGTAGAAGACAGACATGGTCGCACATCACACATAATTTACAAATCTGTTTAACTTTCCGGAGCCAGTTGATATATAAAAAAAAGTTTTTGCCTGGAATACCCCTTTAAGCTTCCAGGACCACACAGATCCGTGTTGAAAAGGAAGATGGAGAGTACAAAAAAACGGTGCATTATCAGACCATAGGATACTGCCAATTGAGGAGGATGTGAGCCAGGGGAGAGCCCCATGTTGAAGTAAGATGTAATCCAAGCGACTATAGGTTCCGTGCGGGGAAGAGAAGAAACTGAAATCTTTATCAGAGGGGTGGAGCATCCGCCACGAGTCGCATAACTGTAGCGTTTCACCCTTTTAACCCCTTAACGACGCAGGACGTATATTTACGTCCTGCGCCGGCTCCCGCGATATGAAGCGGGATCGCGCCACGATCCCGCATCATATCGCGTCGGTGATCTGTGTAAAAGATCAGTGTGTGCAGTGTTATAGGTCCCTATGGGACCTATAACATTGCAAAAAAAAAAAGTTAAAAACAAGTGTTAATAAAGGTCATTTAACCCCTTCCCTAATAAAAGTTTGAATCACCCCCCTTTTCCCATAAAAAAAATAAAACAGTGTAAAAAAAAATAAAAATAAACATATGTGGTATCGCCGCGTGTGTAAATGTCCAAACTATAAAAATATATCATTAATTAAACCGCACGGTCAATGGCGTACGCGCAAAAAAATTCCAAAGTCAAAAAAAGCGCATTTTTGGTCACTTTTTATACCATTAAAAAATGAATAAAAAGTGATCAAAAAGTCCGATCAAAACAAAAATCCTACCGATAAAAACTTCAGATAACGGCGCAAAAAATGAGTCCTCATACCGCCCTGTAGGTGGAAAAATAAAAGTTATAGGGGTCAGAAGATGACATTTTTAAATGTATAAATTTTCCTGCATGTAGTTATGATTTTTTCCAGAAGTACGACAATATCCAACCTATATAAGTAGGGTATCATTTTAACCGTATGGACCTACAGAATAATGATAAGGTGTAATTTTTATCGAAATTTGCACTTCGTAGAAACGGAAGCCCCCAAAAGTTACAAAATGGCGTTTTTTCTTCAATTTTGTCGCACAATGATTTTTTTTTTCCGTTTCGCCGTGCATTTTTGGGCTAAAATTACTAATGTCACTGCAAAGTAGAATTGCCGATGCAAAAAATGCACCATAATATGGATTTTTAGGTGGAAAATTTAAAGGGTTATGATTTTTAAAAGGTAAGGAGGAAATATTGTACCTTTCCATTCATCAAAAATTTTACTGAAGTAGTTTTGGTAACATGAGAGCTTAAGGTGATGACTTGGCCTCCAGATTCCAAAAATTCTTATCCAATAGAGCATCTCTACTTGAATGTCCAATCCTTGGAGGTTGCATGTCATAACTTACAGAACTGCTGCAAGAACCCAATGGACAACTTTAGGGCTTCTTTAGTATTGTGAGAGGGACCTACACAATATAAGGCAGATGGTTTTACTGTTATGGCTGATCGGTGTATATATTCTCCTTTAACCTTTTCAGACATTGTAGTTCGTCACAACTTTCCCCCTTATCCTTGCTCACACAAGGCACGTGAGCTGACATTGTTCTTGACCAGGTTTGGAACTTGGCATTTGGTTTGACAACAATTTCAATAAGTCATAGTGTTAAAATGCTTTTCAGCTACATTTTCCATCTCTTTTTTAGTGCCAAGTTTGAATGATGGAACTTAGTATAGTTCTTGACACTTTTAATGCTGATACATCTAATGTGCTATGTGTTCCCAGGTGTTTTAAAGGGTAAGGTAAAATGTCAAAATTGTTCAAAAGTATCATGTATATATATATATATTTTTTTTTTTGTGCTCAGAACTCAGAAAGTTACATGCTCAAAACTATAATCAGTCCACCAGGAACCTGAACGTCCCCTGCTATTCCGATTGTGCAAAAACTGGACTATAGAGAAGGAAATTGGTATTTTGATAGAACGCTCCTTGGAGATGAGACAAGCCTTGTGTTGTCAATGAAGACTGGAGTGCCGGCACAATCACAGTGTATAGCTCAAGTCAATTAGCCAGGTCACCTGGTTCTCCCGGGATGGCTTTGATCTCTAATATCAAGACTAACACTTTAAGGAAAAATGTCCGAAAAGATACCGGCACTTCAACGTCATATCAATACTCCCATAATCTGCTAAACGCTAATGATAGTCCCATCAAAAGATGAAAATTATTTTCTTCTTTTACCCTTTGCAACAATGAGTAACCTTAACTTTATTGAAATAGTCTGGGTTTGCTCTTTCTAAGCAATGATATATCACATGACAAACCTTAAAACTAGACAGTCGAGTACTGTATAAGCAATATGCTCGACTATTAGAAATTCCATAGAGATTTTTGAAAAAATATGATACCCACATTTTTTAAGCCTTGTGAATCTTATACGATGTTATTAGTAATACGAGGACTGTTGCTTTTATTAGTAAAGATAGGAAAAAATGTCAAAGGAAACGTGCTTCTACTGGGTTCACTTTAGAACATTTTTTTTTCTTTTATATTTCGAGCAATGTTTGTCCCCTGCAGATTTTTTTTTGTTTTTGCTCAAGCTATTATGACTGTGTAGTCTAGCAATATCCCTAAAACAGTCTGGCTTTTTAGTCTGGGCAGCTCCCTACACCAGCAGTCTTATTGTGGAGTCTGAACATCTCTCTATAAGAGCAGTCTGGCTGTGAAGTCTGGAGTGCCCTCCATTATAGCACAAGTCCAGGTCTGCTCCAGTGTCAGAATGTATGATTACATTTTCACTGCACCTCTGAGCCTGAGACTTGCAAGAGACTACCATGGTAAAAATACAGATTTAGCAAAAGTCCCAAAGACTTGCATCTACAGAGTGCAGAGTACAACTGTTGTATAGATGTTCCCAGTAGAAGTGCTGTGACAACTTGCCCGTACACTGATCACAGGGTACTGCAACCAATAACCGTCCTCAGTAGTCCCTTGTGCAACCCATTCCTAAGCCTTCTGTTAAAATGGTGCAGCATGTCTTGCATGCTCAGCTAGCTCTCTATGAGAGCTCCCATAGAAAATATAAAGAGTGGCTGTGTGTATGCATGATTCTCTGCATGCAAGACTGGAAACTTAGGTCCCTGTTCGTGTGACAGTGGTGTTGCCAAGTCCCTCTTACCCAACTCATCTCCCATAAAAACAACAGACACAGGAATGGAATTAATTGACCACAGGAGCCATTTTATTATAACATCATTCCTTTCCAGCGCAGGCTCTGTACCTCCTGTCGATTCCACTGGCTCGGAGGCAGAAAACTAATAACCTGCAGGGACCGCTTAAGGCCTAAGCCTCCTGTCTCACCATTAAATTCCGCTGTAACCGCCAGCCACCAAGGTTTTAATGCTTCCCCACGGAGTCTCGACTTGGTTCCCTCCATCCACCATTTTTTTTCCTACCGACTTCGTACCCCCCAACTGCTGCCTGCGACAAAGAGAAGAACAACCACAGGACCAATCACCCCATTCCAGCAGGACACCACACTAAAAGTGCTGCCCCCCCATTCCTCACACCTTTTCATATCTCCCTCCTTGCCCCCTCCCTTACACTCCCCCCTTACTGTCCCCCACACCCCTCCATTCACCTATCATTACACTCATCCCTACTCCGACCCCCCCATCTGCCCTTTACATAACCCCAGCCCCCTTCTTCTCCCTACTCCGACTTAACCCCTTATTTCCCCAGTCCTGGCAAACTCTGTCATGAAGGCATCCCCTTAGCTTTGCCCTAGTCCGGCCTAACTAGATCACTGGGGATATAACTGCTCTGACCTCCTGTTTTCTCAAGAATAGAGACCCAAGATTATGGTTAGAATGGAACAGCGGGTGGCTCATGTGTGCCATTGCTCCAGTCATTCTCTATAGGAGCCATGGAGACAGCTGTACGCTATAATCAGCTTTCTCTGACAGTTCCCATAGAGAATAAATCGGGTGGTGGTGCACATGTGTGACACGCTACTCTATTCTAACTGGAAACTTGGGTCCCTGGTCTCGAGATCACGGAAGGTCCAACTATTATCCCTCTATCCCCTACCCTGTGGATACATTTTCAAGATTTGAAAACCCCTTGAAGTAAATGGGAATGAGGGCGAATAAAATCCTTGGATGTCTTCTCCATAAAGTCCAAATGTTGTTCACTCTTTGTCCTACTGAATGTCTTGGGGGCTCCTTATGATTGTGCCTTATTGGGATTGCTGCTCTTTTATTTTTCTTGTACTGTATTCTGTTATTTGATTTGCTTTGTTTATTAAACCCATGTTACGTGTATCTGTGAGCTCAGGTTTGTATTGCTTATTTTTTTGGCTTATAATAAAGCTTCACTGGTTGAACCATAAGGAAATGGGAATGAGTGCAATACCAGACATTACCCCTAGGCAAAAGAGGTGTTCTTTGTTCTAAAAAGTAATTCTGATCATCCCAATTCATCATTATTATTATTATTATTATTATTATATTTTTTACACTTTTTCCAATTCACTTAACCATATATGTATCAATGGGAAAACTGTAAAAAAAAAAAAAACAGTACATTAATATACTGTAACATCCGCGCACTGGCCAGACATGCTGGCCATGAGCGCTCTGTCATGTCCCCGCTGCCGTCGGGGCTGGGATTCACATAGCGGGACCTGCCCGCATGCAAATCCCAGCCTGTCACTCACCTCCCTGTCCTTGCAGCCCCGATGCACGTGCCCCCACCTCCTAGGAACTCTCACTCTTAAAGGGCCAGTGCTCACTTAATCAAAGTGTCTACACCTGTCTCCTGTCCTTAAATATCAGCTCCTCACTTGTTTCCCTGCCAAATCTTTGGTTGTCTATTGCCATTGTGAAAGTCCCGTGTCTCTGTTACTGTGTACCTGTTCCTTGCTACGTTACCTACCCTGCACCTGTGTTACCTGCCCCAACCCACTGCCATCTGCCTTGTCCTGCCAGTCTCCTTCTGTGCCATGCCACATCCCAGCTATCTGTGTGGACGAGTCGAGCCAGGGGTTAGCGACCTGGGTGCCACCTGCCGCAGCAAGACCATCCCGCTTTGTGGTGGGCTCTGGTAAAAACCAGCGGCACCTTAGACTCCGCTCCCTGACACGGCTTACATCATTAATCACGCAGGCCCAGAGGATCCACCACCTGCCGTGACCATAACAGTAAGATCCGGCTATGGATCCCGCTGGGGTGCCTTTGCCAGATGTCTCGGATCTTCCCACCATCGTAGCTTAACAGTCGCAGCAGTTAGCCCGTCAGGCTACAAATGAATCAACTCACAGCCATGGTGCAACAGCTCCTTGCCGTTCAGCAGCAACAACAGAAGCAGAAGTCACCTGTTCCTGAGCTTCCTTCTGTGTTTGCAGTTTCTCCTGGGACCAAGCTTCGTTTGTCCTTGCCTTCTAAGTATGACGGAGATCCCAAGCTGTGTAGAGGCTTTGTGACACAGTGTTCTCTCCATCTTGAACTCATGGCGGATCTGTTCGCGACGGAGCATGCTAAAGGGGCGTTTGTGTTCAGTCTACTGTCTGGAAAAGCTTTGGCCTGGGCTACTCCTCTTTGTGACCGTAGAGATCCGGTCTCCTTGAACCTGTCAGTCTTCCTTGCAAAATTCTACAATGCATTTGAAGAACCCGCGCGAGCCTCCTCTGCTGAGACGGCTCTACAGCACCTCTGCCAAGGGAACTCCTCCATTGGCGACTACGCGGTTCAGTTCCGCACTTGCCTCTGAACTTTCTTGGAACAAGGAGGCCTTGTGTGCTATCTTTAAGAAAGGACTTTCCTCTAGAATCAAGAATGCTCTCGCTGCACGAGATTCTCCGGCTAACCTGAGCGAACGTATCCATTTAGCCACTCGAATAGATGTGCGTTTTGCCGTGAGGCCGGAAGAACTTCTTTTGAAAAAGAACATGCCTGAACACAGTGATTACCTCTTCTGGCCCCCGTGTTCCAGCATCCACCCCTACTGTCTACTTTGCCTCCTGCCGTAGAGGCTATGGAAGTGGACCGTTTTCGCTTAACGCAGCAGGAAAGATCCCGTCGACGCAATGAGAATTTGTGCCTATATTGTGCTAGTCCGGAGCACTTTCTCAAAGACTGTTCTGTACGTCCTCCACGTCCGGGAGAACGCTCTCATCTTGGACAAGTTGGACTGGCATCCCTTGATGTGAATATTTTCTCTTCTCGCTTGACCACCCAGGTTCAGGTTTTTACCTCTGCCAAGACGTTTTTCATTGCTTCTGCTCTTTTGGACTCCAGTTCCGCAGGTAACTTCATTGGTGCCTCTCAGGTCCATAAACACCGTCTTCCAGTGTCTCATCTTGCCAAGCCCTTCTACATCTCTTCTGTTAATGGACAAAATCTGAACTGTAAGGTGCAATTTCGCAAGGAACCCCTCGACATGCAAGTAGGAAATTTGCATGAGGAAAAAATTTTGTTCTATGTGCTACCACTTTGTACTTCGGAGCTTCTTCTTGGTCTTCCTTGGTTTCAACGTCATTCTCCACATCTCGACTGGAAAACTGGTGAAATCACTTGTTGGGCACAATATTGTCAAGATCACTGTCTTGTTCCCCCTGTGTCATCTTCTGTGCCTGTTAAACTCAGATGTTAAGTCTTGAATTGGGGACATTCTTCTTTGCCAGTTGGTCACCTTAGAAGACGGAAGACTCCAGGACAGAAGCCTGCTAGTCCCTTACAGCCTTTGCCCATTCCAGAAACCCCTTGGTCTCATGTAGTGGGGAACATTTTGAGTTCCAAAGAAGAGGGGCACCATACCTGGTATAGACCAGTATATGGAGGGTTAATTTTGTTTGCTTATTTCCAATAGATTCCCTTCTGGGAATCCAAAAGAACCCTAATTTCCCATATACTACTTAATTGTAAGTTAAAGATCCCATAAGCTTTATTAGTTACTACACACTTTTATATTAAAACCAAGCAGCGCTGTTTGCTCCATTTTCTCTTTTAAATATTAGATTCTCACTGCAGACTTCTCTGCTAGTTTTATGCTTCTTGTTTGTGAATGGACTATCCTGTATGCCTGCAGGTCATACAGGGGTAATGCATAGGAGCAGCAGCGCTGTCATAATTAAAATATCCACTCTGCCCTCCTCAACATGTTTCGCTACGACGTAGCGTTATCAAGAGGTAGTGGGCAACCAAAGAAGAGGGGGAGACCAAAGCCGCACTCCGGCCAGACACCCTGACCATGAGCGCTCTGTCATGTCCCCGCGGCTGGTGGGACTGGGATTCGCATCGCTGACCCACTGCCATCTGCCTTGTCCTGCCAGTCTCCTTCTGTGCCACGCCAACCCCAGCTACCTGTGTGGACGAGTTGTGCCAGGGGTTAGCGACCTGGGTGCAGCCTGCCGCAGAAAGGCCATCCCTCTCTGTGGTGGGCTCTGGTGAAAACCAGCGGCACCTTAGACTCCGCTACCTGGCATGGCTCACGTCATCATCCACACAGGCCCAGAGGATCCACCACCTGCCGTGACCATAACATATACAGTATTTCAGACCCTTTTTCTATACTAAATTGTTTCTCGTTTGCTTGTGTTCTTAAGTATTGTTTTAACAGTTTCCATGTTCAAATTATTTTTTGTCATTCCTTCTCTCGCGTCCAGATGTTTCGTCCGGTTTTACAGCCTCTGATACATTTTGTTCTGCCTCTGACTCCGGTAAGGTTTTTCTGCCAGATGATATAGAGGTTCCTAAAGTAATTCTGTAGACGAGTAACTTGGCTATCGAACTTATTTCAAATGACATTTTTTAATTTTAAGGTTTGTTAACCTAGAGCACTTTGATTTAAAGTACCAATGGCAACAGTCATCTGCACTGAAAACAGCGGATTTGATTTAAAATAAAAGTTTGCAGTGCAGGTTATTAGGAGAATCAGCGCCAGACAATATGAATTTACCTCTAACATAAATTTTATGACACTAGATCACTAAAACAGGAAGAAGATATTCTAGTATGTGACATGAGATAATATACTGGAGGTTTCGTGAATTTACAGTACTTTACTTAACATGCCGTATTTTTTAAAATACTGCAGGAACTGTCAAAGGACTGGGATGGGAAGAGCAGAATTTAGCACTAAAAAGTAAAGAGCTTAAGCGATATGCAAGATGCTTATATTCTAGCACTTCAAGGTACTTAATATATGTTACTACCGACTTGTGACAGGTCTGCTACCATGGCAATAAAATAATAGGAGTCCTTAAACATTTAACTCATACACTGGGATTAGAGACACTTTCTTTAAAATGTGCATTCTATAGTATGTAAATTCATTTTGTTTAAAGTGGAACTCTGGTACATACATACTTATTCCCTAGCCACACGCCCCCTTCATGTATCTCTATGGGAAAGCTAAAGTTACACGAGCGCTGTATCTCTGGCTTTCCCATAGTGATACATGGAGGGGGCATGGTGGCCACCACTCTGTGCGGTGGTTGACAGTAATCCGAGCATGGAGCAGAGCTCACTCCATTCATGGGCAGAGCCGGGGCATTGGGCAGAAGATTGTGGGGGGTGCCAGAGGTCAGACTTCCCGCAATTAGACACTTATCTCCTATCCTGTGGATAGAGGATAAGAACGTATGTACTGGAGTACCCTTTACATGCATACATGGAAACTTCTAACAGCACAATGTATGGCAGTATTATAATCTGAGTAGACTTTATTAGTGATGCTTTAAGGACAGGAAGTGAGTAAATTACTCAGGGGTGGGAACAAATCTCTCGTAAAACATTTCTATAGTAAAGTGGAGATGTCCGTTCTTCTGATTTGTCTGATTATGTTCGAACAGCAGAATTTCTGAGCGGAATACGCTTGAAAAATTTCTCCTGGAAGTTCTGCAAAATTTGCTGAACATTGGCACTCATTTGCTAAAACCGACTAGTTTTTGTTGGGTTACTTTGGCGTATAGTGTCCAAGACATGTTGCTACCATTGTGCGACAGGAAAATCCGATAAACTCAACATTGCATTCTTAAAGGCCAAAAAAGGGACGTGGTCTGTCACAAATAGGGCATAGTTGACCGGACAATTTACAGAAAGTCCTGTGAATAAATGGCTGGAAATTTCCACCTAGAAATAGCTGGTGAGAAATGTTTTCCGAATTTTAATCTGTGAATCCCCATATAGTAAATAGAGAGGAAACCTACAAGTAAGAAACAAAATTTCACACTAATTAAATACTCAGCACTATTCGTAAATGAGGCTCATTGTATTTAAATAGGAATTCTGCTGTCCCATTCAAATGGCAGAATTTGCTGGAAAAATTCCGCTTGGAAATTCAGCAAAATTTACAGCACATTGGGGGAGATTTATCAAATCCTATCCAGAGGAAAAGTTGCTGAGTTGCCCATAGCAACTAGAGATGAGCGAATCGAATCTGATGAACCTGAATTCGTTATGAATTTCAGGAAAAATTTGATTCTGATCGAATACGAACTTCGTTGCGATTCGATTGCACGAATCGCTTTATTAAACTCCATTTTCCTGCGTTCTAGGCTGTTTTAGACCTAAGATGGCGGCTCCACATGTCAGTACATGGGGCAAGGCACCATGGGAGGGCGGGAAGCTGGCGCGGGAATCAAGGTGGGCAAGGCTGACCCTGAATCACATGTCAGATGCAGCCTATCAGTGTTCACTGACCCCTGTGATGTCACAGCCCTACATAATCGGCGGCCATCTTCCCTCTGGTTATATCTTCTCCACACGAGATAGGGAAAGGAAGTGACTGCACGTCTGTGTGCTGATCGCATACAATGGCGTTATACAGAATCCGACCACTAAGAGTAGCTGTGAAATCAGCATTAGGGAAAGATACAAGGCACAGGGTTGCTGCAGTTCTGACCGAGATCGATTCTAGCAAAACCTCATATTCTCCTTGCTCCATATAGCAGGCATAGAGGTACTGCATAGCAGTCACCTGCGTCATAGATCTCACAGTTGTTTAACCTGTATGGAGCATCTAATCTCCTCTTTTTCAGCCCAATTGAGTTTTTTCTGTTGCTCTACAAATCTGATTCTCACAATTGTGTGACAGAGTGCAATTTAGGGTTTAATCCCTGTAAAAAAAAAATTCTGTGGTGCTGCCCAGTTGGGTCCTGCTGCTGGTCAGAAATAAATCATATTAGTGTGGACTTTAGTGCCTTTTTACCATTTTTCACCTGTTACTCTGTCTCTGTGCTAAATTCAGTGTTATACCACATGTTATACACCTGCTGGATAAAGCCCCGCTGGGTGAAACACGTTGGAGGTCTGGTGGGTAACTGGGGAGCGGAGGGAGTTTTATTGATTCATGCCACTATTACATGTGGTTCTCATTGTGATCCGCTTTTGTGTGTTTTTTTAAAACATTTTGGTCTTATCTATCTATTCTGCACGTTGTTGGCACTTTAATCATGTGAGTTGCACTGCAATTGACAAGTGCGTATTTATTATTTTTATGAGGCAATGTTGCCCTGATATGTGCCTTACGTGTATATAATCTCTTCAATCTCACTTTGATATACCTGTCTTTTTGCACCATTGTTTAGCACACCTGGACTATATATACATATTTTTTTACCACCTTCTTTGTCTCCCTCTGCTCCCTGGTTCCCACTTTTGTTTGTCCACGCTGTGTGTGTATTTTTACATGTCTTTGAATTATCCTAAATAAAATTTATTTTATTCTATACATGGTCCGCTTTCAAGTGGTTTCCTTTCCCTTTTTTTTGGACCTGCTGGTGTATGAAAGAACAAATACGCTTTTTCAGTGGCCTTATCATTGCAAAGGGCCTACATACAAGCAAATAGCGTGCCATATACTACCTTTTTTTCTGTCTCTGTGCTAAATTCAGTGTTATACCACACGCTATACACCTACCGGTGTATTAAAGAAAGAAAAAAGTTTTTCCTGCGTACAAATACGCTTTTTCAGTGGCCTTATCATTGCAAAGGGCCTACATACAAGCAAATAGCGTACCATATACTACCTTTTTTTCTGTCTCTGTGCTAAATTCAGTGTTATACCACACGTTATACACCTGCCGGTGTATTAAAGAAAAAAAAAAAGTTTTTCCAGAGTACAAATACGCTTTTTCAGTGGCTTTATGATTGCAAAGGGCCTAAATACAAGCAAATAGCATACCATATACTACCTTTTTTTCTGTGTCTGTGATAAATTCAGTGTTATACCACACGTTATACACCTGCCTGTGTATGAAAGAAAAAAAAATGTTTTTCCTGTGTACAAATACGCTTAACAGTGCGCTCATCATTGCAAAGGGCATACATACAACCAAGTAGTGTACTATTTAGTACCTGTATTTTTGTCTCTGTGCTAAATTCAGTGCTATTCCACACATTAGTATACACCGGCTGGTGTATACAACAAAAAAAAAGAGTTTTTTTCTGCGTATAAATACGATTAACAGTGCGCTCATCATTGCAAAGGGCACACATACAACAAAGGAGTGTACTATTTACTACCTGTTATTCTGTCTCTCTGCAAAATTCAGTGCTATTCCACACATTAGTATACACCTGCTGGTGTATTAAAAAAAAAAAAAGAGTTTTTTCTGCGTAGAAATACGCATACCAGTGCGCTCATCATTGCAAAGGGCATACATACAACAAAGGAGTGTACTATTTAGTAACTGTTATTATGTCTAGGGCCTATATACTTTGAAAGGACAGCCGTAAGTAATCGTCTGCTGCTGTTCTATACCCTCATAAACGCACTAAGTATGTCAGGCAGGGAAGTGCCAGGACGTGCACAGAGAAGGGGCAGAGGCCTACATACGTCAGGCAGAGTTGGCAGCAGACTTGGGGCAAGTGGCAGCAGGAGTCCCAGCAATAGGCCTGAGCTCCCATTAATACCCATTAACCCATCTCTCCTCGTCAATTGGTTTGCACACTCATCCCCATCATCACAAGCATCATCTGACAAGCCCAGTCAAGAGTCGGTGGGTTCCTCAGACACAACCCTCAGTTGGCATGGCCCGGGAGCAGTCCCCGTAATCCCATTGCCTTTGTCCTATGCTGTTCCCTCTCCCAAAGAAGTATCTCATGCTTTGGGTTCAGCTCCACTATTTAGTGAGGACGATGTAATAGAGGACAGTCAGCAGCTAATGGGCAGCCAATAATGTGAGGAGACATGCGTCGCTTGCTCCGCAAGGCGAGCAAGTAGTGATGAGGAGAGTGACGTGGGAGGCGGTGTTTCAATTGTTCAGGGTCCTTAGGCAGACACTGTTGTGGAACACGAGGAGGACATCAGTGACGTGCACACATCTTTTGATGATGATGAAGCCTGAACGCAATTGGGAGCCGGCTGCAGAAGCCGGGGCTTCATCATCACCAGGAGAAGAGATTTGCTCTTTGTCTATGAGGCAGCAAGGCGGTAGTACGGTTGGCAATTAGCGTGGTGGTGGCAGTAGTGGAAATTCAGGCACCAAACAAGCCAGGGGGAGACCACCTGCTTCGCGGCAAGCTACCATTCAGGGAGGTAATGGAACAGGGGTTCCTGGAGACGGCGCCAATAGCAGTGAAATAGTGCGAACTACGGGTGGGAAAATCAGCTACTCTGCGGTGTGGTTGTTCTTCATAAAGAATCCGGAGGACCTTAGCGTAGTCACATGTAAAATCTGTCAGCAGAAAGTGAAGCGTGGCCAGGGTCCCAATCTTGGCACCACGGCCCTGCGTCAATACGTGATTCGCCACCATAAAGCGGCCTGGGATAACCGTGGCTCCGATGTAGTGGTCCAGCCTGCCGCATTACCCAGTGGCCATCCGCTCCCTCCGTCATCCAACCAAGGCTCCACCACCTCAGCCCAAGGGAGCATTGTGTCAAACCATCCTTCTTGCGCTCCTGCTTCTTCCGCTCCTAGTCAGCCATTCCGCCAACAATCGATCGGCGAAGCCATGTCCAAGAGACAACAGTATGCGCCCACTCATCCAACGGTGCAGAAGTTGAATGTGCTCCTGTCCAAGTTGCTGGTGTTGCAGTCCCTCCCTTTCCAACTGGTGGACTCTGCAGCTTTCAGGGAATTGATGGCTTGTACCGAGCCGAGGTGGAGAGTCCCAAGCCGTCATTTCTTTGCGAAGAAGGCAGTACCAGCCCTGCATAAGTTTGTACAAGAGAAGGTGGGCCAGTCCTTGAGCCTGTCAGTGTATTCAAAAGTGCACGGCAGCACCGACGTGTGGAGCTGTAACTATGGGCAGGGACAATACATGTCTTTTACGGCCCACTGGGTAAATGTTGTTCCTGCACAGCCACAGCAGCAACTTGGACAGGTCACACCAATTCCTCCTCCACGCTCTCCCTCCCAGGCAGTTGGTCCTTTTACAGTGTGCGCCTCCTCCTCCTCCCCCATGTCCTCGGCCTCCACTGCACGTCAAAATCTCGGTGGCCTTCATCGTACCACGTGTGTAAGGCACAGCGGTGTCAATCCGTCCTTCCCATTGTTTGCCTTGGCAAACGGAGTCACACAGGGGAGGAACTGCTAAAGTTCATTAGGGAAGAAATCCGAGTATAGCTTACTCCACGAAATCTGGAAATGGGAACCATGGTGACCGACAATGGGAAGAACATTGTGGCCGCGCTGCGACAAGGAAGTGTGAACCATTCACCCTGCATGGCACACGTGTTGAATCTGGTTGTCAAGAAGTTCATCAAGTCTTCACCCCATTTGCAAGACGTCCTGACAATGGCAAGGAAACTGTGCATGCACTTCAGCCACTCGTACACCGCCAAGCACACTTTGCTTGAGCTGCAGCATCAGAACGGTATCCCACAACATAGTCTCATTTGTGACGTTGCCACACGTTGGAATTCCACCCTCCATATGTTGGACAGACTATACAAACAAAGAAAAGCCATCACGGATTTTTGATGATACAAGCAGATAGGAGTACTCCCCTGTGTAACTTCAATGTGAACGAGTGGCAGCTCATATGTGACACCTGCCGTTTGCTGAGGCCCTTTGAGGAAGCCACATTTTTTGTTAGTCGCTCGAATTACGCCATGAACGATGTAATTCCACTCCTACATTTACTCCAAAAAATGATTGAAAACATGGCTGGTCACGGCAATGGAGACGTTGCGCCTACATCAGAAGGCTACATGAGTCCTGTGGGGGATGAACTGGAGGAGGATGATGAGGGGCAGAGTGGAGCACAGTTTACAGTGGATGACATGGCCGGTGTTTCTAGTCATTGGACAGGAGAGGAGGAGCAGGAGCAGCCAGAGGAGCTGGAGGGTTATTACGAGGGAGGCGAGACAGAGGACCCAGACACACCGAGGCAGTATGCAGTGGAGATGGAGGCAGGTAGTCCCAGCGAGTCACTGTCACAAATGGCACGATGCATGCTGAGTTGCTTGCGTAGTGACCCCTGAATTGTCAAAATTCGTCAGCGCGATGACTTCTGGATCTCCAGCTTATTAGACCCTCGCTATCGGCCCAGAATTGGGGCCTTTTTTACACCCGCTGAGAGGGAGGACAAACTGACCTACTTCAGGGAGCTTCTACGTAGTCGGTTGGCCGATGCCTATGGGCCACATGGTCCATCCACTCACAGGTGTGACTCGGGGGGCCCTCTGCGCTCACCTTCCACTGCCACGGCTGCTGGGGAGGGGAGGGGTTGCAGGAGCAGTACAATCAGCAGCAGCCTGAGTCTACAGTCGCTGATGAGTAGCTTCCTTCAGCCGCATAGTGAAGCTACTCATCAGCAGCAGGTGGACATGGAGCAGGACCTGAACCAGCAGGTGGTGGTTTACCTCGACATGACCCTGCCAACAACCGTTGAAGATCCGCTGGACTTCTGGGCAGCCAAACTCGATTTTAGGCAGCAACTAGCGGAGTTTGCCCTGGAAAAGCTGTCCTGCCCGGCCAGCAGTGAGCCATCAGAGCGGGTGTTTAGTGCGGCCGGGGCCATAGTCACCCCAAGGCGAACTTGTCTGTCCACTAAGAATGTGGAGAGACTGACGTTTGTCAAGATGAATCAGGGATGGATCAGCCAGGATTTCCAGCCACCAATGACCGATGGATCTGAGTAGATTGACCATGCTCCTAGAACAAAATTTTCTCTATTGTGGTTGGTTATGAAACCCTCTGGGGCAGATCTGGGCATTGTACGGCCCGCTTGCCACATACGGCCCTTTGATTGGCTCTGACCGGCCCGCGCTTATTGGGGGACAACTATGCTGCCTAATCTGGGGGACAACTATGCTCCTAATCTGGGGACATCTATGCTGCCTTATCTGGGGGACATCTATGCTGCCTAATCTGGGTGACATCTGTGCTGCCTAATCTGGGGGACAACTATGCTCCTTATCTGGGGGACAACTATGCTCCTAATCTGGGGGACAACTAAGCTCCTAATCTGGTGGACATCTATGCTGCCTAATCTGGGGGACAAGTATGCTCCTAATCTGGGGGACATCTATGCTGCCTACTCTGGGGGACAACTATGCTCCTAATCTGGGGACATCTATGCTGCCTAATCTGGGGGACAACTATGCTCCTAATCTGGGGGATATCTATGCTGCCTAATCTGGGGAACATCTATGCTGCATAATCTGGGGGACAAGTATGCTCCTAATCGGGGGGACATCTATGCTGCCTACTCTGGGGGACAAGTATGCTCCTAATCTGGGGGACATCTATGCTGCCTAATCTGAGTGACATCTATGCTGCCTAATCTGGGGGACAACTATGCTCCTAATCTGGGGGACATCTATGCTGCCTAATCCGGGGGACATCTATGCTGCCTAATCTGGGTGACATCTATGCTGCCTAATCTGGGGGATATCTATGCTGCCTAATCTGGGGGACAAGTATGCTCCTAATCCGGGGGACATCTATGCTGCCTACTCTGGGGGACAAGTATGCTCCTAATCTGGTGGACATCTATGCTGCCTAATCTGGGGGAGAACTATGCTCCTTATCTGGGGGACAACTATGCTCCTAATCTTGGGGACATGTATGCTGCCTAATCTGGGTGACATCTATGCTGCCTAATCTGGGGGACAACAATGCTCCTAATATGGGGAAAACTGATGCTTCTGGCCTTGGGCCTATACATGCTTAATGCAAATGTCAACAATGATCTTTAAATGTAAGGGGTTATGAAACCCTCTTGGGTACTGCGAATGACTGCTCCAGACTCATTCTGTGTCTGAATAGATTGACCATGCTCCTAGAACAAAATTTTCTCTATTGTGGTTGGTTATGAAACCCTCTGGGGCAGACCTGGGCATTGTACGGCCCGCTTGCCACATACGGCCCTTTGATTGGCTCTGACCGGCCCGCGCTTATTGGGGGACAACTATGCTGCCTAATCTGGGGGACAACTATGCTCCTAATCTGGGGGACATCTATGCTGCCTTATCTGGGGGACATCTATGCTGCCTAATCTGGGTGACATCTGTGCTGCCTAATCTGGGGGACAACTATGCTCCTTATCTGGGGGACAACTATGCTCCTAATCTGGGGGACAACTAAGCTCCTAATCTGGTGGACATCTATGCTGCCTAATCTGGGGGACAAGTATGCTCCTAATCTGGGGGACATCTATGCTGCCTACTCTAGGGGACAACTATGCTCCTAATCTGGGGACATCTATGCTGCCTAATCTGGGTGGCATCTATGCTGCCTAATCTGGGGGACAACTATGCTCCTAATCTGGGGGACATCTATGCTTCCTAATCTGGGGGACATCTATGCTGCCTAATCTGGGGGACAACTATGCTCCTAATCTGGGGGACATCTATGCTGCCTAATCTGGGGGACATCTATGCTGCCTAATCTGGGTGACATCTATGCTGCCTAATCTGGGGGATATCTATGCTGCCTAATCTGGGGGACAAGTATGCTCCTAATCTGGTGGACATCTATGCTGCCTAATCTGGGGGAGAACTATGCTCCTTATCTGGGGGACAACTATGCTCCTAATCTTGGGGACATGTATGCTGCCTAATCTGGGTGACATCTATGCTGCCTAATCTGGGGGACAACAATGCTCCTAATATGGGGAAAACTGATGCTTCTGGCCTTGGGCCTATACATGCTTAATGCAAATGTCAACAATGATCTTTAAATGTAAGGGGTTATGAAACCCTCTTGGGTACTGCGATTGACTGCTCCAGACTCATTCTGTGTCTTTCACAAATTACTTGCCTCCCTGGTGCCTCAGGCCTTGGGCCTATAATTTTTTTGAAGTTTAGCAGTAGCTAAATACATGCTTAATGCAAATGTAAACATTGATCTTTAAATTTAAGGGATTATGAAAACCTCTTGGGTACTGCAAATGCAGACTCATTCTGTGTCTTTCAGGAACTACTTGCCTCCCTGGTGCCTCTGGCCTTGGGCCTTACATTTTTGGATGTTTAGCAGTAGCTAAATACATGCTTAATGCAAATTTCAACAATGATCGTTAAATTCTCGGCGTTCTGCCAGGGCCTTCTCCTACCCCGCCTGGGCCGATCCGAGAACCTCACTAACCAACTCACTAACTAATCCGATCGCTTATAGCGACGGGCGGTGTGTACAAAGGGCAGGGACTTAATCAACGCCAGCTTATGACCCTCACTTACTGGTAATTCCTCATTTTAAGGTTAAATAATTGCAATCCCAGATCCTTATCACGAACTGGTTTCAGCGTGCAACACGCACCTGTCCTTGAAAGATAGAGACATGCTAATCCGTTCAGTGGAGCGCTAGTGCGGCCCAGGACATCTGAGGCCATAACACACCTGTTATTGCTCGTTCTCGCAATTGATCGGGCAAGGTAAAGGGTTATTAAAGCCTCTTGGGTACTGCTGAGGCCTACTCCTGACTGCTCCTGGTGCAATGTATGGGGTATTTAAACACTCTTGGGTAGTGTTATATATATATATATATATGGAGAGGGATTAACTCTGTTTAATCATTTTTGGCGATTAGAATCCTTTTGTGATCTGATCTTTTGGAGACAGATGCACTTACACACATGTAATAATATTTTAACCAAATTTCAAACATTGTGTGGTTTATTATTTTTGAGAAGAATGCCTTTTGGTGGCCCACCATCCTGCATTATAGAGTCTACCGAACTGCTGTATATGCACTTGTTTTAAAAAAAACAGGTATTTTGTCAGATAATTTCAATAAAATTTGGCGTTTTTTTGGGGTGGATTGTGAAGCCCGGGTGTGTACTCGTGCATCAGCCAACTCCAGGCTATGTCTTTCAGGCAATCTATGGGTTCCTGATGTCGCAGAGGTGGGGCCTGGGTCTGGGAATTAAAAATTTTTGGACTGCGGGTGCTATCAAAAAAGATGGACACACCCTAATCCGTTCAGTGGAGCGCGCCTGCGGCCCCGGACATCTGAGGGCATAACACACCTGTTATTGCTCGATATTAGGAGAAGGGGGGTTCATCATCGGGAGAAGAGAGTTGCAGGTTGCCCTTGAGTCAGCAAAGCGGTAGCATGGTTGGCAGTCAGCGTGGTGTGGCAGTAGTGGAAATTCTGGAGCCAAAGGTGCCCTGGGGAGACTACCTGCTTCGCGGCAGCTTATCTTTCCGGGAGTTAGCTGGTTACCAGCACCGGTCGATGAAAGATAGAGACACGCTAATCCGTTCAGTGGAGCGTGCATGCGGCCCCGGAAATCTGAGGGCATAACACACCTGGTATTGCTCAATCTCACAATTGATCGTGCAAAGGTAGGGGGTTATTAAAGCCTCTTGGGTACTGCTGAGGCCTACTCCTGACTGCTCCTGGTGTAATGTATGGGGTAATTAAACACTCTTGGGTAGTGTTTTTTTTAAATTTACTGATAATTTTATCGGTAATAAAATAGAATTTTCCAGAATGCTAATCGTTACACAACAGAACACTTGTTGCGTGTGATTTTTTTATGAAAAAAAACAAAAAATACGGACAGGGATTAACTCTGCTTCATCATTTTGGGTGAAAAAAGTCCTTTGGTGATCTGATCTTTTGGAGACAGATGCGCTTACACACATATTGAATTAGTTTTTGTAAAAAAATTTCAAGCATTGTGGGGTTTATTATTTTTGAGAAGAATGTCTTTGGGTGGTCCCCCGTCCTGCATTATAGAGTCTTATGAACTGTTGTATATGCGCTTGTTCTTACACAAAGGTATTTCTTTAAAAAAATTCTAAAATGTTGTTGTTTTTTGGAGGGGATTGTGAAACCCGGGTGTGTACTGGTGCATCAGCCAACTCCAGGCTGTGTCCTTCAGGCAATATATGGGTTCCTGATGCTGCAGAGGTGGTGCCTGGGTCTGGAAATTTCTAATTTTTATGATAGCGGATGCTACCTATGAGAAATCTTTGTCAAAAATTTCATATATTGTGTTGTTTTTTTGGGGGGGGATTCAGAAGCCCTGGTGTGTAGTGTGCTAGTGCATCGGCCAACTCCACACTGTGCCATTCAGCCACTAAATGGTCTCCTCTTGCTGCCAACATGTCCACGCTGTGCCATTCAGCCACTATATGATCTCCTGACACTGATGCCACCACCAGGCTCTGTCATTGTGCTGCCGTGCGGCAGTGATTCTAAGAGCAATGCCGGTAATCTGCATGCTATTCTGAATAACAGTATTATTTCACTACCCCCGCACACTCCATATGCATTTGAGGACACAGCAAAGTGTTCTATACCCCTATAGAGGCTGTATGTAGGCTACAAATAGCCTTTTTAATATCGATTCACCGCAAACAAATTCGGATCGAAACAAACTTTTCAGGAAAATTCGGCGAATCGGCCGAATCGAATTTTTGAAAAGTTCGCTCATCTCTAATAGCAACCAATCAGATCGCTTCTTTCATTTTTCAGAGGCCTTTTCAGAAATGAAGGAAGCGATCTGATTGGTTACTATTTGCAACTCAGCAACTTTTCCTCTAGACAGGTTTGGATAAATCTCCCCCATTGGGTTGAATAGGTTATCCGCTGTCCCATTCACACAGTGGAATTTCCTGCAGCGGAAAGTTCGCATCCTGTCAATAGTTTTTGAAGTATTACGCCCATGCCACACTGAAGTGAATGAGATTCCAGACAGAATCTGTGTGTTGGGCGAACAGAAATTCTGCATAAATTCAGCACAAATTCTGCGCATAATCAGCAAAACTGCAGAAAAAATACACAACCAGCTTTGCAGAATTTACAGCCCCTGGCACAGTGACGTCAGAGCTGTTCACTGCTCTGCCCGGCTTATTAATATTCACTTTGTTCCCTCCTCTGTCTACTGCACAATGCAAAACTACAACTCCCAGCATGCGCTGATGTCCCTGTGCCTGAGAACGGGATCGTAGCTCCGCCCATGCCCCAGACTGCTCATTTACATATTCAGTAAAATAAAGATATGTCCAGTACGCAGCGACGGATCCGGACACAAAATGTATGTTTTGAATCAGTGTCACCCACACTACCAGCCAGTACTGCTGGTTACTGCGGGTGAATGTAGTGACAAATTTCCTTTAAATTCTGCAAAGCTGGTTGCGGATTTTTTTGCAGTTTTGTTGAATATGCACGAAATTGGTGCAGAATTTCTGTGCGCCCAACACACAGATTCTGTCTGGAATCCCATTCACTTCAGTGGTACTCTGTGCGTAATTCTACAATAACTATTGACAGGATGCAAAATTTCAGGAAATTCCATTGTGTTAATGGGACAGCGGATAACCTATTTAACCCAATGGGAGAGATTTTTCCAAACCTGTCTAGAGGAAAAGTTGCTGAGTTGCCCATAGTAGCCAATCAGATCACTTCTTTCATTTTTCAGAGGCCTTTTCAGAAATTAAAGAAGCTATCTGATTGGTTACTTTGGGCAACTCAACAACTTTTCCTCTGGACAGAGGAGGGAACAAAGTGAATATTAATAAGCTGGGCTGAGCACTGAAAAGCGCTGACATCACTATGCCTGAGGCCGGGATCATAGCTCCGCCCATGCCCCAGGCTGCTTATTTGCATATTCAGTAAAATAAATATATCTCCAGAACACAGCGACGGATCCGGAAACAAAAGGTATCATTTTAATCAGTGTCACTGGCAGTGCTGCTGTCACGATGCCGGCTGGCAGGTAGTGGATCCTCTGTGCCAGAGAGGGATTGGCGTGGACCGTGCTAGAGGATCGGTTCTAAGTCACTACTGGTTTTCACCAGAGCCCGCCGCAAAGCGGGATGGTCTTGCTGCGGCGGTAGTGACCAGGTCGTATCCCCTAGCAACGGCTCAACCTCTCTGGCTGCTGAAGATAGGCGCGGTACAAGGGAGTAGACAGAAGCAAGGTCGGACGTAGCAGAAGGTCGGGGCAGGCAGCAAGGATCGTAGTCAGGGGCAACGGCAGAAGGTCTGGAATCACAGGCAAGGAACACACAAGGAACGCTTTCACTGGCACTAGGGCAACAAGATCCGGCGAGGGAGTGAAGGGGAAGTGAGGTGATATAGGGAAGTGCACAGGTGTAAACACTAATTGGAACCACTGCACCAATCAGCGGTGCAGTGGCCCTTTAAATCGCAAAGACCCGGCGCGCGCGCGCCCTAGGGAGCGGGGCCGCGCGCGCCGGGACAGAACTGACGGGGAGCGAGTAAGGTACGGGAGCCGGGGTGCGCATCGCGAGCGGGCGCTACCCGCATCGCGAATCGCATCCCGGCCGGAGGTGGTAACGCAGCGCCCCGGGTCCGTGGAACCGACCGGGGCGCTGCAGTGAGGGAAGTGTAGCGAGCGCTCCGGGGAGGAGCGGGGACCCGGAGCGCTCGGCGTAACAGTACCCCCCCCCTTGGGTCTCCCCCTCTTCTTGGGGCCTGAGAACCTGAGGATCAGACTTTTGTCCAGGATATTGTCCTCAGGTTCCCAGGACCTCTCTTCTGGACCACAACCCTCCCAATCCACTAAAAAAAAAGTTCTTCCCCTGACCTTTTTAGAGGCCAAAATCTCTTTGACAGAGAAGATGTCCGAGGAGCCGGAAACAGGAGTGGGAGGAACAGATTTAGGAGAAAAACGGTTGAGGATGAGAGGTTTAAGAAGAGAGACGTGAAAGGCATTAGGGATACGAAGAGAAGGAGGAAGAAGAAGTTTGTAAGAGACAGGATTAATTTGACACAAAACTTTAAAAGGACCAAGATAGCGTGGTCCCAACTTATAGCTCGGGACACGGAAACGGACATATTTAGCGGAGAGCCATACCTTGTCTCCAGGGGAAAAAATGGGAGGAGCTCTTCTTTTCTTATCTGCGAATCTCTTCATGCGAGAAGAAGCCTGTAAGAGAGAATTTTGGGTCTCTTTCCATATGGTGGAAAGATCACGAGAAATTTCATCCACAGCGGGCAGACCAGAGGGCAAGGGGGTAGGGAGGGGGGGAAGAGGGTGACGGCCGTACACCACGAAAAACGGAGATTTGGAGGAAGATTCAGAGATTCTGAAATTATACGAGAATTCGGCCCAAGGTAGAAGATCTGCCCAGTCATCCTGGCGGGAGGAAACAAAATGTCGTAAATAGTCACCCAAGATCTGGTTAATTCTCTCTACTTGTCCATTGGATTGAGGATGGTATGCAGAAGAAAAATTTAATTTAATCTTGAGTTGTTTACAGAGAGCCCTCCAGAATTTAGACACAAATTGGACGCCTCTATCCGAGACGATCTGTGTAGGCAACCCGTGAAGACGAAAAATGTGTACAAAAAATTGTTTAGCCAACTGAGGCGCTGAAGGAAGACCAGGAAGAGGGATGAAATGTGCCATTTTGGAGAATCGATCAACGACCACCCAAATAACAGTGTTGCCATGGGATGGGGGTAAGTCAGTAATAAAATCCATACCAATCAGAGACCAAGGTTGTTCGGGGACAGGTAGAGGATGAAGAAAACCAGCGGGCTTCTGGCGAGGAGTCTTATCCCGGGCACAGATAGTGCAGGCTCGCACAAAGTCCACCACATCAGTCTCTAGAGTCGGCCACCAATAGAAGCGAGAGATGAGTTGCACAGATTTCTTGATGCCCGCATGACCTGCGAGATGGGAGGAGTGACCCCATTTGAGGATCCCAAGGCGTTGGCGTGGAGAAACAAAGGTCTTTCCTGGAGGAGTTTGCCTGATGGAGGCTGGAGAAGTGGAAATCAGGCAGTCAGGAGGAATGATGTGTTGAGGAGAGAGTTCAATTTCAGAGGCATCTGAGGAACGAGAGAGAGCATCGGCCCTAATGTTTTTATCAGCAGGCCGAAAGTGAATTTCAAAATTAAATCGGGCAAAGAACAGAGACCACCTGGCCTGACGAGGATTCAGCCGTTGGGCAGACTGGAGGTAGGAGAGGTTCTTGTGATCGGTGTAAATAATAACTGGAAATCTTGATCCCTCCAGCAGATGCCTCCATTCCTCAAGTGCTAATTTAATGGCTAGAAGCTCTCGATCCCCGATGGAGTAGTTCCTCTCCGCCGGAGAGAAGGTCCTGGAAAAAAAACCACAAGTAACAGCATGCCCGGAAGAGTTTTTTTGTAGAAGGACAGCTCCAGCTCCCACTGAGGAGGCATCAACCTCCAATAGGAAGGGTTTAGATGGGTCAGGTCTGGAGAGCACGGGAGCCGAAGAAAAGGCAGACTTGAGTCGTTTAAAGGCGTCTTCCGCTTGAGGAGGCCAAGACTTGGGATCGGCATTTTTTTTTGTTAAAGCCACAATAGGAGCCACAATGGTAGAAAAATGTGGAATAAATTGCCTGTAATAATTGGCGAACCCCAAAAAACGTTGGATGGCACGGAGTCCGGAGGGGCGTGGCCAATCTAAGACGGCAGAGAGTTTATCTGGGTCCATTTGTAGTCCCTGGCCAGAGACCAAGTATCCTAGAAAAGGAAGAGATTGGCATTCAAACAGACATTTCTCTATTTTGGCATAGAGTTGATTATCACGAAGTCTCTGAAGAACCATACGGACATGCTGGCGGTGTTCTTCAAGATTGGCAGAAAAAATCAGGATATCGTCCAGATATACAACAACACAGGAGTATAGTAGATCACGAAAAATTTCATTAACAAAGTCTTGGAAGACGGCAGGGGCGTTGCATAGACCAAAGGGCATGACCAGATACTCAAAGTGTCCATCTCTGGTGTTAAATGCCGTTTTCCATTCATCCCCCTCTCTGATGCGGATGAGATTATAAGCACCTCTTAAGTCCAGTTTGGTAAAAATATGGGCACCTTGGAGACGATCAAAGAGTTCAGAGATGAGGGGTAGGGGGTAGCGGTTCTTAACCGTGATTTTATTAAGACCGCGGTAGTCAATGCAAGGACGTAGAGAGCCATCTTTTTTGGACACAAAGAAAAATCCGGCTCCGGCAGGAGAGGAGGATTTACGGATAAAGCCCTTTTTTAAATTTTCTTGGACGTATTCAGACATGGCAAGAGTCTCTGGGACGGACAGAGGATAGATTCTGCCCCGGGGTGGAGTAGTGCCCGGGAGGAGGTCAATGGGACAATCATAAGGCCTGTGAGGAGGTAGAGTCTCAGCTTGTTTTTTGCAAAAAACGTCCGCAAAGTCCATATAGGCCTTAGGGAGACCGGTTACATGAGGAAGCACAGGGACACGGCAAGGTTTACTGGGAACCGGTTTTAAGCAGTCCTTAGAACAAGAGGGCCCCCAACTCTTGATCTCCCCAGTGGACCAATCCAGGATTGGGGAATGGAGTTGAAGCCAGGGAAGTCCAAGAAGGATTTCAGAAGTGCAATTGGGGAGGACCAACAGTTCAATCCTCTCGTGATGAGATCCGATGCACATTAGAAGGGGCTCCGTGCGGAAACGTATAGTACAGTCCAATCTTTCATTGTTTACACAATTGATGTAGAGGGGTCTGGCGAGACTGGTCACCGGGATGTTGAACCTGTTGACGAGAGAGGCTAAGATGAAATTTCCTGCAGATCCAGAGTCCAAGAAGGCCACAGCAGAGAAGGAGAAGGCAGAGGCAGACATCCGCACAGGCACAGTAAGACGTGGAGAAGCAGAGTAGACATCAAGGACTGTCTCACTTTTGTGCGGAGTCAGCGGACGTCTTTCCAGGCGGGGAGGACGGATAGGACAATCCTTCAGGAAGTGTTCGGTACTAGCACAGTACAGGCAGAGATTCTCCATGCGGCGTCGTGTCCTCTCTTGGGGTGTCAGGCGAGACCGGTCGACCTGCATAGCCTCCACGGCGGGAGGCACAGGAACAGATTGCAGGGGACCAGAGGAGAGAGGAGCCGGGGAGAAGAAACGCCTCGTGCGAACAGAGTCCATATCCTGGCGGAGCTCCTGACGCCGTTCGGAAAAACGCATGTCAATGCGAGTGGCAAGATGGATGAGTTCATGTAGGTTAGCAGGGATTTCTCGTGCGGCCAGAACATCTTTAATGTTGCTGGATAGGCCTTTTTTAAAGGTCGCGCAGAGTGCCTCATTATTCCAGGATAATTCTGAAGCAAGGGTACGGAACTGTACGGCATACTCGCCAACGGAAGAATTACCCTGGACCAGGTTCAACAGGGCAGTCTCAGCAGAAGAGGCTCGGGCAGGTTCCTCAAAGACACTTCGAATTTCCGAGAAGAAGGAGTGTACAGAGGCAGTGACGGGGTCATTGCGGTCCCAGAGCGGTGTGGCCCAAGCCAGGGCTTTTCCAGACAGCAGGCTGACTACGAAAGCCACCTTAGACCTTTCAGTGGGGAACTGGTCCGACATCATCTCCAAGTGTAATGAACATTGGGAAAGAAAGCCACGGCAAAACTTAGAGTCCCCATCAAATTTATCCGGCAAGGATAGTCGTATTCCAGAAGCGGCCACTCGCTGCGGAGGAGGTACAGGAGCTGGCGGAGGAGATGATTGCTGGAGCTGTGGTAGTAACTGTTGTAGCATAACAGTCAGTTGAGACAGCTGTTGGCCTTGTTGCGCAATCTGTTGTGACTGCTGGGCGACCACCGTGGTGAGGTCAGCGACAACTGGCAGAGGAACTTCAGCGGGATCCATGGCCGGATCTACTGTCACGATGCCGGCTGGCAGGTAGTGGATCCTCTGTGCCAGAGAGGGATTGGCGTGGACCGTGCTAGAGGATCGGTTCTAAGTCACTACTGGTTTTCACCAGAGCCCGCCGCAAAGCGGGATGGTCTTGCTGCGGCGGTAGTGACCAGGTCGTATCCCCTAGCAACGGCTCAACCTCTCTGGCTGCTGAAGATAGGCGCGGTACAAGGGAGTAGACAGAAGCAAGGTCGGACGTAGCAGAAGGTCGGGGCAGGCAGCAAGGATCGTAGTCAGGGGCAACGGCAGAAGGTCTGGAATCACAGGCAAGGAACACACAAGGAACGCTTTCACTGGCACTAGGGCAACAAGATCCGGCGAGGGAGTGAAGGGGAAGTGAGGTGATATAGGGAAGTGCACAGGTGTAAACACTAATTGGAACCACTGCACCAATCAGCGGTGCAGTGGCCCTTTAAATCGCAAAGACCCGGCGCGCGCGCGCCCTAGGGAGCGGGGCCGCGCGCGCCGGGACAGAACTGACGGGGAGCGAGTAAGGTACGGGAGCCGGGGTGCGCATCGCGAGCGGGCGCTACCCGCATCGCGAATCGCATCCCGGCCGGAGGTGGTAACGCAGCGCCCCGGGTCCGTGGAACCGACCGGGGCGCTGCAGTGAGGGAAGTGTAGCGAGCGCTCCGGGGAGGAGCGGGGACCCGGAGCGCTCGGCGTAACAGCTGCTAGTTGGTATTGGTGAATGTTGTGACAGATTTCATTTAAGCAGAATCACAATAATTCCTTGTATGAACATAGACTTGTAGTCAATACTTGTATTGCTCATGGATTAAAGGGGTTCTCCACCATAAGGTGATTTTAGTATGTACCTGCCAGACAGTAATGGACATGCTTAGGAAGGATCTGCGCTTGTCTTGGGGCTAAATGGCTATGTTGTGAGATTACCATAGCACTGTGGCTAGCTTTTTGTGAATTTGTATTTCCTGTTTGAGTTTTTCTTTTTTGACTACAGATCCCATAATTCCATTTTCCTCCCTCCCACACATCAGCCCATTGAAACATAAATGAGCTGCATCCATTCACCTGTGGTTTTCAATCAGGGTGCCTACAGCTGTTGCATTAGTTGCAGATTTATCTCTCTCCCACCAAGCGATCCCTCCACCCATTGAAGCAGATAGGCTCCCTGTCATCAGCTGACTAGTGATGTCAGGTCTCGGCCGCATTGCAACTGCGGAAAAATCTGAGACAAAAGTAATTTTGTATGCTGGTAAAAATAAATATTGAGGTGAAAATAACAAAAAAAATTGGAGAACACCGTCACACACAGGTACAGACACTATATTATGAACTACACTAACTTTACAGCCCCTGTAGCATAGTCAAATAAAAAAAGATCCTGAAATACCCCTTTAAAAATGCTGGAGCACAGAACTCTTCATTGTTATGTTCCTCTGTCATTCCTCCAGGAAATGCATGAATAAATTGGCAACCAGTCTCTTCTCCCTTGTCAATATGGCGTGCCTGTACACAGTCTGATAGTGTTAGCACTTATCGGGTGTGTCAGACTGTATATAGCAGTGTTTCCCAACCAATGTGCAAAACTGTTGCAAAACTGCAACTCCCAGCATGCCCAGAAAAAAAGTCCCAGCATGCTTGGTAAAAACTACAAGCACCACTTAGTTTAAACACCATTCGAGTTAGATTAAAACATAGCTTTTACTGATATTAGTAAAAAATAATAATGAGGGGTACACACATGAATTGGGGGCATAAGGAAAAAAGGGGTACAGGTGGAACCCTATTCTAAGCGTCCCTAATCAATTCTACTCCTAATATAAGTGTGGAAATAGAAAAAGAACAATATAGAGGGGGGTAGTACAATACAATCTTAAAATTGTGGTAGGTCTCTTTTACCTACGCGTTTCGCCCTCCTTAATGAAGGGGGGACTCATCAGGGATAAGAGAACCACAAAACATAAATGATATAAATGGGTGTACCTGATAAGACATATACAATAAAGTAATCAATAATATGATAAAGGGTAACAGAAATTAGCAGGCGTCTTAGAGAAGAAGTCTGTGTCAGTCTTAGTCAGAGATATGTCTTAGAAATATAGTGCAATTTACATAAAGGATGATGCAGATATAGTGAACATATATATCCAATATGTAATACAGATGCATTAATAATACACATCCACTATAGAAGTTGATGGCTTCAGAGGGTATTACACAAATTATAGCCTGTATTGTGCATACAAAAGGTAACAGCCGCACCAAAATTGGATATTGCACAACAGGCTACCAGATATATTATTCATATAACCACATACATGACCACAGATTCCTGGATAGTAGGCCAGAGTGCAGTTAGATGTGTGGCACATCCAGTATAAACAGATGTACGTTAGTCTAGGGTTCTAGATCACTGAGGTATTTATGGTAGGAAAAACTACACCTGATGCTGTTGGTAGAATTGTGCTCTATGGCGGTGTGGTGTCCTCGTGGCACATCCAGATCCTCTTACACGGCATCACTATCAGTGCGGGACACCACACCGCCATAGAGCACAATTCTACCACCAGCATCAGGTGTAGTTTTTCCTACCATAAATACCTCAGTGATCTAGAACCCTAGACTAACGTACATCTGTTTATACTGGATGTGCCACACATCTAACTGCACCCTGGCCTACTATCCAGGAATCTGTGGTCATGTATGTGGTTATATGAATAATATATCTGGTAGCCTGTTGTGCAATATCCAATTTTGGTGCGGCTGTTACCTTTTGTATGCACAATACAGGCTATAATTTGTGTAATACCCTCTGAAGCCATCAACTTCTATAGTGGATGTGTATTATTAATGCATCTGTATTACATATTGGATATATATGTTCACTATATCTGCATCATCCTTTATGTAAATTGCACTATATTTCTAAGACATATCTCTGACTAAGACTGACACAGACTTCTTCTCTAAGACGCCTGCTAATTTCTGTTACCCTTTATCATATTATTGATTACTTTATTGTATATGTCTTATCAGGTACACCCATTTATATCATTTATGTTTTGTGGTTCTCTTATCCCTGATGAGTCCCCCCTTCATTAAGGAGGGCGAAACGCGTAGGTAAAAGAGACCTACCACAATTTTAAGATTGTATTGTACTACCCCCCTCTATATTGTTCTTTTTCTATTTCCACACTTATATTAGGAGTAGAATTGATTAGGGACGCTTAGAATAGGGTTCCACCTGTACCCCTTTTTTCCTTATGCCCCCAATTCATGTGTGTACCCCTCATTATTATTTTTTACTAATATCAGTAAAAGCTATGTTTTAATCTAACTCGAATGGTGTTTAAACTAAGTGGTGCTTGAAACTCAATTCTTATCACCAAGAGCTCTATATCGTTGTAAGGTTTTGGTACCTACTATCCTTACCATAAGTTGTGTTGTTTTGGTAAAAACTACAGCCAGAACCTTAAAGGGGTATTCTTGAGATTTCTTTTTTTTATTTGACTGTGCTACAGGGGCAGTGTAGTTCATAATATAGTGTATGTACCTGTGTTTGATGGTGGTCTCACAATTCTTATGTGATCTTTGCCCCGATGTACATTTTTAGCAGCATACAAAATGAGTGTTGTCTCAACTTTTCCCAGATTGCAGTGTGGCCCAATACATTACATCACTAGTCAGGAGATGAATGGCAGCGTGTCTGAGCTGCAATGGGTGGAGCTACCATGGGTGCGGGTGGGGATCTTTCTTCATATGGCTACAGGGAATTATAGTTTCAAGCATAGCACAGCATTAAAGGCAGCTAAGCTGTGCTGCAATGGGTGGGATAACTGATGTGTGGGAGGGAAAAAAGTGACCTCACACTTACAAACAAGGGATCCTGGGACTTGTAGTTGAAGGGAGGGAACTCCAGCATGAATTAGCCATTTCACAAAAAGAAAGCAGCAGCGTTATGGTGGACTCGCAAAATAGCTGTAACTGTCCTGCCCGACCACAAACTACATTGTTTAAATAGACTTAATGGCTGCAGATACAGCTGTGTAACAGTTACATACATGAGTGTTACTACCTGTTGACATGGTCCTGGCTCAAGTATATGTATATCCTTCTGATGAAGTCAAGGGCTGATTTCAGGAACTTCAACACACATGTGACTTAAGGCTCCCTGCAAAAGAAACTGGTAATCAGACCCCCAGTCTGGTAGGAGGTTCAAGATCACATGGATATTCACATGAGCCACAGATTATGAGTGTGAAACTACAAAACACGTCAAGCTGTTATATGTTCTGTATGTTCTGTATGTTTGAGACTTTTAACAAAAAAAAAGTCTCTGGAAAACATTTTTTTTTTATTTATTTAAGGCTCCTTGGTCCTAGTGCAAAATATGTTCCAGGGACCCCTCCTGTCATGTGTTATTTATAAGAAAAAAAATTCTTAGGAACCAGGGCCCAGGTGCAACAGCTACTTCAGTACTTAACAACTTAAGAAGAATAGGGGATAAGTGTCTGACTGCAAGGGGTTCGATGGCCGGGTACCACCCCCCCCCCCCCAATCTCCTCCTGGCTCCCTAGCTCTCCTCATGCACTGAGATGTGCCAGCTATCACACAAAGCAATGGTCGACAAGCCAACTCCATGTATCTCTATGGGAGAACAGGAGATATTTGAGCAATGTACAGTATCTCTGGCTCTCCCATAGAGATGCACGAAGGGGGCGTTTCAGCCCCCGCTCTAACCCCTCGAAATCAGACACATCACCTTTTACACATCAACTATTGTACTTTTAATCTATAAGAACAGTGGTTAGCATTGTTGCCTTTCGGAGCTGAGGTCCTGGGTCCAAATTCGACAAAGGCCAACATCTGAATGGAGTTTTTATGTTCTTCCTTTGTTTGTCTATGTTTTATCCAGGCATTCTGTCTTTCATCCACAGTTAGAAATACACCAATGCATTAGTTTGGAATTTAGATTGTAAACTACAGGGATCAATGTGAGTAATTACACGTTTTGTACAACTCTCCAGAATACGTTGGTGCTATTTAAATATATAAATTATTATTGAGGCATAGGAACCTTATAGAGGGAGGACTTTTTGCTTGACCGATATGACCATTGGGAAGCATCGGGATGAAGTATTGTAGGTACCGGTATTTATTTTACAGCCTAGTCCTAGTTATTTATTTATTTATTTTTTTTCAGACACTTTCTGGATTCGCTGCATACTTAATAAAAGCAAAGAGGGAATAACTACAATTTGTACAGTATGTGTTCTAGATGAATGGAGTAAACATCTAATCATGTTTATTAATTGAGACCTCTCGTTTTGCTAGATCTAATAAATTGAGAATGCATTAAAAGTGGAACCTTATCTCCAGCACACAGGAAATTTGTTTCTAAGCTGTCTGCTTTTCATCATTTTAAAATTAGTTCCATGGGAACTCACAAAGTTTTATGTAATTAGATAATGGAATTTGTCAATGTTTCTTTCAACTATGTTAGTGGCATAATCATAATAAATAGATAGGAAAAAATATAGCATTTTTTTTTTTTTTAACAGAAAGATGCATTAATGTAGAAAGTCCCCATTGAGCAAATGAGACGGAAGGGAATTCTAGTCTGAGGTTTAGGGATAAGCCACAGACGGCTTCTTGGATGTGTTTTGTGTCAATTATTTTTGTTGTTTACTGCTAAGCATGTTCGGATAGTCGTGGCTGTTGTACATCTAACAAGCACAATGGCAGGAGCCATAGGGAGGGAATCTATCAGTGTTTCATTGCTCTTCCATGACCCTTCAAACATTACCTATTGATAATATTAAAACCGTGTTACTCAAGAACCTAGGGGCTTGGAATGGATGGATTGATCTCGTTGCTATAATGCAAAATTAACTGGAACTTTTGGGCTCTAGATTGACAAGTATAACGTTGAGGAGTGTAAGGTCAGCTCAAAGATAATAGGGTTGTCCAATTTATTGAAAAACATCATATACGGGGGTTAATCACCTTCTTATTCAGCACCATCGCTTTGGTCCTTCCTGCAAGGTTGTCAATATCCTCTTAGCAAAGACGTAGCTCTACATCACTGTATACATGGCAACCAATAACTGCCCTCAGCAGTATACGGCACAAGACTATTGAGGCCATTAATTGGGTCAGGACTTCACTGGAACGAGAAGTCATTAGTAAGGTCAAAGGTCTTAACAACAAGAGTTGGGATTTTTGTGGGAGTAAATATATCATACCTTAATCATTTTATGTAAATGGAAAATTAGAAAAAAGTCTAGAAAAACATGTGGATGACCCCATATTTGGATGACCCCTTCAAGGGGCCACATACACAACTTCTTCTGTCAGTTCCATAGACAGTGGTCACACCTTCATTCATTTATCATCTATTCTGTGAATAGGCAATAAATGTTAGTCGTGGGCCAAGTCCTTTAAAGAATTTTTATGTTGAGGTGTGAATTTGCTGCCCATCACATTTGTAGTGTCAGTTTTCTTGCGTGCCAGCACACATTTTGTACATATAGTGGTTCAGGGATTAGCAATAGCATTTCTAGTAATATTCCTATTGATGGTCAGAGGTTCAGGAGTGAGTGACTAATATAACTTACAGTTTAGTGCGGTTGTAAGTTAATATCCCAGGAGAGTGGGTCAGGGAGAATAACAGAGACAAGGGTGCTCCCTAGTGAGATGCTGCCTTTTACTTTGAAAAAACAAAAAAAAAGGAGAATTCAGGTGCACTAACCTATTGACAGGAACAATTCTACTAAGGGCTTCCCATGTAAGGCCTCCAGGGAGTCCAATGCAGCACTTTTCAGAGGCGGCTTCCAAAATCCTTGTGGGATCCTACAATATAAGAAAGCAAACAGGACACAGGCTATCTCTTTGTCTTGGGATTTGCAGGGCAATGTGGACTCTGTATAACATTTCACGAAGAAAGCTTCCATATTTTTATTTTTCATAAGGCGGAAAACTGCAGCATGTGTTGGTCCTGATCTAGAACCTTTCACAGGAAGAACATACTATCAAACAAAGCTTTATACACTGCTCAAAAAAAATTAAGGGAACATTTAAACAACACAATGTAACTCCAAGTCAATGACACTTCTGTGAAATCACACTGTCCACTCAGGAAGCAACACTGATTGATAATCAATTTCACATGCTGTTGTGCAAATGGAACAGAAAACAGGTGGAAATTATAGGCAATTAGCAAGACACCCCCAATAAAGGGGTGGTTCTACAGGTGGTGAGCACAGACCACTTCTCAGTTCCTATGCTTCCTGGCTGATGTTTTGGTCACTTTTAATGCTGGCGGTGCTTTCACTCTAGTGGTTGCATGACACGGAGTCTACAACCCACACAAGTGGCTCAGGTGGTGCAGCTCATCAAGCATGGCACATCAATGCGAGCTGTGGCAAGAAGGTTTGCTGTGTCTGTCAGTGTCCAGAGCATGGACATCAGGAGACGTGGAGGAGGCCATTGGGGGGGCAACAACCCACCTTAAACTCCGCTCCCTGGTACGGTCCAAGTCATTTACCACACAGGTCCAGCGGATCCAGTATCTTCAGTGTTCCAGTCTACTGAAACGTGAGTGTTACAGTAAGATCGAGCCATGGATCCCGCTGAGGTACCCCTGCCTGAAATCGTGGATCTTTCCTCCGTTGTGGTACATCAGTCTCAGCAATTTGCGTGACAGGCGCAGCAACTTACCCAACTGTCTTCTATGATGCAACAACTATTGGCCTTACAGCAACAACAGCAGCAGGTACCGCAACCTGGCCCACTCCCACCACCAGTTCCTGCAGTTTCTTCTGGCTCCCAGCTACGTCTACCTTTACCTTCTAAATATGATGGTGATTCCAAGTTATGCAGAGGCTTCGTCACACAGTGCTCCATGCACTTGGAGCTCATGTCTGAACAGTTTCCGACGGAACGTGCGAAGGTGCCTTTGTCATTAGTCTACTATAAGGGAAAGCCCTGACATGGGCTGCACCCCTTTGGGACAGTGGTGATCTGGTATCCTCCAATTTGTCGCCTTTCTTGGCAGAATTTTGCAATGTCTTTGAGGAACCTGCACGCGCCTCTTCTACTGAGATGGCTTTGCTGAACCTCTGTCAATGGAAATCTTCCATTGGTGACTACGCAGTTCAATTTCGCACTCTCGCCTCAGAACTTGCATGGAATGATGAGGCCTTGTGCGTCACATTCAAGAAAGGACTGTCAAGCAGGATTAAAGATGCCCTCGCAGCACATGATCCTCCATCTTCTTTGACTGAACTTATCCACTTGACCACACGCATTGATGTGCGTTTTGCTGAGAGACAGGAGGAACTGTGCTTAGAGAGGGAACCTGCCCGAACATGGAGATATCCTCGCCTGGCACCTCTGTTTCAACGTCCACCTCTTCAGTTTCCTGCGCCTCTTGCTGTAGAGGCTATGCAAGTGGATTGTTCTCGTCTTACGCAACAGGAGAAGTCACGACGACGTAGTGAGAATTTGTGCTTGTATTGTGCTAACCCGGAGTACTTCCTCAAGTTTTGTGCTTGTATTGTGCTAACCCGGAGTACTTCCTCAAGGACTGTACAGTGCGCCCACAGCGTCCGTGAAACAACCGTACCTAGAGTACGTGGGAGAGGCGTCCCAAGGTGTGAATACTAACTCTCCATGCTTAACTATTTCTGTACAAGTCTTCGCTTCAGTCAAGTCTTCCTTCAGTGCTACAGCATTTTTGGATTCTGGATCAGCAGGTGACTTTATTGATGCTTCTTTGGTCCACAAGTATCATCTTCCTGTCACTCAGCTTGTCAAGCCCTTGTTCATCTCCTCTGTTAATGGACAAAATCTGAACTGTATGGTTCACTTCCATACAGAATCTCTCGTCATGCAAGTGGGTGTATTGCATAAAGAAAAGATTGATTTCTATGTACTGCCACACTGCAATTCAGAGATTCTTCTTGACCTTCCTTGGCTGCAATGCCATTCTCCTCTACTAGATTGGAGAACTGGAGAAATTATTCGCTGGGGACAATCCTGTCAAAATCTTCACCTCCAACCAGTTCAGCCTAAAGTTGTTTCTCATCTTCCTCCTTTACCAGGCCTGTCACCACCTTACCAAGATTTCTATGATGTATTCTGCAAGAAACAGGTTGAGTCCCTGCCTCCACATCGTCCTAACGACTGCCCTAAAGATCTTCTGCCTGGTACCACTCCTCCTCGTGGAAGGATATACCCTCTATCAGTTCCTGAGACCAAAACTGTGGCTGAGTATATCCAGGAGAATCTCCAAAAGGAATTTATCCATAAGTCCTCTTCTCCTGCTGGTGCTGATTTCCTCTTTGTAGGGAAGGAGGATGGCTCACTCCGTCCATGCATTGACTACAGGGGAATTAACAAAATCACAGTCAAGAACCGTTACCCACTACCTTTTATCTCAGAACTTTTTGACTGTCTACGTGGTGCCAAAGTTTTCTCCAAGTTGGACTATAACCTCATTCGTATCTGCAAGGGAGATGAATGGAAAACGGCCTTCAATACTCATAACGGAAATTTTGAGTATCTCCTAATGCCTTTTGGTCTCTGCAATGCTCCAGCCATTTTTCAAGAGTTTGTCAATTATATCTTCCGTGATCTTCTCTACACCTGTGTTGTCGTATACCTAGATGAAATCCTGATCTTCTCTTCCAACTTAGAGGAACATTGTACTCACGTTCGTCTGGTTCTTCAGTGATTCCGGAAGAATCATCTCTACGCCAAACTGGAGAAATGCCTGTTCGAGAAGTCTAGTCTTCCGTTTCTTGGCTACATTGTCTCTCATTGGGGCCTGCAGATAGATCCAGATAAATTGTCTGCAGTATTAGATTGGCCTCATCCTTCGGGCCTAAATGTTATTCAATGCTTTCTGGGATTCGCTAACTATTATCGTCAATTTATCTCACATTCATCCCTTTGGTTGCTCCAATCGTGGCTATCACTAAGAAGACTTCTAATCCTAAGTCTTGGCCTCAAGAGGCTGAAGAGGCCTTCTCCCATTTAAAGTCTGCGTTTGCCTCTGCTCCTGTGCTTACAAGACCAGATCCGGAGAGGCCCTTTTGTGGTAGCCCTTGGGGGGGAATATAATAGAGTGGGGGTGTTGCTTAGGTATATTAGGGGTTAATTTAACCCCTGTCACTCGTGATGTCAGGGTGAGGGTTAATATGCTGAGGTAAATCTTCGGCCTATTGCCACCCTTCCCAGAAACGATAGGTGCGTCATCAAATGAATGAAGGTCCACAATAGGGATGAACTTGAACTTGCATAAACTTTACTGAAGTGCTTGCGGTACATCCAATTAACAGCAACAGTCTCAGTAATACAGTCTCTATACAGCTCAGCAATGATTGACAGATGCTGCGGACCGTTGACTTATCCAAGGGTTAATAGAATTAGGAGTTTGCAGAGATCCGTCCGGATTTAGGGGTCTATTTAGGTCCGGTGATCCCGCGAAGTTAACAGGGATTAAGATAACTCACAGTTCTGTATGGATGGCCGTTGCCACAAGGCTTGGGCCTGGTCACTGCTGAAGATAGCTGCGCAGATCCTCCTCTATCAGCAGCCCACGAGGAAAAAAAAAAGCTTAATGGCCGCCGCTCCCTTATATGGGCCGGGGCAGGGCCGTTTTGGATTGGTCCGTGTCAGCTGTCACTCCCCGTTACAATGCATGGTGGGTGCATACGTCACTGGGACCTCCTAAGGTCCTAAAGCAAAACCATAGAGTTTTACCCGATCACATGACCCGCAGGTAGATAATTCACTATATAAACTTTTTATACTTATAACTATATAATTATCAGATAGAACTATTATATATCTAATGGCTAAGTGAGAGGTGACAAGGGGAAGACTAGAAAAGAGGGACCCCGACGTCCTAGGGACTCTGACTATGGGGACCTCTATACAGGTAACGTATAGGATACGGTACCGGGGCACCACACTTTGCTTTGTAGGTTGATGCCTCATCTATTGGAGCAGGTGCTGTTCTTACTTAGAAAAACGCCAAGGGCAAGACTGTAACGTGTGGGTTCTTCTCCAAGACCTTCTCTCCTGCAGAGAGAAATTACTCCAAGCTAGCCTTAAAGGAATGGCAACATTTATTGGAAGGTTCTTCTCATCCGGTCAGCAACTAATCTGTCCAAAAGAATCTTCTATACCTTCAGTCTGCTCAGCGTTTGAAGGTGATCACTGTTCTTTTCTAGGTTCAACTTCTTCATCCGATTCCATCCAGTAGAAAAGAACATCAGGGCAGATGCTCTCTCCAGGTCCTCGGACGTTATTGGTTTGGACTCTGTGCCTAGGCATATTATCCCTCCTGACCATTTGATTCCTGCAACTCCTGCTGAAATTCAGCAAGTTACTTCGGGAAAATCCCTTGTGCCCGCCAGATTGAGATGCAAGGTACTGAAATCGGGTTATTCTTCCTTGACAGTAGGTCATCCTGGTATACGCAAAACTCTACTTCTAATCTTCTGGCACTACTGGTGGCCCCATCATGAACGTGATGTTTCTGATTTTGTTCTTTCCTGTGAAACTTGTGCCCATGACAAAACTCCTTGACAGAGACCTGCAGGACTCTTACAGCCTTTACCAATTCCGGAGACTCCCTGGTCCCATATCGCCATTGATTTCATCACTGATTTGCCACCATCTCATAATCACACTGTCATTTGGGTCATTGTAGATCGGTTTTCCAAGATGGCTCATTTTATTCCTCTACCAGGTATTCCTTCTGCCCCACAGCTGGTGAGGTACTTGCTGCATGTCTTATGTTTACATGGTCTTCCTCAGCATATTGTTTTGGATCGGGGTGTGCAGTTTGTCTCTAAGTTCTGGTGAGCCCTTTGTAACTTCAAGATACCCTTTAAACAACAACAAAAAACGTGGTCTCAAATTGCTGGAGGTGCTCAACCCCAAATGTGGTTGTGCATTTATACTGGGGGAGCAGATCCTGCCCTTGTAGTCCTTTGCTAAGGGCGATCCCCAGCATAAAAATGCATACAATGGAGGATGCCTGCAGTGGACTACAAGTGTCAATATAGAATCCTACACCAGATAGACGTGAATGCATGGTCCCGTTACCTGGTGCTGCCGACGGGGCTGGGATTCACATTGCGGGATGTGCCCGCATGCGAATCCCAGTCCATCACTCACCTGGTGCTTCTCCTGCCTCGCCTCTCTGCTCTGGCGCGCATGTCCCCTAAGGCGCGCACGTGCCGGAGCTTTAAGATTTAAGAGGCCAGTGCGCCCATTAGTGCAGGCTCTGGTGAAAACCAGCGGCACCTTAGACTCCCCTCCCTGTTATGGTCCGAGTCATCTACCACACAGGTCCAGCGGATCCACTATGTTCAGTGTTCCAGTCTACTGAAACATGAGTGTTACAATGGTGAGTCGCCGAGTCTTTTTTTCTGTTGCATTGCATCGCATGGACTTGACATATTCATAGCACCACCTGAACATGCACATATGTATTCCGGTTTAGTTTAGTCACCTGCCTCAACATTTGCTCAGCAATATACGGTAGTGCCAGATATTCCACATTCTTTTTTATTAGGTTCTTTATATTTTGATACGAGGTTAGAGGTTAAAGGGATGTTCCGGTGTTATAACATTTTTCATATGTTGCTTGGGCTGTTGGCAAAAAGGGATACTTACCTCCCCCTGGTCCCCTTAGCTCCAGTTGTAGCTCACATTTGGCTCCTTCCTCTCCGCCTTTACTTGTCTCTTCTGACTGCCTCCAAGAAGAGAAGTTGGGGCAGGACTTGCTCACTCAGCCAATCACTGGCCAAAACAAGATACCACTGAAGAGATGAACTTTGGGGGACGGGCCAAATGGGAGAAGTGTAGTATGGAGGGTAGGTAAGTATAATTTTTTCTTCTCCTTTTACTCAACAGCCCCAGGTGCACATTGATCCTTTTATAACTCTGGAATTCCTCCTTTAATGTCATATTTTTCTTGTGGTTTAGGATTTATAAAAGGTTAAAAATAGTATTTGTGGTTGTCACAAGCAGTAAAGAACAGCTTTGTCTCTCTCTTCTGTCCTTTCTACCTTTTCTTTTCTTCTTGAAAGAACCTTGTTAGACTAAAACTACACTCCTACTCAAGGCCTTACTACTGTTTATCTCTGTTGTTTGGACATTCCAACATATCAATGGACCTATTATCATATTAGAAGTGCTACATACTGTATATTAGTAGACGTGCTTACTTGACTATATTTAAGATTGCATCACTGTTGTTCAGACATATCAAAGTTGAGATCTGTCACGCTGATTATAAGCCCCAAAAATGAATCAGTATGTTTAATATGTTTAATAGGGTGATGTCGGCCATTTTGTGTATGTTCTAAATAGACCACAGTGTATTCTAAAGTTCTCCTATTCAAGTGCCAGTCTGGGAGTAGAGTTCTTGTTAACCCTTTAGATATTTATGGCTGTTTAGATAAGACAGAGAGATTCACACGTCTGTGTGAAAGAGACCTCCATGGCATTCTTATCTCACTAATAAATTTGGCTGTCTAGGTAGGCTCCAAGATGTCTAAGAGAATCCAGGTTTTAATTACTTATAGATGTAAAAAATAATACCTGAAGTGTTAATTATTGCTCCATATGTCAAGTGTGGAATGTGGGTTTGAAGTAGTTGAGTAGTTGACATTACACCGACAGGAAAGGCATTATGGGTGATATGCTCAATGCATTCTAGGTAATATAGTGATGTTATAGTCAGTACCATATGTACACACCCAACCTACATTCATCGGGAATTCCAATTTAGGAGGGTGTGTCTAACTAATTAAAAAGTCTGGTAAACCAGATGTCAGGTAGACTGTAGACTGTACTGTACTGTACTGTAGAGAACACAAAGAAATAGGAAAGAGGCCCAACCAGGTGGAAAAGCCATGTGAGATTCCAGCAGACGGATTGATCACTCGGTACCAGACCAATGGCTATCCATGAGGATGAGATGAACCGTTCAGTATTCCTAGGACCAGAAGCGAGGTTCTTACATAGACTTGGTAAGAGACACAAAAAGGGTATTCCATTTAATTAAGTCTAATTTGGATAAGGTGGATGGAATTATACCATTTAGATTGGCGAACAAATTAATTAAATTAAATTATTAATTATCTCCATACTGAGATTATAGTTTTAGAGTATTGTGAGACCTCGTTCTACCTGCAGAAGAATCAAGACTCATAATCTATCAAAGCATGAAATAATTGCTTATACATATTGATAGAATTCCTGCTCGAAAAAAAAGCGTTATAAGTATATTTCCCACACAGGAAACTTGTTTCAAGTTCTTCCTCCTAAAATATAGTCTAGCGAGATCATAAAACTCGGCTATCTGACTTAATGTCTTACCAAGTTCATGTATAGAAAATAGTCCAGAATGGGGTGGAAGTATATCATAGGTCTTCCATATTTATATTCTTAAATGGATTTGCCCATTCATGGAATCATGCTATTTGTAGTTGGTTAGAAGGGGGCGGGGTGTATTTAGCATTCCATATTGATATGTCTATGATTAGATATTGCCCATCTTAATATCGTGAGGTTTCTCTGTATAGAGTGATATGTAACCTTTTTCTTATGATACTCCTAACCTAGTAGCTTTTGTTTCATTGTAACAAGTTACTTACTACTCACATGTATTGTTCTACTATATGTAGTCAATAAACAAGCCAGTAATGTTTACTAATATATCTAATTGATATTCATTTGCATATATCATTGTGTTTATTACTCATTTATGTTTATAATCTTATAACCAATAAATCTACCTACTTTATAATATCTGTGTATTATTGTATATTGCAAAACTACATCCTTAAGCGTTAATGTCATCCCGTCATAAAAAGAACTTGTTGATATCTGAGGAAATTGTCGGAATCAGATGTGAATTGTATTGATTGGCTCTGTCTACAGTTCACCAGGTGATAATTTTGATATTTTTAAGAATTTTCATATTTTTTTTAATTTTTCATAATTCATATTTTTATGACCATAATTCATTATTGAGTTATTACCGCACAACATATCCCACCAGGTGTCACTCCTGAGACCTGCTGTGATCTTGAGTTACAGCTTGATGAAGGGCAAAAATCGACCTTTTAACTGCATAAGTCTTTCGAGCAAAAAAGGTCAGATTTGCTGACAGGCCAAGGAGTGGATCTCACTGACATACACTTCACCAACTTATAACTTTGAGACCTGGTACGATCTTAACTTTTGACGAGTCTAAGCAACATGTCAAAATTTGTTCTGAATGATAATAACCCCTAAAGCCCTGCCTCTGTGACTCTAAAGAACATCTGAAAATGCCGGGGAATGCCTCTCCCCAAGCATCCACTTTGGGGCAAGATTTGAATAAACCCCACCCCCTTTTGTGTTTCGGTTCAGAGAATTGTCCCACCAAAAATCTGGATAGTTTGCGAGGATGAGAAGTGAGTTCTTGCACTGTTCCCATTAGCAGGAGTCCTGCAGGACCAGCCCTTTAGTGGAAATCTTGGGCTAGTTCCCATCACCCATACACCGCTTAAGTCAGTGTTTCCCAACCAGGGTTCCTCCGGAAGTTGCAAAACTACAACTCCCAGCATGCCTGGACAGCCAAAGGCTGTCCGAGCATGCTGGGAGTTGTAGTTTTGCAACAGCCGGAGGCACCTTGGTTGAGAAACACTGGCTTAAAGGAAAACTGTCACCAAGTTCACCCACACTAAACCCAATACACTGGGTAATAGTGTGGGACAGCCATTGGTTGGAGACCACTATTACAAGAGTGTAAATGACCACATCAAACAGCCCCATATCCAGTTTGCATGGTCAAAACTTTGGACTCTTATGGCAAGCCATACAGCATGGGGTTGACAGCTACTAGTTGGAGACCACTATTACAAGAGTGTAAATGACCACATCAAACAATCCCATATCACAGCTTCCTGGACCCGTTTGACCATGCCTTAAGAGAAGGAGTACATATATTGGGGTTGACAGCCCCAACACCTGAATTATCAGGTTTGGAGCAGATTTCGGCTGTAAATCAATTTTCTCGAGCAACTTCTTATGTTTTCCTTTGTTTGCCTTTCTTTGTTTCCTGACTTGATAGACCATTTGGTGTTGAATTATTTCTTTTATCACATCCTCTGCTCTCTTTAGACGTAAAAACTTTGCAACTGGATTGTGCTCAATGCATTTCAGCACAGAGGGAGCTCGCTGTTTGTAAGGTTGTTAGAGCAGATAATTCCTGTGGCAACATGGAGCTGCCGTCAACAAGCTTAGTGCTTCCAAATTCGTTTGTTACCCACTATCGCCGAGCACCCGCCATGAATAACAACTGGGAACTGTGCAACATGATTGCTGAAACTATTTCATCATATTGTTAATAATGTGTACGGCTGATTTCTGCGTGACAAAAGGAAAAAGACCAATGCTTCCCTGTCATTGTCATGCCAGCTAATCTAAAGATTCTTTACATTTTTAAGACCCAAGTGGCGAGGCAGACTCTTGAATGAGTGGAGTTTTGCGTTCTGCCAAGTCACTTCTTGTGCGGACATCTATCAGCAGTGGCACAGACAGCAACTGTATCAGGGGAAATCTAATTTGGGAGTCTGTAAATGCCTCAAAGTCATTGCCCCCTGGCTCACCTCCAATATTCCACTAAAAATCAGAGCTAGTAAGACTCACTATGTGAACAGTGAAATATGGTGTGAGTTTCATGGAATGTTACATTTGTTGTGAAGGTTTTAATAAATGATTTAAAAACATCTGCAGATGTTCTAAATCTATCTACTTTTTCAGCATCGCTTCTCGGTGCACTTTTATTGGTGTTGGGGTGTTGGTACAGAAACTGACATTTCTCTGCAGGAATAGTAGTAAATGGTAGAAAAGGTTAGATGTATAGTGTCTATTTGTCCCTCAGGGCAATCTGCAAATCTCATATGTAGTAGGTGGAAATTCAGAGTTCACATACAGTGTCTAACTGTAAAGAACACATATAGAATAATAGAAGGCTTGTATTGTCGGATGGACTGAGGAATACGGCTGTCAGTCAATTAACTGAAGAGGTAGAATTAATGCAAATATTATAAAATGTGTAACAAGTGGATGTAAAAATTTGAATATTTCAGCCTATATTTAAAATGCATACATGATGTAAGAATCTTGGATTGGCTAGTCTTATCCTGTGTATTTTAAAGTATACAAATACATAAATAATAAAATATTGTTAAATTTTGCAGCATCTCAAAGTAAAGGGAATATTTTTCAAGCCAATGATAGTAAGCAGCAAGGATAAGCTCTGTTTACTTACTACAAGCTGTTAGTTTCAGCTATCACCAGAGGGCTTGATTCACAGCTTAGACAGTTCACCACTGCTCTATACTGTCCTCCATGCTGCTGCTTCTTAGAATGTGTTTAAAGACAAAATAAGATCAGGATCCCATCTTCTGTGAGTAAAGTCTTTGGAAAACAACATAGAGGCTACACTACATTTCTCATATTAAGCAGAAGAGATTTATACTTGTCATGAACAAGTCTAGTCCCAGCTGACCAAATGCAAAATTGGTAACCATTTATAATACCGGAATCTTCTTATGTGACACAGAAGCCTATGGCCCTCTCCACGCATCAGGTGATAGTGTCTCAAAATAATGAAGTACCTGAAGACAGTGAAGACATTGATTTTGTGAAAAATTGAAAAGTTTGGAACAAGACCCGGTTTGCTCATTCCTTAAAACTCTTAACAGTTGTTATCAACAGATGTAACAATATTAAGTTGTTCAGAGCTAAAACAATCTGATAAAGGTAGAGTCATAAGTTTTTTTGCTATTGCCATTATTTGTTTCACATTACATAAAGTATAAGAACTAGTCCAGATAAAAATGAAAATGTCCATAAAATATAATTAGATTTCAGCTTTAATTTCCTACCGCAGTTAGAAAATGAAAGCAATTTGTTTTGTTGCTATGGAAATCTCAACTATTATCTGTAGGTTTTCATGCATGTGGTCTGCAGTTTCTTAAAGGCATAGTACTATCTTGAGTGCTTGATAGGTGCAGTTATCACCTATGGGTCCCTCACATATCAGGAAAATGGGATTCACTACATTTTCTTAAGGGTTTAGTGGAGAGGTGGCTGCACATCTTGAAGTCCATTGAAGTCTATCCATGATTTATGGCACATCCTTTGGAAATACCACAATAATAAGTTACAAATGCCCTTGTCACAATCTTCTAGCCAAACAGACCATTTCCTTATCTTCTTCCTTTTCTTCCCCTCTCCACCCTAATATGTGTGCCCCTTTCCTTTTTTCTCCCTACCTTTCCCCTATTCTTTCCTCCCCTGTCCACCCTCTTCCCTGATTTTCCTTCCTCCTCTTTCTTTCCTTTTCACTTCTCATCTCGTTTCCCCTCCCACCCCACTTCTCTCCAACTCTTCACCATGTTCCTGTGTCCTCCCTTTCCTCTTGTTTTCTCATTTCATATTCTCTTTACTGTCCTGTCCACATCATTTCACATTTCTCATCTTTTTCTCTCTCTTCTCCTTTCTTTTCCTCTTTTCACTTTTCTTCCCTTTTCCTTTCCTCTTTTCTTCACACCAATTCTTATGCTCCCCTTTCTTCTCCCCCACCCTTATCTACCCTTTTCTCTTAATTTTCTATTCTCCCATCTCTTCACTTACTCTTCTTTCCTTTCTTCTCTTCTTGCTGATCACTTCTCCTTACCTTTTTCTCTTCTAGACTGTCATTCTCTTCCCTCCACACTCCTTCCCTCTACCCCTTTCTCATTCTTCCCTTTCCTCTTCTTCTCTCTCTTTCACTCTCATCTTTCCTTTTCTCCCCACTTCCCATTTTCCCCTGCTCGCCTCTCTTTTTTCCTTTCGTCTTCTCTTCTTTTTCCCCTATCCCCCCTCCCCACATCTCTCCTCTCCTCATTTACACTCATCTCCTCTTCTGTCTATTGATGATTATAAATAACTTCATTAAATAGTTGAGATGAGAGAATTGTTCTTTGTTGTCACATCCATAGATAGCTCCAACCTAAAAAATTTCCACCAAAAATTGCAATAAAGTACATCCATCTTTATTAAATACAAATACAGAAGCATGTTAAAATCATTGCAAATACATAAGTTGGAACTATATATAAATCCCATTAGGGAGCACACTACTAAGGCAGGCAAGGTAACAGTGTTTTAGCAATAGGGAAAACAAGAAAAATGTAATGCAAGATATCCTAAAGTCATGAAAGTCTGAACCATTCAGATAAAGTGCAAAAACAGACTAAAGACATTAGATTATAAATAACAAGTCCCGGCATCTATTATACACATACAAGCCTTACAAAAGTGTGTGCAGACCCCAACATATGTTTTGCTCAGAAACAGGGCTTCCTCAAGGGACACCCTGACTTTAGGATATCTTGCATGGAATTTCTCTTGTTTCCTTTATTGCAATAGCATTGCTACTTTTCCTGCCTTAGTAGTGTGCTCCCTGATGGGATTTATATATAGTGCCAATTGATGTCTTTGCAATGATTTTAACATGCTTCTGTATTTGCATTTAATAAAGATGGATATACTTTGTTGTAATTTTTGCTGGTAGTGTTTTATTTTGGAGCTATGTATTACTTCCACACTTCACCTTTGTGTGTTGGTTGAAAGTAGGTAGATATCCTATTTTCCTTTTTTTTGTGTTATAATTGTCGCATCAATGTAGCAAACCTTGAGAAAGTGTTATGGCAAAACACTTACATGTCCTGTTATATTATCTGCTATGTAGCTTTATTGACAATGCTAACATCTCCGATATGGCATTTGTGGGTCTCGACATCCCACATAAGATTGCCCTATATATTTAAATTAACACTGGGTTTACCAAGAATCACAAAAGTCATGGAACATTCTGCCTCCCCATAGCAATCAATAGGCATAGGCATACAATAGTACAATAGTCATTAGTTCCATTTTGCAGTTATTGTAAAGTCCCAGCAGGAGTTGTAATATATGAAAAGAAAGTGCTCGGAGAGAGAAGTGAGATAGAGAAACACAAGGAATCCATTTGAGTAACATTAGAAAGCACTGAAACAAGGAAAAAAGGATCCCAAGTGGCAAAAAGCAAAATACTAGCACCAAGCATTACACGAATAACATAAAAAGGAATCAATGCACTAAGTAACTGCAAAGGTTTAACGCAAAATGCTACCAAGGGGTTAACATGGTCTTCAAAGGAATACAGAGTCTTAGGGAGGGTTGCGGATATCTGTAGAGGAGAGGCTCCAAGAGACACTTGTGAAGGCAGTCAGACGGGCCTGTATGTTTCTTAAATTGTCTGTATTTACTGGACTACAGAACGGATAGGACATGAATATTGATATTGTTCAGTGTGAATTCAAATAGAGAAAACAGACATGGTCGCACATCCACATCATGCACAATGATCTAATGCTTCTCAGCAACATTTATTAAACTAACAGTGTACTTTATGATCATGAAGTGTAAGTCCACTAGCCACGTCACGGCCACCTGTAAGTAGTGGGTCCCTAACGTCCCTATCATAAAATGGCCGCAACACCAGTGCCCACAGTGGGAACGACTGACTGGCAGAGCAGCCCCAATGCCACTCAAACCAGTCCCAGGGCCGCGTCTCCTCATAGACATGGTGCCGCGGCCGCAATGGAGGCCGCACAACACCACACCAGTGTGAACAAGGTGTGAAAGCTCACTTACCATGTGCTCCCAGTCAGACTGATATTGTTCAGTCTGAGCTCCCATGATCACTTGCATTTTTAAGTTTATGTTGGATGTGCTGCCTAAACGGGCTTACAGGCCTGCCATAGGCAATAGTTGAGTTAAGAAAATGAGAATTGTTCACAGGTAAATTCAGTAATGTATTGGTGTGACTAGACGTTGCTTATTCAGGTATGGTTATGTTCTGCCTTCTTGAGTCCCCCTAGAACGAAATAAGGAACCCCTATCTGTCATACTGTATTAGTCTAAAATGCCAAGAAGTCTTTAACTCCTGAAGGACGCAGGGCATACCTGTATATCCTGCGTCCGCTCCTCTGCTATGACGCAGGCTCACAAGTTGACCGCGTCTAAAAAAAAAACATTCCTGGCAGCTCAGTTGGGCTGTTCGTGCTGTCATGGTGAAATTGCGGTGTCCCAAACAGCTGAGAGGATGGGGGAGGGTCCTTACCTGCCTCCTCGCTGTCCCATTGTTGCTAAGTTACTCCAGCCAGCCTCAGCAGGCTGTAGCAATTATGCACAGATTACACTATGGCATAGCATTGAATAGTGTATCAAACATAAGATTGCATGTAGTAGTCCCCTATGGAACAAAAAAATGGTGTAAAAAAGTAAAAAAAATTTAATAAATGGGATTCAACCCCTTCCCTAATAAAAGTTTGAATCCCCCCCCTTTTCGCATAAAAAAAAAAAATATGTAAACAAAAATAAACATAAATACATGTGGTATCTTCGCGTGCGTTAATGTCCGAATTATAAAAATATGTTAATTAAACTGCAGGGTCAATGGCGAATACCTAAAAAAATTCCGCAGGGTCAATGGCGGACACAAAGTCAAATTTTTGATAATTTTGTATAACTAAAATTTTTTTTTTCTAAAAGTCCCATCAAAACAAAAATGGTAAGGATAAAAACTACAGACCCCACACAAAAAATAAGCCCTTATATTTCCCCGTATGTGGAAAAATTAAAAAGTTATAGGGGTCAGAAGATGACGATTTAAAAAAAAAAAAAATTCCATGTAGTTATAATTTCTTTAAGTAGTATAATAAAATAAAACCTACATCAATTGGCTATCTTGTAATTGTATGGATCTGCAGAATGAATATAAGGTGTCCATTTTACTGAAAAGTGCACTGCGTAGAAACGGCAGCCGCTAAGAATTGCAAAATGGCGGGGGTTTTTTCAATTTTGTCCCACATATAATTTTTTGGGGGTTTCGCCCTAGATTTACTGATGTCATTACAAATTTACTGATGTCATTACAAAGTAAAATCGGTAGTGCATAAAACAAGCTCTCATATGGGTCTGTAGGGGAAAGCTGAAAGCGTTTTCCCCCTTAAGGATGCAGGGTTTTTCCGTTTTTGCATTTGAATTTTTTCCTGATCACCTTCTAAAAATCAGAACGCTTTCAATGTTGCACCTAAAATTCCATAATATGGCTTAATTTTTTAACCACCAACTCTACTTTGCAGTGACATCAGTCATTTTACCAAAATATCCACGGCAAAGCAGAAAAAAAATTAATCGTGCGACAAAATTGAAGAAAAAATGCCATTTTGTAACATTTGGGGAATTCCGTTTCTACGCAGTGCATTTTTCGGTAAAAATGACACTCTTATCTTTACTTATGTAGGTTTAATTTTTATCACTTAAAAAAAAACCATAACTACATGCAGGAAAATGTATACGTTTAAATTTGTCATTTTCTGACCCCTATAACTTTTTTATTTTTCCGCATACGGGCCGGTATGAGGGCTAATTTTTTGCACAGTTATCGGAAGTTTTTATCAGTACTTATTATTTTTATATTGATCGGACTTTTTGATTTTAGACTTTGGAATTTTTTTTGCGCATACGCCATTGACCGCGCCGTTTACTTAATTATATATTTTTATAGTTCGAACATTTCCGCACATGGCAATACCACATATGTTTATTTTTATTATTACAGGTTTTTTTTTTATGGGAAAAGGGGGGTGATTCTTACTTTTTTTTAGGAAAGGGGTTAATTGATCTTAATTGATATTAACTTTTTTTCACACTTTTTTTGCAGTGTTATAGCCCCCCTAATGGCTATTACACTGTACATACCGATCTCATACAAAGATCATTGCCGTGCATTGACACGGCAAAGATCAGTGTTATCGGCGGTCGATTGCTCAAGCCTGGATTTCAGGCTTGGAGCAATCAATCACCGATCGGACATGATGGAGGCAGGTAAGGGGACCTCTGCTCCTGTTCTAGCTGATTGGGACATCGCGATTTCATCGCAATGGTCTCGATCAGCCCGACTGAGCTGCCGGGAAGCTTTCATTTTAGACGCGGCAATCAACTTTGAATGCCGCATCTAAAGGGTTAATAGCACGCTGCACAATGATTGGTGCCGCATGGTATTAGCCCAGGGACCCTAGCCGCTGGGACCGACCCGGTATGATGCGTGACCCTGCGTTATATACCGGGACTGGGCGCAGAGCGTACAGGTAGGCTATGCGACCTTAAGAGGTTAAAGGGGTACTTTGCTGCTCAGTGTTTGGAACAAAATGTTCTGAATGCTTAGTACCGGGAGCTCATGACGTCATAGCCCTGCCCCTCATGACATCACGACCCACCCCCTACAAGCAGGTCTAAGCGAGGGGGCATGACATGCCCCCTACCATAGACTTGATGTGAGGGGGTGGTGTGTGACGTCATGAGGGGGCGGGGCTATGATGTCACAAGCTCCCGGCTACTGGATATTATTACCAATTAATCCTGTCCAGACATTTGTCCCTCATTCACACGATGTTCATAAGCTACAACGGAGGTTTATGTCAAAATTTCTTTGAAAAGGCATTATGATGGCACATAACTAATACAATATGGGGCCTAATATGACATGGGGACAGAGAACGGCCTTATAAGTATGGTGACCTCATTTTACTGTATGTGAGGACATAGAAGAAACCTTATAAAGTATGAGGGCCTAATATTAAATTGGGACAAAGAAGTGACCAATGTAGTCTATTAGTGATTACGGTTGATCTCAACATTTACTTTTTTTTTTTACTAAAAAGAGTAACCTACTTTGCTTTTAAGTGCTCCCCCAAAAAAGTAGAGAAATAGAATGAACATAGTCACTAGCAGACTATGCTAGGTCCATTAAAATGGCTTACCACAAGTACGCTGCAATATATGGCGGCATAAGCTTTTGAAGTTACTCTATTGTTGCCCATAAATGTGATTTTAATGGGGGCCTTATACACTAGAGAAGACTTGCCACTTTATCAGTAGTTGGAGTCTAAGAATGTTCTAGAGACTAGATTTCTCAACTTGCATAACAGCTTCTATAGTTAGGATAGAAATGCATTATTACGGTATTATTACTTGCACAGTTTTGTGTATATGTTTTTTTTAGTAGCTAATTTACGACAATTACAGAGGGGCACATAAAGTATGGTTGAGGTTACTTTGAAACTAACCTAATTCCTGGTTAATACATTATGGGAGATTGTGAGGCAAATCTGGACATTAATAAAACTCGGCTAATGATTAATGGCATCTTGGTTGGAGGAAGGTTCAGCATATGTTGGGTTGAGCAGTCAACACCTTTTAAAACTTAATATCAGTAATCAAGTATGTTCAGGGCATTTTCCAGGATTATGATTTGTGGCTCGCACATCTGTCATCACCACATGGGGTAGTTTTCTCTCTTGTCTTTTACACTGAATAATCAATTATATTGTGCTACTTTAGCACATGAACAGTTGATTCATTACAAGTACTCATTGTACACTTAAGGTTGACTTTGGTAAGGGAGGTAATTCTTCTTCTTATGTTACTGTACTGGATCGGATAAAGATTATTATTATTTTACCCTTAATTTGCAAGCACTGTCCATAAATTTTTTAACATATATCTCATTTTGCACCCATTATCTTGTAGTACTGATCTGCAATATATGCAATACAATAATACTATTCTGTGGACTTATGTCATTATGCTGTAACATTCAGAATACATACACTACATATTGTTTCAGTATGTAAATGTATTTTATGATTAATTAAAGGCAACCTACACGCTGAACATATGGTCCAATCTGTAGGCAGCATGTTATATAGCAAAAGCAACTGAGCAGAGTATGGAGCCTAAAACTGTATGGGGGTACAGAAGGGGCATAATACAGTATGGGGACATAAAACTATATGGAGGCTGTATGGGGGTCTACTACTATATGGGGGCATAGAAGGGGCCTTGCTACTATACAGGGGCAAGCAAGGGCCGCCATGCCCCCTCCCATAGACTTGCATTGAGGGGGCGGGGCATGACGTCACACGGGGGCAGAGTCGTGATGTCGCGATCTTCCGTCCCTGTGGTCGGGACCATGACCCTCCAGCTAGCTATATTGCGGGGGTCCTCAGCGGCGGGACCCCCGCGATCAGACATCTTATCCCCTATCCTTTGGAAAGGGGATAAGATGTCTAGGGGTGGAGTACCCCTTTAAATACGGTCACTGTATGTGGAAATATTAGTTTTTGTTTTTTTTATGTTCAGGGATGGTCATGTTCTGCCTTACTGGGTCCCCCCAGACCTGTGCACATATTTCATTTTGTCTGGGGGGGGGGATGACCTTTTTTTTTTTGTACTGGAATTATTGGTGTTATTGGTCTCAATATGTTTTATTTCGTCGGTATCTATTTGGTTTTTTTTTATGTACCCTATAATTGTTGGTCAGGCGGCAGGCCAAGAATTAGCCCTGGTGCCCACATGACTCTTGTTATGCTCCAATCCATATTCATTAATGTATTGCGTTATATTTCCACCTACTGACTGCAACAATATTATGTGCTATCTAAAGAAACAATTTACTTGGCCAGAGGTATTGATGCAACATATTTGGACTATGCAGTATATTTAGATTATTCCACAACATAAATGAGAAGGAATCTGTGTAATACCGCTTCAACCTTGAATTTATTAATGTAAAAAATAGTTTGACGTTTTGTTGTCAGGGTCTCTGAAACAAAACACATGAATAATGACAATAAATATAGGGATGGGTATATTGCATTTACACCTGTATTATATACAAGATATGTACATGACATGAAAGTCCATATAAAACCATATCATCAGGAGCCTGAAAATTGGTCTAAGTAGCAGGATGGACATTGAGGTATAATGTAACATGACCTAGTGACACAGGAAAGTAGCCATGCTCTAAATATTAATCTAAGGTACCCAGTGCCACGGTTATGTATGGCAGGGTTATTATATGGGCGGGGTGTGAAGTGAATGGGAGGGAGAACGGAAACTGATAGGTACTGCAAAAGAGGGAGTAGAAGAAGAGGGTAAAGTGTGAAAGGTATGCTCATGGATGGGGTAGTAGTGTGGTACCATGGGTGTTGTACGGAAATAACGTATCACTTTGTGACGCCAGGGCACCGTTATCCTATACACAGTCCGAGGTTGGAGACTGTCACGTCCCTCTCCTCCCCCGGAGCGCTCGCGGCGTTCGGCTCCTGTCTGCAGTGCCCCGATCAGACTAGCTGACCGGGAGTGCTGCTTTCTTTCCCCCGGCGGGGATGTGATCCGCGCGGCGGGACGTGCCTGCCCGCGGGTCGCATCCCGTTCTGTTTACCTACTCCGTCCTCCTTTTGCTCAGTCCTGGCACGTGCAGGACTGCTCTCTAGGACGCGCGCGCTGGGTCTCTCAGATTTAAAGGGCTAGTGCTCCATTAATTGGTGCCTGGCCCAATCTGTTCCAATCACTCCCTAACATATATAAACCCACTTCCCCTTCCTGTACTCACTGGATCTTGTTGCCCTTGTGCCAGTGAAAGCATTTCTGTGAGCCATTGCCTGTGTATCCAGACCCTTGCTGTTGTCCCTGACTATGAACCGTTGCCACCTGCCCTGACCTCTTGCTACGTCTGACCTTGCCTTTGCCTTGTCCTTGTGTCCCGCGACAGTCTCAGCCGCCAGAGGGGTTGAGTCGCTACCGGGTGGAACAACCTGGGGGTTACCTGCCACAGCAAGTCCATCCAGCTTTGCTGCGGGCTCTGGTGAAAACTAGTAACCTCTTAGATTCTGTTCCCCTGGTACGGCCCATGCCATCGCCTCTCTGGCTCAGAGGATCCACTACCCGTGTCCTCCCCGCATACCAGTCCGGATCCTGACAGAGACAGGGGGAGTAAATGAACACACCGACGTCAGGTTACAGATAACTGTCTTTACTGAGCAGGGTGCAGATGATATTAACCTGACAGTCTGGTGCAGAGTTAGAAGATGCAGAGTAACCCCTTGGGAGCCCTGTTGTTTTGCTGGGACTTGTGGTGCTTTCACCCAATAAATTGATACTGACTTGAGAGAATAGATAATTGCATTGGGCCCGCCACCGATGCTGCAAGTCTGCCTGAAGCAGTCTGAAGCCACAGGACAGCTTTTGGTGCTAGGAAACCACAGTAGTAGTAGTGTAAGTGTAATGGAATGGGTAATGTAGGTGAGCCTACTTTGCAAGGCTGAGTGGTACTTTGTAAGTGTGGTGGACAGCTAGGATAGAAGATAATATATTTGGACTAGATCCATCATTTACTGGCCACGTAGGCCTCTGACATCTGGAATATTTGAAAGTCGAGGCAAAAGTGTTACCTCTCCTTATCTACTCCTCATTTATAGAAGAACAAATTTACCAGATCTGGCTATATACAAAATAAATATGGTGAATATCTTGTATCCATCCATTCTGACATACAACCAGTAAAACATGAGCTCCACTGTTTATAAATAAATCCCAATGCTTCTCCATATCTTGTTGTTCATTTACCCTTTCATTGCCATTTTTTGCTCTGGTTAATAATAAATTCAGCTTTCAACTGATGACAAGTGGCCTGGTCATGAGTAATTCTTTAGCTGTGTGGATACCATGCAGATGGTACAGCAAATGCACCCCTCTCTGCTGGCAAACTAGCTCCTCCATCTATCATGTCTACCCTTCGGGAAAAGCTGCTCATGCTTTTGGGTAGCCTGTACTGTAATCCCACAAGGACAAGAGGGAGAAATGAGAGATAGAACGCAGAATCCATAACTAATTTTTAAGTTACTATTTATTAGATCTATTCAACTGTACCTTATACGGCTGGTAGGATAAAGCAACAATGGCTGGAACGAAGAATGCAGGATGTGAACGAGTTTGTATAGAGAAGACATAGCCAATGAAAACAGTCAACATATGGTAAAGGGATACTGCTATCAATCAAGTGCAGGGGCGTGGGCGTATGAAACGCAAATGTGTGCAAATGAGCTGATATTAGTCAATCCCCGCATCCAGAGAAGGCTTCACGTGGGAGGACAAAAGAGGGTCGCTTGAACACTTTCCTGGAAGACAACAAACAATAACTAAGATAAAATAGAATGAAATATTGGACAATTGTTTTTTAAAAAGGATAAACAAATTCTGTTTGATTTATTTAAGTTTTATTACATCTTTTTTTACGTAATGTTTTTAATATGGCTGGTATATGGCTGCATTCAGTTTTGCAAATAAAACTGATTGTAATGCATTGCTATTCATATTTACCATTGCATTGCTGAAATATACAGAATTTTTTGCAAAACATGCCGACCTTAGGTGGGATGGTGCGCTGAACTTTTATTGATGCCCCCTTTATGGTAAATCATATGAGCCCTATCCAGTGTGGCTTTAAGATGTGGGACACTGCATGGCATATTTATTTGGACACCATATGATTTTATTCTTGTGCTTTATGATACACCATCAATAAAAGTTTCTGAACAGGGCACCATCCCACCTAAGGTTGGCATGCAGCGGCTGTCAGCTGCTGACTGCTTTCAGCAGCTGACAACCATGGCCAATAATCAGCATTGGCACTTGCTCCAATGTCAGTCATTTAACTATTTAGACAGAGTACCTCCATATGAAATCAGAGGTATAGTTAAAGCGGTACTCGTCCTGAGACATCTTATCCCCAATCCAAAGGATAGGGGATAAAATGTCTCACCGCGGGGGTCCCGTGGTCGCCACCCGGCTGTCTGTGAACTGGCACCGCGGCGTGCAGCTCAAACAGGTGGGTGGCGAATACAAGACTGCGGAGGTCCCCAGCGGCGGGACCACCGCGGTGAGACATCTTAACCCCCATCCTTTGGATAGGGGGTGAGATGTCTTAGGTCCGGAGTACCCCTTTAAAGGCTCATGCGCCTTTATGGAGGTCCTATAATGGAGCCACAATATGGCTCCATTACATGTGCAAATCAAAGCCACAGTACGGCAGTGTGCATGGGACCTAAAACAACATCAGAACTCAAGACATTTTACATTTTCTCAGTTTTCCTTTAGAAAAACATTCTACATTTATCACAGCTGCATTGGATTCAGTCAACCTCTACAATTGCAAAAGTATTTTGCTAATGATAGGCTGAAGAGCAGAAAACACATATGGTATTCGAGATGAGGTATTAAATCAAACTATTTGTACAAAAGCCAAAACAAACAAGTCATGTTTGCTGTTAAATATCAAAGTCAAACCATTTAAAAGACCTCTAATTCCTTTTTTTTTTTCTATTACAGTGAACGGAGAAAAAGAAGGAAATATCTTATAAGACTGTGTCCTCATGATTCATATGCAAAGCTCCATACAGATTTGAAGGGGTTGTCTGAGAATTATTTACATTTTAATATGCTAGTGTTGCATAGAAAACAAAGATATATACTAAGTCCTGCTGAAGAAGAGGACCATGGCAGAACCTGGGCACTCATGAAACCGGCTGTGGCATGGGAGTGGGAAAGGTAAGTACAGTGGTCCCTCAACTTACAATGGCCTCAACATACAATAGTTTCAACATACAATGGTCTTTTCTGGACCATCGTAAGTTGAAACCAGACTCCACTTACAATGCTACAGACAGTCCAGATCTGTGAAACGTGTCAATGGCCGGAAGAACCGACCAATCAGAATGGGCATTCACTGGTAAAACCCCTGTATTACTGAAGCGTATGCACTGACTGGTGTCTGATAGCGCCCCCTACAGTATAGGGAGGTATTACATGTTCTGTAGACTTTACCTGTATTACTGAAGCGTATGCACTGACTGGTGTCTGGTAGCGCCCCCCTACAGTACAGGGAGGTATTACATGTTCTGTACTCTTTACCTGTACCAGGGTTAGCTGCTCCTTTGGACACCAGGTAAGGGCGACTCCATTATTTTTTTAGGACATTGTGTGTACCCTGAAGAAGCTCCTGTCCTCTACATAGACCAGTGTTTCCCAAGCAGGGTGGCCCCAGCTGTTGCAAAACTACAACTCCCAGCATGTCCGGACAGCCTTTGGCTGTCCGGGCATGCTGGGAGTTGTAGTTTTGCAACAGCTGGAGGCTCCCTGCTTGGGAAACATTGACATAGACAGTGATTTACAGCTCCCAGCAGATCTGTCTTACTTTTATATGCAAGGATTTGCTTTATCTATATTAGTTATCTACTTATTTTTCTTTAATTCTCACTTTTTCCTATTTTTGGATGACATTTTGGTGCCTTTAGAGCCAATTACCAGGTTTGCATAGAGTTCTGGTCTCAACATACAATGGTTTCAACATACAATGGTCGTCCCGGAACCAATTAATATTGTAACTTGAGGGACCACTGTATACAGGAAAAGCTGTGTAGTATAGAAACACTGATGGGCTAAAATAGACCAATCACAAACCTCTGTGGCCAACAGACAGCAGTTTATATATACACTAAAGGGAGGCATGGGATACCAGGGCTGGCACTGATTGGCTCAGCTTCGAAACCTCCTGATTCACATTCACATGAAGACCCTTAGGGGATATCCAGGATCTTTTCTTCAGATCATAACCTTCCCATTGAACTAAGTATAAAAAAACTGAACTCTTCTACAGTCCTGGAGTTTGAAGACCTTATACTCCAGGATGATAATTGGAGCAGGAGGTCAACGAAATCAAACTTTGTGAAAAAACAAGAAAAATTATTTATACATTTTCGGTGATAATTAGCAAAACCCAGAAAGCATTGCAATGTCTTTAAATAAGAAGGCTGAACCCAACCTGTGACAACCTGGACCTTGGCAGGATCTATACAGAAAGCTTGCAGGGTCAGGATATAACCAAGAAAAGGAACTTCCTGCACCTTGAATACCCATTTGCCCAGCTTCTGTATTTGGAGAATTATTCTACTATGTTTTAAATGGGAAGACCAGTCATTAGAAAAAAAAGTAAAATGTCATCTAGGTACTCCACTATAAACTGGCCTAGAGAATCTCTGAAAAACAGCAGGTGTATTACTTAAACCAAGGGGCATAACTAATTAATCAAAATGGTCCCCGGGGATGTTAAAAGCCATAAGGCAGTCTTCCATTCATTCCCTTTCTAAATTCTAATAAGGTTGTATGCCTCTTTCAAGTCCACTTTAGTGAACCAATTAGCCATAGAATTTGGCTAAAGTGGTCAGGAATTTTCAAATTCTCCATAATATAGCCTTTCATTGCTTGTCTCCCAGGACCTGAAAGATTAGAGATTTGTCATGATCTCACCTGGCCAGGCATCACATGCTGCACTCTGGCCACTCAGGAGCTGCAGGCACTGGGTCAATCAACAGCGGCGGGCTGGGTATTTAAATCCCTGCAGCATGTCCCAGCCCTGCTCATGATTGCTGTATGCAAGAAGAATGAAGAAAATGCACTCACCATTCCAGAAACATCAGATAGCAGCTTTATTGGAAGGAACTTAAGACATCAGAATGCAATGAACATGCAGTGTTCCTAAGCAGCAGGAAGTCAGGTGAGCGGGCGAGTGGAGCACAGGTGAGGGGCGTGGGTGCTGGGGCGACGAACTCGTTTCACGTCATTTCTGACGCTTCATCCGGTCTCAGAACCACATTGATCTGTATGAGGAATCTAATGATTCCTCCTAAAAGTCCCCTAAGGGGACTAAAAGTGTAATAAAAAAGGATAATAAAAGTAAAAAAAAAACACACATTAACCCCTTCCTTATTAAAAGTTCAAATCACCCCCCTTTTTCCAAATTTCATATAAAAAATATAAAAACATAACAATAATAATAATAATAATAATAATATATATATATATATATATATATATATATATATATATATATATATATATAAACATATATGGTATTGCCACATGTGTAAATGTCTGAACTAAAAAAATATAATGTTAATTAAACCGCACGGTCAATGGCATATACGTAAAGCAAAAATACCAAAGTCCAAAATTGAGTATATTTGGTCACTTTGTATACTCTAAAAAAATGTAGAGTAGTTAGGAGTATCCGTATTAGTCCAGTGATGCAAAAAGCAAAATCATCGGTAGTTGTATAAAAACCGATCAAAAAGTCCCATCAAAACAAAAATGGTACCAATGAAAACTTCAGATCACAATGCAAAAGAGGAGGCCTCATACCACCCCGTATATAGAAAAATAAAAAAAGTTATAGGGTTCAGTTTTAAACAAACTATTTTGGTGCATGTAGTTATAATTTTTTTAAAGTAGTGAAATAAAGATAAACCTATATAAATTTGGTATCCTTGTAACCGTATGGACTTACAGAATAAATATATGGTGTCATTTTTACTGAAAAGTGCACTGCATAGAATCGGAAGACCCCAAAAGTTACAAAATGACTTTTTTTTTCCCAATTTTGCCCCACAAATATTTGTTTTCTGGGTTTGCCGTAAATGTTGTGGTCAAATTATTGATCTCATTACAAAGTAAAATCAGTGGCGCAAAACATAAGCCCTCATATGAGTCTGTATGTGCAAAATTGAAAGGGTTATGATTTTTAGAAGGTGATGAGGAAAAAACAAAAGTGCAAAAACTGAAAAACCTGTGGTACTTTAGGGGTTAAGCAATGCTATTTCTTCTTCACCTTTTTGGGGCGTTAAATACCTTTTTTGCCATAGATATTGTGGTGAAATGACTGACAGTATCACAAAGTAAAATTGGTGGTGCAGAAAACAAGCTGGGTCTGTAGGTGGAAAATTGAAAGCGTTATGATTTTTAGAAGGAGAGAAGGAAAAAACAAAAGTGCAAAAATGAAAAATGGCTAAAGGGGTTAAACAAGCTGTTAGTTACCATGGTTCACCGCATGTAGCCGATTGGTATTACCTTAGTCTTCAATTGACTTTTAAACTAATTGAAAACATTCTTAGGTGACCACACAGTGTTATACATGGCTTTAGAGCTCTTACGCAGTGTCATACACAAGTTTTAAGGGTTGTTGCATTGGCAATTCACATAGAACTTATTTCCAGCAAATCACTCAACTCTAGTTAAAACCTGGAGAGCCATGTAGTACAAAATCCGAACCAGGGAGAAAAACAACAGGTAGAGGTCAAACCAGGAGAGTAATGTCCGGTCCAAAACACCAGGTTAAATCTGGGAGTCATGGAACATGCAAATTATCGAGATCCATGAAAAGTGGTATAGTAGTATACAAATGCTGATAAAAGCTTTAATAGATCAAACTATTGATATAAACATGAGGGAGGCATGGGATCCTGAGGCTGGCACCGATTGGCCCGCTAGTAGGAACTTGTTCTACTAGCAACCAGGGAAGGCCTTTTAGCAGAAGATGGGAGCAGCTTTGGGGATCGGAGAGGACGTGTTAGTCCCATGGTCAGCCAGGACATTCAGTCAATTTATGTGCATAGAAATTCCCCTGCATTACACTTGTGTGATACTAACCTCAAGCTAATAAAGCTTAGAGACTACTGACACCTTTAAATAAATTTAAAAAAAAAAGAAACTTCAAAACTGATTTATGATCACATCAAAGCTTATCTAGGGAAAAATGTCTACTCCTGTGAAAAGCATCAGTATTGTCTATAGGCTGTGCTCAGTCTCATTTAAATGAACAAGAATACAATGTAACACAAGACTCAGCCACTTGAGAAGAGTAAGGCTATATCTGCAAAATAACAGAAGACCCATTTTTCTAAACTGGTATAAGACATTATTTGTATCTTTTAGCGGCAGCTACTGGTATTAATGAAATATATGATAATGCAAGGTGACATAGATTGAGATGAGCAAATTAGCTTTCATTCAGATCACTTGACAACCTCCTTACATATAGTAAGTATCTGTTCCAGTGGCTTAACCAGTGAAACGCATACAATCACATCACAGCTGAATACGTGTTTCGCTTCACTAAATTATAAACAACAGTAAAACTTTAAGATGACCACCCAATTAAAAAAATAAGCAGTCTTCTAGGAGAGTGGTCTTCTCAAAGAATGCATGATAAATGTGGAAATCTGTCTATTACAGCTATATCTTTTTGTGGGTGGCATATGCATATAGCTCCTGAGCACACATCATACACACAATGCAATTGTATATCATTACTTGTCGTGTGAACTTTTCATAAGTTTGGTTTGGTGGACTTGCTGAACTTTCTGAAAAAGTTTGGTTCGTGGTAAACAGGTACTGCTCTGTCCTCTACCCTTTCCTCCGTCAACCATTCCTTTAAGAGACATTTTTTTTATTGAAAAAGAAGCAAAGGTTACTGTTATGTTTTGGGGTGATTTGGCACTCACTAAGTAGTCAAGTGGCAGAGAAACGGCCAGTCAACTTTCACTCTCAATGTGTTCAATGCGTATTTATGTTAAACACAGGAAGAAACACTATATGTTTGATTAAACTGAAAAAAAAATATAGGCAACTTGGACTAAAATGCGTATTCCATGTTCACTCTCAATGCATATTTATGTTAAACACAGGTAGAAATACTATATGTTTGATTAAATCCAGAAAATACACATAACTTGGCCTTATATGTCTATTCTGCATTCATCCCAAACACTTTCAACGCATATTTATGTTAAACCCTAGTAGAAAGGCTATATTTTTGATTTAACCCAATAAATACACTTAACTTGACCTAAAATGCATATTCCAGGTTCCCTATACCCACTTTTAATGCATAGTTTCGTTAAACCCAGGTAGAAATACTATGGGCCTCATTTACTAAGCTGAAACCGATCAGTTTTCGTCTGGTTATTTTGTCTGAGACATGTCTGAGACATGTCTGAGACATGTCTGCGCCAGTGTGCGACTGTGTGCGCCTGAAAAATCCGACAAACCCAAAAAGGGGCGTGGTCTGTCGCAAAAGGGGTGTGTGGTTGGCCAAAAGGGGCGTGGTTTCACAACCCGACCGATTTACTATGGAATTCACAGAAAATCCTGTGGGTAAATGGCTGGAAATATCGACCTAGAAAAAGCTGGTCAGAAAATGTTCCCGACTTTTCCCAATAGCAAATAGAGAGGAATCCTACATGTCTGAAACAACTTTTCCCACTAGTAAAAACCCGAAACTCTTAGTAAATGAGGCCCTATATTTTTGATTAAACCTGGAAAATACATGTAACTTGGACTAAAATGCATATTCCCCATTCATGCTTTAATGCAAATTTATGTTAAAATACAGGTCATTCCACTGATTGCTCAGCTTGCTTTTTATTATAGTCTGATAGCTTTTATGGGCTTGTTCTGCAGTCAGACTGCTGGGATTTGTAGTATATCAACTGGACACAACAATGCAGGTGACAGGTCACTGAGGTCAGCCTACTGCTCACGTGAAGGCTTTCTTGGATCAGCAGTTCCTCTGTGTGCTCTTTCTCAACTTTCTCTTCAAGGTTGGGATCACAATGTTATGCATAGGGTTTTATCGGCCTCTTAAACCCACCCCTATGCTGTCTCCTGATTGGCTTGGGAGCTGTATCTCACATAAAGCAAGCCATAACTTACTAACCTGGGGTCATGTGATCTTTACTGGGCTACCCTGACATCTCAGTGTTCCCGGTACTTCCTCCATTCATTTAGACGCCAACACACCACGTGTTCCTCTGCTGATTATGGCGCCGAAATTTCTGCAAGATGTTTTTACCCCAAAGTTCTCAACAAGACTGGGTTTGCCAGACTCGGCTCAGACATCTCTATTTACTTGTACATTTATGTTGTTTTTTTCCGGAAAAGGGTAATTAAAAAAATAATTATATTAATAAAAAATTGCCTATTTTCAAATTTTCAATACACAAAAAATATAAATAAGAAAAATTATATGAATCTTTTGTCAACATAAGTGACAAACTCTGAATTTTGATGGCAACACAGTACAGTACCTTTTGTTTCATATATGAATTGTTTTAACCCTTCATTGCTTAAAAAAAAATCACCCCAGACTGAAATAAAAAATAAAAAAAAAAAACATGTAAATAAAAAAAAAGCAAGAAAAACTTTACAAACAGCTCATTGTAAGGTTGAAAATAGGAAGTAATTTGTCTGGAACATTCAGAAAAAAAATTGCAACACTTTTCATCATAGATTCTGGTGAATGCCCAGCTGAATATAAAGATAGACAAGTATCCAATTCATTTCAGAAAACTCCCTGAATGTTCTACTTTTCCCTTTCTATTGATGTTTGGTGTCTATGAAGGGATAACTCATGGGATTTTATTTCAAGAGTTTCACATGAAGTAGAAGATCTGGTAAACTAGAAAAAGAAAAAAAAAAAAAAACGGGGAAGGTTTTCTAACATTCTTCTTGGAATCAGCAATAGTTTCCTGTGTATATTATCTCGCAAATACACAAAAAATGGAAAGTAAAGAAATAAATTGCTATTATGTAGGACAATGCGATAACTAGAGAACATATATAATCGAGTATTAGCCGTTCCAAATATAAGCCGAGGCCCCTAATTTCACCCCAAAAACCTAGGAAAAGTTATTGACTCGACTATAAGCCTAGGGTGGGAAATACATCATCCCACCATGTCATTATCCCCCCCTGTCATCATCCAGACCCCCATCATTAACACCCCCATCATCATCACCCTGTCATCATCAACCCGTTATCATCACCCTGTTATTATCACCCCCGTCATCATCCCCCCCTTCATCATCACAGCCTGTCAATCCCTTCTCAGTGGTCTTCAACCTGCGAACCTCCAGATGTTGCAAAACTACAACTCCCAGCATGCCCGGACAGCCGATGGCTGTCTGGGCATGCTGGGAGTTGCAGTTTTGCAACATCTGGAGGTCCGCAGGTTGAAGACCCCTGCGGCCTTCGTCATCATCTAGACCACCCTTTTGTTTTCTACTCTCCTCCCCTCGGTGGGAACGAAGGGTGAGCTAGTCCGGGCCATCCATCTTCGGCCATCTATGCTGCAGGGACCGTCCGGTGGGGAGGGTTAGTCATTCCGGGCTGTCCATCTTCCCCGGGAGGCCCTCTTCTCCGCTCTGAGCCGGCCCCGGACTAGTGACATTGCATTGACGACGTGCGCAGCAGACGTCCGTGACGTCCCTGCGCATGAATGTCCCTTCGCGGTGGCGTCAATGCAGCATCACTAGTTCGGGGCCGGCCCGGAGCGGAGAAGAGGGCATCCCGGTGAAGATAGACAGCCGGAACGACTAACCCTCCCCACCGGGCGGCCGCAGTGGTCTTCAACCGGGGACCTTCAGATGTTTCAAAACTACAATTCCCAGCATGCCCGGACAGCCGATGGCTGTCCGGGCATGCTGGGAGTTGTAGTTTTGCAACATATGGAGGTCCGCAGGTTAAAGACCACTGAGAAGGGATTGACAGGTGGAGATAGACGGCCCGGACCATCCCCTCACAGCTAAGCCAAAAATGTTTTTTTTTTGTTCACTCTAGTATAAGCCGAGGGGGGCATTTTCAGCATGAAAAATCATGCTAAAAAACTCGGCTTATACTCGAGTATATACGGTAAGTGCTATTCAAACAACCAGAAATGTAAAAAACAAAACATAGTATAACAATGTTTATTCACTTTTTAGAGTTGTTTTATTATTTAAAATTTTAATAGTTTTTAATTGTAACAATCAAAATGATGACAATTAAGTCACAAATGAAAACCAATATTATAAGTATCTTCCTACCCTGCCATTGCAGGTAATACCTAACCCGAGACTAGCAGTGTTTATGGAATCATCTCATTCGGAATTCAGATTTCAGACTCTTCTGATACCGATATTCCCCTAGCAATAACTCTTTCTAGGCAAAAGCTCCTTCCAGAACCATTATTTCTTTGACACTGAGGTTATGAATTGCTGTTTTTATTTAAAATGTTTCTGTAGTTTTGTAACACTATATTGAAGATGCTTTGTTCTGAGGAAAAGAAGTAGAAATGGAACTATTCCAGGCATCAAAACTCCAGCAATAAGATCAGGTTTCTCTATGGTTCAGAAGGCAGTATGATTGCAAGATGAGACTACAAGGTTGTTGTCTGTCTGTTACCGTGGAGACACATAGCAGTTGTATACTGTACACTAAACTATTGGTCACTTTTTAAAGGGGTACTCCACTGGAACACATTTTTTTTAAATCATCTGGTGCCAGAAAGTTAAACTAATTTGTAAATGACTACTATTTAAAAATCTTATCCCTTCAAGAACTTATAAGCTGCTGTATGCTCCACAGGAAGTTCTTTTCTTTTTTTGAATTTCCTTTCTGTCTGACCACAGTGCTCTCTGCTGACACTTCAGTCCATTTTAGGAACTGTCCAGAGTAGGAGAAAATCCCCATATCAAACCTATTCTGCTCAGGACAGTTCCTAAAATTGACAGAGGTGTCAGCAGAGAGCACTGTGGTAAGACAGAAAGGAAATTCAAAAAGAAAAGAACTTACTGTGGGGCATACGGTAGCTTATGAGTACTGGAAGGATTAATTATTTTAAATAGAAGTAACTTACAAATCTGCAAAATAAGTATGCACTCACTGCCGGTAAGCTGCTACGGGCTCCGAGTGTGGGATCACCACGGCATAGATGTAGACGGTAAGGGGTGCTCAGAGGCTACGCCGGCTGTTTCGGACGTAGGAACGTCCTTCTTCCTGCCTCACGTTCACATCATCGCCCTGCCTTATAAAGCTGTCTGCAGGAAACGTGAGTAACCATAGTTACATGTAAACTATCTAGTAGCTCATTCAGCTCAGCCGGGCCTTGATCATTGCACTTGAGAATAAATCATGCCTCGCATTGGAGGAGAATATTCTCTCTATCGCCGCCTCGATCAAGAACTGGAATTCTTTCAATGCCACCAAACTTCAGTACTTCAATATCATTATTATGGACCTCACTAAGGTGTGCTGCTAACCTGGGGGGACCTGTCCCTTTAGAGAGTGTATACCTGTGCTCACGGAATCTGGCACAAAGTTGTCTCTTTGTCTTGCCAATATAGAATCTTTGGCAGGGGCAGACCATGAAATAGACTACAAAAGTAGACTTACATGTAATTAGCTGCTTGACGGTAATGGAGAAACCTCCTAGGGTGAGATATTTAGCCCCAGTATTATACTTGCAAAATTTGCAAGACCCACAATGATGGTTGCCAGTGGGGGAGAAGTTTAATAACCAGTTATCCCTGGGTAGCGGGGTATGATGTTTAACTTTGTGGGCTATTGTTATATTCTTTCGGTATGTAATCAAAGGTCGTTGTGCTGTGACCTGTCTCAGATCTTCATCCGCAGACAGGATGTTCCAGTAACGTCTGATAGTTGAATTTATTACCTCATTCATTTGGGTATTCTTAAATGAAGAAGTGAACCTTCGTTCTTTACTCTGCTCTTGTTTCCTCTTTTTCATGTTATACTGTAACAAGTCCATCCGATCCATTTTTTCTACTTTGTCATGTTACGCTGAGCGCTCCGGGTCCCTGCTCCTCCCTGGAGCGCTCGCGGCGTTCGTCTCTGTGCAGCGCCCCGGTCAGACCCACTGACCGGGAGCGCTGCACTGGTGTCACCGGCGGGGATGCGATCCACGTAGTGGGACACGCCCGCCCGTGGGTCGCACCCCAATCTCCTCACCTGCCCTGTCCTCTTGCTGTTCTGTCCCGGCGCGCGCGGCCCCGCTCTCTAGGGCGCGCGCGCCGACTCTCTGAAATTTTAAGGGCCAGTGCACCATTAATTGGTGCCTGGCCCAATCAGTACCTACACCTGCGCCATGTGTATATAAACCCACTTCCCCTTCCTGTCCTTGCCGGATCTTGTTGCCTTAGTGCCCTGTGAAAGCATTTAGTGTGTTCCCAAGCCTGTGTACCTAGACCTTCTGCTGTTGCCCCTGACTACGACTCTTGCTGCCTGCCCTGACCTTCTTCTACGTCCGACCTTGCTCTTGCCTTGTCCCTGTGTACCGCGCCGGTCTCAGCTGTCAGTTGGGGTTGAGTCGCTATCGGGTTAAACGACCTGGGGGTTACCTGCCGCTGCAAGTCCATCCCGCTTTGTGCTGGGCTCTGGTGAAAACCAGTAACCCCTTAGACTCCGTTCCCCTGGTACGGCCCATGCCATCACCCCACTGACACAGAGGATCCACCACCAGTATCCTCGCTGTATATCAGTCCGGATCCTAACATGTCATAAGCAATCTGGATGGTTTCTAAAGGATACCCGCGGCCCAATAGCCTAATCTGTAGTTCTCTTGCTTGTAAATTGTACGATTCCTGTTCACTGTTAAGCCTTTTTAGGCGCATAAATTGACTCAGTAGAATGGCCTTCTTAATGTGTTTAGGGTGAGAGCTATTAAAATGGAGAAGACTGTTGCGGGCTATTTCCTTTCTATACCGGAGATGGATGTCCCCATGGCGGTTCCTGTCCTTTGTCTATACCACTGGATACCATATTGAAAAAAAATTATTATTGAGGATAATGGAAATTGACTCACATACGAAATTTATAAATAGAGGGGATTTGCCTGCTTGTTCCAGGAAGAACCTGACAGCATGTACACCCGCACCAATAGGGATGCGAGTGTACAGGCTCTCAACCTCTATACTGGCAAGATTGTATTCCTTTGACCAAACTACATCCTGTAAATAATGAAGAATGTCACTAGAATCTTTTAAGTATGAAGGAATGGAAGGCAGGAGGGGACGCAGGAGCCACTCTATATACTTCGACAGGCATTCGGTCGCGGAACCAATCGCAGCGACAATGGGTCGCCCTGGGGGATCGGTCCGCGACTTATGAATCTTAGGTAATATGTACCATCTGGGTTCGTTCTGCGGTGGAGTGGCTGAGAACTCCCATCTCTACTGCCCTGCGAAGGAACGAACGAAGTATGTCCATAACTTTTTTAGTAGGATCTGATATTAAATATTCGTATGTCGTCTGGTCAGAAAGTTGGCGTTTCCCTTCTTTTTTGTATTGCGATGTCAGAATTATGACGATAGAACCGCCTTTGTCGGCCTTTACAACTGTCAGATGGGTCTGCATAGATAACCATTTCAATGTATGCTGTTCATCTGAAGAAAGATTTTTATATGGGGTAGGGTAAATCAAACGTTTCCTATCATGGGTTACTGATTGTACAAATACATCGAGAGGTGATCCGGGCGGTATGGGGGGGGGGGGGGGGTTAAAGGTAGATGGTCTTCCGCTAGTAAATCTTAGATTCTCAGAATCATTGGGGGTAGTCTCAATAACTTCATCTGGTGGATCAGCTAGATCAGCCAATAGCCTGATATGCATACATACTCACGTTTCTTGCAGACAGTTTTATAAGGCAGCGGGATGACGTGAACGTTGAGGCCGGAAGAAGGATGTTCCCACGTCCGAAACAGCCGGCGTAGCCTCTGAGTGCCCCTTACCGTCTACATCTATACCTTGGTGATCCCGGACTCGGAGAACGTAGCAGCTTACCGGCGGTGAGTGCATACTTATCTTTGTTTTTGCATATATCGATACTTTACCTTGTGTGTGCACCCCGCAGGTGCTGCCTATATATAGAAGTGAGTCCGGACGCTCCTAGCGGTTACCTCGTGGTATCGTATGTTTGCTTGTTCAACGTATTTGGTTTGCTACCTGGTGTGCTCTCTCCTTCTTGGATCTTCTAATTTACAAATCTGTTTAACTTTCTGGGACCAGTTGATTAAAAAAAATGCTTTCCAGGGGAGTACCACTTTAATGTTCACTTTGCAAAGTTGCTTTATTATTCAAGGGATGTGTTGTCTGCTGCCGTGAAGACACTTAGGTCTGCATTAAAGCTGCAGACACATGACGGTTGGACGGTTGTAATGTAAACCTTTGCAAAGCTTCTTTATACTTCATTTTAGGTGTACTTTAATAGTATAACACAATTTGGTTGCAGAGGTGGGCATAGTCTTAAAAGGGTACTCCGCCCACAGACATCTTATCCCCTATCCTTTGGATAGGGGATAAGACACCTGATCATCGGGGTCGCGCCGCTGGGACCCACCGCGATCTCTGTGCAGCACCTGTGCAGCATCTGGAATTCTAAACAGTATGTTTAGTAGGCTGGGTTTCTGCGGCCCGAGACTTGACATCACACCACACCCCTCCATTCATGTCTATAGGAGTGGGTGTGACTGCCATCATGCCCCCTCCCATAGGCATGAATGGAGGGGGAGTGGCGTGACGTCACATGGGGGCATGACGTCATGTCATGTCACCGACACAGGTGCTGCATAGAGATCGCGGCACCCCTGCGATCAGACATCTTATCCCCTATCCTTTGGGATAGGATGTATGTGGGCGGAGTAAGCCCTTTAAGGCAGACCTGTTAGCAGGAAAGCAGGGGTGTAAACAATTCCATGGCTAAATAGTGCTGTCATCATGGTTCCGAATTTTTTATTTATTTGAATAGCCCTGAGTAATTTTTGAGGGCCTGGAACAGCTGGATGTTGTTTGCTGATTCCCCAGTGTTTATTCAGGTTTTACAGTAAGTATTTGTAAGGAATAGGGGTATATTTCTTCCTCTCCTCCCTTTTTTTTTTCTTCTTTTTTTCTTACTTTCTTTTTCCTTTTCTGACATGCCTTGTACCCAGGATTTGGGATGACTGGATGGCATAAAGCTTTGGGGTATTTTGTTTTAAGGATTTTAAGGAATGTGGTATTATACATTGAGGTTAGCAATTTATGGTTATTTGTATCTTAGGAATCAAGTGTGATCTTTTTGTGTGTGTTCTGCTGATTGCATATTTTACAGCTATTTTGTTGTATAAGCCTGATATTCCTACATTTTCTATATATAGAAAGTGAGTCCAGCTTTCCCCGCTCTGGACAGATAGAGCACGGATCCAGGTACTGGACTGCACCAGCGTAACAATAGAAAAATGAGGAGTCAGACGCAGCTCTTGAAGATGTAAAACACTACGTTTCTTCTAACATGACACAGTACAGGAACACAGGTAAGTGACTCGTTTCAAGTGCAGCTGCGCTTTTAGTCTTAGTTTATGTTTTATATTCTTTAAAAAAAAATAAAACCTAAATAGTCCTCCCAATGGTAATAGATAAATGTCTTTTTGTGAATATGCAAATAAGATTGTGAAACGAGTTTGGACATCCACAATCACTAAAATGGGGGTCTTGAACTCCTTGTTCCTCCTTATTTTCTGTCTAGTGAGGAGGCGTTTGAATGGAGTGGCAGTCAAACATGACCACTGTTGCTCCATTCATTGTCATGGTGCTGATGGAAACTTGTAAATATGTTCTATTTAAAAATCTTAATCCTTCTTGTACTTATCAGCTGCTGTATGCTCCAGAGGAAGTTGTGTAGTTCTTTTCTGTCTGACCACAGTGTTCTCTGCTGACACCTCTGTCCATGTGGGGAACTGTCCAGAGCAGGTTTAATCCCCAGTGCAAATCTCTTCTGCTCTGGACAGTTCCTGACATGGACAGAGGTGTCAGCATAGAGCACTGTGGTCAGACAAAAAAGAACTACACAACTTCCTCTGTAGTATACAGCAACTGCTAAATACTGGAAGGATTAACATTTTTAAATAGAAGTAATTTCCAAATTTCTGGCATCAGTTTATTAGAAACATTTTTTTTCCCACCAAAGTACTCCTTTAATGTTAGACAGAAGTATAGGACAATTGAACAACTTTCTTACAGAGGCCATAAGAGACTAACAAGCAAGTAAATATAACTCCAGAGAACTTAAAGGGGTTATCCACCATAAGGTGATTTTAGTACATACCTGGCAGACAGTAATGGACATGTTTAGGAAGGATGTGCGCTTGTCTTGTCTTTGGGCTAAATGGCTTGTCTTTGGGCTAAATGGCTATGTTATGAGATTACCATAACACTGTGGCTAGCTTTTTGTGAACTTGTATTTCCTGTTTGACTTTTCTTTTTTTGACTACAAATCCCACAATTCCATTTTCCTCCCTCCCGCACATAAGCCACCCCACCCATTGAAACATAAGACCTGTGGTTTTCAATCAGGGTGCCTACAGCTGTTGCAGATTGATCTCTCTCCCACCAAGTGATTGCTCCACCCATTGAAGCAGACAGGCTCCCTGTCATCAGCTGACTTGTGAGTCAGGTTTCGGCCGCATTGCAAGCTGGGAAAAATCGGAGACGACAGTCATTTTGTATGCTGTTAAAAATAAATATTGGAGTGAAAATCACAGAAGATTTGTGAGAAAACCATCACAAACAGGTACTGACACTATATTATGAACTACACTAACTGTATAGCCCCTGTTGCATAGTCAAATAAAAAAATTCCTGGAATACCCCTTAATCTAGCTCTGTGTGTATGACTGTTGGATAGTGACAATTATGCTCTAGGCAAATTTCATGCGCTTAGAAATGTTAAGTTCATGGCAGGAGTAATTATAGCAAAGCCATTAGGAGTGCAGAGCAACAAACAAACAATGATAGATACTGAACGTGGTCACATGATCATCCCAACCATTGGTTGCAGGAGAACTCCCTAGTCCAATCCAGGAGAAGGGGTGGACCTAAACATGTTAAAACCAGTCTAGGCCTAGCCTTTGCCGGAGCAACATCTTCTAGGTTTACTATTGCTAGGCAGACCTACACCTAGGCCACATGTCTTCTGCCTAGGTAAAATCCTCTCTACAATGAAATCCCTGTTCCTGTTCCTGTCCATGCTGGGAAGATATCATGCTAAAGTTCATTATCTCTAGAAAGGAGTTTATTGTGTTTGTCAGAGAGAAGAAGCATGAACAAGGATCTCTCTGCAATACTTTAATCTCTTCAGAGTTAGTAGTGCTTGGCTATTGTGTCATGAGAAGATTTTCTCCTTCCAGGTATTGCAACTGTGACATTTTAAGTATCACTGTGTGTTCCAGTACAGTAGCGTTCGGACAAGAACCCCAGTTTTCTTTTTATTTACGACACTTCTCTTTTCTGCTCCCTCAGGTATGCAGATAAGGGTCATCGAGCTGCAGATTGCACAGATCCATTTATCACATGCTTACCATAGAGTTGTACCTAACTAATGGCAAAACCTAACAAGGTTAGTAAAGCACTATAGGTGAAGTGGTGGCTTCTAATTTATCTGAAGATATTACACCAGGGAGCGCCCTGTCTTTATTTCTTCATCAAAGATATATATAAGGAACTGCATTTTGTTGAAATTGCACAAGGAGTTTAAGTAAAGTTTATAAGCTGCTTCCCAGAATCCTTGTGTCTGGAAGTCTCATTCCTGCACTTTGCATATAGGAACATGACTAAACACATGACTAGTCAGGTCACAGGGGACACTAGAATAGCTATACCACCCTGCCACGTAAATTATCCATGACCTCCGACGTGCTACATATAATAGATCTGAAAATCTGTACCAGGAAGTTTGCTCCGGGTAAAGATGTCAGGCCAACAAAAATAAATACAGTATATATATTCACATAACTTAGAAATCACTCTACTCTATAAAAATTGTGTATATTATATAGATATAAACATATATTTTATTTATTTATTTAATTAAGTATTTATTTATTCATTTATTTATTTATATATGTTAAGGCTAAGTTTCTACTTAACATAAACCTTAGCCTTAATAAACGGCAAGAAAAACACAAATTCTGCCGCATTGCGTTTTTTCGGCCAAAAAACACTGCGGCCAGATGTTAGCTGTAAATCAATGACGTTGGCGTAAATCAATGACGTTGGCGTTTTTCAGTTTGGCGTTTTTTTAAAATCCTTTTGGTATTTTTTCACTCTTTTTATTGCTCCTTGGCGGTTTTGCAAAGTCGCAGCATGTTTAGCCAGTGGCGTTTTTTTTACCTGAAATCGTGGCATTTTTCTCCCATAGAAGTCTTTGGGAGTGAATAAACGCCAAGAAAAACGACATGTAGGTTTTAACTTTGGTGGTTTTGCAGGCGGTTTTTATTATTTTTTTGGACTTTAGCGATCCAAAAAAGTGATGGAGATACCTTTTTTAATAAAATATTGTAGGGTACCATTAATAAAAATAAAATAAAAAAAGATACATTTGTGAATTTTTCTTTTTTATAACAAGGATGCAGGGTTTTTCCTTTTTTGCATTTTCATTTTGTCCTCATCACCTTCTAAAAATCATAATGCTTTCAATTTTGCACATAAAATTCCATATGATGGCTTATTTTTTGCGCCACCAATTCTACTTTGCAGTGACATTAGTCATTTTACCCAAAAATCCATGGTGAAATGGAAAAAAAATTCATTGGGTGACAAAATTGAAGAAAAAACGTAATTTTGTAAATTTTGGGGGATTTTGTTTCTACGCAGTACATTTTTCTGTAAAAATAACACCTTATCTAAATCATACCCTCATTATATAGGTTGGATATTGTCATACTTCGTAAAAAAATCATAACTACGTGCAGGAAAATTTATATGTTAAAAATTCTCATCTTCTAACCCCTATAACTTTTGTATTTTTCCACGTATGGGCCGGTATAAGGACTCATTTTTTGCACTGTGTTCTGAAGTTGTTATCGGTACCATTTTTGTATTGATCAGACTTTTTGATAGCTTTTTATTCATTTTTTCATGATATAAAATGTGACCAAAAATATGCTATTTTGGACTTTTTATATCATAATTTTTGTACGCGTACACAATTGACCGTGCAATTTAATTAACAATTTATTTTTATACTTCAGACATTTCCGCACACGGCGATACCCCATATGTTTATTTTTATTTTTATTTACACAGTTTTTTTTTATGGGAAAAGGGGGGTGATTCAAACTTTTATTAGGGAAGGGTTTAAATGACCTTTGTTGAAGGAAGCGTTTACTTTCATTTTCAGACGCGGTGGTCAAATTTAATTGCCGCGTCTGAAGGCTTAATAGTGCGCGGCACAATGATCGGTACCACACGCTGTTAGCCCAGGCTCCCGGCTATGAATAGCAGCTGGGACTGACCCAGTGTGATGCGGGGTCACGGCGTGACCCCGTTGTAAACACCGGGACCAGGCGTAGGGCGTACAGGTACACCCTACATCCTTAAGAGGTTAAAACAGGGATCAATTTATGTGGGGGGGGAGGGCACTAAACATGTAGCCGACAATAATAAAAATGTAGTGTGTGTGTGTTTTTCACTTATTTTTCTTATTTTTTTACGTGGAACACACTGTTCGATCATGGGAGTAGTAGTACCTGTACTAATTGACCGATCACCCAAGTCTGTTGCGATCCTTCTGTATAATTTATAGATGCAGACGGACGCTCTTCTATGGTCCCCTGCACTGCTGTATATATACACCTATTCATATTTCCCGCAGAGAGATATGATTGGCCAGATGGTTCCAGCCAATCACAACTCTGTGGGAAATATGAATAGGTGTATGCATACAGCAGTGCAGGGGACCATAGAAGAGAGGCCAGCCGCATCTATACATTATACAGGAGGATCACAGCGGGCGTCAAGAGTGACATCTGCTGTGATCTTTCCTTAACTGCAGGTACTACTGCTCCCAACATGGAGCAGAGCGTGTTCCATGATGGGAGTATTAGTACCTGCAGTTAAGGAAAGATCACAGCGGGTGTCACTCCTGACATCCGCTGTGATCGTCCTATCTATTGCAGAGATGTGGAGCGGCTCTATACAGCGCTCACATCTCTGCACTATACTCCAGCCAGTGATGTCAATAGAACATCACTCATTCATGTTTCCCTCTGAGAGCGTTGATTGGTTGCAACCATCCGGCCAACAATATGCGGAAAATATGAATGAGTGATGTTCTATTCACATCACTGGCTGGAGTACAGAGCATAGATGTGAGTGCTGTATAGAGCCGCTCCGCATCTCTGCTATATTATGGACGATCACATCGGGTGTCAAAAGCAACACCCGGGGAGATATGTCTATTAGTACAGGTATTACTACTTCCATCATGGAACAGTCTGTTCCATGCTGGGAGTAGTACTACCTGAAAAATGTTTTTAAAAAAAAAAGAGAAAAAAAAGTGAAACACACATACACACTTTATTAAAAATGAACTAAAAGTTCGTTATAAAAAATATACATTTCGTGAAATACATTTTTTTTTACCACCCCTACTGCATCCTTTTTTTTTTGTACCCAACAAATTTTGGGTACCAAAAAAATAAATAAATAAAGAAACACCATAGGGGCCAAAAATGCTATTTCTACTCAAATGCAAAAAACGCCAGAAAAAAAACATAAGAAAAAAGTCCAAACACCTGAAAATGCTGTGGCGTTTTTTCTGGCATTTTTTTCTTGCGTTCTTTTGGGCCACAAAAAAACCAAGTAGAAACTTAGCCTAATACCCATTAGTAAATCAGAGACTTCTGGAAGGTGAATATACCTATTGTTTTTTGTGATGTCAGTTTAGGATAAAATGTTCAGAAAGAAAGTATCTCCTTATTTCCTCAGGCTGCCATCTATTTTCCTGGTGGCTTATATTTGCTTGTTGAAAAACATACAACACTATCAGAAGATTAGAAAACTAATTTAGATGGCCTTAGGAGTTAATGCCATAGATATTGCATTTACAACCTTGATTATTTTTTTTTTTATATTTCCATTCCCTATCCATTCCCAAGAAAGATGATATATGAAAAGGGTTACGCCTTGAAGACGTCTTTTAATTTTTTTTCCTCTAGAAATGTACATGCGTGAGGAAATTTCAATCAAAATATATGAAATTGGGCAGTCCACATAAAAAATAATAAGAGTTATTAATAAAAGACACATTTTCTCTATTACTTTGGCAACGTTCAAACTGATAATTTTATTTTCTTCGAAAATAAATATTCTTTTTCCATAGGCCAACTATGAGAAGTAAAGAGCAGGTAATTGTAGTTAGTGCTGATTTCATAGAGATTCTATACAATCATGAGAAGAGCCATAAGAGGTAAAATTCACACTTGAGCCCTGGTGCATTGTAACCTTTGCCGCATAAGATGTCAGTATTAGTGTTGCTCACGAATATTCGCAATTCGAATATTATTCGCGAATATCGCATATTCGCGAATTCGCGAATTTCGCGAATATAGCGCTATATATTCGTAATTACGAATATTCGTTTTTTTTTTTTTTTTTTTTTTCACAGTACACATCACAGTGATCATCCCTCTCTGCTTCCAGCTTGTGTGGTGTAAAGAAGGCTCTAATACTACTGTGTGAGACTGGCGCGCGGAAATTCGCATATGCGAACATTAGCATATGCGAAAATTAACACATGCGAATTTTCACATATGCGAATTTTCGCGTATGTTAATTTTGTATATGCTAATATGCACATATGATAGTTTTCGCATACGCGAATGTTCGCATATGCGAAAATAAAACGGGAATATAACGAATATGCGAATATTCGCAAATATATGCCGGATATTCGTCCATATATTCGCGAATATTCGCGAATTCGAATATGGCCTATGCCGCTCAACACTAGTCAGTATGTAAAAAGGCATATAATAGTCAAGGGCCTGGTATAGATATTACATTGTGATACAATGATATAATTGTTTGTAGTAACTACAATTACCAGCATGCCCGGACAGCTGGGGGCACACTGGTTGGGAAACACTGTTTTTTTGTTTTGTTTTTTGAAAGACAATTTTCTTTATTGAAAAGAAATTGAGCAACAGTAGTATAAGGCATGAATAGTACAAGCTAGACAGGATATACAGAGAAAATGTCAGAAACTGACATACAGGCCTTCCGACATTAGTGGATTAATGGATATCAATAAGCGTACACATGTAGCCTAAAAACCCAGGAAAGGTTTAAAATAACATGGTAAAATGAACGGGAACAATAAATAGTACAGAGTCCCAGTCCGAAAGTCCAGAAGAGGTGGAATCGGCCAATAATTTACCGAATCTGTCTGGCGGATAAACAAAGTCCTGGAATTAAATCCAACCTAAAAGAAACATTAACAACTCTATGGACCAGAACATGAGCATAACCTGTAGTAACAACATTAAGACACCACCAATAGACAGGGGGATATAGACAGACCAACAAACAGAACAAACAGACGTGCAGCCAACGTCCAGAGTCCATCTTGAAAGTGCTCTCCAATAAACTTCATAGTAGCATCATGGGCGGAAATAAGAAATTCAGTGTTATCCAACATAGCATCTGTATGAAGAATCACGGAACCTTCAGCGCACCAAGAGAGCCCGCCAAAGCTTCCATAGTGTACCATTGTGTAGATACAAAGGGGCAAACTATAGATATGAGTTCAGAAAAGGTATAGGAACATTTTCCATTTAAAAAGAACCTCTTTGAGCTTACTTCCTTGTGAAGGAGCGCTTCCCTCCTTTCTAGGGTAAACAAATATTTCAGGGCTTCAAGCAGATGTGCAATAGTAGGATGAGATGACGAAAACCACTCACGTAGTAAGTGTAACTTGGCAAGGATGATAACAGTGTGTGCTATCGGAGGTAGATATGCATATGAATAACAGTCCCTTGATTCGGTAACTACAATATGGAAGAGCACCTCATGAGGGCCTAAAGTGCTATCATGTGAACATATCTCAGTAAGTAGTCGCGATACTAGCTTCCAATAATCCTGTATTTGTGGACACAACCATATACAATGATATAAGTCAGCATTTAGTAGAATACATTTCGGGCAGTGATTAATTCTAGATGGGTTATGTATGGGTGGTGGAATAGTGGAGGCATAAATTATTTAGTGTATTAACATGAGTTGAGTCCATCTCCATCTTTTATTATGTACATTTGTTCTAAAATCTGCCCACCCCTTCAGTAGGTGTTCAGTGACATTTGGATCATTTAAGATGGTTACCCACTTCGACCCTACTTTCTTCGGTGGAGACAGGACATACCATTTACGAAGTCTAGTATATAAATCCAAATAGATCGAGCAGTCGTGGACATAAGAATGTACTCAAAATCAGTAAGGTTTGCTTCTTTGCCAAGATTTTCCAGTTTAGATCTGCAGTAGGAGCGGAGTTGGTTATATTGTAGAAAATGTGAGGAGGGAATATCATATTGAGCAGTCAGTTACTGTAGTGTATACCATCGTTTTTGCGTACAAGGTCACCTATGGTATTGATTCCATTCTGAAGCCGCGTACGAAATAGAGAGTTGTCACTCCCTGCTATGAAGTCTGGCGTATGCCAGGGGGAAAGAGGCTTAGAGCATGTGTGTGACAGCCCCATTCATCGTCTTAGTTCTTTCCATGGGGCTATAGTGTCCTTAAAAAGAGCGTTTGATGACTGGAGGCAAAGAGGAAATCGAACAATGGAGTAAAGCAAGCGGGTGCCATGGTGCGGCAAATGCAGATTCTAGAAGTACGTTAGAGTAGAAAGAGGAGTTATGGAACCAATCCATAATATGTCTCAAGATACATGTTAAGTTATAACTTCTAACATCAGGGAAGTTTCCCCCCTCCCCCCTCCCCTTCTAGAACAGAAAGCATTAAAGTCTGCAAGGCTATACAGGGTTTCTTCCCGGCCCAAATAAATTTAGTAAACGTGGACGTTAACACTTTGACATCTGTATGCTTCAATAGTAATGGTATGGTTTGAAGTGGGTAGAGCAGCTTAACAAAGCTGCACATCTTAAGTAGATGGTAGCGGCCTAGCAGTGATAAGGGAAATCAATGCCATCTGTGTAATTTCATTTGGATTTTATGTATTAATTTAGGGCATACAAAGATTGGGGCAGTTTACCTATTTTTTCTACCTAAATATGTAATATATTGAGAAGCAATTGGGATTCCTAAGGTCCGAATAAGTTGTGTGTAGGGGATGGACATTTTAGAAGCAAAAGGGATAACTTATGGACATTAACATGGTACCCAGAGTACATACCAAATCGTGTCAATGTATCCAATTTATGGGGAATATCTTTGACAGGATCTTGTACATAAACTATGACATCATTTGCATAAAGGGATGCCTTAACTTCAGCATCCCCAACTTTGATACCTTAAAACAATGTGGAGATAGTTAAATATCGCGCTAGTGGTTCTAGTGCAATATTGAAAAGAAGGGGGGGACAATTGGCAGCCTTGGTGGGTGCCTTTACTAAGTGGGAAGACAGGGGATAGAAACCCCAGTATATATATTCTAGACTTCGAGGAGGTGTATATAGAATGTAACAGGTTACGAAACCCCCCCCCCCCCTGATATACATAGCGTCCAAAACTGCATCCAGCCCCATCCAGCTAACATTATCGAATGCCTTTTTGGCTTCTAATGTTAGTAAGGAAGGGCATCCCGGTAGGCTAGAGTGGTGATTGACGGTATCCAGAACCGTGAGGACTGTCCGCAAATTCATGACTGCGGATCAGTTTTCTATAAAATCTGCCTGGATGTGGGAGATAAGATGTGGCATAATATTAGCCAGCCTGTCAGGATAGTATTTTAGAATCTACGTTTATGAGCAAAATGGGTCAGTACAACCCCAGATCTAGGGGGTCCTTGTTTGGTTTAGGTATGAGTCATACATAAGGCATAGAAGTGGAGTCCAGTGAACTTTGACCCTGTAATATCTGATTATACAAATCAGAAAGTTTATAAAACTCTTCTGTCAACCCGTCAGGGCCGGGAGCCTTTGAATTCTAAAGACACATAATGGTGTGCACAACCAGGTCTGAGGTAATGGGTGCATTCAAGGACTCCAATTGGTCAACGCTAACCTGTGGCAGGGCTACTTTACTAAGTAGGGTTTCTATCGGTAAAGAGGAAGAAGATGTGGCAGAATAGAAATCTGTATAATATTTTCCCATGTACTCCACTATGTGTTTAGGGTTAGTAAGAAGAGCACCTCCAGAAGTCCGGAGGGACAGTATAGAAGCAGGGGGGTTTTGACCTCAAGCTAAGGAGGCCAAAAGTTGTCCGATTTGTTGCTGAATCGGTTCAAAAACACTTGGAAGTCTGTGTGGTAGTACTGTTCCCTCTTTGCCAACCAGTCATTAAACTCATCCTTTTCCTTGATCCAGTTTTGCTTATGTGTCTGAGAGAGATCATTTACAAAGGTAGTATAGGTCTTTCTCAATGAATCGCTAGCGGTATACTTAGTAGCCAAGTCTCATTTTTTCCCTGCTACATATGATATAATATGTCCCCTTAAAACTGCTTCGGCAGTGTCCCAAAACAGGGCTGTAATCTGGAATCGTTATCAAACAATTTTCACAGGTCACCCATCCATTCATATCAGCTAGTAAATGGGGGGTAGCTGGCTAAACCCGGACAAGGGGCAGCGACTCAATATTATAACAGTCACTAATGAGCAATACTATCAAACAAGAATGGGAACTTCAAAAACTGATCCTCAGAGAGGTCACCAAAAATCTCGGAACTGGTCAGGCGACAGTGTGTCCAGTGGACAATAAAGTATCAGTGATACTTGGAAAAATAAAAGGCCCAATATCACCATTCAGGAAATCAGGTGGGAGAATCAGGGAAGCGGGGATCTTTAACTAGTTTGCATGCAGCAGGTGAAGCTTCAGCTGGACAATCTGCAGGATTTGATGGAGGCCACTAAAAAGGATATGCTTTAGAGGCTAGGTAACCTGGTGGGCGCTTGGCCTCTTCTTTTCAGGACTAACAAATGAAGCCACTGCAATTGGGTTGAGGTAAGTAGAACTGTCCTCCATGGGGGCCTGATGGTCCGAAAAGATGTGGAAAAATTCAGCAGCCTCGCCAGGATGATGAAAGGTATGGGTTGATCCCTCAGGGGATTGAACATGGAGCACTGCCAGATATTGCAGGCGAAATTTGAGGCCTTGTTTGAATAAGAAGGTACAAACTGCACTGAATGCCTTCCTCTTTTTTTGTGACTTCGGCAGAGTAGTCAGCAAATAAAACAACTTTGAAGTTTCGAAGTAGCAGTGGAGTTTTGCGCGCCCTGAAGGTTAACAGGATTTCTTCTTTGTCATTGTAGTCTAAGTAGCGCATTATCACCTGTCTTGGATGAGGTTCCTTTTGTGAGTGACTGTCCACTGTCGGTTGCATAGGTGGACCAACCCTATGCGCTCTTTCCACTCTTCTCCGCTGTGTGAGACCTAAGGCCTCCGGTAGTTCCGTCTCACAAAGTTGCTGTAGTTTCTAAGGTTTAACCAGTTCAGGCAGGCCTACCAGGCGCAACAACGTTGTTGCGCCTGGATCTGTTTTCTAAGTCCTAAATACGGTCTCTGAGGTAAGTAGTATCCTGTATGACACGTTTAAGTGCAGACACTGAAGCAGTAGAAGTGTCCTCTATTTTCTGCACCCTATCTTGTATTTTGGCCACTCTCTGTGTAGTCTTAGAGAGATCCACCTGCATGCTTTGTAGTGTGGCAGAGAGGGTCTCTATGATGGCGGCCTGTAGTTCTGGGAACAGGCACTCCGCTACTGCCGCAAATTGTAAGTTAAAGTCCACTCCAGTAAAGGCTCCCCCCGCCCCACCCACGGCACCTGAGGATGGCAAGTCTGCCCCATGCTCCGGTGTTAGCTGGTACGGGTTCAGGGTGGAAGGAATTGCGGTGTCCAGGTCAGACTGCTGCGCCGCTATAGCAGCGCCGGCTTGAGGAGAGGAGTTGTGGGCTGAGCCGGCCGTCTTCTTCTCTGCAGCAGCGGCGGCCATATTAGGACCGCAGCTATCTGAGGCCATAGGAGAGCCGCCGGGATTGTGTTGGCTACCAGGCGTTTTAGTGAGGCAGCGCTCCATAAATAAAGTCACAGCACCTTCTCCGCGGTCTTTCTCCAATCTGGCTGAAGTTAGATGAGGGTAGATTGTAGTGGCAGGATGTGTGGTAATCGCACAGGCAGGAGCCCGTGAAAGTGCTTCCTCACATCCCCGCGCCTTAAACGGAATTCCCGGAAAACACAGTTTTATTGTCAAGTTAAAGGGGTTATCCAACATAAAGTGACTTTAGTAAATAAGTGTCATACTGTAATGGACATGCTAACCAAGGTCTGTGCTTGTGTTGGTGATAAATTACTGTATCCTGTGTCCCCCATCATGCTGCTGGCTTTTATTTGGAAACTGGCTACTTCCTTTCTGAGGCCTCCCTCAGACTACAATCTCCAGGATCCTTTGTTTCAGGGTGTGAGGTGACTTATTTCCCTCCCAAACATCAGTTGCCCCACCCAATGCAGCACAGCTACTCCCCCTTTGATCACATGACTTACCCAACAGCCCCTGGCACATAACTGTGGATCTGTGTGATGATGAATGCACACACATGTGGGCCTTTTTGCCCCCTTTTAGCTCCTGGCTTGTGATGTATTGTTTTGAGCCGCACAGGAAGCTTGAAATGTCCGAGACAACACTTACTTCCAGGGAAAAGAAAGACAAAGAAATTTTATACCAGGCACCAAACAGAAGTAAGTGAAGTATATAAGTAGCTAGACTAACTTTGCTGCCCCTGTCTCACAGTCAAAGTACCAAAAATCCCGAAATACCCCTTCAAAAGCTAAATGTGCCAACATATTTCAAAGCATATTTAACCAAACGACCATGGACGTCTATGGTCGTCCATGTGCCGTTAACGGGGTATGACGCGGGCTCCCGACTCGAGCCTGCGTCATACCGGCCACCCCCAGCTGATTCTTGTAGCTGGGGGTCGGCATTAATAGCAGACATGCGGCGATCACCGTTAACCCTTTAGACCACCCCTGTCAAAGCTTACAGCGGCATCTAAAGGTGCCTTCATCTCATCCCTGGTGGTCCAGTGGGGTGGATCGCCCCCCCTCTCAGCGAGATCGTGATCCCCTGTGGAGGTAGCTGGAGGGCTTACTTCTGCTCCTGTGTCGGCTCCGGTGCTCAGAATGATAAAGCCTGGCAGGGCCAGGCTTTATCAATCGAGTGCAGAGCACACAGATCAATGTGGTTCTATGGAACCACATTGATCTGTATGAGGAATCAAATGATTCCTCCTAAAAGTCCCCAAAGGAGACTAAAAGTGTTAAAAAAAGTTACAAAAAAAGTTTAAAAACACACACATTAACCTCTTCCTTATTAAAAGTTTACATCACCCCCCTTTTTCCAAATTCCATATAAAAAAAATATAAACATAATAATAAACATATGTGGTATCGCCGCATGCATAAATGTCCGAACTATAAAAATATATAATTAATTAAACCACACGGTCAATGGCGTATGCGCAAAAAAAATTACAAAGTCCAAAATAGCGTATTTTTGGTCACTTTTTATACCATAAAAAGCTATTGAAAAGTCTTATCAAAACAATAATGGCAAAGCTTAAAACTTCAGATCACGGCGCAAAAAAATTAGCCCTCATACGACCCTGTACACGGAAAAATAAAAAAGTTATAGGGTCAGAAGAGGACAATTTAGAATTAATATTTTCGTGCATGCAGTTATGATTTTTTCCAAAAGAACGACAAAATCAAATCTATATAAGTAAAGTATCATTTTAATAGTATGGACCTACAAAATAAAGATAAAGTCAAATTTTTACTGAAAAATGTACTGCGTAGAAACGGAAGCCTCAAAAATGTACAAAATTGTGTTTTTTCTTCAATTTTGTCGCACAATGATTTCTTCTCCCATTTCACCATAAATTTTTGAGTAAAATGACTGATGTCATTACAAAGTAGAATTGGTGGCGCAAAAAATAAGGGTCATGATTTCTAATAGGTAAGGAGGAAAAAACTAATGTGCAAAAACAGAAAAATGCGTATTTAGAAATAAAGTACATAAACAAATAAAATCTTGTACTACTGAAAAAAGGCTGACATATCAACATTTCTCCAGAACAGATTCCCATAATTAAGACTTTTATCCTTATCATAAATCTTGGTAAGCTCACTATGGGTTTTTGTCCACTGTACTTAGTACTATGCAGTTCCTCTCTATTCCTTGTCAGGCAACATGTTGCACTTTTAGACATGCATTGTATGGAAATCTACATTCTACATCTTCAATATACAGGTCCTCCCATGTCATCTTTCCATGCCTTTTAATGTTTAATGGCATCAGAGTTTTTTTTTTGCTAGAGTAAGGCTGGGTTCACACCACGTTTTGTTAACTACGGTTCCCGTATATGGCTGGGAGGAGGGGGGGGACGGGGCTTAGTTGCGGCGCCCGCACTCAGCCGTATTCGGGAACCGTATTTAATGCATGTCTATGAGCTGACCGGAGTGACCGCGTTTTTGCCTGCGGTCGGAAAACCGCATACGGCCAAAAACGAAGCCGACCGGAGGCTGCGGTTCACTCTGGTCGGCTCATAGACATGCATTAAATACAGTTCCCGAATACGGCTGAGTGCGGGCGCCGCGATTAAGCCCCGCCCCCCTCCTCCCAGCCGTATACGGGAACCGTAGATAGCAAAACGTGGTGTGAACCCAGCCTAAGAGATCCATGCCAGGTTTATGTTGTGCCTGGTTTTAGGTGACGCCCTAGTCTACATAAAGTGGTATTCCGAGATTTTTTTTATTTATTTGACTGTGCTATAGGGGCTGTAAAGTTAGTGTAGTTCCTAATATAGTGTCTGTACTTGTTTTTGATGGCTGACCTAGCAATTCTTATGTTAACTTTGCCCCCAAGGTTTATTATACAAAATGAATGTTGGCTTTTCACAGGTTACAGTGCGGTCCGAGACATTATGTCCAATGCCAGAATTGCTGATTTTTAGTCACATCACATCCCATAAAACATTTACTAAAAAGTGAACAAAAAGTCCTATCAACTTGGTGCCAGTGGTACCAATATCATTTAAAGGGGTACTCTGGTGGAAAACATTTTTTTTTACATCAATTGGTGCCAGAAAGTTAAACAGATTAGTAAATTGCTTCTATTTAAAAATCTTAATCCTTTTATTACTTATCAGCTGCTGTATGCTCCAGGAAGTTGAGTTGTTCTTTTCTGTCTGACCACAGTGCTCTCTGCTGACACCTCTGTCCATGTCAGGAACTGTCCAGAGCAGGAGAAAATCCCCATAGCAAACCTCTCCTGCTCTGGACAGCTCCTGACATGGACAGAGGTGTCAGCAGAGAGCACAGTGGTCAGACAGAAAAGAAATTCAAAAAGAAAAGAACTTCCTCTGAAGCATACAGCAGCTGATATGTACTGGAAGGAATAAGATTTTTATATAGAAGTAATTTACAAATCTGTTCAACTTTTTCACACCAGTTGATTTAAAAAAAAAAATTTTCCACCAGAGTATCCCTTTAACCCCTTAACGACGCAGGACGTATATTTACGTCCTGCGCCGGCTCCCGCGATATGAAGCGGGATCGCGCCGCGATCCCGCATCATATCGCGTGGGTCCCGGCGCTAATCAACGGCCGGGACCCGCGGCTAATACCACACATTGCCGATCGCGGCGATGTGCGGTATTAACCCTTTAGAAGCGGCGGTCAAAGCTGACCGCCGCTTCTAAAGTGAAACTGAAAGTATCCCGGCTGCTCAGTCGGGCTGTTCGGGACCGCCGCGGTGAAATCGCGGCGTCCCGAACAGCTGATCGGACACCGGGAGGGCTCTTACCTGCCTCCCTGGTGTCTGATCGACGAATGACTGCTCCGTGCCTGAGATCCAGGCAGGAGCAGTCAAGCGCCGATAATGCTGATCACAGGCGTGTTAATACACGCCTGTGATCAGCATAGGAGATCAGTGTGTGCAGTGTTATAGGTCCCTATGGGACCTATAACACTGCAAAAAAAAAGTAAAAAAAAAGTGTTAATAAAGGTCATTTAACCCCTTCCCTAATAAAAGTTTGAATCACCCCCCTTTTCCCATAAGAAAAATAAAACAGTGTAAAAAAAAAAAATAATAAACATATGTGGTATCGCCGCGTGCGTAAATGTCCGAACTATAAAAATATATCATTAATTAAGCCGTACGGTCAATGGCGTACGCGCAAAAAAATTCCAAAGTCCAAAAAAGCGTATTTTGGTAACTTTTTATAACATTAAAAAATGAATAAAAAGTGATCAAAAAGTCAGATCAAAACAAAAATCATACCAATAAAAACTTCAGATCATGGCGCAAAAAATGAGTCCTCATACCGCCCCGTACGTGGAAAAATAAAAAAGTTATAGGGGTCAGAAGATGACATTTTTAAACGTATACATTTTCCTGCATGTAGTTATGATTTTTTCCAGAAGTGCGACAAAATCAAACCTATATAAGTAGGGTATCATTTTAACCGTATGGACCTACAGAATAATGATAAGGTGTAATTTTTACCGAAATATGCACTGCGTAGAAACGGAAGCCCCCAAAAGTTACAAAATGGCGTTTTTTTTTCGATTTTGTCGCACAATGATTTTTTTTTCCGTTTCGCCGTGCATTTTTGGGTAAAATGACTAATGTCACTGCAAAGTAGAATTGGCGACGCAAAAAATAAGCCATAATATGGATTTTTAGGTGGAAAATTGAAAGGGTTATGATTTTTTAAAGGTAAGGAGGAAAAAACGAAAGTGCAAAAACGGAAAAACCCTGAGTCCTTAAGGGGTTAACCTGCCACAATCAATAGTAATCTAGCAGGTGCTCCATCTGTGAGGCTAACAATTGTTTGTAATGGCAGCTCAAGGCTTTTCGAAGGACTCCATGGTTGCCATGTCCAATCTGCTAGTACAGGCACAAGGTAAAACATGTAAATATTTATTATTGTTGTACACAAAAATGAACTATTAAAATACAATTTATCCTGTATGATGTACATTGTCAATAAAAAAAAAAAAAAAAGAGCGCATGGCAGAACAATTTTTTGTACAAACCACGTCTTAGAAAACATCTACCCCAAAATTGTGCCAATGACCAGATAACCCTGTTTAAAAGGAGACCTCCATAGACAGAAAAGCACTGACCCTTTATTTAAATAAACAAAAATTCATACTTTCTCTAAAAGTAGTAAACCAATGCTAAAAATATATCAATTTGGTATGGTTGTAATTGTACTTACCCATAAACACACCCATGAACAAAGTGAAACCTGTTAAAAAAAATTATCACTCCATGACATTTTTTTTAAAGTTCCCCCCATAATTTATTTTTTTAATTTTGCAATGCATTGTATGTTAAAATTAAGAATTATCAATAAAACGTACTTGTCCAGCAAAATATGGCATCATATAAAATGAGGGGGAGAAAACAGAAAAATCATAAAATAGCCAAATCGGGAAGGCGTTGACATATTTTGTTAGAAAAACTATTCTCCATTTGCTACTCTATTTCATCGGTCTCTTTTTTGTCACCATCTGAAAACACCTAAATTAGGTGGAAGACTTTACTGCGTAACCTCTAAATATCAGCCAGGTGTATTCTGAGAACAATTTGATCATAGTCTTCTGTTTAGGCAGAAAAACATGTTATGAATTCTGGCCACTTCTCTCCATTATGGTAATGACAGGCAGACTGCATTGTGGTTACACACTCACAAGTTCCTAACGCAACCATCTCTATAATTGGTTCTTTTCAAATTTCTAATCATTTTTTGTATCTTCAAGTGAAAGTGACAAGCATGACTTCCGGAACACTGACTCTAAACAATGATGGCACATGGGACCCCAACCGGTTTATGTAGTCCTTGTTAATTGTTGGAAGGATGTCTTAAATAATAACAATACAAAACAGAAAAAAAATAGCATTTAAAATTAAATACCAACATTTTGCTTTTAATACATATGATCAGAGAATCAACCAAATCAGTTTTCTAATGTATTTTTTTCTTTTTTTTTTTTTTATACAAAAAATGCTAATGCTAATGTCATGACTATTTGACAGCTCCACCATACTAGATAGTCATCCACAAGGGAAATTTGCATGCATTTGAATTCACCCTGCCAAGTAGAGACGGCCCAAACTGACAGTCTATTTAACTAGGTGATAAGTTAATCTGTTCAACATTTGATTGATTTCTGCCCTTTATCCGAGGTATAGTTAATAGAGATGAGTCTAGTGTAACGTTTAGGATTCTTACTTTTCTTTCCCTTTTTGTTTATGTCTGTCTAGAGAAGTAAATGGGGATGCAGATTAAAACAGTCAAATATTTAAATAACTAAAAGTTTAAAATTGAACTTCACATTTCATACAAAAAATAAATCTTACTTAATAAGATAATATATATGTCAGGCCCAAGGCCTGATTATGGAAACATACATGTGTTTTTATTGTATCTGTGTATAAACTAAGACCTGGGGATGAGAGGTCATTCAGACTGTGGGTTTGTGTATTGCATTTTATTGGGGGTCTGGCTGTTTGGTATCTCCTTTGAAGTCATGCACTCTGGTCCCATCATATAATCAAACAGATAAGGGGTCAGGAAGATAGATGCCCCACCTAGTGGGAGCAAAGGGGAGGGGGGGGGATGGAGTTTCCCTTCAAAGAAACAGATAAGGCCTAAAATGCGTGACTCAACTGTTGTTCAAGGCTGTGCCACAAGCTGACAAGACCATCCTAAGAACAGCACTCTCATGGACTGCTATATCATCATGCTGTAAGAACTTCATCTTTTGTTTTCTGAACTTGCCTTGCAAAACTCTTTTATATATTTTTGTAACTGTATGTCATTTGTTTCTGTATGTTTATATTGTCAGCACTGTGATACCTTTTATCAGATTAAATGTTTAATTAATCAGCTCTGGTCTTTGATCTCTAAATATATGAGCTCATCTTTCTGAAGGCAGCTCTGGTGGAAACACAGTTATCTAAGGGTTAATTTGGTGACTTGTTGGGACTAGTAGTGGATACCCAGAGGTCTGGAGGCTTTAACCCTTGCACCATCACACTTTCTCTAATGTCTTGGCTGGACCGATAAAGTGTGATCGTGACAGTATATTTGTAATTTCCAAATTTATACAGTTACATAGTTAGTACGGTTGAAAAAAGACATACATCCATCAAGTTCAACCAGGGAATTGAAGGCTAGGGGTTTGGCGCGATATTGGGGAAGGGATGGGATTTTATATTTCTTCATAAGCATTAATGTTATTTTGTTCCAGGAATGTATCTAACCCTGTTTTAAAGCTGTTAAATTTTCCTGCTGTGACCAGTTCCTGAGGTAGACTGTTCCATAAGTTCACAGTTCTTATGGTAAAGAAGGCGTGTTACCCCTTGAGACTAAACCTTTTCTTCTCCAGACGGAGGGAGTGCCCCCTCGTCCTTTGGGGGGGGTTTAACCTGGAACAGTTTTTCTCCATATTTTTTTATGGACCATATATATACTTATATATACGTTTATCATATCCCCCTTAAACGTCTCTTCTCAAGACTAAACAATTGTAACTCCTTTAATCGCTCCTCATAGCTAAGATGTTCCATGCCCCATATTAGTTTAGTCACGTGTCTCTGCACCCTTTCCAGCTCCACAGTGTCCCTTTTATGGACTGGTGCCCAAAACTGAACAGCATATTCCAGGTGAGGCCGTACCAATGCTTTATAAAGGGGGAGTATTATGTCCCTGTCCCTCGAGTTCATGCCTCTTTTTATACATGACAATATCCTGCCGGCCTTGGAAGCAGCAGCCTGACATTGCATGCTATTCTGTAGTCTGTGATCTACAAGTACACCCAGATCCTTCTCTACCAGTGACTCTGCCAGTTTAATCCCCCCTAAGACATACGATGCATGCAGGTTATTAGTACCCAGATGCATAACTTTACATTTATCCACATTGAACCTCATTTGCCAAGTGGATGCCCAGACACTTAGTCTATCCAAGTCATCTTGTAACTTATGCACATCCTCTATAGACTGTACTGTGCTGCAAAGCTTGGTGTCATCTGCAAAGATAGAAAAAGAGCTGTTAATGCCATCCTCTATATCATTGATGCATAAATTAAACAACAGCGGGCCCAGTACTGAACCTTGGGGTACACCACTAATAACCGGGGACCAATCGGAGTACGAATCATTGACCACCACTCTCTAGGTACGATCCATGAGCCAGTGTTCAATCCAGTTACAAACTAAAGTTTTCCAAACCCAAAGAACTTAACTTACCTGTCAGACGTCTATGAGGGACAGTATCAAACGCTTTAGCAAAATCCAGAAACACTATATCCACAGCCATTCCTCTGTCAAGGCTTCTACTCACTTCTTCATAAAAGCAAATTAGATTGGTTTGACAACTTCTATCCTTAGTAAACCCATGCTGGCTATCACTTATAATACTATTATCCCCTATGTATTCCTGTATGTAATCCCTTTTAAGTCCTTCAAACAATTTACCCACAATGCACGTTAGACTTACCGGTCTATAGTTTCCTGGGGAAGACCTTGAGCCCTTAACACATTCCAATACAGCCAGTTAGTTGCAGAACTCTCTGCAACTTTCCCTTTATTTTTATCTGCCTTGTGCACATAAATCTTTTTTTAGTGGCAAAAAATTTCTGCAGAAAATCTGTCACGTGTGAATTTTTCCTTAGAGCCTTACATTGGGAAAATCAGGGATGTGTGGTGCCTGGTGGGATAATTTCTTCCTCTATTTTATTTAAAGGGGTTGTCCGGTGGAAAAATATTTTTTTTTCAAATACTGGTTCCAGAAAGTTACAGATTTGTAAATGACTTCTATTTAATAATCAGAATCAGTGCTAAAAGGGGACATTCTCCTCTGCTATCTGTAGTGACGTCACTGGCAGAGACCGCAAATTCACCCTAACCCATTGGAATCCAGCGGGAAAGATAACGGTAGAGACGCCACCGGCTGGGGCTGACTCCCGTTCTCTCCTGATATTCTCACATCATATCCTGCAAATTACTTTTTCATCTCAAGAAAACCGAAGAAAACACAGAAGAAAATATGAGCATCCCTTTGGAGCCTCACGAAAAATTGAGGTACTATCATCATAATATTATCGCAATAACATGGACTGCACCCGAGCCACTCTCACCTAGTGAATACTGAACACTTTTGAGACTCTCATCTAGACGTTTATCCCTTTAGCGATATACTAACCATACCTGTCATTTTGCTTTGTCCACAGCACATTGCACTTTACCTAGTTTACAGCACGATTGCACCTTTTTTTGCAGCACGTCGCACTTTCTTAAATATCCTCTGCGACCATCGGACATATATACTGTGCTCAGAACAGGTACTATACATATCACCAGATAAGCCTCTGAATTGGTTATCCCCACTACCTACGACTAATTACTATATACTCTACAGTTCAATTACAGCACACTGCATTGATCCTGAACTGCAGCTCGTTTCACCTTGCCGTTAGCCCGTTATACCTGGAAGTCGAACACACAAACTTTCAACCAGACACAAGGTAAATCAGCTTAAATATAGACCCTCAATAAAACCCCTATGCAATAGCTGCAGTTATACAATATACTTATATACCATTTGCTTTTTCAGCTATTGCAAACATTGAACATCTATCAACATCGTTGTTCAATCCTGTATATCCCCCTCCATTCATACCCTGTAAATAAAAACAGGCATTTTTCTCCACTAGAATTGTTTACATGTATATTTATTTTATCCATGTAGAAACATTCACAAACTAAGCCCCCTTTTAGCGCTGATTTTTATATTTTTTAGATTCTTATCCCCTCATTTATGGTAACAGGGAACCATATATTAATTATCGGCAGCTATATTTAGTATCCTAGGTAGCGCGTGTATATATATATACAATACTTAATAATCAGAATCATTCCAGTACTTATCAGCTGCTTTATGCTCCAGAGGAAGTTGTATTGTTCCTTCCAGTCTGATCACAGTTCTCTCTGCTGTCACCTCTGTCCATGTCAGAAGCAGGAGAGGTTTGTTATGGGGACTTGCTTTTACTCTGGACATGGAATAAGATTTTTAAATAGAAGTAAATGACAAATCTATGTAAAGGAAAACTGTAGTGTAATATACCTTATCCCCAACTGCTGGACCCCCCGCAATCTCCAGTACGGGGCCACGGCAGTATGCTGGAAGGGGGAGTTCTTTCCCAATGATGAGGTGGCCGACACGCCCCTTCCATGTATCCCATAGAGATACATGGAGGGGGCAAGTCTGCCACGGCTTCCTGCTGGGGACCACACGGTGCTACCTGCAGACTTCAGATAGGGGATAAGTTATATTACACTACAGTTCTCCTTTAACTTTCTGGCACTAATTGATTAGAATTTATTTATTTATTTTCAACCGGAGTACTCTTTTAAGTTTATAGTAACCTCTTGTCAGGGTTTCCTGCCAAACCTGCAGAGGATAAATCTAAAAGTAGTTGGTTCACCAAGTTCCAGGTATGAAGTCTTGTGCTCAGGGCAAAGCTAGTTGTGTGTTGATCCACGTAGAGTGGTTTTGTGTCTTTTCCAGATGGATGGAAGGTCCATATGCTTATATTGCTCTACAGTCCACTCCTCCTTTGGAGAAACCATCTTTATCTCTTTGTGAAGTGTCGCTTTTAACCCCTTAAGGACACATGACAAACTGGAACGTCATGTGTCCGCTCCCGATCTATAACGCGGGGTCACGGCGGGTCGGGCCCGGCCTCTAACAACGTGGCCCGGCCTCTAGACCCGTGGCTATTAACGCATGCTATTAACCCTTTAGACGCGCCGTTCAAAGTTGAACGCCGTGTCTAAAGTGAAAGTATGCCTGTTAGCTCAGTGGGCTGTTCGGGATAGCCGCGGTGAAATCACGCCATCCCGAACAGCTTACAGGACAGCAGGAGGGCCCCTACCTGCCTCCTCACTGTCCGATCGCCAAATGACTGCTCAGTGCCTGAGATCCAGGCATGAGCAGTCAAGCAGCAGAATCATCGATCACTGGTTTCTTATGAGAAACCAGTGATCAATGTAAAAGATCAGTGTGGGCAGTGTAATAGGTCCCTATGGGACCTATAACACTGCAAAGAAAAAGTGGAAAAAAAAAGTGAATAAAGATCATTTAACCCCTCCCCTATTAAAAGTTTGAATCACCCCCCTTTTCCCATAAAAAAAACAAAAACACAGTTTAAATAAAAATAAACATATATGGTATCGCCACGTGCGTAAATGTCTGAATTATAAAAATATATCGTTAATTAAACCGCACGGTCAATGGCGTATGCGCAAAAAAATTCCAAAGTCCAAAATAGTGCATTTTTGGTCACTTTTTATATCATGAAAACATCAATATGCAAAAATGGTACCGTTAAAAACTTCAGATCACGACGCAAATATTGAGCCCTCATACTGCCCCATACGCAGAAAAATAAAAAAGTTATAGGGGTCAGAAATGACAATTTTAAACGTATTAATTTTCCTGCATGAAGTACGACAAAATCAAAACTATATAAGTAGGGTATAATTTTAAACGTATGAACCTACAGAATAAACATAAGGTGTCCTTTTTACCGGAAAATGTACTACGTAGAAACAGAAGCCCCCAAAATGTACAAAACTGCATTTTTTTTTTCAATTTTGTCTCACAATGATTTTTTTACCGTTTCACCGTAGATTTTTGGGAAAAATGACTGACATCATTACAAAGTAGAATTGGTGGCGCAAAAAATAAGCCCTCATATGGATTTTTAGGTGCAAAATTGAAAGAGTTATGATTTTTTAAAGGCAAGGAGCAAAAACACGAAAATGCAAAAACGGAAAAACCCCCGGTCTTTAAGGGGGTTAACAACAATTTGAAAATTGAATTGGGAGCACATAATAGTATGTCCTGTCAGCAGTCTAATACCATTGAGGGGCTGACTCTATACACCCCTATCGATCATATGTTTGATGGCTCATCATAAGCTCAGGTGAGCGCAGAGGCCTCTTCTCTGTTTACACTTCTCACATTTTTGCAGCTATGCTCACCTGAGCGCATCCTGCTACTTAGACAAATGATCAACTGAGGTGATAGGACTTTGCCCTCCCCTATGGTTTTAGACTGCTAACCTATCCTAAACCTCTGTAAGATAAAAGGATACTGCAGCTGAATTCCCCTGCCACCTTCCATCCAATCTTTTACAATAGTTGGTATGATTGTTTTTCAAATTGGTTGTTTGTGGCTGGTATATGATCTTTGTTGCACCATTCATAAAGCATATTACAACATGATTCTCCTTTAAAGAGGTATTCCCATGTGAAGCATGGGAAATGCGTGGTTGTTATATATAAGAATCCTAACAACATCTCTGGGGCTCCTAAATATCAGGAAGCCTTTGGTCCCTTGACCCTCCCCTATTCAGTAGATCAGAGTAAAGAGGTGACTGTTCTTGCATGTATCTTTGTCCATTATAGGACAAATATTTATCTATATAGTCGCAAATTCGAATATGGCCCCTGCCGCTCATCACTACTGAGCAACAGCTTAGCTCAGGTGTGCTGTGTGTGGTGTGCTTTGAGGAGAGGCCTACTTCAAGTCTAATCTTTCAACTGGTCATCCTGAATGGATTACTTGCAAGGAGGAAGTTCATGTCCCTGCGGAAAAGTCTTCAGTACCTTCAAAGTACCCTAGCTACCAGAATTAATTCTTCTGTCTTACAAGTCAGTATTAATTTGTTTGGTGTAAACACCACATGTCCCAGCAAGGCAACAAGGCTCCCAAGGGGTTACACTAAACTCTCTCACCTAAAGCCAGCTGTATGTGTATTACCATCTGCACCCAGCTTAGTAAAGACAGTTATCTGTAACCTGAGGTCGGTTTGTTCATTTACTCCCCGTGTCTGGCCCAGGAGAAGCTGTCTCCAACCTTGGACCGTGTATAGGATAACGGTGCCCTGGCATTACAAAGTGATTGAGTGTTTTAACACTCTGTTGACACCACAACTCTTAATGGTGTGCACGAATAGGATATGGGTATGTGCCTTAAAAAAAATACCCAGTCTGAACTGTGTCTTAGAAGCCGCACGGAGCATGCAACAGTTTATGCGCCAGAATATTTTATGGGACTTTGCTTGTATGCCGACCGGCGCTAAGGAAATAGAGGGGGAGCACTTTATTCAAGGCCATACAATGTGTGAAAATAGTCATAGACTGTGTAACTCCAGTTTTAGGGTATGTGAAAGCAGCACAACGAATTCATGCTGCGCCACGGAATCCAGTCCGCCCAAGCGGTGGTTAATCCAGAGAGCGCAAAGCGCGCAAAGAATTCCTGCCAGACGAAATATCCCACCCCTGGGAGTGGGAACCAAGTTGCGGTGCCAAAGTGGAACCCAAAGGACTGCCCCCTTGTTGCACAGTGGATGGTTGAAGTGGCTGCATGGATGATGTACTTCTGACTTGCAGCCATTTTGGGGGAACCTGCTATAATGCCTGCAGCAGGACTTCATCCATCAGTTGTGCCTTGTGTGATCGGAGTGAAGAATATGGCGGACAGCACCTTGTGTGAGAGCTCTAAGATGGCGGCCGCCACTTCACTAAAACCCGACAGTGATATCACTGAGTTGGCTGGCGCTCCTGTCCTTAGGAGAGAGCTGGTTAACCGTCCCACTGCCAGAGGATGATTCCTGGTCGAACACCCCAGCACCCCGGAAGGCGGTTCTCTTCAAGAACTGTCTGCGAATCTGGAAGCTGAATTTTCTTTTGATCAATCAGCGCCTGAACCCACTGCCATGGTGGGTGTTTGGCGAAGAACCTGCGGTCATCCGGGCCATGCATAAGTACCCGACTCCTCTGCCTGTTAAAGACCACCCCCTGTTAAAGACCACCTCCTAACTCCAGGAGATATGGGAGGCAAAGTGAGCTGGAGCCCGCCAGTGATGGCTCCCACCAGAGGTACGTCAGCAACAGCAAATTGACACTAACTATCTTGAACGGGTGTATATCCACATTCTTGACCACCCTATCCCAGGTGAAGCCCCTTTACTCCGGCGACGAGCCACTGTTGTCAAATTTGATAAACAGAGGGGGTTACACAATCTGTGTGAAAGTGGGGAAATTGTTAAATATACCTCAGTACAGAGGAGAATGGGCAGCTGTGGTAACCAGACCCAAAAATCCTACGCAGTTGCCATTTGTCTATTTTTCCTCAGAAGATTAGTCCTCTTACCCACATGGACTGTTTACCTCTCAGGTGGCTGCAGATGCAAAACCACAGTCACCTCCACCAGAAGTAACTAAAGCTGAGGAAGCAGCTGCTGCAGAACTTCCTGCCCCAGCAGCGCCAGCTACCTCTGTACAGATGGTAGTTACTATCAGTCCAACTGTTTCACATTCAAATCTTTCTAAAGTGATCTGGACCAACACAATTAATCCACCAGATGGTTCTCCAGGAAGAGCTGCAAGATCCCTGTCCCAGCCAAGAAGGTGTGGCGACCACCGCCACTGGGATGGCAAGTACCCTACTTATTAAAAGTCTGCAAAGGCGGAGGAGGTGAGCCACAATAATGCTTGCCCCTTCATGTGCCACTACTTTTTTTCCCCTGCATTCTATTATTTTTGGCGTTAGAGCCTAAGTTCCTAAGTTCATATATGTACTTCTACCAGCTTGTGCAGGACATTCGTAAAAATGCCCCAGGACTGCTTCATGTTCCTGTTTACAAGTTATGCAATGGTTAATGGTCAAGAAATGTGCTTGGCCTTGGGCTTTGCAGTAACCAAAAATGCTTGTGTGCCCAACTATATCTAGAACTCTATACATATTGTTCTACCTTCCTAGTTGGTTGCGTAGTGCTAAAAGTGCCTTAAAAAATACTTTTGCCTAGTTAGGATTGTCTAGTGCAGTGAAACTGTATATCCTAAATAGTCTTAAAATTTACTTATTATATTGTCTTGCGTCATCTAGCTTTCTTTAAATTGCTGTTGTGATTAATGCATATAGCCAGACAGTAGAAAACAAAAAACTTTCTTATCGTATTTAGTCAGGATGTATATCTCTCTCTTTATGTTATATGTTGTATTTCTTAAGTGTCTCCTGAAGCGCATAAGGCCCCCTGAAATTCAAGGAGGTACCTTGGTGGTAAATTTGTCATGGAAGGAGGTGTCTGTCTGTGTCCTTATCTGTCCCAGGGTGTGGCAAAGGAGGAGGACTCAAGTTTGTCGCAAGGAGAAGTTGCTAGAAGCCAAAGGGCCCCGTGGCACAGGACCGGTTGCAAAATGATAGCCTACAGCAGCAATGGCCCGCCTTCCAGAGTTCCCTTAGAAGTGTTCGCTGCAACCCACGATGTACGACAAGGCGTGTTTTATGTGTGTCTTGTCCTATATATTTGTATGTCCGTCTACTCTGCAGTTATAAGGGTAATAGCTCTGCATCACATATTCCAAACTGGCACAAAACAACACACAAAGCAGTTGGTTCAACAATGGGCACCAATTTTTACTTTAAATGGGAAGAGACTCTCTTTTGAACTAATCCACGTTTTTCTCCTACCTCAAATGGACTGCCCTTCACCACTCCTCAGCCACTAGGACTGGGCACTGAAGTCAGCTGCATTTTAGAGAGGGAGTTTGTGGTCCCAGCACCAATTGCGGTCTTGTGGCTTTCGACTGTCTCGGGCAGCTTAGTAGCACAAGTTGGCCCACCAGAGTCTTACAGTTACATCAATTATGTTGACATTTTAATGTTAGATAATATATTTTCCTAAATGAATTCTACTATTGTTAAATGTATATATGTTTAGCCATGTTACTGTACCTTTAATTGAGAGCAGTGAAACCCCATGTGACCCTGCCTGCCAATGGGAACCCCTAAAGTCTCCCCTGTATAGTGTAGTGGGGAAGGAGTTTTTCAGTTCACCCTAGTGTGGCTCCTGAGCAACAGCTTAGCTCAGGTGTGTTGTGTATAGTGTGTTCAGATGAGAGGCCTAGCTCAAATCCTATCTCTGAACTGGTCATCCTGCAAGGATTACGCGCAAGAAGGAAGTTCATGCCCCTGCGGAAAAGTCTTCAGTACTTTGACAGGACCCTAGCTATCAGGATTCATTCTTCCATCTCACAAGTCAGTATTAATCTGTTTGGTGTAAACACCACACGTCCCAGCAAGGCAACAGGGCCCCCAAGTGATTAAGTTACACTGTCACACAAAGCCAGCTGTATGTGTATTACCATCTGCACCCAGCTCAGTAAAGACAGTTATCCGTAACCTGACGTTGGTGTGTTAATTTACTCCCCGTGTCTGGCCCAGGAGAAGCTGTCCCCAACCTCAAACCGTGTATAGGATGACGATGCCCTGGCGTAATGAAGTGGTCAGGTACTCTTACGAATACCCCGTGGACACCACAATTGGATCATAACTTCTTCTGACCAGATGTGTCCAAACATGGTCCATTTGAGAGTCTGGCCTGCTTTATACAAATACATTGTGGTGAGCTACCAAAACTACGCGAAGAATGTAAACCTAAATAAAACTGTGCTGTAATAGGCATTTGAATGAGTTTTCCTCTAATGAAACAAAAGTTATACAAATGGATTCTTGAATGAGGTTAACCAAATAATTTATTTTTACAACATTTGCGTAAACCAATTTCCTGTATTTATCGTCAGGAGCTTAAATATTCAGATCTTACGGCATTAAGATTTCAGAAGAAGCGACCCTAAATAATTCCGAGCATCGGGCTCGACTTTCGACATAATTCTGGAAATAAAAAACAGATGACAAATGGCGATCATTAAATATGAATAGGACACAATTGAAACTTAAGTGTCGCGTTTTTTCGGGCGCTGTCTTTCAAACATTTGACAATCAAAATAGCAGTTTTTAAAATTTTAATGAGACCCAGTAAGAAACAACAATACTAAAACATACTCATTTAGGAAAAGAAAAACGGCGACACGTTCCATTATGACTTATATACACATATTTCCCATTTGCAGATATATAATAATCTATTTTTAATTAAATTAAACTTTCATTTATTGCTCAGGATTTATATTTCATTTAACATTTAAATGGTGAATCTGAATGAGAAAATAAAAGCCATAAAAAATAAATAAATAAAATACAACAACATAAAAACCAGACCATGAATTTACAAATAAATGCTACCTTTTACATTAGGGATTTTTTTTATGATTGCCTAGAATGTATTTTCTGTTGGTTTTGCTGTTCCTTGCTTAAAAACAATTTCGAGTTTCTTCTTTTCAAGGTTAAAAGCAGATGAAATTTCCTCAAACTATTTTTTCCCTCTGTTGAGAACAGAGCTGTGGATTTCACATTCCAGCACTTCAGACAGTAAACTAATGAATCCTTAATTTCATTCAAGTACAAAATATTTATTAGGCGTTTTTTTTTTTCTGTTCCGAAATCGCAATATGCTGATCGAGAGGATTTTTACATAAAAATACAGAATAATTTATTTAGCTGTTGAAGTTAGTCTACAAATGCATCATTATTGTGAGCGGGCGAAGTGTCAGAAATAGCAAATTGAAGTCGAGGAGAAAGTTTTGAAGTGCGGAAGATTTCGGGATTAACAGAGCTGTTTGATAAATGATTTATCATCAGATGAATGTGCATGATGCTGAGTATTCGGATTTCTTTCTCCTTGGCTATTCAGTACGTCAATCCATGCAGACAGTGTAGAAGTTACTAAAAGGATACAAAAAAGTTTATAACTGTAACAAGTGTTTTGGTATGTGCGTAATGCGTAACAATGTAAAAGGCAGGTTGACATATAAAAATATATCTTTATCCATTATCTATCTATCTATCTATCTATCTAACTATCTATCTAACTATCTATCTCTCTCATATGTCTATGTACATCTAGCTATATCATATCTATCATATGATTATCTATCTATATGTTTTCTATGTATCTATCTATATATCTATTTATTTATTTATCTATCCTCTATCTATCTAGAATGCAAAGAATCACGTAGCACACATAACAGTGAATGCTATGGGGATTCTTTGCATTCTGTATCTACAAGAGGCCCTGGAACTGGGACCCCCGCACCTACAGCACCCACATGCCACTTTACTTTTGGAGTGTTGCTCCTTCTTGGTTTCTATGGATATCGATCTATATCTCTTCTATCTATCTATCTATCTATCTATCTATCTATCTATCCATCTATCTATCTATCTATCTATATCTTTTCTATGTATCTATTTATCTATCTATCTCTATATCTTTCATATGTATCGATCTAGCTATATAATATCATCTATCCATCTATTTATATCTCTTCTATCTCTGTCTATCTATCTATCTATAAAAGAAAAAATGTTGCAGCACTCAAGCAAAGTTATGGTGAAAAAAAGTGTAGCTTTATTCCATCCAAAGAAAGCGACGTTTCAGCTGACTCCCTCAGCCATTATCAAGCCTTGATAATGGCTGAATGAGTCAGCTGAAACGTCGCTTTCTTTGGATGGAATAAAGCTACACTTTTTTCCACCATAACCTTGCTAGAGTGCTGCAACATTTTTTCTTTTATATCTTGAAGAGTCTGCTTGCACCTACATCTATGCTTCTTGGTAGTGCTGTTTCTCAACATTGGATATCTATCTACCTATCTATCTACACCAAAAAGAAGGGTACTGCAGCACTCCAAGTAAGGTAAATGGCAATGAGGTTTATTGACCTGACATCAAAAAGTGACATTTCAGCTGCCCGCCTAAGAAAGGCTGCAAGCAGACAGCTGAAATGTCGCTTTTTGATGTCAGGTCAATAAACCTCATTCACATTTACCTTACTTGTAGTGCTATAGTTCCCTTCTTTTTGGTGTAGATATCCATGTGACCCCTAACCCGGGACATTCCACTGCTGGCACCCATTGACGCTTCATCCTTGTGGTAGTGCTGCTCTACTGGTTCTTCCATCTATCTATCTATCTTTATCTCTTCTATGTATCTATCTATCTCTTTATCTTTCATATGTATCTATCTCGCTATATTCTATCTATCAGTCTGTCTATCTATCTATCAATCAGTCTATTTATCTCATATCTATCTATCTATCTATCAGTCTATCTATCAGTCTATCTATCTATCTACCTCATATCTATCTATCTATCTATCTATTCATCTACCTCATATCTATCTCATATCTATCTATCTATCCATCCATCTACCTCATATCTATCTATCTATCTATCTATCTATCAGTCTATCTATCTATCTCATATCTATCTATCTCATATCTAATCTACAATGATTTTACACTGTCTTCCCCTAATCTACCACCATTGCTATAATATATTATCTATTTATGTTCTTAGAACATACATCTATTTTTTTGGGGGGTATTTTTAATCCAAAGTAGCAAATAGCATCATAAACAATAATATATTAAAAACATATAAATAAAATATTTAACATTTCTTATTCATAAATTTCTAAATCTATTTGATAGCATTTACCTTAGAATTCTATTTTTATCCTTAAAGGTAAAAAAGAAAATCAATGATAATTCTTGAAACTACATAGCACATAAAACAGAAGATGTATTATTGTATTTTTAGAGCTGAGCCCAAAGGATTCCGCATTTGAAATCTATATTGCCTGGAAAAAAAACTGTTTTCTTTAATAAAAATTATTTTGGCTCGTAATATACATCAGACAGATAATGATTTCTGCCATGATACATAATATAGCGAGGTCAGAAATTAGTCACTACAGGCGATGGGAGCCGGAACAGCGGAGAAATGGTAATTGAGAGTTTGTCACGGCTGATCTTTATACAGCTGATCGGTCGTGTCAACCAGGTGACATAAATATTGTCAGGAAATGCTGCCTCCAATCTGTTCTCCCACTACCTTCTATTTAGCGCATTGACAATAGTGTCTTGCAGATGAAATTACTTTTATTGGAACATTTAAGGACTGAATAAGTTACAGGCTCAGCAATAAGGTACTTACATTATTTTTGTGTACTACTGTAAGGAAAATCATTACTAAGGATTGTAAATTTTACTGAACAGCCTTCTAGCGCAAAAACCTATGTATATTGGGGAACATTTACTAAGCAATTTGTACCTAACGTGTGTAAATGAGGTGTTTAGGCTGGTGTTGGTGTATCTAAACACAAATACCCAGAATGCAATGTCAGGGGTACAGAGGCCCCTATTTGGAGATAGGCAGATAGCCCTAAAACTTAACGTTTATTAGAGTAGTTAAAATGAAACTACGTGTATAACTGAAATGGTGCTCAGGGGACACACCACTTGTTAACATTTTATATGAGTGGGATATTGTTATCTGCATGCCACACTGTACATGGCATATACTGACATGATATTAAAACCATCAGAAATGCGCCCCCTCATTGCACAAAGAGAGAATGGGCCCCATTGTGGAAACCGTCAGGGATCCAGCAGTCGGGCCCCCTGCAATCAGTCACTTATCCCATATTCTGTGGCTAGGCAAGCAGTTTCAAAGTAGTGAAGTACTCCATTAAAATAATGCCCACCCTCGGAAACCCTTGTCTTTAAAGGGCTACTCCACTGGCCATCGTGGAACTAAATGTTCCGAAGGCTGTTTTCGCGATGTGGGGGTCACGCCCCTAGTGATGACAAGGCCACGCCCTCTCAATGCAAGTCTATGAGAGGGGGCATGATGGCAGTAGACTTGCATTGAAGGGGTGTGGCCATGACGTCACGAGGGGCATGGCTGACCCCCGCAGTGTGAAAGCAGCCTTCGGAACATTTAGTTCCATGCTGGCCAGTGGAGTACCCCTTTCAGGTGGTTACGATATGAAAAGCTGCATTACACTATCACATTGTAAATTTTGGCCAGCCATAAGCCAAATCAAAATTACAAAACAAACCTCTAATATCTGTGTTAAGACACATAAAGAGTCCTTAGGAGCCATAGTCATTCAGTGTACTGCTATGCTATATAAGACAAACAGAAGAGCCCAGTATATGAAGGTTGTAGAAAAAAATGTAAAGGTCGTAAGGCTTTTGCTACCAAAGAAGAAAAGTCTCTAGGGGTAACACATGAATGTATTCCTTGTTGTCTAGATGCCTACGAAAATAATATTTCAATATGTGTTCTTATAGATCTGTATTTGTTACCAATTTTTAATCACGCCATCTACTATCCTCACGTAGTAAGGGTACATAGCTGTATTGGGCCATCTGATCACCATTGGCCAATTGGTACCTCCATAATCATTGGCACAAGTCAGTGGGGGTTGTCATAAGTCTAACGCTAAAGTGTAAATTCTATCTCATATCTGTCTATCTATCTCATATCTGTCTATCTATCTATCTATCTATCTCATATCTGTCTATCTATCTATCTATCTCCTATCTGTCTATCTATCTATCTATCTATCTATCTCATATCTATCTATCTATCTATCTATCTCATATCTATTTATCTATGTCATATCTATCTATTTATCTCATATCTATCTATCTATCTATCTATCTATCTCATATCTATCTCATATCTATCTATCTATCTATCTATCTATCTCATATCTGTCTATCTATCTCATATCTATTTCATATCTATCTATCTATCTCATATCTATTTATCTATGTCATATCTATCTATTTATCTCATATCTATCTATCTCATATCTATCTATCTATCTATTTATCTATCTATCTATCTCATATCTAGAGATAGATAGCAGTACTTTATCGACCCATGTTCACAAACACGACGTTTTGATGGTATCACACCATCTTTATCAAGTATGGTGTACAAGTAATCAAGATAGCATTTTATAAGGTACAAATGAACGTGTATAGTGTATGTGGTGATGCTGAAGGCAACCTTTGTATGGTTAACCACAGCAGAACCACATACACAAACATAAAATACCATATATAGGAAAAATATATGTCATGTCAATATATAGCATATACCGTATATCCGGACATGTAAGACGACTTTTTAACCCCGAATTTTCTTCTGAAAAGTCGGGGGTCGTCTTATACGCCGGGTATTGGGGTCCGGCATAGGAATACTTATGATTATCTGCCCGCCCGGCTCCTGTGTGCGGCTGCAGGCGGGGGCTGGCCAGAGCATGTACAAACTAATAACTGTATACTTAAAAACCAGGGTGCCTCCAGCTGTTGTGAAACTACAACTCCCAGCATGCCCGGACCGGCAAAGTGTGGGGGAGCTGCCTACTATTGTGGGGGTAGCTGCCAACTATTGTGGGGGGGAGTTGCTGACCTAATGTGGGGGAGCTGCCTACTATTGTGGGGGAACTGCTGACCTAATGTGGGGGAACTGCTGACCTAATGTGGGGGAACTGCTGACCTAATGTGTTGGAGCTGCTGACCTAATGTGGGGGTGCTGCCTACCTAATGTGGGGGAACTATACTGCCTACTTAATATGGGGGGAACTACAAGGTACTGTACATCGCAGTAGGAGGGGTAGTCTTATACAGCAAGTATATCCCAAGCTCTATATTTTAACTGTAAAAGTTGGGGGTTGTCTTATACGCCCAGTCGTCTTATACGTCGGCATATACGGTAAATGTAAAAATTTTAACTGTGACTATAAGAAAATATTAATGTGAAATATTAGTGTAAAAAATCATTGCAAAAACATTTTTTAAATGAAATTTTTTTTAAATTGTATAGTGTATAATCTAACCAAGAGCAATAAAAAAAATCCTAAAATAGTTCTTTATTCATTATACATACATATCAAAAAAAGATAAACCTACTATAGATTGTATAGCATGCAGTCAAAAGCACTTTGTAATAGATAGTACTATAGTCAAGGTGGGTGTTCTTGCTCGGTCCCCATGGCAAATAATGCTTCATATTCTAAAAAAAAAAAAAGTTTAAAAGAAGGATGTCAGTATATACAAACAATAGTCATTATACATCACTAATATAAGAGTCGTGACATCGGTCATGCATTATAAATTGATGTAGTTACTGTAATACTGACATTCAAGCTAAATCCAATCTGGCCTTCCTTATGGAGTACCGGTGTTGGTTGAGGCGGGTACAGAAATCTGGTGTGGTTTCTCCAATGTACAGATATTGGCACGGACAAGAAAGTGCATACACAACAAAATCCAAAGTACATGTCAGAAAATACCTACATTTGTATTCCTTGTGTGTCCTGGGATGAATGAACACTGATCTCTTTTTCATTCTAGGACAGTTCACACAAGAACCACATGGGAACGATCCCTTGCGGTTGACAGTCAAAAATCTTTGTCTACCACCCAAGTTTCGGGATACCAATTTGTCCCTCAAACTTATTCGTCTTCAACACTATTCACTTAATTTGCATTGATCTATAGGACATTGGTAAAAATGTATTTTATATCACGATCGATATGTGTATAGCACTATATACGACATTGCACTTTATATTTGTGACCCCATATGTTTTACCTGTATTTTATGATGAATGTATTTGACACGTGTTTGTAAATTAATTTATGCATCGGATAATGAGTTTACTGATGTTGTACCTTATAAAAGGCTATCTTGATTACTTGTACACCATGCTTGATAAAGATGGTTTGTTACCGGCGAAACGTTGTGTTTGTGAACATGGGTAAATATAGCACAGGCGCCACTGGTGTGTGGCCGCAGTAAGTCCTACCACCGCTGGCTGGAGCGCTGAAGTAAGTCCGGACAACGTGGAGCGGACTTACTTTCTCCCACAGGGAGCCCACGAGAGAACGGCAAACTAGCCATGTACCAACACGGTACTTTACTACCACTGCCACTAGGTGGAACTGTGTATTCTTTTACAGGTGGATATTGGCCATATATTGGCATTTGTGCTACAGTGGTCCCTCAACATACGATGGTAATCCGTTCCAAATGGACCATCGTTTGTTGAAACCATCGTAAGTTGAGGGATCCGTGCAATGTAAAGTATCGGACAGTGGTCTACAACCTACGGACCTCCAGATATTGCAAAACTACAACACCCAGCATGCCCGGACAGCCGTTGGCTGTCCGGGCATGCTGGGAGTTGTAGTTTTGCAAAATCTGGAGGTCCGCAGGTTGAAGACCGCTGGTATAGGAAGTTGTACTCACCTGTCCACGCCGCTCCGGACCGTCACCGCCCGTCACCGCTACCCTGGATGTCGCCTTCCATAGCTGTCGCCACGTCCCCTGGTGTCCCCGACGCTCCGGCAAGGACTCTGCTTCCACGGGCATCCTCGCTCTCCATCGCCGCTCTCCGTCGCCGTCATCACATCGCTAAGCACGCCGCTCCTATTGGATGATGGGACGGAGATAGGACGAAGGAGAGCGCCGACAATGCAGGGGATCCCGAAGAGGACGTGTTGGAGCCCCGAGGACAGGTAAGTGATCGTCAGCGGACCACATGGGGCACCGTAAATGGCTATCCGGTGGCAGCTGAAGCAGTCTGCGCTGCCGGATAGCCGTTTATGCCATGGCCCCGACATACAAAAGCATCGTATGTTGATGCCTCTAAGATGCCATCGTATATTGAAATGATCGAATGTTGGGGCCATCGTAGGTCGGGGGGTCACTTTATTTGGTGGAACTGCTATTTTCTTCATTACAGGCGGACAACGATTTTGCATTTGATACAAATACAAATAGAGGGAACTGAGCACACTCCTATCTTTCCTCTAGGTGAAAATAACCAAACTATCACATTGCCGGAATTTAGTTACTGATCCATTGACTCATTGGACCAATTACTGAACTTTTCATTTAAAGCTTGTGTGAGTTATACCATCAAAATTCCATTTTTGCATTTTTAGGGACAGTGGGATAATTTAGGCTCTTAATCGATCCGGATATCATATCAACTGCAAGGGCCCTGCAGAACATTTTAACAATTATTTTAATAATTCTGTTTTTTACCACTTTTTTTAATTTTATTTTTCCATTTACATTTTTCTGTATAGGCTTTCTATGTAACTGTATGTGGTAATATTAAAAATTCTATATTGAACTGCATGTCCCTCACGCACTATTTTTCCTGGGTAAGACACTGAGGACTGTTGGTTATTATTCTTTTATATACATTTTATTTCTCTCTGGGTGAGATGATTACAGATAACCTTGTGTTCTTTTGTTGTGAGCTCCACATTTTGTTCTCATGTATTTGACATGTTTGTAAATTAATTTATGAATTGGATAGTGAGTTTACTGATGTTTCACCTTATAAAAGGCTATCTTGACTACTTGTACACCATGTTTGATAAAGATGGTGTGATACCGTCGAAACGTCGTGTTTGTGAACATGGGTCAATAAAGCACTGCAGTGTTTCACCGAATAACCCCGGGTGTGCTGCCGGATCTTTGCATTGTTTGGTATCTATCTATCTATTTATCTATCTATCTATCTACCTCATATCTGTCTATCTTATATCTATCTATCTAACAAGAAATCCAGCAGCACACCCATGTAAAAGTAAAACACCAAAGCGCTTTATTGACCCATGTCTATCTGTCTATCTCATATCTATCTATCTACAAATGGAAAAGATCACGGCGATACTCCAAAGTGATGAATAAATTGAGTAGCGTTTATTCCATCAAGAAACACATGGCAACTTTTCAGCTGCTACAATGCAGCCATTCTCAAGCCTATCTATCTATCTATCTATCTATTTGTCCATCTATTTATCTATCTATCTATCTCATGTCTATCTATCTATATATCTATTTATTTATTTATCTATCTATCTGTCTCATATCTATCTATCTATCCATCTATATCATATCTATCTATCTATCTGTATTAGTATGGAATAAAGCACTTTATTTTTGCACCTACTCCTGGAGTGCTGCGGATTACTACCTTGGATATCTATCTATCTATCCATCTATTTATTTATCTATCTATCCATCTACCTCATATCTATCTATCTATCCATCCATCTATTTATCTATCCATCTACCTCATATCTATCTATCTATCTATCTATCTATCTATCAATCTATCTAACATCTATCCATCTACCTCATTTCTATCTATCTATCAATCAATCTATCTATCATCTATCCATCTACCTCATATCTATCTATCTATTTATCCAGCATTTCTAATACAGAAAAGTTCTCACCGCTCAAGTGTATTCACAGGTATAGATGGTACAGAGGTAACAGCTGCACCTGGTCCTGGTGCCTGATCGAGTACATAGGTCCCTTTGCCCCATAACAAAACAGCAGAATTCTAAGTGACATGTAGCCAGTTGGGGCCCCATTATAGATTTAGTATTAGGACCCCCCTAGCTTCATATTACATCTCTACGTAGATTTATCCATTCACTTTATTAGAGTAGCATTAACTAAATGGAAACATAACTGTGGTCTATGAACTGTGGCCTACGGCTGTCCAAGCATGCTGGGAGTTGGAGTTTCGCAACAGCTGGAGGGCCATAGTTTGGACTCCACTGGACTAGAACGTGAAGAGACTTTAACATTAACTTGTACATTAGTGTCGATAACCGTGTCAGTTATACCTGTTCCAATAGTGTTTATTTATTTTTTATTCATTTATTTATTTTTAATCTTTTCCCCAATACTGGGAAGAGAGCGCGAGCGTAGGATGCGGACATGTGTGTGTGGCAGGTGAAATTCTGCGTCCCGGCACAAAGTCTAACAGGCAGCAGCCTCATCTGCCCGAGGCGCAGTGCCTTCACACTTGTATGCGCTGCAGCTCCGGCTCATTCCGTTTCCTCCAAAGAGCTTCTTCTAATGTCTACACACCAGCAAACAAAACAGATGGGATGGTGGAAAATGAATAATTAGCCCCTGCACCAGTGAGTTCAAGCTTATACTCTGAACCAGGTATGACATCAAACCATTTCCAGGGGGACGCCAAATCACAAATGTCATGATGGAGATGAGAAATTTTCAGATGCCTCTTGTCACAGGCAAACATGAGAAAGGTTTTAACTCTTCCGGTAGTCTGAAAGTCCCCAAGGTTGTGTGTGTTGGATACAGGATGGAAATCTTCTTTCTCGACACAACAATGGCTGCAGCCAGTAGTGACAATCCCAATGGACATAGCGCATGTTGCTTTTCTTTTTTCTTCTCTACTTCAGGCCTAAAAATATTACCCCCCCCCCCCTTCCCCCTTCGCAACAAAGTCTTGGCATACATAGTCTATAATAGAATGAAAAAATACTAATTTTTTTTGCAGTTTCCCGAAATAAAGACGCTTATTTTTTAGAGACTCAGAAATGGAAATGTGTTTCCTAAGCGTGGCACGCTCTCACCGCCACCAGTATAAGTCGTCCCCAGGGGTTAATGTCTCAACTTAATGCTTCAAAAAAAAATAAAAAATAAAACAAAAACAAAAGTAGAGAGAGGGAAAAAAAATTCACAACCGTGACTCCTGTATTCTTCCTGTTACCTTTAAAAAAAAAAAAAAAAAATTGTCTAGGGTTTGGGAAGGAAAAAAAAAGTTGCATAATCCCTCTGGTCAAAACATTTACACACAAAACAGGCTATTTTCCGGCTCTGTGATTCCACCTACCATCAAAGACAACTGAGTCCCCCGTGTGTAACACGAGCAGTGGTCCGATAACATGGTTTCCGCGTATGATGTTTGCGTCTTATGTTGGTTTCTATATGGAAATCAGTTTTTTTTTTAGTGTTTTGCTTCATTTACAATTTTTTTTTTTACATAAAAAGTACTTTTTAGTCCATACAGCAGTAAGTCCTCACTCACATGGAAGAAATGCAGCCACCTTGTGGTGTCTATTGTAGGGTTTGAAAGCCTTGGTCTGGCTATGGGGCAAGGAGTTGCAGGATTCTTACTTATACAGTGGTCCCTCAACATACGATGGTAATCCGTTCCAAACGGACCATCGTTTGTTGAAACCATCGTATGTTGATGGATCCGTGCAATGTAAAGTATAGGACAGTGGTCTACAACCTGCGGACCTCCAGATGTTGCAAAACTACAACACCCAGCATGGGATCTCCTACCTTGCCCTGGTCCGGTGGGGTCCCCTCGGGATCGGTGGTGGCGACAGGAGCAGCAGGATCGGCGGCAGCGTCCCAGCGGAATGCTCCAGCAGGAGGTGAGGCCTGATCACTTCCTGCTGTTGTTGAGAAACAAATCGCAGCATGCACAGGCAAAGGGCATGCTGGAAGTTGTAGTTTTGCAACATCTGGAGGTCAGCAGGTTGAAGACCACTGGTATTGGAGGTTATACTCACGTGTCCCCACTGCTCCGGACCGTCACTGCTCGTCACCGCTGCTCTGGATGTCGCCCTCCATCGCTGTCGCCGTGTCCTCAGGGTGTGCCCGACGCTCCGGCAAGGCCTCTGCTCTCCGTTGCCTCCATCACGTCGCGACGCACGCCGCTCCTATTGGATGACGGGACGGCGTGCGCATCGACGTGATGATGACGATGGAGAGCGCCGACGATGCAGGGGATCCCGAAGAGAATGCGCCGGAGCCCCGAGGACAGGTAAGTGATCGTCAGTGGACCAAACGGGGCACCATAAACGGCTATCCGGTGGCAGCTGAAGCAGTCTGCGCTGCCGGATAGCCGTTTATGCGATGGCCCCGACATACAAAAGCAGGTTCCAGAAAGTTAAACAGATTTGTAAATTATTTCTATTAAAAAATCTTAATCCTTCCAATAATTATCAGCTACTGAAATTGGGTTGTTCTTTTCTGTCTGGCAAGAGTGCTCTCTGCTGACATCTCTGCTTGTCTCAGGAACTGCACAGAGTAGAAGAGATTTGCTATGGGGATTTGCTTCTACTCTGGACAGTTCCCGAGACAGGTGTCATCAGAGAGCACTTAGACAGAAAAGAACAACTCAACTTCAGCAGCTCATAAGTACTGAAAGGATTAAGATTTTTTTAATGGAAGTAATTTACAAATCTGTTTAACTTTCTGGAGCCAGTTGATATATATATATAAAAAAGTTTTTTCCTGGATAACCCCTTTAAGAAGATGGAAATACCCCTTTAACACATACCTATTGTAACACATTTTTAATATGTAATCTTTGTTTTCCTTCAGTTCATTTTTTTATAGCAAATACTTTCCCATACTGACTCGGGAAGCATTAGCAAAATACAAAACAAAGAAGTTAGAGCGTATTGGCCTACATGTTTTTGCACTACCATCAGTAAATACAATTTCACGTACTTTGAGAAAGGTTTCAGTTTTTCAAATTTTTGGATCTATCCAAAAACGGACATAAGCTGACACATTTTAAGATGGAGCAATAGGAAAAATGAATCTGCCCTATTTCAAACATTGCACAACATTTTGCTTTTTAGTTTTTTTTTTTTACCTGTAGAAAACCAGACACAATATTGAAAAAGTAGACAGAACTATTAAACAAAAAATGGCTACAATAAGATTTCTTCCATCATACTATACGATGCATACAAATTTAATATGGACTGAGGAAAAAAGTAATAGACACTTATTTTTGATGTGTAGAATAAGGCTGGGTTCATATTGCATTTTCACAGTATACAGTGGTCCCTCAACATACGATGGTAATCCGTTCCAAATGGACCATGGTTTGTTGAAACCATCGTATGTTGAGGGATCCGTGCAATGTAAAGTATAGGACAGTGGTCTACAACCTGCGGACCTCCAGATGTTGCAAAACTACAACACCCAGCATGCCCGGACAGCCAACGGCTGTCCGGACATGCTGGGAGTTGTAGTTTTGCAACATTTGGAGGTCCGCAGGTTAAAGACCACTTGTATTGGAGGTTATACTCACGTGTCCCCACCGCTCCGGACCGTCACCGCTCGTCACAGCTGCCCTGGATGTCGCCCTCCATCGCTGTTGCCGCGTCCCCGAGGTGTTCCCGACGCTCCGGCAAGGCCTCTGCTTCCCCTGCATCCTCGCTCTCCGTCGTCACCATCACGTCGTTACGCACGCCGCTCCTATTGGATGACGGGACAGCGTGCGCAGCGACGTGATGATGACGATGGAGCGCGCCGACGATGCAGGGGATCCCGAAGAGGACGCGCCGGAGCCCAGAGGACAGGTAAGTGATCGTCAGCGGACCACAGGGGGCCCCGTAAACGGCTGAGAGGCAATCGTATGTTAAAATGATCATATGTAGGGGACATCGTAGGTCGGGGGGGTCACTGTATATGTGTTGGCACCTTATCCAAAAGGGATGCAGACTTTCAGTCTACCAGGGTATAAGGGCAGCCAACCCATTGTTTGACTATCAGACTACATTAGGGACAGTAAACTGAATGTGCCCACTGCCAGTACATAGTTCAGAAAAAAAATACAGCATCCAGTCATCAGCTTATGATTAAGGGAAGACCCCCGAAACACGTAAAAAATACATTTCTTTGTGATTTTGCTTTGTAAACTTTTAATGGATCCGAAATATAAAAGACACCTTTTAAACAAAGATTCTGTTGGATGCTGAAACTTTCATTCTTTTCTTGTGAAGTTTTACTCACTACACTTGTGAGCATCTGCTTCGGCCGCAAAAAGTGCAATATTGGGTGAGATGATACTGATTTGGGCAGTACATAGTGGTCCACATTGATGTCCCCTTTTCACACAAAGTACTGGGTAAACAGATTGTGAACCCTACCTAATATATAGGTTCAGGAAAGGAAGAAAAAACTATCTGATGGAAACTCCACAAATGTGTGCACTCTTATAGAAGCCTATGTTCCCATTAAGCACATGTGTCACAGGAGTCATTCTTCTCTTGAGATGTCTGCTCTTAGTGGGATCAAGAAAGCCTAACACAGCATGTTGAGATACTCCAGAGGCATATTTAAAGGGGTACTCTGCCCCTAGACATCATATATATATATATATATATATATATATATATATATATATATACATATAAAATGTCTGATTGAGGGGGTCCCGCTCCAGGGGACCCCCAGGATCTTTGCTGCAGCACCCCAGACATCCGGTACACAGAGCGTCTGACTTGCGATGTGGGGCAGAGGCTCGTGACGTCACGGCCATGCCCCCTCAATGCAAGTCTATGGGAGGGTGAGTGACATCACAAGCAGGCATGACTGTGACGTCACAAGCCTCCGGCGCTGCAAATGACGCTCTAAATGAACGCCAGGTGCAGTAGGGAGATCGCGGGGTCCCCAGCGGCGGGACCCCCGCAATCAGACATCTTATCCCCTATCCTTTGGATAGGGGATAAGATGTCTAGGGGTGGAGTACCCCTTTAAGTTTTCTTTCTCATGGGGTAAAGATTCAGTTTGTTGTTCTAACCCTGTATCTAAATACCATGGCTATGGTAGAGTGGCTTGTTAGAGCCCCCATCCCCTACTGTAGTTTTGAACTCTCAGACTGATAGCAACTATGATTGATAAGATGATGACGTTTCTAGTCCACCCCATCCACAGAGGCAATGTCGCTTTGACAAAGTCACCAATGTAGTCACCATCCAAATTGTTTGCCTACTTGATATCGATCACAATGTAGTATTTAAATGCTTACCTGTTATATCATTGATATACAATGGTGTAGTGAGCGCGAAATCTCCATGTGATAAAAAAAAAAATGATGTTCCTCAGCTGAATTCCTAAATTAAATCCTTATCTTTGTCAAATGTCAGAAATATTCTCTGTTGTCTTAAATAGGATAAGGTATAAATCCCGAGCATCTGGTCCCTAATTGAGTTCACTAAAGTCTCTGACATTTCCCACTAGGTGATATGAATCAACACAAGACACCAGCATGAGAGGCACATAATATCATATATGGGGTTTAATGCTTGCGCCGTGGATGTCTTAGAGCTTTTAACCTCTGATGATTAATTTTATTGTGTGTATACAACCCGCAGATTCCATGGAGATGAAGCAGATATAATATTAATTATCACACAACCTTAGCATATTCCTGGCTGCTCCGTAATTACTATGACTGTGCTGAGCTGAAGTGTACGAGACGGAAATGGTTGATTACTCAAAAGTGTAGACAATTCCAAAAATGTTTGGAATTTATGGTGCAAATGTGCAAAAAGTGCAATAGAAAAACTAGAAAGTGTAGAGTAATAAATTGGTCCAGAGACTGTATAAAGATATAAGTTGTCCTGAAGACTCCATACTGTGGTGCCCTAGGTGTTCCGTGTGTCGCCATATGATATCGATATGAAGTACTGTATATACTCGAGTATAAGCCGAGTTTTTCAGCACGATTTTTCGTGCTGAAAACACCCCCCTCGGCTTATACTCGAGTGAACTCCCCACCCGCAGTGGTCTTCAACCTGCGGACCTCCAGAGGTTTCAAAACTACAACTCCCAGCAAGCCCGGGCAGCCATCGGCTTTCCGGGCTTGCTGGGAGTTGTAGTTTTGAAACCTCTGGAGGTCCGCAGGTTGAAGACCACTGCGGCCTTCGACATCATCCGGCCCCCTCTCACCCCCTTTAGTTCTGTACAGTACTCGCCTCCGCTCGGCGCTGGTCCGGTGCTGCAGGACTGTCCGGTGGGGAAATCGTCCGGTGGGATAGTGGTTCCGGGCTGCTATCTTCACCGGGGAGGCCTCTTCTAAGCGCTTTGGGCCCGGCCCCAGAATAGTCACGTTGCCTTGACGACGACGCAGAGGTACGTTCATTACCAACGTACTTCTGCGTCATCGTCAAGGCAACGCCTCTATTCTGGGCCCGAAGCGCGGAGAAGAGGCGCCCCCGGTGAAGATAGCAGCCCGGAACCACTATCCCACCGGACGATCTCCCCACCGGACAGTCCTGCAGCACCGGACCAGCGCGGAGCGGAGGTGAGTACTGTACAGAACTAAAGGGGGTGAGAGGGGGCCGGATGATGTCGAAGGCCGCAGTGGTCTTCAAACTGCGGACCTCCAGAGGTTTCAAAACTACAACTCCCAGCAAGCCCGGACAGCCGATGGCTTCCCGGGCTTGCTGGGAGTTGTAGTTTTGAAACCTCTGGAGGTCCGCAGGTTGAAGACCACTGAGGGCGGATGATGACAAGAGGATGATGAAGGGGGGGTAGTGGGATGATGACAAGGGGATGATGAAGGGGGGTGGGGATGATGACAAGGGGATGATGAAGGGGGGTGTGGGATGATAAGGGGATGATGAAGGGGGGTGGGGATGATGACAAGGGGATGATGAAGGGGGGGGGGGTGTGGGATGATGACAAGGGGATGATGAAGGGGGGTGGGGATGATGACAAGGGGATGATGACAGGTGATGATGATGAGGGTCTGGATGATGACAGGGTGATGATAATGAGGATGTTAATGACGGGGGTCTGGATGATGACAGGGGGGGGGGGTGATGTATTTCCCACCCTAGGCTTATACTCAAAAATAACTTTTCCTGGGATTTTGGGTTGAAATTAGGGGCCTCGGCTTATACTCGGGTCGGCTTATACTCGAGTATACACGGTAATACAATAATAATTCAAATAGACACTGTATTCATGAAATGGCGTCCGATGCAGCATGGCATCCAAGTAGTGGTCCAGCATGCACATTACTCTAATTCAAAGTTTATGGATCTGACAATAACAGCTGAGCTCAGCACTCTTTTACTGTTACTATTAGTGTTGAGCAGCATAGGCCATATTCGAATTTGCGAATATATGGACGAATATTCATCATATATTCGCGAATATTCGCATATATGTAATATCCTTGTTTTATTTTCGCATACGCGAAAAATTCGCGTATGCGAAAATTATCATATACGAAAATTTGCATAAATAAAAACTAGTATAAACGAAAATTCGCATATGCAAAAATTAACATATGCTAATTTTCGCATATGCGAAAATCCGCACGCCAGTCTCACACAGTAGTATTAGAGCCTTCTTTACACCACACAAGCTGGAAGCAGAGAGGGGTGATCACTGTGATGTGTACTGTGGGAAAAAAACAAAAAAAAAAAACGAATATTCGTAATTACGAATATATAGTGCTATATTCGCAAATATTTGCGAATTTGCAAATATGCGATATTCGCGAATAAAATTCGCTTTGCGAATATTCGCGAGCAACACTAGTTACTATCAGTCCCATGACAGCTTGCATGCATTCCAGTTTATTGAGAGTTCTACTACTTACAGTAGGAAAAGTAAAGAACAAAGTGGCACTCAGAGCCACCAGTCTACATCTTATCTTCTTGTTTACATGACATTAAAAATAAATGCAATGTGGAGTTCCCATTTAAGGGCTTATGCTAGGGTAGGGGTGAGGGGGTTACAACTTTGCCTATTCTACAGTTTATAAAAAAAAATAAAAAAAACTTTACTTACCTCCATGGTGCCTCCGGTCCCCAACTGCCATGCTCTTTCTGTCAGAAATCGTAACGCATGGGCCCGGAGTGATGTCAGTGTCATACTGCCCCTCACTGGCTGAGGCGGGACATCCCATTTAACAGCACACACAGACCTTGTTTGGGGAAGTAAATCCAGTAAATATTTTTTAATAGAGAATAATTTTATAGGTTTAATAAATAATAATAGTAATTTCTTATCAATCTTTCCAATATTTTGATTCCAACATTTTTGAAGGTTTATGTACTCTAGGTCCTGCATATTTTAACATAAAGTAATAACACTGATTATGTTTAATGACCAAATCACGATAAAGAACAGTGATTAAAAAAAAAAAATTCTAAAATAAATGAAAAAATGCCCTGCCAGCTCCATGTAACTACACTTGGCTTGTGCCTTTATGACTTGAGTTGTATGGCTTCATTTGGCAGAATAAGTTGATTAGATAAATACGGCACGTTCATTTTTTTGCTATTCGGTCTTCAAATAAAATCCTCTATGAGGAAATCTTCCCCATTTTTGGAACTTCCCTATGTACCTGGTAATTTAATGCATCATTCTATGTCACTGATTGATTTAACACTAGATGTTAACCGTCAGAAACAACAGAAAATGTGGACGTCAGGTTGAATAGACTGAATGATTCAATCACTGATCTCTCGGCTGATGTCTTCTGATTCTGTCTGGTCAAGGCAAAAGCTATTGCCGTTTATTGAATAGAAATACTAATGCATATTTTATTGGGTCAGAGTGAGGAAAGGTAATTACTTGTCAAAAGTTGTATCCGAGACCTGATGAATGGAAACAGACAGGCAGATGTGGATGGGTTAACAAGGAGTATAGAGATAGGGCAAGGTTAAGTTAATTTCCATGCCAACTGTGTTCCAGAACCTGATGGTTACTCGTGTTCATTAACGTCCTGCAGATTTTCTCGATTTTGTTTCCTGGAGCAATGCAAAAGGTCTAGTGCATTTGGGATAGCCAATAACTGGGATATACCTATAAATTATAATTACATAAGCAATTTTATTGTCAAATTATATATCCTATTACTCATTCCTATGAGTATTGGTGATGAAGCAAGGGGCAGAGCAAGGGTTATCTGCCTTCCGTGGGCCTGTCACCTACCCCTGTAGCTATGATACAACCAGTCAATCTGCTCCTGGATATGGCTTTTTCTCCCGAAGTAGATGCAGTCCCATAGATTTTCAGTAATATTAGAAAGTTTAAGCATCCCATGTGCTTGTTTTATTTGCAGTCAGGCCATAACCTTAACCACTAGCTATCCCACTGAACTTCTTTAAGTAAAAAGTTTCTAATTGTACCATGAAAACTAATTTGAACCCCACCCAAAGTTCTCCTTTACGTACACCATTGCCTATTACTCTTCCTAATCTGTTCCTAACAGTTCCATAGGTGGAAATTACCAAAGCTCATATATTTCCCAAAAAAAGTTCTGATATTCACTGTGTAATCTTGGGTCCAAGAATCACAGACAAAGAATAGTTTAAACAGCAGTATTACATCTTGACGCTTACAATAATAAACTATAGATCGCTCAAATCACAAATTAAACAGAATAAGCATGTCATTTTTTTAAAATACTTTCCCCTAGGGACCCCCACTACCTGAGCTGTGATACTTCACACAGGCTTTTGCTAGGAAGATACATTCAGACATGTAAAAAGTGGATGGTCCACACTAAGAAACTCTAAAGGAGCGGTCAGAACCCCCCCCCCTCCCCCCGTGCTCACCTTCTTACCCCCTATGCTTTGGATAGGGGATACGTTAATTTTTGCCACTGATCTCCTTTAAGTTTAGGTCTACCTGTCTTAAAGAACCAAACTCTTCCTTTCGGTATCAAACCTCTCCCTTTTACATCCTACTAGATGTTCCTTCCAATTGTATTGTGGCATATTGCAATGGTGTCACCATATATTTCCCCCAGTCAACATCAGAGGCTTCCTGGGCATTGTCAACATCTTTATCTTACCTTGTTGTTGGCAATAAAGAAATCAACGTGCTACAGCAACATGTCACTGGCACCCAGAGTTGTAGCTAGCTCCTTTTGCACCTGAGGTGAGAACAGAAGATTGCGCCTCCACTACATTTCGGCTCAGGGCACACCTCGGAAATTATATTTTTGCAGGGCCCCCTACTGAATAGTTTTTTTTATAAGTTGGCTATGTAGATTACAGTACTGCTATATGCAGCGACTTGCAAACAATGTCTTCTCTGATTGGAGTTGTTCTCTTGTTCTTTTCCTGCCTTACACAAATGCCTCAAGCCTTGCCCACATACAATGCCTCCAGCCTCCCACACACACAATGCCTCCAGCCTCACCCACACACAATGGAGGAAATTTATCAAAACTTGTGCAGTGGAAAAGTTGACCAGTTGCCCATAGCAACCAATCAGATTGCTTATTTCATTTCTAAAAAGGCCTGTGAAATAAGCAATCTGATTGGTTGCTATGGGCAAATGGGCAACTTTTCCTCTGCACAAGTTTTGATAAATCTCCCCCAATGTCTCCAGTCTCACCCACACAAAATGCCTCCAGGCTTTATTTTACAGGTGTAGAGGAGTACAGGGGGTGTATAGGTGTACAGGAGTGACAAAGGGGTGTACATGGGGGACATGGGTGTAGAGGGGTGTACAGTGGTGACAGAGGGATGTAATTGGGTAACACAGGGGTCTACAGGGGTGACAGGGGTAGGGAGGGTGGACGGAGGAGTGTAAAGAGGTGACAGAGGGGTGTACACGGGAGACATGGGTGTAGAGGGGTGTATAGGGGTGACAGAAGGGTGTACTTGGGTGACACAGGGGTCTACAGGGGTGACAGGGGTAATGAGGGGTGTAGAGGGGTGACAGAGAGGTGTACATGGTGACAGATGGGTTTAGAGGTGTGACAGAGGGGTAACAAGGGATGTAGAAGGGTGACAGAGGGGTGATATCAGGGTGGGGGGGGGCAGTACCTGAAGCCAGTGGCGGATCCAGAGTCTAGTCCCGGGAGGGGTACTATCAAAGTATTTTGCAGAAAATTAGGCATTGCTTACAGAACCCAGCGGATACTGAGTATGAGCAGTGGCAATGCTAGGGTTGGTGTCACCTGGTGTGGTATAAAATGGCATGTCATCTTTAACCACAGGTGTGTCCAGAATGTTGGCGGGCCTTGATGACTGGGTTGGGGACCTCTGCTCTAGTCAGGTACTTGAAAGTGAGTTTGCTAAAGCATAGGACATTAAAATTTTGAATAACATTATTCATCCAGTGTCCTATCTAACTCTCCTATCTACACCGTCTTATTTTGATCCTTTTGCTGCAGACATTTTGATAATTTGCTCTTCTTCCATATGTTCTCACGTTCACAAGAGGATACATTAAGCAACTATCTATAAAAATGCAAGAGTTCCTCAAGGCTGTTTCTTGTACAATGAATTCATATACCTGCATCATTATTATGAGCCTCCACACTTTGGCGATTTACTCTTCAAATCGATGACTTTCTCCTTCATTTGCTACAACAACATAAAGAACCTCTGCCAAGCAGAAATATGGCTGATGTCACTGGGAGAAAAAGCACGTTCCTGAATAGACCCCCTTTCGATTTCCCCAACCCTTGTCTTACTTGTCTACTCTGAGCTCTTCATGATGTCTGCTCACTGCCGTAGTACCATTGAGATTGATATAGTCTTGGAAATATTAACAACGCCAACAAGGATGTGATCAGAGAAGGACGCGATGAAGGAGAGAAGAACACCTCGGCTCAGTGCGGGGAGATAACTACATTAGAAGTGAACTGCCCAAAGTGCCTTTTTAATGTATAATCATGTAGCAGATCATGTATTCATTTGTATTATTAAATAAAGACTAACATAGTTGTACACCCAGTAGAGCATATGGAATGCACAAAGGATCATGGGTTCCCATAATCCCCTGCTCCCTGTTGGAAAGCCTGCAACTCAATCCCTAAGCAATCAGTGTTGTGTGCCATTACAAATGGGATGGTTAATAGGCTTGCATCCATTATCATTAGTGCATCTCAGCACGCAGGTACACGATGGGTCCTGCCAGAACGTTTGCTCCAGCTCACTGAGCCAAGGGCAATGCTCCATTGCAAATGAGGATGGAGAACACCTGCTCCAGGGTTTTTCAGCAGACCGGCGTCATCCTTCACATCTCATGCAACACTTGTTCTGTCAGAATGCAATGCTGGCACAGGCCAAAACAGTGGTTTGCCAGCCGTCCAGCTAAACATTATAGACTTCCCTATGGTCTTCAGCCCAAGTTCAGCTTTGAATATTTTCAAACAGACCTTTTTAAAAATTTAGCATTTTGTATATTAGAAATTCAGTCATTATGTTTAAAGTTAAAAATAAATTGGTAAGTTAAGGTTTCGTCTTCTTCTACTTTTTTTTTTTTTCTTGCCTTGGCTTGGCATCGCAGAAAGAAAATTCGAGTGCCAAGCGAGATAATGTAAAATATCAGACAGTGGAAAAATCTGAAATGTTTTAACTAAATAAAATATATTCAGACCTTGGCATGGCAGTGGTCATTTTTATTATTTTTTTTTTTATAAAAGAATTTCCATATATGCCTTTGACGGGGCACTTGTAATTATTTCGGTTCTCTTCTGTGTTGTGCCACCTGGGTGCAGGCGAATAAACATCAATCAATGCGATACCACACGAGGAGGATTTAAATGTCCTCTCAGCATTCCTCTCCTCTACATTCTTTTACAAATGATTTTGGCTTGGTACGGTAGATTGGCAGCACATCAGATGGATGATATTGTACGCTCTGTTTTCTAAAACAAACAATATTGGTGAACACTGGACAAAAACCCTAAGATTACCCCGCAGACCAAAAAAAAAATCTAACTATTAAGATGTCGAATTTTATGATAAGGATAAGAGATAGGACCAGAATTTTGCTGATCTTGACGTCAACCAGGTTTTTATGGATAATGTTGCATTCTACAAACATTACAGGAAGGTAATTAGAAATAACAGTTTTAAAGGACTGATCTAGACAACTTCTTTTCGTATGCATTATTAGGATTTATGAATGTAACATAAATACCCATCCCCCCCCCCCCCCCCCCCCGCCCGCACTGTTTTATACCTCTATACCTCTCTCTGAACCCCTTGGGGCTACAAATATTTTTGATGACTGTGTTTTCATTTTTCACCCAGGAGCCGCCCACAACTATTACATTTTCCATCAACACAGCTATCTCTAAAGACTTGTTTTTTGTGGGTTGAGTTTTTTTTTTTAATTACCAGATAATGAATTTAGAAACTGTGTGGAATTATAGAAATATTTGCAAATATTCTATAATTTAATTTTTATCGAGCTTATTGTGCCGTATAAGTTAATTTTGTTGCGCAGATCAGTACTAATAAGACAATAAGATGACCTATGGCTTTTCCTTACCTGTCTGTTTTAATAAATATTTGTGTTCCTCATGAAATAGTAATTCTAGAACATATTTTCTTACTGCCCTATATGACGTTGCTAACTGGGTGTTTTCAGCCAGGGGCCAATCAGAGCTGATCCAATCAGAGCTAGTTCAATCAGAATTGGTCCAATCAGAGCTGGTCCAATCAGAGCTGGTCATATCTGAGCTGATCCAATCTGAGCTAGTCCAATCAGTCCAATCTGGTCCAATCTAAGCTGACATGGTCCAATCAAAGCTAGTCCAATCAGAGCTGGTCCAATCTAAGGTGGCCATATCTTAACCGGTCCAATCAGAGCATGTCCAATCTGAACTGGTCCAATCTGAGCTGGTCCAATCTGAACTGGTCCAATCTGAGCTGGTCCAATCAGAGCTTTAGAAAGTTTTTACTGTTGCACTGCCCCCTATCACTGTCCATAGCAGTCTCTTCCTGTATGTACTACATGTGTCTGCTTAGGCTGGTCAAAGGCTGTCTGGGTATGCTGGGATTTGTAGTTTTGCAACAGCTGGAGGCACACCAGTTGGGAAAGATTTGTTCTAAAGGGACCTGTAATCCACACTTCAGCTGCTGCTGAACCCTATTTTACAAAGAAATGGAAGTTTCTTCCACTCCTTACATACTGATATGGAGCCCCCCTCCCCTTCTCCTTTTCAAGCAAATGTAATGAAAAACTCTTGGCTTTTTAAAATGTTGCCCCATGGGGCGATCAAGTGTTTTTTTTCCCTTTGCCTAAGTGTCCTTTTAGATGTGTAGACCACTGGCCGATGTCAGTGATATAGTAGATCAGCGTTCCTTAAAGGGGCCTTTACACGGCTCAACCATTAATTCCCAAATATAAACATCAGTCGCCAATTCATGTACAAAATATTATAATTCTTTATTGGTACAGGAGATGAGATGATGGTACTAGTATGCACACAATGGTAGAGGACAGGTAGATGAGTGAAAAGGTGTCATGAAAGCCACAGCAATTTCAAAGAGAACCAGAAAAAAAAAAAAGAATGACTGGGCAAAGAATAACACACAGCAATGAACAATTACCAAAAGTTACCTAAATAATAGACATAACTCAAAAAGATAAGAGCAAAACAGTAATACCTGACATGTTTACTCTATGCACCTACAAACCTCAATGCAAGTTTCGCAAAGGCTTCGTCATGAGACGTGGACTGTATTCTATCCTGCCGTGCCTATCTTTGGAGTAATGTCTCAATCATTGTCCGTGTAGCCCTTCACTTGTTTGCCACACATTCCCAGCTCACATGGGGTGATGTGTGTCTAAATAAGGATGGGATTTTTTATTGACCCATAATTCTGGCATCTTTGAACGAGTTATAATTGGCCCATTAGGCCTTTAATCTCCCTGTTTAAAAACACTGTTAACCCCTCATATGCCAAGGTTTCTAATGAATATGCCATCTGAAGGGTTAAATTGCTAGAGTTGAGACTAATGAAAAGTCTGGCGAACCAGCTGTTTTTGGCAGAACCCAGCCAATAGAGATGTAATGGAGATGTCCCGACTCATCCCTGATGATGTAAAGGGAGAAAACTGTTGTGCTGGTTGGATTTCAACCACCTGAGCTGCTGCCAGAGGTGTGTGACAGTGGCTTACCCACTTCTCTCCATTCAAAACTTGAATGTTTATGTTTATGGGAGGATTGGGTGAGACAGCTATTACAAGTGTATAGGCACCAGGTCCCTGCAGATCGGTGTCAGCTGTACAGTCATATTGCCTTTGTGCACATCCACTGTACATTTAAGGCAGATGTCACCAAGTGGTAAAAAGAGACACAATAACTGACTAAAATAGAAGACTTCCAACAATTAAAAAAATATATTTATAAAAAAAAAATATATATATATATTTTTTTTTTATTTCACCTATAAATGTACCCCTTTTAGGAAATAAAGTCCATCTACTATCTCTTTATCTCATTTTTATGGAAAAAAAAAAAAAAAACATCCTTGTATATATACCTAGTAAGAGCAGTTGTGATTTATTTATCAAGGGTTTGCCCTACATTGCCGTATGTCGTTGAGCGAGAAGGCTTTAGAAGGCCAGGCAGATTACACAGGTGGACGGAACTCCTCAAGGATCTTCACAAAAAAGCCTCTGTTCTACAATGAGCCATGGGGAGTCACATCTGTAAAATTATACAGGAAGCTTTCCTCAACAACTGATTCACCCTGACAGTTTTACTGGAGTATATGAAAATTAGTATTAAAGATGTGATATGTAGGCTTCTTTCCAAGAATTCCAATCTGGTTTCAATAAAATGGAAATACTGATTAGAATTGAAGATACCTCCCGGTTTTGCCTTTGGCTATTATGTGTTCATTCGTGAAATGACTGAATTCTGCAACTTCTTTTAATATTCACCTTTTTAGTTTATCTTCCATCCTGGACATAGTGGAATGATTAAAATAGCACTGCCAACCCATTGCCGAATTTCTTTTAATTTGAAACATCCTTTCTGGTGAAGAAAAATGAGCGCTCCTCTGAAGCCCATCCTTTCTTTTCATTCCATTTCTCGAATACGCACCTAGAGTAGAATATTAATTCGAAAAAGGCTGTATTATGTCTGTGGGGGGATTGCTAAAGATGACAGATGACTGTTTACTGGCAAATATGAGTTTTTTCCTTTGTTCTTATGGTAGATTGGTCTCTATTCTAATGCATGCACTAGAGAGTTATAGATTGTTGAAGATGAAAAAAATCAAGATCAAGTCATGCTAATATTTATCTTACTGTTTTCCAATATAGTCATAATTCAAATGATCTTATCTTCCAACCACCGCCCTTATGACTCTGTAACAATTCATCTTAACACCAGGTTTCAGTGGCATTGCCATAAAGGACATTAACCATAATGACATTAACCATAAGGGTTATCCTATTGACATTCTTGGCATTGACCTGGAGGGCATTAACAGGAAGTATAATCTCATTGACCCCTGAAACGTTTTCAAAATAATCCACCGTACAACATGCTTTTGGAATCTATCATAAGGAAACAGCCCTTTGGAGCATTGCAAATGGGTAAGTTTTTTACTCCAACCCTAGGTGGGTTAACCAATGTGCCACTTCTTGCTATGCCCTTGAAAGTGGTCTACTTAAAAGAATAGAGCCCCATAACAATGATAAAAATGAGGCTACTTTCAAATGCTGATTGACACTACCACACTCTTGTCTGACTTGCACACTTTCTTGTCTGCTTGCCACCTGTTAAAATGGGGATGAAACCAGTCAGGAATAGGCTACCTCTTTTCAGTCAATCTATCTAATGCTGCGGCATGGTTTGCCTTTTTGATGCTTACTCCTATGAAAAATTGTCTACCCAAAATTAGGAAAAAAAAGTTATAAAAAAGTAGAATTTGCTAAAAAATCGACCAATAAAAACTATAGCTAACTCAGCAAAAAAAAAAAAAAAAAAAAAAAAGCACTCACTGAGCTCCATTGCTGAAAATAGGAAAAAATTATGGTAACAAAAAGCTATTTAATCAGAAAATAATGTGAAAAAAAAAACATGCAGAACATTTTTTGTTACATTTTAAGTCCATTATATGGTATATTAAATGGAGGCATTAGAAATACATTTCTTCCTGAAAAAAAAATAAAAAATCAACAGAGATTTTAAAAAGTCTCTGCCAAAAGTCTAGGAGAAAGTATTTATATATTAAAAAACTAATAAGCATTTTGAATACTTACAACTAAATATTAACAGTATATCATTTTTCCCGATATATATATATATATATATATATATATATATATATATATATATATATACACACAATTGTCAGACACTGCATACTACAAGAAACTGACAGAAGACCCCACCAAGGAATACACTCTGGAATTGAAGAAATTGATTGAATCCTTCCCAAAAGAGTCACAGAAAGGATTAGAGACACTCTTACCCACAAATCTCATACCAGGGACATTCTACATGCTTCCAAAAATCCACAAAACTGGGAACCCAGGCAGACCAATAATAACCGGTATGGACACATTAACAGAACAGATCTCTGGCTTAGTAGAAAACCTATTAAAGCCCTTTGTCAAAAACACCAGCAGCTTCATACAGGACACCACTGATTTTCTTAACAAACTCAATCAGATTACAAACTTGCCTGCCAACTCCATATTAGTAACAATGGATGTAGAATCCTTATACAGCAACATCCCTCACAGAGATGGAATTGATGCCTGCTCCCTGTTCCTCTCATCCCAAACCCACAACCGGAAATACAGCCCTGGAGTCATCACTAAACTAATAGAATTCATCCTAACACACAACTACTTCAGCTTCAACAGTGACATATATCTACAAATGATGGGCACTGCACTGGGGGACCAGGATGGCACCACAATATGCCAACCTATTCATGGCTGACCTTGAACAACGATTTCTAGACACACAACTTCACAAACCCTATAGATACTACCGTAACATTGATGATATTTTCATCATTTGGATAGAAGGAAAAGAAAAACTCAGAAAGTTTCATGATGCCTTTAACACATTCAATCCATCTATCAAACTCAAAATGGACTTCTCTACAGAAAGTGTGAACTTCCTGGACACTACTGTCACAATTAACAGGAACACACTACAAACGTCTGTATACAGAAAACCCACAGACTGATCCAGCTATCTACATAAATCCAGTTTCCATCCATCACACACAAAGAAAGGCATCATATACAGCCAAGCTACCAGGTACCATCGTATCTGCTCCAACCCTGATGACAGAGACCTGCACCTACAAACACTGTCTGAGAAATTCAAACAAAAAGGATACAAACCTAGGACAATCAATAGGAAAATACACTCCGCCCTTCAAACACCATGGGAACACCTGCTACAATACAGAGAGATACAACCATCACCACGCGCACCACTGGTAGCCACATACAATCCGGCCCTTGAAGAAACACAAAAAATAATCAAGGACCTATAGCCGATATTGGCGGAAGATGAGATGCTAAAAGAAATCCATCTTGGCCTTCAGACAACCACACAATTTAAAACAAAAGCTGGTCAGCCAAAAATTACCTACAGAAAGAACAGACACAGAGAATGGGACCAAACCCTGACACAAACCACGCTGCAAACTCTGCCAACATATCTGCACCAAGATGGAAGCCACCAACAACAACAAGACATATAACATTAGGGGACTATACTCCTGCACATCCCCAAATGTGGTCTATATGATACAATGCACCAAGTGTGACATGGGATGCTACATTGGTGAAACCAGCCGGAAACTCAACGAAAGGATGAATCTACACAGACATTCCATCAACCGCCATAAAGAAAATGACTACTGCACCCCAGTTGGACACCATTTTACCCAAACAGGCCACTCCATACATGACCTTACAATCAAGATACTGAGAGGAAACTTCAAAAACACACAAGAGAGAAAGACATTTGAAGCCAAAATGATACTGCTTTTTGACTCGAAAAACAGGCGACTTGATGTGGATTTGAGCTTCTTATCTCATTATCACTGTTTCCTCTCATTAACCTGTACTGTACTGTATTCTGTATTCTCTTATAACCTGCACTGTGTTCTCTTTTACATCTGACTATGTCCTGCTAATTATCAGTCTCTCCCCTGCTCCCCCCTCCCTCCCCCTTTTTCTCATTCTTATCTATTTAGTCTATGTTCCCATAACACGACAATTTATGGCCCATCTTAGTGTGAATTCTTCACATCTACTGTCTTAACCCCTGCATATTTGTGAGATGTAACCTGTGTCTTCTACTTGTGAGCTTAGATTTGCTTTGGACTTGATAAAGGGAGGAATCCCGAAAGCTTGCCTCTACAAAATGCTGTTAGTCCAATAAAAAAGGTATTACAAGATACTGCAACATTTTACAATTTGCATCTACACATATATATGATATACAGTATCTCCCATAAGTGAATCCACCCCTCACAATTTTGTAATAATTTTCTTCTATATTTTCATGTGACAACACTGAAGAAATGCCCCTCTGCTACAATGTTAAGTAGTGAGTGCACGGCCTGTATAACAGTGTTTAATGTTGTGTCCCCTCAAAATAACTCAACACACCATTAATGTCTAAACCTTGGCAACAAAAGTGAGTACACCCCTAAGTGGAAATGTCCAAATTGGGCCCAGAGTGTCAATGTTTTTGTGGTCACCATTATTTTCCAACACTCCCCCAAGCCTCTTGGGCATAGAGTTCCCCAGAGCTTCACAGGTTCCACTTCTCCATGACAACATCACAGAGCTTGTGGATGTTAGAGATCTTGCGCTCCCCCACCATGCTCATTGTATGTAAGATGCACTTGTACTTGTATTCAAAAACCAAATACGTTTATCTTCGTCTCATCGGATAATAGGACATGGTTCCAGTAATCCATGTCCTTAGTCTGCTTGTCTCCAGCTAACTGTTTGCAGACTTTCTTGAAAGAAGCTTTCTTCTGGTAAGACAGTCACGCAGACCAATTTAATGCAGTGTGTGGCATATGGTCTGAGCACTGACAGGCTGTTCCCCACCCCTTCAACCTCTGCAGCAATGTTGACAGCACTCATATGTCTATTTCCCAAATCCAACCTCTAGATATGACACTGAGCCATGTGCACTCAACTTCTTTGATCAAGGCCTTTTCTAAAAGGAACCTGCCCTCTGAAATGGCTGTATGGTCTTGCCCACCATGCTGCAGCTCAGTTTCAGGGTCTTGGCAATCTTCTTATAACCCAGGCCATCTTTATGTAGAACAACACTAATGAGTCACATGACATCTGAAAGGATAAATTGTTAATTTGACCTAATTTGGACATTTCCACTTAGGGGTGTAGCCCCTTTTGATGTCAAGGTTTAGACATTAATGGTGTGTTGAGTTATTTTGAGAGGACACAACATTAAACACTGTTATACAGGCTGTGCACTCACTAATGTACATTGTAGCAGAGATTCATTTCTTCAGTGTTGTCACAAAATAGAAGAAAATATGGACAAAAATTTGAAAGGTGTACTCACTTATGGGAGATACCGTATCTGTATGAATCAGAGAACAAAAAATCCCATATATCTACAGTATCTGATGCCTCTGTTGGTACATAGAGTCAACACAGTGTTTCAGGGTTTCAGGAGTTAATGATACATTTTCCAGAAAGTATATGAACTTCTAAAAAGGAAAGACTGATGACTGTAAGAGAAAGAAAGTGGTGCAAGGTTATGTCAGGTTTATTATACTGACAATATTTCATATTAAGTACTTCTGAGCTACAATCCTAGGCTGCCTGCACCAGGAATTGGAATACAAGAATTTTCCATCTCTTTAAAACTGATCTCTCTTCTCATCTCTTCACTTATCCTTCTAGGTTTTTGTCCTTTACAATGCAAAGTAAGTGTCCCACGCATGGTGCTCTCTGCAGCCATATTAATAACATTTCAAGGTCATATGGATATCCATGCGTGGCTTTTTTGAACTCAGCTAACCTAGATATCAGCCAAGAACTGGGTTGTTCGCAGCTGAAAGGCTTCTGTTTTATTGAACATCGATTACCCTTGGAATCTGTGAAGGCCTGAAAAGTCAATACTCCTTTCCCCGATGTGGCCAGATCACAGTGATATTCCCTTTGTACATAAATAGCTGCTTATATCTACTATTAAAAGCCCCAATGACACAAGTACTGATATTTTAATCTTTCCCCAAGGTCTTAGCAGTTTTTTTTTGCTATGGAATCTTTCCTTCTTGCCTTTAAATGACCGCAAATATGTGTTTGACATGATTAACCTGTTCATCGGTGTGGGAGCCAAGGACTACATAGAGCATGGTGATACATGGTTATGGACTTAAGTTGGCCATATACCTTCAATAGTTATCTTTCCTCATCACGCCATTCAAATTAACACTTGGAGTTCATGTTTTCATAATAGGAAGAGGGGAGGTAAGCTGCTGTATAAAACAACAACAGCACCTTAAAGGGGTATTCCACCACTAGATATCTTATCCCCTATACAAAGGATCTGAACGAATGCTGGGTTTTGACTGCAGTGGTCGTGAGGTCACGCCACATGAATGGAGGGGGTGTGGTGTGATGTCACGACCATGTGCCGCCGGAACCCAGCATGTGCTGTGCGGAAATTGTGGGGGGTCCAGGTGGTGAGATCCCCGTGATCAGACATCTTGAATAGGGGATAAGATGTCTAGTGGTTGAGTACCCCTTAAAGGGGTACTCCCTTGGAAAACCATTTTTTTAAATCAACTGGTGCCAGAAAATTAAAGAAAGATTTGTAAATTACTTCTATTAAAAAAAATATTAATACTTCCAGTACTTATCAGCTGCTGTATGCTACAGAGGAAGTTCCCTTTTTTAATTTATTTTCTGTCTGACCACAGTGCTCTCTGCTGACACCTCTGTCCATGTCAGGAACTGTCCAGAGCAGGAGAAGTTTTCTATGGGGATTTGCTCCTGCTCTGGACAGTTCCTAAAAAGGTGTCAGCAGAGAGCACTGTGGTCAGACTGAAAGGAAATTCAAAAAGAAAAGAACTTTCTCTGTAATATACAGCAGCTGATAAGTACTAGAAAGATTACGATTTTTAAATAATAGTAATTTACAAATCTGTTTAACTTTCTGGCACCAGTTGATTAAAAAATTTTTTTTTTCCACTGGAGTACCCATTTAAAGTCACTAAAAACTGGTCTTGCTCAAAACCACCAACATAAGACCTTAGTGTAAGCAATGATATCTTTAGGCCAGGTTTACACTACAGAATTTGCGAGTGGCATTCCACTTTGAAATTTTGCTCAGTAATTCTGATGCAGCAGAGCTTTCAGCCGCTGACATTCATCCGCTGAAAGAATGAACTTGTTTACATAAACTTTTTACATTGCCGTCTATGGGACTGCCAATGTTAGCGGTCCTAGTGAAAATTCCATAATGTTTACCCACTCTTATTCATCCAGATGTGTTCAGTGGGTTGTGTAAGTTAGTTATCCTAGTTTGGAGTATATCTGAAAAAGGGATTTTCTGTATTTGGATCTAGAAGTGTTTTTGTCCAATTGATCCTGGGCATTGATGCAGCACTTAAAGAGTAATATAGAAAAATACTTTGGTAGTTTATCTCCATGACAGATGCACTCCACCATGCCTTCTCCTTTGTCTTGATAGGTCAGGAACTTGTTGATGATGATGAAGCCGATTGCAATTGGGAGCCGGGTGCAGAAGGAGCTTCATAATCATCAGGAGAAGAGGGTTGCAGGTTGCCCTTGAGGCAGCAGCTGAGCCAGCAAGGTGGTAGCATGGTTGGCAGTCAGCATGGTGGCAGAAGTGGAAATTCTGGAGCCAAACGTGCCCGGGGGAAACCACCTGCTTCGCGGCAGCCTCCCTTCCCCAGAAGTAATGGAACAGGGGTTCCTGGAGACAGAGGCAGTAGGAGTCAATTAGTGCGGACTGTTGGTGGGAAAATCAGCTACTCGGCGGTGGGGCAGTTTTTCATCAAGCATCCGGAAGAGATTAACATAGCTACATGCAAGATGTGTCAGCAGAAGGTGAAGTGTGGCCAGGGTCCCAATATTGACACCATGGCCCTAGGTCAACATATGCTGCACCACCATAAAGTGGTCCGGGAGAACCGTGGCTCCGATGTGGTGGTCCAGCCTGCTGCATCACCCAGTGGCATGCTGCTCCCTCTTTCAGCCAGCAAAGGCTCCACCAACTCAGCCGAAGGGAGCTGTGTGTCTTACTTTCCTTCTCTCGGTCCAGATGCTCCTGCTCCTCCTACTTTAAGTCAGTCATTCTGCAAGCAATTCATCGGCGAAGCCATGTCCAAGAGACAACAGTATGCGCCCACTCATCCAACGGCACAGTAGCTGAATTTGCTCCTGTCCAAGTTGCTGGTGCTGCAGTCCTTCCCATTTCAAGTGGTGGACTCTGCACCTTTCAGGGAACTGATGGCTTGTGCTGAGCCGAGGTGGAGAGTGCCAAGCCGTCATTTCTTTTTGAAGAAGGCAGTACCCGCCCTGCAAAATTTTGTGGAAGAGAAGGTGTACCAGTCCTTGAACCTGTTGATGTGTACCAAAGTGCATGGCAGCGCCGACGTCTGAAATTGTAACTATGGTCAGGGACAATACATGTCCTTTACGGCCCACCGGGTGAATGTGGTTCCTGCACAGCCACAACACCAACTTGGACAGGTCACGCCGCTTCCTCCTCCATGCTCTGAGGCCGTTGGTCCTGTGATAGTGTGCCTCCTCATCCTCCACTATGTCCTCAGCCTCCACTGCACGGACAAGTCTCAGTGCCCCTTCAGCATACCATGAGTGCAGGGCACGGTGGTGTCACGCTGTTCTTCACATGGTTTGCCTTGGGAAAAGAGTCACACAGGGGAGGAGCTGCTAAAAGTGATTCATAAAGTAATCGGAGCATGGCTTACCCCATGAAAACTGGAAATGGGAACCATTGTGACTGACAGCGGGAAGAACATCTTGTTTGCGCTGCAACAAGGAAGGCTGAACCATGCGCCCTGCATGGCACACGTGTTCAATCTGGTTGTCAAGTGGTTCCTGAAGTGTTCTTCCCATTTTTTGATGGTTGTTTTTGGGGTTATTCCCCATTTTTTAAAGAATATATCTAATAAAAGTTAAGTATTAGTGTTTTCGGTGACTCCTACTTTGTGTACACTAATAACGATAGCTCAAGTCGGTGATTTTGTTCTTCCCATTTACAAGACATCCTAACAATGGGAAGGAAACTTTCATGCACTTCAGCCACTCGTACACTGCAAAGCACACCCTCCTTGAGCTGCAGCATCAGAACTGTATCCCCCAACATAGTCTGATTTACGACCTTGCCACACGTTGGAATTCCACCCTCCATATGTTGGACCGACTATACGAACAGAGAAAAGCCATTACCGATTACTTGTAAGTAAGACTGACCTTTGTGAAGATGAATAAGGCATGGATCAGCCAGGATTTCCACCCACCAATGCCTGATGCACCAGAGTTGATTGACCATGGTGCCACACTTAACAAATATGGATAGTGCCAAACAGATTTAAGGCGCTGCTCCCCAGTTACAAACATTCCTCTGCATTAGACAGTTTTTCACCCACCTTCGTCACCGGGTACTGGTATTGCCACCCACCACACCACTCTGTCACCGGGTCACTTTCAGGACTCCTGATGTTGCTGCTGCCACCTCCAGGCTGTCTCATTCAGTCACCATATGTTCTCCTCATGCCGCTGCCACCTCCATGCTGTTCCATTCAGCCATTATATGGTCTCCTCATGCTGCCGCCACCTCCATGCTGTGTCATTCAGCCACTATATGGTCTCCTCTTGCTGTCGCAAACTCCAGGCTGTGTCATTCAGCCACTATATGTTCTACTCATGCTGCCGCTAACTCCAGGCTGTGTCATTCAGCCACTATATGTTCTCCTCATGCTCCCACCACCTCCAGGCTGTGTCATTCAGCTACTATATGGTCTCCTCTTGCTGCCACAAACTCCAGGCTGTGTCATTCAGCCACTATATGTTCTCCTCATGCTGCTGCCACCTCCATGCTGTGTCATTCAGCCACTATATGGTCTCCTCATGCTTTCGCTACCTCCAGGCTGTGTCATTCAGCCATTATATGGTCTCCTTATTCTTCTGGGACATAACCTAAACATTTTTATGGTAGCACTAGCTACCATAAATCTTCAACTTAAATTTGAATATTCATAGTGGCTGCGTGAGGGGTGTCAATATATGTTGCACCTTCATGAGAAGGCCAATAGGAAATTATTTTTTATCAAACAATTCTACTTTGAACATGGGAACCAATCTAACAAATTATTAGCCCATATTGTTCGGAGGATACTTCTGTCGCCCCGATTCTTAAACTTAGAGCCGCGGATGGGTCTCTACTGGTTGGCAATGAGGACATGGCTCTTCGTTTCTCCTCCTTTTATTCTGACCTTTATTCCTGACAGGTACAATACGATGAGTCCCAGCTGCACTCCTACCTGGAAGGCATTGCATTTCCATCACTTTCCGCAGAAGACAGGGAAACCCTAGATGCTCCCCTCACCATGCAGGAGGTTATTGATGCTATATCTGACATGACCAAGGGTAAGTCTCCTGGCCCTGATGGCCTTCCGTTGGAGATATATCTGAAGTATTCAGATGTGCTTCTCCCTCCCTTATTGGCTATGTATCAGGCAGCGTTTTCTGCAGGCACCCTGCCGGATTCTCTTTACGAGGCGACCATAGTTGCTCTATTGAAACTGGATAAAGTACCCTTAGACTGTGGTTCTTATCAGCCGATAACCCTTCTGAAGTTAGACTACAAAATACTTACAAAAATTCTGGCTAACCGGTTGATCTGCTGTATTATTGGAATCATTCACAATGATCAGACTGGCTTCATGCCTGGTAAATCTACCTCTGATAACATTTGCCATGTCCAGACTGCCTTCCAGGTGGGAGGGGCCCTGGAGGGAAACTGGGCCTTGGTGTCCTTAGATGCGACCAAGGCGTTGATTCGGTGGAATGGGGATATCTTTTCGAGATTCTTCATAGATTTGGCTTTGGCCCTAATTTCCATAACCGGGTATCTATTCTCTATAGGCAGCCCCAGGCTCAGGTTCTTGTGAATGGGATATGTTCTCTCCCGTTTGCTTAGGGCCGAGTCATGAGGCAGGGGTGCCCACTGTCCCCCCTCCTGTTTGCGGTGGCAGTGGAGCCCCTTAAACTGTGTGTTCGGCAGGACCCTGACTTCCATGGTATGTCTATGGGTGGTAGGGAGGAACATATAGGACTATATGCAGATGACATGGTGTTCTTTTTCTCGGATCCTACTACGATGCTGCCCTACGTCATTGATCTTATGGATAGATTTGGTCACTTTTCCAGTCTCTTTATTAACTGGTCGGCGGTGATGCCGCTTCTAAAATGTGCTTGGCCCCCAGTCATGTGTGGCCTTCCGGTTGTTGCGGAGTTCAAGTATCTCGGGGAATACATTAACAGAGACCCATCGCTTGCGCTTGATATGCATACCAATGCCCTTGCCCTTCTCCCATATATCAAAACCAAATTTAGGATCTGGGCGACATTGCTGCTATGTCATTGGCTGTATCAATCTTGTTAAACTTATCATCCTTCCCAAATGTTTATATGCACTGGAACATGCCTTGGTTCCGATTCCAAAATCCTTTTTCGATACACTCCATTCCCTCCTCTCACCATTTATTTGTGGTCCCAATAGGCCCAAGATTAAACTTACTACCTTGCAGCACCCTAAATTAGAGGCTGGTTTATTGTTGCCTGATTTTTTGTTATATTATTTAGCTGGCCAACTGAGATATATCCGATCATGGATTGTAAATGATCCGATGCCAGACGCCGAGCTGCATTTGGCCAGGTTTATTCCTCACCTTACGCCCTGACTTATTTTGGAGAGCCCTACCCTAGGAGGTCGTACTCTCCTGCCCCTCCACAAGCTGGCCATTCATGTCTGGCGGGCGGCCATGTTAATCCATGGCTGTACTGATATACCTTCAGATACTCCACTGTGGCACAAAACAACCTTCATGCACCTGGGTAAGAACCTGGATCCAACATTCTGGCAAAATGCTGGGGTGTGCTCCTTAGAACAGGTCTACCGAGATAATATGTTATGTTCATTTGACCAATTACAATCTAGTCATGCTTTGCCTAGGCAAAGTTTTTTAAAGGTAATCACAATTTTGCCACACTCTAAATGCTCAGTTCCCAGTGGGTAGCCCATCTATCTCTGCATTCCCACTCATTGGGATTTTGAACTCTCAGGGACCTAGGGGTATGGTGTCCATCCTTTATACGCCTCTTATTCAGGCCAAGATTTCACGATCACAGTTGCCGGCTAGGCAGTATTGGCAGTCAAATCTCACCAATTTTACTGGTGACGACTGGAAGGAGATTCTCTCTTCTCACATGCTAGTCTCAATGGCTGCCAATAACAAACTTATTCAACTGAACATTATTCATTATAGTTATGTTACCCCTACCAGATTGCTTAGAATGGGTTGTTCAGACTAAGATGCATGTCACTGTTGTGGTGCTGCTAGAGCTGATTTTTGGCACCTCCTCTGGGCTTGCCCTTATATAGCAGCCTTATAAAGTCCTGAGACATCTTGCCTCCCTTGCACAACCTTCCCCTCCATTGGATCCCCTAGTATGCTTGTTTGAGATTTTGAATGAAGAAGTGTGGACACATCACATTCGCACATTTCTCCGAGAAACCCTGTTTTTGGCAAGAAAGGTGATTGCCCTCAAATGGACGGACCCACGACCGCCTACGCTGTCAGTGGCGCGTGCTTGTTAATGCAATAATTCCCTTTTTCTCACCTAGTATATAAGAATAGGAAATGTCCGGGTAAGTTCCTTTCTGTGTGGGGTACTTGGTGCTCCTCTCCTCTTACACAATGCACTTACTCCATCACCACCCCTCGTGTTACTTAATCATGAGATCTAGGATTATTTATTACTTTTGTTTTACACCTTTCCCCCAAATTTTTTTTACCCTCCCCTCTTGCCAGTGCCTGTTCGTTGTTAGTCTTGTGTGTCCCCTATTGCCCTGTCTCTAATGTTTCATGTAGTATTTGTTACAAGTCTAGAACCATCTGTTGCTTGATGCCAATGGGCGATTATTCATCCTGTCCTGTTCTGTTTTCTGTTATTTAATTGGTTGATCACTTGACTTTGAGTAGGCCCCTGCGGCAGGTGGTATGTGCTCCTGTCGCCCTCATACTGTCTCACTCCGTATACGACAGTGTGCCTCTGCACTTTTTTTGCTATACAATGTACTTGTTTTAAGGCTCTGAATGAGGCCACTCTGTCAAGTGTTGTTAACTTTTCAATAAAATAAAAATAAAAAATATTTGAAAATTCATCTTTTAATCTTAGGGACTGAAGCCCTATTGTCTCCTCATGCTGCCGCCAGCTCCAGGCTGTGTCATTCAGCCACTATATGGTCTACTCATGCTGCTGGGACATTACCTAAATTTTTTTTTAGTAGCACTAGCTACCATAAATCTTCAATTTAAATTTGAAAATTCATCTTTTAATCTTAGGGATTGTGAAGCCCCATGGTCTCCTCTAGAGATGAGCAAACCGAAGCTGACAAACCCAAATTCATTAAGAATTTCATGAAATATTCGATTATCAACGAAAGTGAATATCACCGCGATTCTATAGCACGAATCGTTTCATTAACCTCTTAAGGATGCAGCCCATTTTGACCTTAAGGACGCAGCCGTGTTTTGCAAATCTGACCACTGTCACTTTAAGCATTAATAACTCTGGGATGCTTTAACTTATGAAGTTGATTCTGAGATAGTTTTTTCATTACATATTCTACTTTATGTTAGTGGAAAATGTTTGTCGATACTTTTAACCTCTCTGCTTGTAAGGAAAGTGGACATTCCAAATAAATGATATGTTGATTCACAAATTCAATATGTCTAGTTTGTGTTTGCATCATAAAGTTGACATGCTTTTACTTTTTGAAGACATTATAGACCTTTTTACTTTAGCAGCAATTTTCCAATTTTTCATGAAAATTTCAAAATCGGATTTTTTCAGGGACCAGTTCAGTTTCGAAGTGAATTTAAGGGTCTTTATGTTAGAAATACCCTATAATGGACCCCATTATGAAAACTGAACCCCTTAAACTATTGAAAATGACATTCAGAAAGTTTCTTAACTCTTTAGGTGTTTCACAGGAATAGCAGCAAAGTGGAGGAGAAAATTCAAAATTTTTTTTTTTTGCAATAACATTTTCTTGTAAACCCATTTTTCTTCATTTTACAAGGGGTAATAGGTAAAATTGTCCCCCAAAATATGTAAACCTATTTCTCTCGAATAAAGAAATACCTCTATGTGGATGTAAAGTGCTCTGTGGGTGCACTAGAGGGCTCAGAAGGGAAGAAGCGACAATGGGATTTTGGAGAGCAAATTTTGCTGAAGTGGTTTTTGGGGGGCATGTCTCATTTAGGAAGCTCCCATGGTGCCAGAACAGCAAAAAAAAAAAAACACATGGCACACTATTTTGGAAACTACACCCCTCAAGGAACGTAACAAGGGGTACAGTGAGCCGTAACACCCCACAGGTGTTTGACGAATTTTCAATATAGTTGGACGTGAAAATAATTTTTTTTATTATTTTTCAATAAAATGCTGGTGCAACCCCAAATTTTTCATTTTCACAAGAAGTAATTGGTAAAAATGTCCCCTAAAATGTGTAACCCCATTTCTTTCGAGTAAGAAAATACCTCATATGTGGATGTTACGTGTTCTGTGGGTGCACTAGAGGGCTCAGAAGAGAAGGAGGGACAATGGGATTTTGTAGAGTGGATTTTGCTGAAATGGTTTTTGCGAGGCATGTCACATTTAGGAAGCCCCCATGGTGCCATAGCAGCAACAAAAAAAAAACACATGGCATACTATTTTGGAAACTACACCCCTCAAGGAACGTAACAAGGGGTATAGTGAGCCTTAACACCCCAGAGGGGATTTACGAATTTCCGCAAAAATTTTTCATTTTTACAAGGGGTAATAGGAAGAAAACAATAAACAACATTTGTAACACAAAAATGGAAATACCCCAAAGTAAAGTGCTCTGCAGGCGAACTACAATGCTCAGAAGAGAAGGAGCGCCATTGGGCTTTTGGAAAGAGAATTGGGTTGCAATAGAAGTCGGGGGCCATGTGCATTTACAAAGCCCCCATGGTGCCAGAACAGCGGAACCCCCCACATGTGACTCCATTTTGGAAACTACACCCCTCACAGAATTTAATAAGGTGTGCAATGAGCATTTACACCCCACTGGCATTTGACAGATTTTTTTGAACAGTGGGGTGTGCAAATGAAAAATTACATTTTTCATTTTCACGGACCACTGTTTAAAAAATCTGTCAGACACCTGTGGGGTGTAAATGCTCACTGTACCCCTTATTATATTACATGAGGGGTGCAGTTTCCAAAACTGGGTCGCATGTGGGGGTCCATTGTTCTGGCACCATGTGGGCTTTGTAAACACACATGGCATTCAATTCCAGCCAAATTCTCTCTCAAAAAGCCCAATGGTGCTCCTTCCCTTCTGAGCCCTGTAGTTCGCTCGCAAAGCACTTTACATCCAATATGGGGTATTTTCTTACTCAGAAGAAATGGGGGGGCTTTTTCTCCTATTACCCCTTGTTAAAATAAAAACACCGGCATTTTAGTGAAAAAAAATCAGGTTTTTAATTTTCACGTCCAACTTTAATGAAAATTTGTCAAACACCTGTGGGGTGTTAAGGCTCACTATACCCCTTGTTACATTTTGTGATGTTACATTTTGTCAGAACCGCTGTAACTATCAGCCACCCCTGTGCAAATCACCAATTTAGACCTCAAATGTACATAATGCACTCTCACTCCTGAGCCTTGTGCGTCCGCAGAGCATTTTACGTCCACATATGGGGTATTTCCGTACTCAGGAGAAATTATGCTACAAATTTTGGGGGTCTTTTTTCCCTTTACCTCTTGCAAAAATGAAAAGTAAAGGGCAACACTAGCATATTAGTGTAACATTTTTTATTTTTTTACACTAACATGCTGGTGTAGACCCCAACTTTACCTTTTCATAAGGGGTAAAAGGAGAAAAAGCCCCCCAAAATTTATAGTGCAATTTCTCCCAAGTATGGAAATACCCCATATGTGGCCCTAAACTGTTGCCTTGAAATACGACAGGACTCCAAAATGAGAGAGCACCATGCGCATTTGACGCCTAAATTAGGGATTTGCATAGGGACGGACATAATAGCGTTCCCCAAACAGGGTGCCTCCAGCTGTTGCAAAACTCCCAGCATGCCTGAACAGTCAATGGCTGTCTGTCAATACTGGAAGTTACTGGGAGTTTGCAACAGCTAGAGGCTCCGTTTTGGAAACACTGCCGTATGAGACGTTTCTAATTTTTATTGGGGGGTGCAGTGTAAGGGGGTGTATATGTAGTGTTTTACACTTTATTTTGTGTTAGTGTAGTGTAGTGTTTTAAGGGTACATTCACATAGGCAGGTTCGCATCGGGTTTCCCGCAAAATTTGCTGCAGCTCAAACTGAAGGGGAAAATCGCTGTAAACCCGCCCGTGTGAATGTACCCTGGGGGGGGGGGGGGGGGGGCTAACCTTCAACTTTTGCAAAACTACAACTCCCAGCATGCACTGACAGACTGTGCATGCTGGGAGTTGTAGTTGTGCATCAGCTGGAGGCACACTGGTTGGGAAACACTAAGTTAGGTAGCAGACTACCGCAGTGTTTCCGCACCAGTGTACCTCCAGCTGTTGCAAAACTACAACTCTCAGCATGATTGCTCTTTCATGCTGGGAGTTGTAGTTTTGCAACAGCTGGAGGCACACAGGTTGGAAAACACTGAGTTAGGAAACAGACAGTGTTTCCCAACCAGTGTGCCTCCAGTTGTTGCAAAACTACGACTCCCAGCATGCCCGGAGAGCCGAAGGGCATGCTGGGAGTTGTAGTTTTGCAACATCTGGCCCTTCAGCATGCCTGGACAGTCTTGGCATGCTGGGAGATGCTATACAGTGGTCTACAAACTGTAGCCCTCCAGATGTTGCAAAACTACAACTCCCAGCATGCCCAGACAGCCTTTGGCTATTTGGACATGCTGGGAGTTGTAGTTGTGAAACTATGCAGCAGTGAAGATCACTTACCAGATTTTCACTGCTGCATTCTGCTGCCGCCGGTCTTCCCCACCACAGGTCCCCCGCTGTCAGCCTCTGTCTGCTGCCGGTCCCCCGCTGTGTGGCGCCGTTCCCCCGCTGACTGCCGCGGTCCCCCCGGTAACCGCCGTCGCCATCTTTGCCCCGCTCTGCCCGGACTTCCAGAGCGGGCAGAGCGGGGATCTCAACTTTGACCCCCTGCCCCTGCCCTGCGATTCGCCGATCGCCAATCTGCCCTCTCGCTCCTATACTGTCTGTGACAGCTCCGATCATCCCTATTTTCCGGGCTATCAGGTCACCAGAGACCTGCATAAAGTGGCCTGGGAGAACCATGGCTCCGATGTAGTGGTCCAGCCTGCTGCATTACCCATTGGCACGCCGCTCCCTCTTTCAGCCAGCCAAGGCTCCACTGCCTCAGCCGAAGGGATCTATGTGTCATACCCTCCTTCTGTCGCTCCAGAGGCTTCTGCTCCTCCTACATTTAGTCAGCCATTTGTCAACAATCCATCGGCGAAGCCATGTCCAAGAGACGACAGTATGCGCCCACTCATCCAATGGTGCAGAAGCTGAATGTGCTCCTGTCCAAGTTGCTGGTGCTGCAGTCCCTCCCTTTTCAAGTGGTGGACTCTGCACCTTTCAGAGAACCGATGGTTTGTGCCGAGCCAAAGTGGAGAGTCCTAAGCCATCATTTCTTTGCAAAGAAGGAGGTAGCAGCCCTGCACAATTTTGTGGAAGAGAAGGTGGGCCAGTCCTTGAGCCTGTCGGACTGTACCAAAGTGCACGGCAGCGCCGACGTCTGGAGCTGTAACTATGGTCAGGGACAATACATGTCCTTTACGGTTCACTGGGTGAATGTGGTTCCTGCACAGCCACAACACCAACTTGGAAAGGTCACGCCGCTTCCTCCTCCACGCTCTCAGGCCTTTGATTCTGTGACACTGTGCGACTCTGCCTCTTCATTCTCCACTGTGTCCTCAGCCTCGACTGCCCAGACAAGTCTCAGTGGCCCTTCAGCATACCATGTGTGCAGGGCACGGCGGTGTCACGCTGTTCTTCACATGGTTTGCCTTGGCGAACAGAGTGACACAGGAGAGGAACTGCTAAAAGTCATTTGTAAAGAAATCAGAGCATGGCTTACTCCACAAAAACTGGAAATGGGAACCATGGTGACTGACAACAGGAAAAACATCTTGCATGTGCTGAGCCATTCGCTGTATGGCACACGTGTTCAATCTGGTTTTCAAGCAGTTCCTGAAGTGTTCCCCCCATTTGCAAGACATCCTAACAATGGGAAGGAAACTTTGTATGCACTTCAGCCACTCGTACACTGCAAAGCACACCCTCCTTGAGCTACAGCGTCAGAACGGTATCCCCCAACATAGTCTGATTTGTGACATTGCCACACGTTGGAATTCCACCCTCCATATGTTGGACCGACTGTATGAACAGAGAAAAGCCATCACCGATTTCTTGATAATCCAAGCTGATAGGGGTACTGTGAACCAGTGGCAGCTCATACGTGACAGCTGCTGTTTGCTCAGGCCCTTTGAGGAAGCCACATTACTAGTAAATCCCAGGATTACGGGATGAACAACGTCATTCCCCTTCTTCATCTACTACAACACGTGTTGGAAACAATGGCTGATCAGGGCACTGGAGACTTGGTGCCTACATCTCACGGCCACATGAGCCCTGTGGGGGTTGAACTGGAGGAGGTGGGGCACAGTGGAGCACAGTTTAGGTTTCGCCAAATGGGTGGTTTTTCTAGTAATCTGACAGGAGAGGAGGAGCAGGAGCAGCCAGAGGAGCTAGAGGGTTATGAGGAAGGCGAGACAGAGGACCCAGACACACCGTGGCAGTATGCAGTGGAGATGGAGGTAGGGAGTCCCTCCGAGTCACTTGCACAAATAGCACGATGCATGCTCACTTGCTTGCGTAGTGACAGCCCAATTGTCACCATTCGGCAGCGGAATGACTTCTGGATCTGGATCCTCGCTACCGCCACAAAATAGGGGCCTTTTTTACACGTACTGAGAGGGAGGGCAAAGTGACCTACTACAGAGGCATCCTATGTAGTCAGTTGGCCAATGCCTATCGGCACCATTGTCCATCCTCTCGCAGGTCTGAATCGGGGGTCCCTTGTGCTCACCTTCCTCTGCCATTGCTGCTGGGGAGGGGTGGGGTGGCAGAGGCAGTACCAGTTCCATCAGCAGCAGCCTGAGTCTACAGTCGCTGATGAGCAACTTTCTTCACCTGCATAGTAAGGCAGCTCATCAGCAGCAGGTACACTTGGAGCAAAAGCTGAACCAGCAGGTGGTGGCATACCTTGACAAGCCCATGCCAACACACCTTGAAGATCTGCTGGACTTCTGGGCAGCCAAGCTTGATTTGTAGCCTCAATTAGCAGAGTTTGCCCTGGAAAAGCTGTCCTGTCAAGCCACTCTTGTGCCATTAGAGCAGGTGTTTAGTGCGGCGGGGGCCATAGTCATCCCAAGGAGAACTCGTTTGTCCCCAAAAAATATGGAGAGACTGACCTTTGTGAAGATAATTCAGGTATGGATTAGCCAGGATTTTCACCCACCAATGCCTGATGCATGAGAGTAGATTGACCATGGTGCCACACCAACACTTCACAAATATGGATAGTGCCAAACAGATTTAAGGTGCTGCTCCCCAGTTACAAACATTGCTCCGCATCAGATCTTTTTTCACCCACCTTCGTCACCGGGTATTGCCACCCACCGCACCGTTCTGTCACCGGGTCACTTTCAGGACTCCTGATGCTACTGCCACCCCCAGGCTTGTCTTATTCAGCCACTATATGGTCTCTTCTCATACTTCTCAAGGCTATGTCATTAAGCCAATATATGGTTTACTGATGCTGCTGGGCCTAACATTTTTTATGGTAGCACTAGCTACCATAAATCTTCAATTTAAATTTCACTATAAGGTCCCCCCATGCTGCCAACACCTCCACGCTGTGTCATTCAGCCACTTTATGGTCTCCTCATGCTTCAGCCACATTCAAGCAGTGGCGGATCCAGGGGGGGGGGGGCAACGGGGCAATATCCCCCCCACCCCCCACGATTGCTGCCCCCTAGCATGGTGGAGCCGAAGCTGTAGGCTCCATCTCCACCATTCACTTACCTTTCACACACGCTGTGAGTACACAGCGTGGGAGCTGCGAGGACGCGATCCACTAAAGGCCACTAGAGATCCCGTGCCGGCGCCTGGAGATCCCGTCCCCGCGGCCCGCATACTGTAAGTAAGAAGAGTATGCTAAGGGCCCAGGGGATTAGGGGGACAGAATATGTGCCACTGTTAGGGACACTATATCGTACAGGAGGAGGGGGGAGGGGGGCAGAAAAAGGAAATATTTAATGAGGGGCTGCAGGGCAAAGCACAGGGGGCATTATATGTGAAGAGCACATGACAGGGGGCCCCCCTGTGCTATGCCCCTAACATATAATGCCATCTGTGCTGTGTCCCTCACAAATAATGCCATCTGTGCTGTGCCCCTCACATATAATGCCCCTGTGCTGTGCCCCACACATATAAATTTTATGTGAGGGGCACAGCACAGGGGGCATTATATGTGTGGGGCACAGCACAGGGGGCATTATATGATATAATGCCCCCTGTTCTGTGCCCCACACATATAATGCCCCCTGTGCTGTGCCCCACACATTTAAATTATATGTGTGGGGCACAGCACAGTGGGCATTACATGTGTGGGGCACAGCACAGGGGGGCATTATATGATATAATGCCCCCTGTTCTGTGCCCCACACATATAATGCCTCCTGTGCTGTGCCCCTCACATATATTGCCCCCAGTGCTGTGCCCCTCACATTTATTGCCCCTTGTGCTGTGCCCCACACATATAATTCCCCCTGTGCTGTGCCCCACACATATAATGCCCCCTGTGCTGTGCCCCTCACATATAATGCCCCATCATGCGCCCCTCATATATAATGCCCCCATCATGCGCCCCTCACATATAATGCCCCCTGTGCTGTGCCCCTCACATATAATGCTCCTGTCATGTGCCCCAAACATATAATGCCCCCTGTGCTGTGCGCCTCACATATAATGCCCCCTGAGGGGACAGGAAAGGGGGCATTATATGTGGTGGGCACAGCACAGGGGACATTATATGTGAGGGGCGCATGATGGGAGCATTATATATGAGGGGTGCATGATGGGGGCATTATATGTGGGAGCAAAGAATGGGGGCATTATATGTGAAGGGCACAGCACAGGGGGAATTATATGTGAGGGGCACATGACAGGAGCATTATATGTGAGGGGCACAGCACAGAGGGCATTATTATTATTATGTGGGGGGAACAGGACGGGTCATAATTATTATATGTAGGGGCACAAGATGGGGCATTATTATTATATGTGAAGGCACAGAGTGTTTTGCATTACAGAAGTATAGTGTATATTATGAGGAATTGTGTGATAGTATTATATTTAGAGGGTACAGTGTGTTGTATATTCAGAATGTGTACAGTGTGTCAGAATTATATTCAGAGGGTGCAGTGTGTGATAGTATTATATTTAGAGGGTGCAGTGTGTGATAGTATTATAATTAGAGGGTGCAGTGTGTGATAGTATTATATTCAGAGAATGCAGTGTGTGGTAGTATTAAATTTAGAGGGCACAGTATGCGGTAGTATTATATTCAGAGGGCGCAGTGTGTGGTAGTATTATATTCAGAGGGTACGGTGTGTGGCGGTATTATATTCAGAGGGTAAAGTGTGTTGTATATTCAGAGTGTGTACAGGGTGTCAGAATTATATTCAGAGGGTGCAGTGTGTGATAGTATTATATTTAGAGGGTGCAGTGTGTGATAGAATTATATTCAGAGAGTGCAGTGTGTGGCAGTATTATATTCAGAGGGTACAGTGTATGGCGGTATTATATTCAGAGGGTACAGTGTGTCAGAATTATATTCAGAGGGTGTGTGCCAGTATTATATTCAAAGAATACAGTGTTTGGCACTATTATAATAATTATTGTTTTCATATAGAGGATCAGAATGTGCTGACATAATGAGGAGCCATCTGGGCATCAAGTTCTGCAGAGAGAAGATTTAGCTGGAACAAATCCTGGCGGTATGTACCAGCTGAATTAGATAAGGAAAGACTATAGAGAAGACGTCACCTGTAATCACTGATATCATTGTGTATTCTCCTCACTATAGAGATGTCATCTGTAGTGACTGATATTGTGTATTCTCCTCACTATAGAGAAGACGTCACCTGTAGTCACTGATTATTGTGTATTCTCCTCACTATAGAGAAGACGTCACCTGTAGTCACTGATATTATTGTGTATTCTCCTCACTATAGAGAAGACGTCACCTGTAGTCACTGATATCATTGTGTATTCTCCTCACTATAGAGAAGACGTCACCTGTAGTCACTGATATCGTTGTGTATTCTCCCCACTATAGAGAAGACGTCACCTGTAGTCACTGATATCATTGCGTATTCTCCTCACTATAGAGAAGGCGTCACCAGTAGTCACTGATATCATTGTGTATTCTCCTCACTATGTCCCATCAGAGCTGTAGTCACTTGTAAGTTCTGCAGTTATGATGGATGAAACAACAACTCCCAGCATCCCCTCACCACTGCTTAGGTCATACTGGGAGTTGTAGTTTTAAATGGTAAAAACTTCTTTAGCACTTTCCCATTCTGTGGCAATTGGAATATTTGATTATTGTTCTGACATATGAGCACGGCCTAAGAGTCTTAAACAAGGTTAGGACTGTATGATACATTTAATAATATTGTAAGTTCCGAAATCTTATTTTCTGTCCGCCAACACAAAATACTCTAATAGTGCCCCTCCCGAGAGTAGACTCTGGATCAATCCGCCCTGCATCCAAGCTGTGTCATTTAGCACTATATGGTCTCCTCATGCTGCCAACACCTCCACGCTGTGTCATTTAGACACTATATGGTCTCCTCATGCTGCCAACACCTCCACGCTGTGTCATTCAGCCACTATATGGTCTCCTCATGCTGTCAACACCTCCATGCTGTGTCATTCAGCCACTATATGGTCTCCTCATGCTTCAACCACATCCAAGCTTTGTCATTCAGCCACTATATGGTCTCTTCATGCTGCCAACACCTCCACGCTGTGTCATTTAGCCACTATATGGTCTCCTCATGCTGCCAACACCTCCACGCTGTGTCATTCAGCCACTATATGGTCTCCTCATACTGATCCCACCTCAAGGCTCTGTCATTGTGCCGCTCTGCAACAGTGATTCTTAAAGCAATGGCTGTAATCAGCATGTCATACTAAATAACAGTATTATTTCCCGACCCCAGCATACTCCATATGGGTGTTAGAACAAAGCAAAGTGTTCTACACCCCTATTGGCGAAATCAGCAAGATCAAATTTTTCAAAAGTTCGCTCATCTCTAGTCTCCTCTTGCTGCCGCCAATTCCAGACTGTGTCATTCTGTCAGATTATGGTCTCCTCAGGCTGCTGCCACCTCTAGGCTCTGTCATTGTTCTGCCAGGTGACTCCTTGTTAGATTGGGTTTTGTGGTCATACAGTATTAGTTCAAAGTGTATGCCGGGACATTAAACTTGGGAATATAATATAAATATTAAATTTAAAAAATCGATGCAATCTTTTCAAGACTGAGGCCCTATGGTTGTCGAAGTCATATTACCTGGGGAAGTATCACAAGAATCCAATTAAACAGCTTGGAGCTATAACAATGAACTATAACTGATTAAAGGAAACATTTGCACTTTCGCAGTCAGGGGGGTGCTGATAGGCAGGGGCTGTTACATGTCATATCTTGCCTGGACCGCCAGCTCGATGCTCCCCAGAATGGGTAATCAAAAAATTTAAGCAAATTCAAATAAAATAAAAATGACATAAAAAATCTGCCACATCCAGACCCTCTGAGGCAGGGATTCTAATATTGATGCCTGTAATCTGCATGTCATACTGAATAACAGTATTATTTCACTAACACAGCACACTCCCTATGCATGTTAGGACAAGTCAAAGTGTTCTACACCCTTATTGAGCCAAGACATAGACATTTTTACTAGCAATTTGCCGCAAATAAATTCTGACCGAACCAAATTTTTTCAGAAAATTCGGAGAATCGTCTGAATCAAATCTTTCAGAAATTCGCTCATCTATACAATAGATACATGTTGGACAAAACCGTGGGATTAACCAGCAATCTAATGTATATGGGGGCCTCCTGACTCTTCTATGAGAGCACATATTGGGGGAAATAAGAGTCATTCACTTGGAATTCAACTGCCTGATCCTTTTTGTTCTCGGAAAGATAAGCCACTGTTGGAGGTGTATTTTAATGGCTCACTGCCTCTAATGGAAACACACCCATGCTTGCCAGAGTCGGGCATGCATATGTGTTGGGTGAGATTACTATTAGCCAGACTAACCTTTGGCTGGCAGCTATCTAATATGTATGGCCAGAACTAAGATTGTGTTTCCAAGAGGATCTCAACCTTACAGTGAGAAATGGATAATTATTGCAACTGCCTTGAAGGGTTGTGGGTTTAGTTAGATGGGCATAATACAATTCACAAAATAAAATTCATATAATAAAATCCACATAATGCAATTAACAACTGATTACTACCCATAGAAAGTAAGAGCAGTAAGGTGAAAAGTAAATGTCATAAATAAAAATGCCACAATTACTTATTTTTTTGCATTTAATCCATAAAGTTAATTATTAATCCACTGATTTCTCATATTAGATTAGTTTCATACACAAATATTTATTTGATGCAGTTCTGTATTGTCTCAACTTAGAGGAGATATTTGCACTAGGCTCCTAAGCCTTAAAGGGATACTCCGCCCTGAATACCTTATCCCCTATCCATAGGATATCCAAAGGCCGCATTCTGAACATAAATGTTCAGAACGCCGGGTTGCCGGGCCAGAGATCACATTGGTCTCAGCGGCCGGACCCCTGCGATCAGACATCTTATCCCTGATGCTTTGGACAGGGGATAAGATATCTAGGAGCGGAGTGCCCCTTTAAGATACAGATTTTTTTCTCGCGGCAGGTGACAACCTACTGGCTATTGTTCTTTTTGGACCCCTGACTACTTTATCATCTGCTCTGTACTGTCCTGATAGCGGCCATGCTCTCTGATAACGTAAAATATCTATAGATATAAACTGAGCCTCTACACTATCCTGTCATTTGTTTTTATAAAGGATTATGGCTTTTTTTTTTATCGAGTGCCTTACCTGTCCACAGGATGTGTGCAGTATTGCAGAAGAGCCCGCTTTACTTCAATTAGATAGAGCTGCAATACTACACACAACCCATAGAGAGGTGTGGAGTTGTTTTTGGAACAACGTAGTTGTGCTTCTGTCATTGCAAAAAATAAACAAATAAATAAACTAACAAACAAACAAATAAATAAATAGAGCACTTTGTGACCACGTTCGCGTCTCGCTCTTTCTTCTTGCTTGTCTTCCTTCATCCACAATAAACACGGCAAAGCACTAAGTCATAAAACATATCAGCTGGGTTCATTACTTTTAAACATCTTTCCAAATGTGCGGTAAAATAAAGGCAGATGCCATTTTAAAATCTTATTATTATCAAGGGCCATCTCCTCCAGCAGCACCTGCTAAGGGCCAATCTGCTATGGAAGAGACAGTATTATTTTTATATTTTCTTTTTTTTTTTTCTTTATTAGGTTCATGACAATTTAAGGTGCTTTTTCCTTTGTCTCCGGGATCTTTGCTTCTGCATCCTGCTGAGACAGTAGGTGAGCCCCGTGCAACGTCCATTGATATTGAGCAGGGGTCGCGGGTTCACCTGTGATATTTGCTTGACAGCTTCGCCGCACACATCAGGCTCAGCCAAATGCTCCACCATTAATTTATGATTTAAAGTAATTAACTTTTGCTGATTAAAGTAATTATTTCAAGTGCATTGCACTCAAGCCCAAATGATGCACACAGCCCCCTCTCCAGTTTGAGATAGCAGCATGCCAAGTGCTTAAAAGCTGCACCAGGGAGCTTGCTGTGGCTTCTGCCAGTCTAACAGATATGCCATGTTTATGGCTGACTTGTACTAACTGCTCATTTTAATGCCGAACGCTGGCAGAACATTGACACAGTGTGAAACCTTCATCCGGTAAACAAGACAAGCTTCAAATCTGTGACATCGATGACAGTGAGAACAGTTTAAATGAATCTTGCCTCCAGCCTTCCAGAGGTATTATGTTTTGACTGCAATATATTCTGTACCTAGTTTAACTGGTACAAAACATACAGCTTTATCCCAGCCCTGCCTTTAAGGTATGACGTGCCCCCCCCCTCCCCCCCCCCCCCCTTCCCCGTCATTTTTTTTAAATTCACATTTGAAAATATACATATGAGAAGGAAAAAATAAAATAATATTTATTCTATAGGCATGGCATCATTCAGACGTGGCTCTATTTTTAACCCCTTAAGGACGCAGCCCTTTTTCACCTTAAGGAATGAGCCCTTTTTCGCAATTCTGACCACCGTCCCTTTACGAATTAATAACCCGAAAACGCTTTTACCGAATATTCTGATTCTGAGATTGTTTTTTTGTGACATATTCTACTTTATTTTGGTGGTAAATTTTCGGCATTACTTGCATCCTCTTTTGGTGAAAAATCCCAAAATTTCATGAAAATTTAGAAAATTTAGCATTTCTCTAACTTTGAAGCTCTCTACTTATAAGGAAAATGGATATTCCCAATACATTTAATTTTTCTTCACAAATACAATATGTCCACTTTATGTTGGCATCATAAAATGGACATATTTTTGCTTTTTGAAAAAATTAGAGGGCTTCAAAGTAGAGCAGCAATTTCCAAAAATTTCATGAAAATTGCTAAATCTGAAGGGACAGATGTTACAGAACTACAACTCCAAGCATGCCTGGGCAGTCGAGGCATGCTGAGAGTTGTAGTTTGGCAACATCTGGAGGGCAACCGTTTGGGCACCACTATAACAGTGGTCTCCAAACTGTGACCCTCCAGATGTTGCAAAACTACAACTCCCAGCATGCCCAGACAGCCTTTGGCTGTCTGGGCATGCTGGGAGTTGCAGTATGGCCTTCCTAGTGGTTGCCACAGTAAAGATCGTTTTACTTTCACTTTCAATTCCCCCCCCCCAACCGTCGATTCCCTACCTGAGCAAGTATCCAGCAGGCTCCAGCGAAGATCCCGGGTCCCCAGGTATCTTCTCCTGCAGGTATGGCCTCCATCTTCTTCCCAGATCCCCTCGACATCCAGGGGCGGGCAGAACGGGGGGTTGCCATGCAACCCCCTGTCCTGCGCTGCCATTGGTCAGAACTCCGCTCTGACTAATGGCAGGGGATAGGAGGAGATCACAGCTCTGCGACCTCACTCCTATCCCTTAGGCTGATCGGGGCTGTTGCTGACAACTCCGATCAGCCCTATTTTCCGGGTGATCGGGTCACCAGAGACCCGATCAGCCCAGAATTGGAGAAAATCGCATGTCTGAATTGACATGCGATTTTCTCCGATTGCCGACATGGGGGGGGTCTCAGGACCCCCCTGGGCGATGTGCCGGGGTGCCTGCTGAAGGACTTCAGCAGGCATCCGGCTCCGGTCCCCAACCGGCTAGCGGTGGGGACTGGATTTCCCACGGGCATATGGATACGCCCTCGGTCCTTAAGGTCTCGGAATGCGGGGCGTATCCATACGCCCTGTGTCCTGAAGAGGTTAAGCGTAGAAACAAAATATAGTGTAAATATTCACTGGAATTGGGAAAGAGTCAGAACACGTAACTAAATAATTAAAGAGTAAATATAAATGAACAGTAGAAAAAGTAAAGGTAGCACTCACCCCATAAAAAGGTTAAATTCTTCAAGATTTATTGATCCATCTAAAACTGTATGCCCGGCGGAGCAGAGGATCCGTGGTCAGCGCGATTCGCGCTGACCACGGATCCTCTGCTCTGCCAGGCATACAGTTTTACAAGGATCAATAAAGCTTTACCTCCCTGCTGCCTATTTAGCCCACCGGTCTAAGTTGTGGTTACATGCAATAGTGCTAGCCCGTATCCTTTCTCTCAGCCTTAGAAAGATTAAATATAAATTCCATGAATCCAGCATCTCAAAGGTGGTGCTCATATTTTTGCTCGTACCCTTGCCCTTTTTGTTGAACACTACACTTTCGGACAAGTCATCTAAAAATGTACCTTTTGTTTCAACAGATTTTTTCTAAAACCTTTCTAAAGTTATTTCTCATTCTCACCATTTCAAAGGGACAGGAGCAGAGCTGGGCTGTTTGTTGGAAGTAATCACACAGGTACTTCCATACCCTTACTTGTCTGGACAATTACAGGCAACACCTATTCCTGATGAAAGTCCACTGAACTGAATAGGCTGGCACTGTGCTGCTGGGGGATGATTTTTGTTTGTGTCTCAGCAAAAATACTTTGCTCCCTCAAAGTGGTCAGTCTGATATGCAAAACAAATGGTTCCAAACACCCAAAAATTCCAGGCTGTGATGCTGCAAAATAGGAAAAACACCAACTGGGAGAATACATTCAAAATATTGGCTAATGTTGGATTTTTATTTTGCTTATTTTTTTATTTATTTATTTTATTTATTTTTACAGACCAGTTATTGATAAATCAACATATTTATGGCATAAATAAAAAAAATACCACCATCATACCAACTTTGAAAATGATGAATTTTTATGCTTTACGGTGGTTTTTGTAGTTTAGGTTCAAACAACACTCCCAACACAATAATAAACCAACACTCCCAGAATAAACACCTCTCGGTTGACTGTAGCCCCTAGAAATTTTATAAGCACCTTAATCTTTCGATGTCCAGTGGGGCCTGCACCATGTCACTTTGAAGTTTTACTGCAAGGCCCTCTGGCTGCATCTTTGCTTCTTTGATTTAAGAGTCTATAAGTGTTGATAGCTTAGGAATATCAAAAGATGAAAAAATTTTCTTATATAGGAATTGTCTGTGGGTGTTCGGGAGGTGATTTTATTCCAGGCATCTCTGTAATACAAATTTTTTGAAGTAATGTCTACAGATGAGGTAATTCATGCCCTTGGTATTATACGTGGACTTTTACAGATCCTTGCTGGTTTCTTCATTCCAATTTTTTTTAGGATTTCCAGCTCCTACTAATTGGAATTGCATTAGAAGAATTGCATGATACAATAACTCATATTTGTGTTAGGAATAAGAGGAGACAGCTGAATACAAGATACAATAAGAGAAAGACGAGAGTCACAGATGAGAGAGGGAGACAAAAAGAGAAGAGAGAAAGAGAGAATCTGAAAAGGAAGAAACTGGACATCAGATGGTATTTGAAAGAAGACCTACTGTAAGTCTTAGTTGTTTGGAGATGTCAGGAGTTGGAGGGGAAATACGTAATTTTAGAAAATGATTAAGAATTAAGAAAATATTTGGAAAAAACAAAAAATAACCCTCATAACCACATCTGAAAATCAATCAAATCAGACATTTAACAATAAGGGAAACAAGCAAAAATTATATTTGGGTTTCTTTATGTGATTTAACTTGAAAAATATGGATTAAAAAAAAATCTTAACTCTCCATAATTATAATAAAAATACATATGAAGGAGTTATGACAGGTAGCATTATTGTCTGGAGGACAAGATTAGAGATGGGCAAATCGAATCGGACAAATTTTAATTTGTTCTGAATTTCATGGAAGATTTGATTCGTAACAAATCAGAATTTTGCCGTGATTCATTAGAAAGCATCACTTCCTTTACTCCATTTTGTGCGGGCCGGGGGGCTAAAATGGCATCTACACATTTGAGGACATGGAGCAAGGAATTCTGTAAAGGTGGGTAGGAGGGATCACCCTGAATCACATGGTGGCATGCAACCTATCAGCAGCCAGCCAGCCCGGTGATGTCACAGCACTATATATTCGGCAGCCATTGCTGAAGACTGGCATTTCTGGGACTTTTTGCTGAAAGTGCAGACACTATGTATTACTGACAATACAGAATCCGATCTATACAGAGGCACATCCATTCACCTCAAGCCTGCATCACGGCAGGCAGGCAGACAGGCAGGGGCAGTTCACAGAGAGAGTACATTTATTTCTGGTGCAACCGTACTGGGGCATATTATCCTAAAATAAGTTAAATATATACACACTCAGCAGTTCTACGTTTTTTGTGGTTTAAGCTACTAGGGGATAGTTCGTTTAAAGCACTAAAAGACATACAGACTCGATTTTTACGCTTATTTCTGTGGCAGCCATATAGGGGCATATTCCTCTATAAAAAGTGAAATATATATGTACACCACTGTTCTACAAGTATGTGCCAGCTATGCACAGAGGAGTGGCAGAGGCCTAAATTCATCAGGTGCAGGCAGAGGTTGCAGCAGATTAGGGGCACATGGCAGCACGAGTCGCAGCCAGAGGTCTGAGCTCCCCGTGTCAGCTAGCGGTCATTTCTTGACCAGCAACCCAGCAGCCGTGATTGATTGGTTCACTTGGTCATCCACTTCACCCCAAGTGACAGTCGACACCCCCAGTCAACAGTTCCTCAGACTCAACCCTCAGTTGGCATGGCCCTACAACTGCTGCTGCCACCTCCAGGCTCTGTCATTGTGCCGCCATATGGTCTCCTCATGCTGATGCTGCCACCTCCAGGCTCTGTCATTGTGCTGCCATATGGTCTCCTCAGGCTGCTGGCACCTCCAGGCTCTGTCATTGTGCCGCTCTGCAGTTTTCATAGGCTGCCGCCACCTCCAGGTTGTGTCATTGTGCCACCATGTGATCTCCTCATGCTGCTGGCACATTAAACTTGTTACGGAGCACTCCGGTGGAAAACATTTTTTTTAAGTCAACTGTTGCCAGAAAGTTAAACAGATTTGTAAATTAAGGAAAAAAAGGGGGGGTACCAAATGCCTCTAGACTAATACCATAAAATGGTAGATGATGATGGAATTACAGAAAAAATAAATAAATCGGACTGTGCTTCACTTTAAATGATGTACAAATTTAATATAAAAAATATTACAAATAAGACATAAAATAAATAATGCAAATCTAATACATAAATGCCTCCTACCACAGGGCCCTTGTGGGGAGGTATGATATTTGAATACAAAGCATATATTAAAATTTTTTAAAATATAGCATGTGAATTACGTGAATATATGCTTTTTAAAAATTTTAAAAATTTTTGCTATATTTCACATGCTATATTTTAAAAAATTTTAATATATGCTTTGTATTCAAATATCATACCTCCCCACAAGGGCCCTGTGGTAGGAGGCATTTATGTATTAGATTTGCATTATTTATTTTATGTCTTATTTGTAATATTTTTTATATTAAATTTGTACATCATTTAAAAAGAAGCACAGTCCGATTTATTTATTTTTTCTGTAATTCCATCATCATGTACCATTTTATGGTATTAGTCTAGAGGCATTTGGTACCCCCCCTTTTTTTCCTTATATATTATTTTGTACTAGTATTTTTTTGGTGTAAATACTTTCCATTTAGCCTCGATTAATTTATATTGTGAGCTGCACATACCCCAATTTTTTTTAGATTTGTAAATTACTTCTATTAAAAAATCTTAATCCTTCCAGTACTTATCAGCAGCTATATACTATAGAGGAAATTATTTTTGGATTTCTTTTCTGTCTGTACACAGTGCTATCTACTGACACCTCTTTCCATGTCAGGAACTGTCCAGAGGAGGAGAAAATCACCATAGCAAACCTCTCCTGCTCTGGACAGTTCATGACATGGGCAGAGGTGTCAGCAGAGAGCACTGAGGACAGACAGAAAATAAATTCAAAAAGAAAATAATTTCCTCCGGAGTATACAGCTGCTAATAAGTACTGGAAGGATTAAAGGGGTACTCAACTGGAAAACATTTTCTTTCAAATCAACTGGTGCCAGAAATTTAAACAGACTTGTAAATTATATGTAAAAGAGGGATGTACATATAATATATATACAAAAACCAGTCCTCAAGAGCACTGAGGGTGTGGAATGAGGAAAAGAAAAGAAAGAAAAGTTATAGGATCCAATAAAAGTATATTTATTGTAATAAAAATATGACCGATCGCCCTGCAGGGCCCTTGCAAAAGCGAAAGGTATATGAAATATTGGGTAAAATAAATGAATAAAAATAGCACTAATCAAATAAAAATAAATATATATATCCACTAAATGGGTTATGTTGGTATAAATATATATATGATTCACAGTTCGTCACAACCAACAATATTGCAGAAGAGCAGTAATTCCAATGGTACTGAATAGATCACATCAGAGTCTCCAGTAACATAAATCGTGCCGCTTGTGACTGTGTTGCGATCCTGGTTAACCACAGCGCAGTTGTATCAATAAATCCAGAAGCAAAGTTTGTAACCTTGTTGCAGTTTTGGGATAGTTATAACATAACTGTATCAGCGGTGTTTGTAAAAGAAATGTTCGTAACGGAATGGTGCACAGCACCACTCACCCTCCTCGGCAGATCTCGGATGCAGGCTTGGTACGGCAGTATCTTAAGGTGGCGATGTCTGTCTGTACTTGCGGTGCCTTGTTGAGGTACAGCCTGGGTGAGTGGCTCTCCGGTGGGCTAAGAAGTTCCCGGGTTGGCACGGAATGGCATCCGGCCTCGTGGGGTGATGTCCGGGAGTTCCGCCGCCCGGGGCTGTGATGGAAGATTGCAGGAAGCAGGTGCGGATCTGAATAGGGCGCTAGCAGTTCGCGCGTCACAGTGGTCCCAATGATAGGGGCATCCAGCAGTTGCAAATTAAAAATAGTGGATATAGTCTATTTTCAAGTGATGTACACTTAATAGAGTAGTGCTTGATAACGGGTCAGACGCGTTTCAAGGCCGCGGGCCTTTTCTTCAGTGACAAGACAGTGAAGTGTCACTGAAGAAAAGGCCCGTTGGTTGTGACGAACTGTGAATCATATATATATTTATACCAACATAACCCATTTAGTGGATATATATATATATATTTATTTTTATTTGATTAGTGCTATTTTTATTCATTTATTTTACCCAATATTTCATATACCTTTCGCTTTTGCAAGGGCCCTGCAGGGCGATTGGTCATATTTTTATTACAATAAATATACTTTTATTGGATCCTATAACTTTTCTTTCTTTTCTTTTCCTCATTCCACACTCTCAGTGCTCTTGAGGACTGGTTTTTGTATATATATTATATATACATCCCTCTTTTACATATATTTCTTAGGCCTATTGGGTGAAGGCATCACCTTTAACCTCGAGCACCCCCCCCCCCCCTTCTTCTTCCCCATATCCTAAGTGAGCTACACATTTTTGATAGACTTGTAAATTACTTCTGTTAAAAAATCCCAATCCTTCCAGTACTTATCAGCTGCTTTATGCTCCACAGGAAGTTATTTTCTTTTTGAATTTCCTTTCTGCCTGACCACAAATGCTCTCTGCTGACACCTCTGTCTGTGTCAGGAACTGTCCAGAGCAAGAGAGGGTTGCTATGAGGATTTGCTCCTACTCTGGACAGTTCCTAAAATTGAAAGAGGTGTCAGCAGAGAGCACTTGTGGTCAGCCAGAAAGGAAATTCAAAACAAAAAGAACTTCCTGTGTATTTTACACTGGATTACTGGAGTACTTCCTGTGTATTATAAGTATTGGAAGGATTGGGATTTTTTAATAGAAGTAATTTACAAATCTGTTTCACTTTCTGGCACCAGTTGATTTTAAAGAATATGTTTTCCAGTGGAGTACCCCTTCAAAAAATTTTAATAGAAGCAATTTACGAATCTGTTTAACTTTCTGGCACCAGTTCATAAAATATATATTTCCCACCATAGTACCCTTTTAATCTCTTCAAAATCTTCAATTGACGTATCAAAAATCTCTTTAATCTTTTCAATTGTGACGCCACATGGTCTCCTGACTTTGCTGCCACCTCCAGACTCTGTCATTATGCTGCCCCATGGTCTCCACATGCTGCTGGTATCTCCAGGCTCTGTCACTGTGCTGCTTTGCAGCCTACATAGGCTGCCACCGCCTCCAGACTGTGTCATTCTACCACCACCTCCAGGCTGTGTCATTCTGCCGCCATAGGGTTTCCTCATGCTGCCGCCACTTCCTGGTTCTGTCATTGTGCCGCTCTGTGGCCTACATATGCTGCCACCACCTCCAGGCTCTGTCATTGTGCTGCTCTGTGGCCTACATACACTGCCGCCACAACCAGGCTCTGTCATTGTGCTGCTCTGCAGCCTACATAGACTGCCTCCACATTCAAACTCTGTCATTGTTCCGCTCTGCGGCAGTGATTCTAATAGCGTTGCCTATAATCTGCATGTTATACTGAATAACAGTATTATTTCACTACCCCAGAACACACCCTATGCATGATACGACAAGGCAAAGTGTTCTACACTCCATTGAGGCTCTCTGCAGCCCAGAAATAGCCGTTTTTAAAAGCAATTCACCATGAATAAATTTGGATCGAGCCACATTTTTTCGGAAAATTCTGCAAATTGTCCGAATCAAATTTTTCAAAAAATTTGCTCATCTCTAGACAAAATACTTAAGTCTTTTGAATTTCATTGGGGTGATTACCATTGGCATACCCCCATACCATGCCCCTATAAGTCTAATGTACCAAAATGTCTCTACTGTATAAATCTCTGTATCTCTGTAAGGCTGGGTTAACATATGTCCGGCATCCAGCATAGGTGAACTCAGCCTAAATCTCGGCGCAACTGATGCCACAACTGATGACAACTTGTCATCAGTTGTATGGCATCTGGCGTTCATTGTTTCTGCGTTCCCCTGTCTGGTATCCTCCGGTGTATCCAACCATCTGGCTTCAAAATTGGGACGCTGGATGATTGTGATTGTGAACTGTCCTATTCAAATGAATGGGATCAGTTCTAGCATCAGTTTCCTTCTGGTGCATGCCGGAAGGAAACTGTACCGGACGCCGCACATATGTGAACCCAGCCTTACTGGGAAGAACTGAATTTTGGGATTAAAAAGATTATAATTTCTAAAAGGTTGTATAAAAAGAAAGTAACCAGGCAGAAAGTGTATCTGTCCCTTTAAAAAACTTTTCATAGTTTTGATCAGTCAGGTTCTTAGTGTTCAGACCCTAACCAATCACTAGAAGGGGTGAGAAGGGAAGCATGCACTGGCTAAGACAATCCCATAGACTTCCATTATGAGTTAGTCTCATCAGTTTATTTTTCTCCTGGCTCATTCTGGCATTTGGTTGGGGTCTGAACACTCAGACCCCAACCAAACAATACTTTTGACATGTCTCTACAACACGTCAAAACTTTTTTGAGTGACAGTGGACATTGAAATAATATACTTTTGAGTTCAACCTTCAGTGTAGATCTAGAACAAGACAAAAAAAAGGACATTGAGGTAATTGCTCACTGTCTAATTTTAGGGCAAGATTTTTGGCAAGTTGTGGGCTCATGCCTGAAACTTATAACTGGCTGGGAGTATATCAAATAAATTGGGCCCAGTCAAAAAGTATTTGTGAGAACCTAATTTAGAGAAACAGAATTAGAAACAACAATAAGGCTATAAGCATCCTATAACACTTTATGCACACACATCATACTATCTTTCATACATAGTGTTGCATTGTGGGCATGACAGAATGATCTGCAGCTGCTATAAGTAGCAGTCTGACAATGTAGGAGTAGCAGAGGAGTAACATATCTGGAGCTGGAGTGTCAAAGCCGCATCAAAAACAGCAGAAGAGAAATCTATACAGACTGTTGAGAATGGGCCTATTCAGTGCTGATGAATATTGCTGGGAGCTGTGGGTGACCCTGAAAGGATGAGCCTGAGGGAGAAAAATACCCCAATATATCTGAATCACATTTGCAGTAGTCTAGAACTTCCCTTCATTAAGGGAAATCCTCTGTGAATGGCCACATCTCAGGGCTCAAAGGAAGAAAAAGACAGCCTGATTAAAAACAGCATGGCTAAGTTGTATGCTGGGTGGTGGAACGGTGCATTCACACCATGTTTTAGGGATCTGGCTGCTGAGTCTGGCAGGATAATTTGAAAACCGTCTGCAGCCGTATGCCCGGCATACCATAGTTTTCAGTCCTGCCATAAAACCGGATATGATGCAAAAATGGGACTTTAAAATTACCCTGCCAGACCTGCACCGAATCTCATTAGTTTAAATGCGCCATCCAGAGTCAGATGGTGACTCCGGTCAGCGCATTTAAACTAATGAGATTCGGTGCAAGTCCGGCAGGGTAATTTCAAAACCAGCCGCAGCTGTATCCCTACCAGACCTGCACCGAATCTCATTAGTTTAAATGCGCCAATCGGAGTCAGATTTTGACTCAGGTTGGCTCTTTTTTGCATCGTTTCCAGTTTTGTGGCGGGACTGAAATCCATGGTATGCCGGGAGTATGGCTGCAGATGGCAGCCAGATAGCAAAAAAGTGGTGTGAATGCACCCTAAGACACAAGGACTTTATGAAGCTGTGTGGCCAATACGGAGCTGGTTGGGGTTGAGGGCTGGGTTGTGTGCCAGATGGTATAATACAGTTGAGAGTGGACCCGGTAAGGGGAAATCCACTATCATTTAATTAAATAACAGTGGATGATAACAGTATGCTGTCTCATGCATGTTTCTGAGTTAAAAGGGTTCTCCAGTGAAATTTTTTTTTTCAAATCAACTGGTATCAGAAAGTTAAACAGATTTGTAAATTACTTATATTAAAAACATCTTAATCCTTCCAGTACTTATCAGTTGCTGTATGCTCTAGAGGAATTTTAATTGTTCTTTTCTGTCTGACCACAGTGCTCTCTACTGACACTCTGTCCATGTCAGGAACTGTGCAGAGCAGGAGCAAATCACCATAGAAAACCTATCCTGCTCTGGACAGTTCCTGACATGGACAGAGGTGTCAGCAGTGAGCACTGTGGTCAGACAGAAAAGAACAACTCAACTTTCTCTGGAGCATACGGCAGATGATAAGTACTGGAAGGGTTAAGACTTGTTTAATAGAAGTAAAATCTAAATACAAAAAGGAAGCACATACGTGCACTCAGCGTAAAGCAGAGACAGTCAGGTGTGAAGATTCGGTGATGGGGTGCTGGGTCTCTGCATCGGCGCTGGCATGTGGTGCTCGGAGGCACACCCCAGCGCCGAATCTTCACACCTAACTGTTTCTGCTTTGCGGTGAGTGCACATATGTGCTTCTTTTTGTATTTACATTGGATATTTCATACTGTTATATGTGCACCCCGCAGGAGACTATGATATAAGTCGTTGAGGACCATACTACTGGCATAAGGTGATACTGTTCTTAAGAGTGCTCTCTCCTTCTCTGTTGCGTTTTTGGGTAATTTACAAATCTGTTTAAGTTTCGGGAAACAGTTGATTTAAAAAAATAAAAATAATATTCCACCAGAGTACCTCTTTAACCCCTTAGGGACACAGCTCATTTTAACCTTAAGGAAACAGCCAATTTTATTTTGGCATTTTCGTGTTTTTCCTCCTTGTCTTCTAAAATTCATAACTCTTTTATATTTCCATTCACAGACCCATATGAGGGCTTGCTTTTGCGTGACCAGTTGCACTTTGTAATGACATCACTCATTTTACCCTAAAATGTATGGTAAATCCAAAAAATTATTTTTGTATAAGGAAATTTAACATCTTGGGGACACAGGGTGTATGCATACGCCCTGCATCCCCGATCCTTAAGGACTCAGGGCGTACTTGTATGCCCGGAGCATTTCCAGTCCCCACTGCTCGCCAGGTGGGGACCGGACCAGGATCATTCAGCAGGCATTCCAGCACACTGCTGAGGGGGATCCTAAGGACCCCCCATACTGGTGATAACCGCAAATCACCGGTCAATTCAGATAGGAAAAGCATGATGATCAGTGGTGTAATATACACCACGGATCATCATCCATACTGTACTGGAAAGTGGCAGTGTTGCCGCCACCCCCCCCCCCCCAGTACAGATGTGATTGGACATTTGTAGTGACCGCACCAATCACAGTGAATGAGGAGGGGGAGGAGAGCAGGAGCATGTTTCTCTGCTCTGATCAGCACCATTTTATATCTGGTGCTGATTCTGACGGAGCCCCGTGCTGCATCCATCTCCCCCTCAGAGTGTTCTTAGTGCCCCCTGGCACTGTTTCTGTGCCCCCTGGCACAGCAGCGATTAGGGAGAGCTTTAGATTAGGCAGGGACAGAGTTGGGTGCTAAAAAATAGATACATTTTTTATGTTTTTAAAGCGTACCATACTGTTGGTGTCCGCGGGTCTGCAGCACCTTTTGCCGTGGCCATACTGGGTCGCTGCTGTCTGGGCCAGTGTTTTTTTTGGGGGGGCACAGACCTTCTTTTTTTTGCTAAATGTGTGGCCAGACCCTCTTGGCTATAAAAGAGCAGTCTGCCACCGTTAGCTAAAGCCCACCGGCCGCTGATCAGTCGCGTAGTACTGATCAGGGTTTTTTTTTTTTTGTGGTGCAGGCGCTTTTTTGGGTTATAGCTTCTTTGAAATTTTTTTTTTGTACCTATAGTACCACCAGCAGCAGGCCTGTGCTATGTGGACAGACCATACCTCTGTGAATGTTTATAGTGTATGGGGGACAAGATTCCCGTTTTGAACTCCCAGAATGTCCCCCCCAGGTGTTAGCGGACAAATCATTTGGGTCCTTTTGCACCCATTGCTAGATAAAGGTTACCACCTTTATCCATGGTCGCTTGTGGGACAGTCCGGAAGAATCAAAGAGGCCTTCCTTCCTATCCCCTGCAGACTCCTATCCCCCGGGGTGAGTCTCATGCCATTTCCCATGAAAACCTGTTGCTGCTCTGGTATAAGGACAAGAGGGATGTCCTTATGCTGTCCACAATTCATGGGAACGGCAGCACCCCTGTCTCTATGCGAGGTATCGTGGGACCGGTCCTCAAGCCCGATTGTATTCAGGACTACAATCGGTATATGGGGAGAGTTGACCTTTCTGATCAATTCCTCAAGCCATATAATGCCTGTCACGATGCCGGCTGGCAGGTAGTGGATCCTCTGTGCCAGAGAGGGATTGGCGTGGACCGTGCTAGTGGACCGGTTCTAAGCCACTACTGGTTTTCACCAGAGCCCGCCGCAAAGCGGGATGGTCTTGCTGCGGCGGTAGTGACCAGGTCGTATCCACTAGCAACGGCTCACCTCTCTGGCTGCTGAAGATAGGCGCGGTACAAGGGAGTAGGCAAAAGCAAGGTCGGACGTAGCAGAAGGTCGGGGCAGGCAGCAAGGATCGTAGTCAGGGGCAACGGCAGAAGGTCTGGAATCACAGGCAAGGAACACACAAGGAACGCTTTCACTGGCACTAAGGCAACAAGATCCGGCAAGGGAGTGCAGGGGAAGTGAGGTGATATAGGGAAGTGCACAGGTGCAAACACTAATAGGAACCACTGCGCCAATCAGCGGCGCAGTGGCCCTTTAAATCGCAAAGACCCGGCGCGCGCGCGCCCTAGGGAGCGGGGCCGCGCGCGCCGGGACAGAACTGACGGAGAGCGGGTCAGGTACGGGAGCCGGGGTGCGCATCGCGAGCGGGCGCTACCCGCATCGCGGATCGCATCCCGGCCGGAGACAGTATCGCAGCGCCCCGGGTCCGTGGAACCGACCGGAGCGCTGCAGTGAGGAAGGTGTAGCGAGCGCTCCGGGGAGGAGCGGGGACCCGGAGCGCTCGGCGTAACAGTACCCCCCCCTTGGGTCTCCCCCTCTTCTTGGAGCCTGAGAACCTGAGGATCAGACTTTTGTCCAGGATATTGTCCTCAGGTTCCCAGGACCTCTCTTCTGGACCACAACCCTCCCAATCCACTAAAAAGAAGGTTTTCCCTCTGACCTTTTTAGATGCTAGAATTTCTTTGACGGAGAAGATGTCCGAGGAGCCGGAAACAGGAGTGGGAGGAACAGATTTGGGAGAAAAAATTAGGATATCGTCCAGATATACAACAACACAGGAGTATAACAGATCACGAAAAATTTCATTGACAAAGTCTTGGAAGACGGCAGGGGCGTTGCACAGTCCAAAGGGCATGACCAGATACTCAAAGTGTCCATCTCTGGTGTTAAATGCCGTTTTCCACTCGTCCCCCTCTCTGATGCGGATGAGGTTATAGGCGCCTCTTAAGTCCAATTTAGTGAAGATGTGGGCACCTTGGAGGCGATCAAAGAGTTCAGAGATGAGGGGTAAGGGGTAGCGGTTCTTAACCGTGATTTTATTAAGACCGCGGTAGTCAATGCATGGACGTAGGGAGCCATCTTTTTTGGACACAAAGAAAAATCCGGCTCCGGCAGGAGAGGAGGATTTACGGATAAAGCCCTTTTTTAGATTCTCCTGGACGTATTCGGACATGGCAAGAGTCTCTGGGGCAGAGAGAGGATAAATTCTGCCCCGGGGTGGAGTAGTCATCAAGGACTGTCTCACCTTTGTGCGGAGTCAGCGTACGTCTTTCCAGGCGGGGAGGACGGATAGGACAATCTCTCAGGAAGTGTTCGGTACTAGCACAGTACAGGCAGAGGTTCTCCATACGGCGTCGTGTCCTCTCTTGAGGTGTCAGGCGAGACCGGTCGACCTGCATAGCCTCCACGGCGGGAGGCACAGGAACAGATTGCAGGGGACCAGAGGAGAGAGGAGCCGAGGAGAAGAAACGCCTCGTGCGAACAGAGTCCATATCTTGGCGGAGTTCCTGACGCCTTTCGGAAAAACGCATGTCAATGCGAGTGGCTAGGTGAATAAGTTCATGTAGATTAGCAGGAATTTCTCGTGCGGCCAGAACATCTTTAATGTTGCTGGATAGGCCTTTTTTGAAGGTCGCGCAGAGGGCCTCATTATTCCAGGACAATTCTGAAGCAAGAGTACGGAATTGTACAGCATACTCGCCAACGGAAGAATTACCCTGGACCAGGTTCAACAGGGCAGTCTCAGCAGAAGAGGCTCGGGCAGGTTCCTCAAAGACACTTCGGATTTCCGAGAAGAAGGAGTGTACAGAGGCAGTGACGGGGTCATTGCGGTCCCAGAGCGGTGTGGCCCATGACAGGGCTTTTCCGGACAGAAGGCTGACTACGAAAGCCACCTTAGACCTTTCAGTGGGAAACAGGTCCGACATCATCTCCAGATGCAGAGAACATTGGGAAAGAAAGCCACGGCAAAACTTAGAGTCCCCATCAAATTTATCCGGCAAGGATAAGCGTATCCCAGGAGCGGCCACTCGCTGCGGAGGAGGTGCAGGAGCTGGCGGAGGAGATGACTGCTGAAGCTGTGGTAGTAACTGTTGTAGCATAACGGTCAGTTGAGACAGCTGTTGGCCTTGTTGCGCAATCTGTTGTGACTGCTGGGCGACCACCGTGGTGAGGTCAGCGACAACTGGCAGAGGAACTTCAGCGGGATCCATGGCCGGATCTACTGTCACTATGCCGGCTGGCAGGTAGTGGATCCTCTGTGCCAGAGAGGGATTGGCGTGGACCGTGCTAGTGGACCGGTTCTAAGCCACTACTGGTTTTCACCAGAGCCCGCCGCAAAGCGGGATGGTCTTGCTGCGGCGGTAGTGACCAGGTCGTATCCACTAGCAACGGCTCACCTCTCTGGCTGCTGAAGATAGGCGCGGTACAAGGGAGTAGGCAAAAGCAAGGTCGGACGTAGCAGAAGGTCGGGGCAGGCAGCAAGGATCGTAGTCAGGGGCAACGGCAGAAGGTCTGGAATCACAGGCAAGGAACACACAAGGAACGCTTTCACTGGCACTAAGGCAACAAGATCCGGCAAGGGAGTGCAGGGGAAGTGAGGTGATATAGGGAAGTGCACAGGTGCAAACACTAATAGGAACCACTGCGCCAATCAGCGGCGCAGTGGCCCTTTAAATCGCAAAGACCCGGCGCGCGCGCGCCCTAGGGAGCGGGGCCGCGCGCGCCGGGACAGAACTGACGGAGAGCGGGTCAGGTACGGGAGCCGGGGTGCGCATCGCGAGCGGGCGCTACCCGCATCGCGGATCGCATCCCGGCCGGAGACAGTATCGCAGCGCCCCGGGTCCGTGGAACCGACCGGAGCGCTGCAGTGAGGAAGGTGTAGCGAGCGCTCCGGGGAGGAGCGGGGACCCGGAGCGCTCGGCGTAACAATGCCATGTGCAAAACATGGGCATGGTACAAAAAAGTTGCGGTCTACAATGTACAGGTTGCTATGTCTAACTCTTTTGTACTGTCCCAGCTAGCTGGCAACACAGAGACATTCCTGAAGTTCCAAGAGGAAGTTCTAAAGGCCCTCATCTTTGGTGACTGCCAAGGAGCGGGTCAGAACACCTCTGGAACTTCGGTTTCCCAGATCGTCCCCGGCCAACACTTTCCAAGTGAGGTCCCCCACACTGGAAAGAAGGGACGATCCCAGAAAAAATGCAGAGTGTGTCCCAAGAGGGGGATTCGGAAGAACACCACCACTCAATGTGACACTTGCCCCGATCATCCGGGCCTCTGCATTAAGGATTGCTTCAGGGAGTATTACACTTTCATGGAGCACTAAATTTTAATCCTTTTCCCTCTCTCTACCTGAAAAGGATGTGCATTTGAGGTAACAGGTTAGGGATGGCCACACACATCCCATTCCCAGAATGATGATTCAGAGCATAGGGTTTGGGGCGGCATCATTTTTACTGTTGGCTATACCCTATGTCCCCATTCTGGGAATATATTTGGCATATAAGTATTAAAATAGCAATTTTCATTTTCCCCAAACTATATTTCATCCATTTCTGGAAAATACATTTAGGGAACAACCATCTGTTCCAAATCTCCACTTCACCCCTATACACCTTCCCTAGTTGGTGTACTGTTTGTAATAGGCTCACATGTGGGTGCTCCTTTCTTGTATTTTCCTCTGAATGTATGTAACTGTTTGGTCCGTAGCAAACATCGGCCTCAAATGCGAAGAGTTCTCGGTCATGAGCTCTGACGTATTTCCAGGCGATAATTTGGAGTCACATGTTAGTTGTTCACAGAATGATGAAGCAGAGCATAGGTTGAAAATTGCAATTTTCAAAAGCTACCCATCATCCATTCCTGGAAAACAAATTTAGGTAACACCTGTGCATTCAAAATGTCCTCTTTACCCCTATACCCATTGCTCAGGGTGGGTACTTTCTCTAATGGTGTCATATGTGGGTGTTTCATTTTTGTAATTTCCTCTGAATGTATGTAATCGTCAGCTACTGAGCCTTGTTGTGCGCCCGCCCAGCTCGTTACCCCATATGTGGATGTATTTCCATAGTCAGGAGAAAAAGCACTCCAAAATTTATAACCCAATTTCTCCCATTACCCCTTGTGAAAATGTAAAAAATTGGGTAACCCCAGCATTTTAGTGTAAAAAAATCACATTTTTCAATTTACGGCCCATTCATGTCTATGCGGCAAGGGTGCTGCACGGAGATCACTTGGGTCCCAGCTGCGGGACCCTCGCGATCAGTCATCTTATCTCTTATCCTTTAGATACCCCTTTAACATAAATATTTCAGACTGCCCTATGTGCTGGGAGTGCTGATACATTAATATTTTCATTAGTTTATGCTAAATTAGTTTTTTTAATAGGATAGAACCTGATAAGACAGTTTCCCCTCCTCACCGCATTAATGAGCCTTGGATACCAATGACACTGTTGCCATTTTATCAGTTGCACTTTTTTTTAAACCAACTTTAGAAAGTGCTAACCACTGCATACCGAGAAGACTCCATAAGTCCTGCTATTTTGGAGATGTTCTTACCCAGTCATCTAGTCATCACAAAATTGCTCAGATCCTTACACTTGCTGCCTAGTATCTCAACCTTTGACGAATGCCTGTGTCCATAGAAAATCATTGTTAATTACCTGTTGTCATTTTAGGTCTGCTCAGCTGTGAATTAACGCACATGCGCCAACATTTGTAATATCTGTTACATTATTGTACCATGCTTTGCATAAGTAGTCACCCACCATGGATTTTTCTAAATTGTTTCTACATCTTGGTATAACGACTGATTAAAAAATATTTCTTTTGGATTTTCTGTAATGGATGAACACAAAATAGTTAATGGATTTCTAAAGTTATTTACAAATAAAAATCTAAACAAGGTTGACTGTATATGTATTCAACCCCTTTACTGTAAAATCCTTAACAAAGATTTGGTGCGACCAATTGCCTTCACAAGTCAAATTTACATAATAAGTAAATAGGGTCCTCATCTCTCTTAAATTTAATCTCAGAACTGACATGCCTATTCTGTAAAGGCCTTAGAGTTTGTTAGAGAACATTACTGAACAAACAGCAGCATAAAGGACAAAGTATCTCATCAAACTGGCCAGGGACAAAGTTGTAAAAAAAAGTCCAAAGCAGGGTTCGATTATAAAAAAATATCCAAAGCTTTGAACATCTTACGGAGCAGCAAAGAATCCATCATCAGAAAATGGAAAGGACATGGCACAAGCAAAAATGAACTGAGACAAGGCCGTCCACCCAAACTGACAAGCCTGGCGAGGAGAAAATAAGAGAAGCAACCAAGAGGCCTATGGTAACTCTGGAGGAGCTGCAAAGATAAACAGCTGAGGTGGGAAAACCTGTCCATAAGTCATGTACTCCACAAATGGGACATTTTACCGAGGACTGGCAAGAAATAAACTAATGTTCAAAGTAAGCCGCAAGAAATCCTGTTTGGTGTTTGCAACAAGCCATATAGGAGACACAGTAAACAAGTGGAAGAAGGTGCTCTAGTCAAATGAGACCAAAATAGTGCAAAACACTATGTGTGACAGAAACCCAAAATTGCCCATTATCTTGAGCACACCATCACCAACAGTGAAATGTGTTGATGGTAGCAACATGTTATGGGGATACATCTCTTTACATCTCTAGGTACAAAGAAACTGGTAAGAATTGATGGAAAGATGGATGGAGCCAAATACAGAGCAACCCTTAAAGAAAATCTGATGCAGCCTGCAAAAGACATAAAACTGGGACAAAAGTTAAACTTTTAGTTGGACAATGACCCTGAATGTACTGCCCTTCTGCTCCACAGGAGGTTTCTGTGCTCCCTGAGCTCACCTTAGGACACCCGAGTTACGGTTTGACAGGTGTACCGCCCCAGTCAAACTCCCAATGTTAATGTCCTAAAATGGCACAGTCAATGCCCAGACCTAAACCCAATTGAGAATCTATGACAGGACATGAAAATTGCTATTCACAGATGACTCCATCCAATCTGACATAGCTTCAGCTTTTTTGCCAAGCAAAATCGAGAAACATTTTCACCTCTAGATGTGCAATGCAGGTAGAGATATACCCTAAAAGACTTGTAGCTGGAGATCAAGGGAAAAGTGATTCTATCAAGTATTGACTATCAAGGGTGAATACTTTTTGTTCTCAAAGGTTCCATTTTGCACTTTCAAAGTACTTTGAGTGTTGTGTTGAATAAATGGTAAAATTCCAGTTTGTAACAAAAGCAAAATGGGCAACAAATCCAGGTGGTGAATATTTATGCAGGGCACTGTGCATTAGTTAAGTTCTGTTTATGTACAATAGTTAAGTTCTGTTTATGTACATTAGTTGAGTTCTGTTTATGTACATTAGTTGAGTTCTGTTTATGTACATTAGTTGAGTTCTGTTTATGTACATTAGTTGAGTTCTGTTTATGTACATTAGTTAAGTTCTGTTTATGTACATTAGTTAAGTTCTGTTTATGTACATTAGTTGAGTTCTGTTTATGTACATTAGTTGAGTTCTGTTTATGTACATTAGTTAAGTTCTGTTTATGTACATTAGTTAAGTTCTGTTTATGTACATTAGTTAAGTTCTGTTTATGTACATTAGTTAAGTTCTGTTTATGTACATTAGTTGAGTTCTGTTTATGTACATTAGTTGAGTTCTGTTTATGTACATTAGTTAAGTTCTGTTTGTGTACATTAGTTGAGTTCTGTTTAAGTACATTAGTTAAGTTCTGTTTATGTGCATTAGTTGAGTTAAGTTTCTGTACATTAGTAAAATTGTGTTTATGTGTAAGAATATGATATGGCTTCACCGGTCCTGATGTTCTCCGCTTGTGCAGAGTTGTTAATTTAATCGCCCTGTTAATCAGAGGCAGATCAAGTCGGCATAGTGTGTGAACTCATTAATATACAACGTGATACATTGAAAGGAAATTGAACCCCAAGGACTTACCATGGAAACATTGCGATGGTTTTACTATTTCCAGCAGGCTACTCAGATTTGCAAATAGGAAACTTTAATAAAAAACCCTCTCAGTAGATGACGGCGTGGTAAGTTCCAGCACATCATTGTGTCACTTGGGGGTGCTCCGCAGACTGACACCAACCCTGGTTAATTAACCATTCACTGTAGGGGAAGAACTTCATATTTCCATACAGTTGGTTAACCCTTTTACATATTATTGCCTCATTGCTTCTTTCATGTGTTTAATACTGCTAATAGAAACAAGTTCAATCTTCATTAGATGAAAGTTCTAATGGGCTCCTGATTACATCCCCACGCAGAAAAGCCACAAGTACTTCACACTTCCAAACGTCCATGATCTGTGGCCTAGTTTCCTACTACGAAATTTATTTTTCCATCCAGAAACCTGATGGAACCTTAATGGGACAAGGCTGCAGTGGGGTATGAGTGCTGGTAAACACTGAAGAGGCTGCAGTGCTTGTACAACACTGTGGCCTTTGTAGTGCTTGTCCATACTGCTGACATTCCGCTGGTGGAATTTTAATGCAGAAATCCACTTGCAGCAGAGTCCCGTTATTTTCAATGGGATTATGCTGCTCTCTTCAGTGAAATTCCGTTGGCGAAAGGTATGTCTGCCCAAAGAGGGAACATAGTCATTCTTTCAGTGGAATTCCATTGGACTGCATTGCCATCTATGAGACAGCACACGTCTGCATGGTCCTACCACTGATAAACCTGCCAGAGCCTGCTGCAAGCAGTCCTACATTCTCCGCCGGCTGAATATCCGAAGTGATCAAGAGCCCTAAAGCATCTGAATCATACCCAAACTGATCTAATATTGAAGACTTATCCTGCGCATTGCCCATCAAGTTTATATGCATGAATAAACCCTTTAACTATTTCTGAATAACTCCTTGAATAACCCCTTTAAAGGGGTACTCCGGTGAAAAATTTTTTTTTAAATCAACTGGTGCTACAAAGTTACACAGATTTGTAAATTACTTTTAAATAAAAATCTTAATGTTTCTGTACTTATCAGCTGCTGTATGCTCCACAGGAAGTTATTTTCTTGTTGAATTTCTTTTCTGTCTGACCACAGTGCTCTCTGCTGACACCTCTGTCCATGATAGGAACTGTCCAAAGCAGGAGAGGTTTGCTATGGGCATTTGTTCCTGCTCTGGACAGTTCCTAACATGGACAGAGGTGTCAGCAGAGAGCACTGTGGTCAGACAGAAAAGAACTTCAAAAAGAAAATAACTTCCTCTGGAGCATACAGCAGCCAATAAGTACTGGAGGGATTAATATTTTTAAATAGAAGTAAATTATAAATCTGTATAATTTTCCGGCACCAGTTGATTTTGAAAAAAATGTTTTCCACCAAAGTACCCCTTTAAATATTTCTAATCACTAGGGATCCGACTCCTGGGGCACCTAGCGATCTCCTGTACAGGGGCCAGCTACTTACCCATACTCAGAACGCTCCCACCCCTACCATTGGAGACAGGCTTCAGTGATGGTTTGCTCAGAAAATCATGGGCTGAAGTTTTCATTGTAATTTTGGATTATAAATCTTTCACACTTTAAAATAGTCACCTTATTTGTTAGCTACAAGTGCTACTGTTAATGGGTCCCACCACTTTTTCTATGTCAAAAGAATGTTGCCAATGGTGGAGGTTAAAGAGGTTAACAAGAAAGAAAAAAATGTTTTTTATATATCAACTGGCTCCAGAAAGTTAAACAGATTTGTAAATTACATCTATTAAAACAATCTTAATCCTTTCAGCACTTATAAGCTGCTGAAGTTGAGTTGTTCTTTTCTGTCTGATGACACCTGTCTCAGGAACTGTCCAAAGTAGAAGCAAATCCCCATAGCAAACCTCTTCTACTCTGTGCAGTTCCAAGACAAGCAGAGATGCCAGCAGAGAGCACTGTGGCCAGACAGAAAAGAACAACTCAACTTCAGCAGCTGATAATTATTGGAAGGATTAAGATTTTTTAATAAAAGTAATATACAAATCTATTTAACTTTCTGGAGCCAGTTGATATGAAAAAAAAAAGTTTTTCCCTGGAATACCCCTTTAAAGGGGTTTTTGCCTCTATTTTCGTTGAAAAGGTTGCAAATTCTGGTGATCAAAAAAAAACAATAACTTTTTTTTCTATTTTTACCTTTCACTTTCCACAAAAATTGGGGAGATGGGGCCTTCCAAAGTGGAAATCTACATTGGCTCATAGTTGGCATAGAGTTCAGTTTGTGGTCTACAAGTTGTGTTCACCTCCTTGTATATTTGCTTATCATACTTGTCATATATTTGCTTATCATACTTCTTTTTAAGACTGGTGACTCCCCTAATACGTGCCACCATAATTTTTAGTTCTTACAAATATTACAACAATAATCTTCATTGTTTAACTATGAAGCACAGAAAGATTGACAGTTGGCAACACACAAAGTGACACCATGAGTTTGAAGGTTGCAGTTTCTTATATGCAGAACACTTTAAGATTGCTGCACTGAAATTTGTGATTCTTGGTGCCGTTCACTAGAGCCACTGTACAATATTCCACTGTTCACTATGAGTGAGGTTGCATCCAGATTTTCTGTCAGCGTGCTCCACTTAGTAGGTGTTTTTGGGGTTCCACCACACAAATATTTCAAACTACCCTCGACAACAAGAGTTCAAACATACATGACACCAAAACTAAGACCTTCACATGGTCACACAATCTCGTTCACGTTCTGACCAGCAAAGGGCGCTTCTCCTCAAGTGACCACTCACACAGAAGTAGAGGTCCCAGTGCTTCACATTGAGCAGTGTTAAAGGGGTTGTCATGCTATGCCAATGTTCCCTGTCTCCGCTCAGCACAGATATTTTTGCATCAAAAACTGGGACAATTCTGCATTTATTGCAGAATTTGAGTAATCCATAAAAAAATCTGGCCTAAGTGGACAGAGTTTCCGTAGCATAAAATGACATGCTCTAGACTTAAGATCCACATCGCAGGACTATTTATGTGCAGAACTTATTATCTGCTAATTTTTCTCAGATTTCTTACAAACCTTATCCACTTTTTTTCTTCTGTAATACACTGTAGATTTTCCTGTAATGTCCCGTTATCTGTATTTTGCATTTTTCTGCTTTAGATCCTGTTCAGACATTATGTTTATTATGTTTATGCCTGAACAGTTTCTGTGTTTATTCTCTCTGGTTTGGGAAGAGTTAACCTTCTAGCCCTTTTGCACTGGGAGTGTATATTAGGCGTTTTCAGGTGCTGCTCTGGGCTGGTAATTACACCTGTTTCTCTGACCATGTTTGCATAATGTTCACTATGTCTGTTTGAGCACATGTACCCTGAGTTTTAACCAATGGTTATCTGTCCTGTCTGATATCTAGATTTAAGCCTGCTTTCTTTTAGTACTTTTGTCGGGTTTTAATATTGTTGAATTGCTTGTTCTGCATTTCCTTTGTATTTCCTGAGTCTGTATTCACTGTGTGTTTTGTCAGTCCTTTTTTGACCCTTGATTGGTTCCTGGTTCTCTTAGCATAGAATCCTGTTCTGAGCCTTGTGCTAATCCATCTATCTAGGAATTAATTAGTCTTGTGTCTGTACCCGTGTTTGCTTGTATTTAGGATTTTTTTTCACACTGCAGAGTCTGCCCGCTAGCTAGGAGCCTATTTGGCTTTAGTATCGCTGTCCCTCCATGATTGGAATGGGGTGTCCAGTGTTTTTCTTGTTCTTAGTCCAGTGTGAACAGTGCTCTTGATTTCCTTACACATTTAGTGTTCTGTTATTCAGATAACCTGTTCATCCCATGCTCCACCTAATTTTGTCTGCTGTATATTTAACCTTATATCTAGTCTTATTCAGATTATCGTATCTGCTGTTAATCTTGATACTGGCTCTTGAACTGTTTGTTAGTATGCTGTATCCTGCCTGGTATATCTGTTTGTAGCTTTGTAGTGTTTCCGTTATGTTCCTGACCTATTTCCCGACAGTTTTTGTTTGTTTTGTTTGACTCTGACGCCCCAGCACTATAGCGCAGTATAGGGTTCGTCCTCATGGTTGTCGATCTGTCTTAGGGTGTATGGGCAATAGGAAGGGACAACGGTTGTAAGGACAGTTAGAGCTCACTAACTCCCTGCCACCCCCTGTCATGACATTTCCATATTCAAATCTGTTGTGGAAAATCTGCACTGCAAATGCTCTGTTTGAACTAACCTTTACTTTAGGTCCTTGTAGTAACTTCAGGCAATGCTGGCAGATCTGCTCCTCAGGCACACCATCACTTCTCACAGTTTCCACTCAGTCACTCAGACACATCATGTGGTTCTACTTTGGTGCCAATGTTGTTGCTCACTAGCTATGTCTACTGGCCTTACTGACAGTCTGTTAGTCTATCAGGAAGCTGAGATGCTGGGCCAATCGGGCTCTAAACCAGTGTTCCATGCTGCCCGAGATGCACCAGATTTAAACAGCCCTCCTGCTGGCTGCAGAACCCCATAATTGTTATTGCTAAGTGCCTTACATAGATTATAAAAGTCTGCTTTATATATATAAGTTATGTGTATGCAAAATACAGATATTGTAATGAGACATCAAAGGCAGTAACAGATACATAATCATTTATAGGTCTTACTCCCATGGGAATTTTTTTTTTTTTTTATAAACTGGTGCCAGAAAGTTAAACAGATTTGTGAATTACTTCTATTTAAAAATCTTAATCCATCCAGTACTTTTTAGGGGTAATATACTACAAAGGAAATGCTTTACTTTTTAGATTTCTCCGATGTCATGACCACAGCGCTCTCTGCTGACCTCTGTTTTCCATTTTAGGAACTGTCCAGAGCAGGAGAAAATCCCCATAGCAAACATATGCTGCTCTGGACAGTTCCTAAAATGTACAGCAGAGGTCAGCAGAGAGCACTGTGGTCATGACATCAGAGAAATCTAAAAAGTAAAGCATTTCCTCTGTAGTATTTAGCCCCTAAAAAGTACTGGAAGGATTAAGATTTTTAAATAGAAGTAATTTACAAATCTGTTTTACTTTTTGGCACCAGTTGATTTAAAAAAAAGTTTTCCATAGGAGTACCCCTTTAACCCCTTGGGGATGAAGCCCATTTTAACCTTAAGGACCAGACCATATTTTGCAAATTTGACGACTGTCATTTTAAGCATTAATAACTCTGGGATGCTTTAACTTATGAATTTGATTCCGGGATAGTTTTTTCATGACATATTCTACTTTATGCTAGTGGTACATTTTCGCCGATACTTGTATCATTTCTTGGTGAAAATTTCCAAAATGTCATGAAAAATTTAAACATGTTGCATTTTTCTAACTTTGAAGCTCTCTGCTTGTAAGGAAAAAGGACATTACTAATTAATTGTGTATTGATTCACATATGCATTATGTCTACTTTATGTCTGCATCATAAAGTTGACATGTTTTTACATGTTTAGCAGCAATTTTCCAATTATTCACAAAATTTCAAAATCAGAATTTTCGAGGAACCAGTTCAGTGTTGAAGTGAATTTGAGGGTCTTTATGTTTGAAATACCCCATAATGGACCCCATTATGAAAACTGCACCCCTCAAAGTATTCAAAATGACATTCAGAAAGTTTTTAAGATCTTCATTTTTTACACTAACATGTTCTTGTAGACCCATTTTTTTTTTCATTTTTACAAGGGGTAAAAGGAGAAAAAGCTACCAAAATGTGTAACAAAATTTCTCTCGAGTAATGAAATACCTCATATGTGGATGTGAAGTGCTCTATGAATGCACTAGAGGGCTTAAAAGGGAAGGAGCGACATTGGGCTTTTGGAGAGAAAATTTAACTGAAATAGTTTTGGGGGGCATGTCACATTTAGGAAACCCCCTTGGTGCCATAACAGCAAAAAAAAATTAAACACATAGCAATATTTGGGAAACTACACCCCTCACGGAACGTAACAAAGGGTACAGTGAGCCTTAACACCCCACAGGTGTTTGACAAATTTTCACAAAAATTGGATGTAAAAATGAAAAAAAATTTCACCTAAATGCTGGTGTTGCCCCCAATTTTTCATTTTTTACAAGGGGTAATAGGAAAAAACAGCCCCACAAAATTTGTAACCCCTTTTCTTTTGAGTAAGGAAATACCTCATATGTGGATGTAATGTGCTCTGTGGGTGATCTAGAGGGATCAGAAACAAAAGAGTGACATTGGGCTTTTGGAGAGCGAGTTTTACTGAAATGTTTTTTGGGGGGCATGTCACATTTAGGAAGCCCCTTGGTGCCAGAACAGCCACAAAAAAAGCACATGGTGCACTATTTGGGAAACTACATGCCTCAAACAACATAACAAGGGGTATAGTGAGCCTTAACACCCCACAGGTGAAGCTAAAGTTGGACGTGAAAATGAAAAATTTGATTTTTTTTCACTAAAATGCTGGTGTTACCCCAAACTTTTTACTTTCATAAGGGGTAATAGGAGAAAAGGCCCCCCAACATTTGTAACCCTATTTCTTTTGAGTATGGAAATACCCTATATGTGTATGTAAAGTGCTCTGCGGGTGCACTACAGGGCTCAGAAGAGAAGGAGTGCCACTGGGCTTTTGGAGAGAGAATTTGTTTGGAATAGAAGTCTGGGGCCATGTGCCTTCACAACGCCCCCTGTGCTACCAGAACAGTGGACTCCCCCACATTTGAACCTATTTCGGAAACTACACCCACTCACGGAACTACAGGGCTCAGAAGAGAAGGAGCAAAATTTGGTTTTTGGAGAGAAAATTTGGCTTGAACAGTGCCAAAACAGTGGACCCCCCCACATGTGACCCCATTTTGGAAACTACACCCCTCACGGAATGTAACAAGAGGTGCAGTGAGCATTTACACCCCACTGGCATTTGACAGATCTTTGAAACAGTGGGCTGTCCAAATGAAAAATGTTATTTTTCATTTTCATGGACCACTGTTCAAAAAATCTGCCAGACACCTGTGGGGTGTAAATGTTCACTGCACCCCTTGTTACATTTCGTGAGGGGTGTAGTTTCCAAAATGGGGTCACATGTGTGAGGGGATCCACTGTTCTGGCACTGTTCAAGCCAAATTTTCTCTCCTTCCCTTCTGAGCCCTGTAGTTTGCCTGCAGAGCACTCATGGGGTATTTGCTTACTCAGAAGAATTGGTGTTACAAATTTTGGGGGGCTTTTTTCCTGCTACCCCTTGTGAAAAAAAATTTGGGGATAACACCAGCATTTTTGTGAAAAAAACTAATTTTAAATTTTCACGTCCAACTTTAACGAAAATTCGTCAAACACCTGTCGGGTATTAAGGCTCACTGTACCCCTTGTTACATTCCATGAGGGGTGCAGTTTTCAAAATGAGGTCACATGTGGGTGTTTTTTTTTTGTTTGCATTTATGTCAGAACCGCTGTAACAGCCACCACTGTGCAAATCACCAATTTAGGCCTCAAATGTACATGGTGCGCTCTCATTCCTGAGCCATGTTGTGCGCCCACAGAGTACTTCACGTCCACATATGGGGTATTTCCGTACTCATGAGAAATTGCGTTAAAAATGTTGGGGGTCTTTTTTTCCTTTTACTTCTTGTGAAAATGAAAAGTATGGGGCAAAACCAGCATGTTAGTGTAAAAAAAATTATTTTTTTTACAATAACATGCTGGTGTAGACCCCAATGTTTCCTTCTCATAGGGGGTAAAAGGAGAAAAAGTCCCCCAAAATTAGTAATGCAATTTCACCCGAATAGGGACAAACCCCATATGTGGCCCTAAACTGTTTCCTTGAAATATGACAGGGCTCCAAAGTGAGAGTGCCATGTGCATTTGAGGCCAAAATTGGGGATTTGCATTGGGACAGACTCAGATGCATGCATTACACTTGCCTCCGCCACCAAACTACTTTACAGCAGTGTTTCCCAAACAGGGTGCCTCCAGCTGTTGCAAAACTCGCAACATGCCTGGACAGTACTATTTTGCAACAGCTGGAGGCTCTGTTTTGGAAACAGTGATGTACAAGACGTTTTTCATTTTTATTGGGGGTGGGGGTCAGTGTAAGGGGGTGTATATGTAGTGTTTTACTTTTTATTTTGTGTTAGTATAGTGTAGTGTAGTACATGCACACGGTCGGGTTCACAGTAAGTTTCCTGCTGGGAGTGTGAGCTGCAGAAGAAAATTTTCGACAGCTCAAACCTAAAGTGGGAAACTCACTGTAAATCCCCGCCCGTGTGAATGTACCCAGTGCTTTTTTGGGGTAGTGGGGAGGGATTGCAAAACTTCAACTCCCAGCAATCACTGATAAACCGTGTATGCTGGGAGTTGTAGTTTTGCCACAGCAAATGGTGGTGAAACACTGAGTTAGGTTACAGACTAATTCAGTGTTTCCCCACCTCCGTCTGTTGCAATACTACAACTCCCAGCATGTCCACCCAGACTGTCTAGGCATGCTGGGAGTTGTAGTTTGGCAACATCTGAAGGGCCAGATATTGCAGAAATACAACTCCCAGCATGATTGACTGTCTGGGCATGTTTTACAACATCTGGAGGGCCACAGTTTGGAGACCACTGCACGGTTGTCTCCAAACTGTGGTCCTCCAGATGTTGTAAAACTATGACTCCCAGCATGCACTGACAGCTGGAGGGCAAGCTGAGAATTGTAGTTATGCAACAGCTGGAAGGGGCACAGTCTGGAACCCAGTGTAGCTGTCTCCAAAATGTGTGCCCCAAATGTTGCAATACTACAACTCCCAGCAAGCCCAGACTGTCCAGGCATGCTAAGAGTTGTAGTTCGGCAACATCTGAAGTCGTAGATATTGCAGAACTGCAACACCCAGCATTCCTGATTGTCTGGGCATGCTGGGAATTGTAGTTTTTTAACATCTGGAGGGACACAGTTTGGAAACCATTGCACCTCCAGGTGTTGCAAAACTACAACTACCAGCATGCCCAGACTGTCCAGGCATGTTGGGAGTTGTAGTTTTGCAACATCTGAAGGGCCAGATGTTAGAGAACTACAACTCCCAGCATGCCTTTGGCTGTCTGAGCATGCTGAGAGGAGTAGTTTTGCAACATCAGGAGTACCACAATTTGGACACTACTGCACAGTGGTCTCCAAATTGTGGACCTCCAGATGTTTCAAAACTACAACTCCTAGCATACCAAGACAGCCAAACGCTTACTGAGCATGCTGGGAGTTGTAGTTTTTATAACTTTTACTAGGCCACAGTGAAGACCACTCACCAACGATCTTCACTGCTGCCTCCCGTCTTCTGCAACCGTCACAGCCGCAGCTGCTGATCACAGCCGCCACAGTCGCTGATCACAGACGTCGCAGCCCCTGATCGCAGGTAAGCAGCCCTGCAGCCCCCACCACCCCCGGCTCTCAACTTCTGTCTCTGACAGCCCCGATCACCTTTATTTACCCGATCACCTTTATCAGCAGTCATCCCATTCCGATCACCGCCCCATGTGTGACAGTGACCGGAATTCCCACTGGCATACAGATACGCCCTTGGTCCTTAAGTACCAGGGAGCAAGGGCGTACCTGTATGCCCTTCGTCCCCAACAGGTTAAAGAAAATAAGGAAGAACAGATACATATTGGGTTTTCTCTTTTTCTTCTGGTTTGGCAGTTAGATGCTCAGAATTAAATCAATAGGTTGTAAAACATTGAAACAAACAAAGGAATATACTAACCTGGAGCCTAAAACAAATAGGACAGATGTAAGACCTTCTCCTCCACCCTTAAAGGGGTACTCAGCCCATAGACATCTTATCCCCTATCAAAATGATAGGGGATAAGATGTCAGTTCGCCGAGGTCCCGCTGCTGGGGACCCCCGGGATCGCCGCTGAGGCACCGTGCTATCATTACTGCACAGAGCGAGTTCGCTCTGCACGTAATGACGGGCAATATAGGGGCCGGAGCATCGTTAAGTCCCGGCTCCGCCCCTCGTGACATCACGGTCCACCCCCTCAATACAAGTCTATGGGAGGGGGAGTGGTGGTAGTCACGCCCCTGCCATAGACTTGCATTAAAGGGGTGGACCATGATGTAATGAGGGGTGGAGCCATGACGTCACGCTGCTCCGTCCCCTGTATCGCCCGTCATTACACACAGAGCGAACTAGGGGATAAGATGTCTAGGGGCGGAGTACCCCTTTAAGCCTTATCAACACAGATCATACAAGATTATGTGGGTATGAAAAACAAACTGTGCAACATAAAGTCCTTCCTAGTACAGCCTAATAATAATTCAAATAGGGGTGACAAAGGGGAGTAAAGTAATACTGGCTCAGTGGTTGAGCATTCAGGCTGGTGAGGGCACACGATAGACCTGGATTTACAATGTCTGTGAATCTTGAGAAGGACGATAGAGTAGAGATAGGACCAGGGTCACATTCCAGGTTACCTAATGTGTCCTTCTAACTTTCTAGAGAATACCAGGTTGTTGAAGTAAATTGTTTCATAACCATGAGCCGTTTGTTTGCCTCCGACAATGAGTGGACAAACAGTTCCCACTTTCAGAAGAAGTTCTACACTGATTTTTCTGCATTTCATGCAGCTTTTAATAATTCAGATCTGAGCACCTCTGCGATTTTGATGTGTACCAACTCCTTGCCTATTTGCCTGGTTTCTCTGCTATGAACCCTGATGCTGCTACTGATGTTTTCTGGTAATCTGAACGCTGACCTGACTTTTGACCATCCTTTGGCTCCTGACTTTGCCCTTTCGCTACCTTCTGGCATTTAAAATCAGCTCTGGATTTGACCACGCATCTGACCCGAATTCTGTCCCTGAAGTGCCTCTTTATTGCTGACCTAGGAAGCTAGATTAGGGTTCCCTCCTGGTAGGGTAGGTGCCAAAGCACTTAGCTAGGAAGGGGCCGTCGCCTCTTAGGGCAGGGACAGGAGTGTGAGTGGATGGCTGCGCATCCTTATCCCCTACATTACAATAAATATTTACATGTTATACAAAATTCAGGTTGTGCCCACTAGAACCACATGCTTAGCCAATCACTCAGGACACCACTGTGACCAGTGGATGGTGAGTGGGCAGCTCCTGTGAGGAATGATTATTTACAGAAAAACAGGACATTGTGAGCCACCTGAATGGTAGCTGCCGGAGATCGAGGTAGGAGAGTCTTCCTTTTTTTTATGTTTAATGCACCCACAGTCAAGTATTAATACATTTCTGTCCCTAGATTGCCCTTGAAATGGCGTACTTCAATAAAATGTATTCCATATAGACAGGACAGGGGATAAGTGTCTAATTGTGGGAGGTCCAACTGCTAAGCCCCCCCCCCCCCCCCCATGATCTCCAGCATGGAGCGGCACACACCATGAAATCGCTGGAAATAACAATTTTCAGTACTCCTATATCTCCGATGTATCCATAGACAGTACATGGAGCATGTGCTGTCCCCACCACTTAATGTACAAGATGAGCTGGAGCCCTGTTGTCGAGATTGCGGGAGTTCCAGCGATTGGGTCTCCTCACAATCAGACGATTATCCCCTATCCTGTGCGAAGTACCGGAGTACCCTTTTATTGGACACCTACATACTGTAAGTTTTTTATGCATGGCAGAATAACATTTACCCCCTTCCATGTTCATCATGTACCTCCTGGCTCATGACTGTACTGTGTACTGTAACACAGACAAAGGAAAAAGGAGGGGGTTGGAACTCTGCCTAAAACAAATTTCAGGTCTGTGGCAAGCTGAATAGCAGCCCATATTCTTATCCTTCCTACTGTATAAGAGTCACAGAGGTCCTGCCTCCTACCCTGTGAATGAATAATCACAGACGTATCCGCTACATAATTATTTGGTGAAAAATTTCTATTTCCTCTTTTTTCTTCTCCGGCAAAGGAAGTTCTCAGCCCTATATAATGAATGAGTCCATTTTCATTGTGGTCATGGCCTAGAGTCTCCAGAAAAAAAGAAGAAAAAAAAAGAAGAAGAAGAAATATTAGAAGTAATTTGTAGTCAGCCAGGTTTGTTCCCCTCTAAAATATTATCAATGAGCTTGTCAACCCGCACCTTAACCTTCTCTGCTCATTTCATCTGTTCTCCTTTCAGATGTCTGTCCTCGTACACTTAGCCCCAAATGACTAGCAACAGGATGTCATACACCTGTTTTGCTTAAGGCTGGGACTTGGAGCCCTGTGCGATATTGTGTATGCATTGGCTAGCTTGCTGCTTTGCTCAACGTATATGTCAGAATGTCAGATGATAGTTGTTGTATCTGCAGCTGTTGCATAAGAACAGTGCCAGGGGCACAACTTTCCTGCAGTGAGCTTTAATTTGCTCTGCCCTCCCTAAAGAGATCCCTCAATTCACCTTGCTGAATCTGCTGGAGCAATGTAAGAAGTATAGCAATGTTTATCACAGACAACCTTCACAGGAGGAGGAGGAGGGAGAGAAGAGGGGGGGGGGGGGGGGTTGCTGGCTAAAAATGGGAAACATGGTGTGGATACCGAGCGGATGTTGCATTCAAAATACTGGAAATAATAGAAGCCAGACGGTCAGTTTGTGCAATTAATACAAATGACACCAAGTGCGGCAAACGCTTTGGGATTTGGGGGGGAAGTCAGCTCACATTATATTTAGATAATAGTGGAGGACAGAGATTTGTGCGCTGAATGAAGCGGTAACCTGACAAGATATTCATGAGTGATCAGGACTGGGGGTTCCTGACTGGTTACAGAATTAGGTTGACAATGAAAACAGCTGTACAGTAAAACTGCAACTAGATTGCCAAAGGCAAAGAGAAAGCCATGTCACATTGTCTAAACGGACAGCCCGACAGCAAACAAATGGAAGTGGCTAGACAGGACGGCGATGATAATAGCCACAGCTAAACGTCATGGTGGCCCAATAGTCACACTGAATACATTGTTACACAATGGCTACTACGGGGGGGGGGGGGGGTGCTGTTGTGTCAGAGCTATTTTTCTATTATGAATGTTTTTAATAAAATTCAGCTATAGGAACAAAAATAAGTGTTATTCCAGAATGGAGAAAATTTTAATATGGAAGTAGAGTCATCTTTACCGATCCTGTGTTGTGATGTGTTCACCGTAGTCATGATGTCATATGGCCAATTATTGCAGGATGTGAGGTCACTATAAGAAAATTTATATTGTTCTTAACTATAACTAACTAACTACTTTTTGTTAAAGTATGTGAGCATAGCATAAAACTGACACCTGCTTTGTGCTAGTTTTAATTTTTTTGCTTCAGTGCTAAATAAAAGTGGGCAGGGTTAACTGAGAAGGGTGGGGCCAAGAAGTTTCCAACCAATTAATTCTGGAACTATAGAATGGCATAAATTTTTGCACACATCAAGGGTAGGTTTCATTTTCTGACTTCTGACTGTGCTAACAATGGCTTTATTCTTTGGGTCAGTATGATTACAACGATACCAAAATTATATAGTTTATATATTTTACTACTTCTAAAATGTAAGAAACCTTAACACTTCAAGACCAGGCGATGTACCACTCATTCTGACCAGACACATTTTAATTTTTTTTAAATAAAAGCTATACAGTTTTCTATTGCTTGGGTATATATATATATATATATATATATATATATATATATATATATATATATAATATTTTTAAGCATACTGTGTCCCCGTTATGTCATGATAGGCATAGAGGGGCATTTGACATTACAATATCATTATACACTATAAAAAAGGGCAAGGAGTACAATAAATTAAACAAACCCAAAACATCTGGGCTAGGGCCGGGATAAAAAAAAAGTACTGTATTTATCAGCGTATAACAAAATATCGCCATGCAGCGCATAGCAACGACGCAGGGGACGCACACCGGAGGCCTGAAGCAGCGCGGCGCATGATGTCAGGGATGGGGGGAGGCAACGGGGCAGCGGCGCCGGCAATGGGTGCCGCTGCCCCTTCTCTCCCCCTGGCTGTCGGCGCCGCTTCTCTCCCTCTGGCCATCGGCGCCGGCAATGGGGCGCCGGCACCAATAGTCAGGGGGACAGAACAGGCAGCAGCGCCGATAGCCAGGGAGAGAGAAGGGCCAGCAGTGACCGCCTCTCTCCCCCTGCCTTTCCTGGGGGTGTATCGGGGTATACACGCGCACACACGCACCCTCATTTTACCATGGATATTTGGGTAAAAAACTTTTTTTACCCAAATATCCTTGGTAAAATGAGGGTGCGTGTTATAGGCCGGTGCGTGGTATACCCCCATAAATACGGTAATACACATGCATTTAGTAAAGATTATGTGTATTGGTCATTTGGGAAATAAGTGTATTTGACATCCACCATAAAAACTATAAATACCCCCCATTTCTGTTTGTGACTGTTATTGTTCATTGCATTTCCAGTTCGTGATGACACTATGGTTACAGTGAAACATGTTGGAGAGGCATGCTTATATATTCATTGCAATACTACCCTGTACATTGGGGCAAAAATGAATTTCTTCAGCCACCAATTGTACGAGTTCTCCCACTTAAAAAGATGAGAGAGACCTGTAATTTTGATTATAGGTATACCTCAACTATGAGGGACATAATGAGAAAAAAAATCCATAAAATCACATTGTCTGATTTTTAAAGAATTTATTTGCAAATTATGGTGGAAAATAAATATTTGGTTACCTACAAACAAGCAAGATTGCTGGCTCTCACAGACCTGTAACTTTTTCTTTAAGAGTCTCCTCTGTCCTTCACTTGTTACCTATATTAATGGTACCTGTTTGTACTTATTATCAGTATAAAAGACACAACCTCAAATAGTCACACTCCAAACTCCACTATGGCCAAGACCAAAGAGCTGTCGAAGGACACCAGAAACAAAATTGTAGACCTGCACCAGGCTGGGAGGACCGAATCTGCAATAAGCAAGCAGCTTGGTGTGAAGAAATCAACTATGGGAGCAATTATTAGAAAATGGTAGGCATACAAGACCACTGATAATCTCCCTCGATCTGGGGCTCCACGCAAGATCTCACCCCTTGGTGTCAAAATGATCACAAGAACGGTGAGCAAAAATCCCAGAACCACACGGGAGGACCTAGTGAATGACCTGCAGAGAGCTGGGACCAAGGTAACAAAGGCTATCATCAGTATCACACTTCACCAACAGGGACTCGAATCATCTGCTTAAGCCAGTACATGTCCGGGCCCGTCCGAAGTTGTTAGAGAGCATTTGGATGATCCAGAAGAGTATTGGGAGAATGTCATATGGTCAGATGAAACCAAAGTAAAATTTTTTGGTAAAAACTCAACTCGTACTGTTTGGAGGAGAAAGAATGCTGAGTTGCATCCAAAGAGCACCATACCTACTGTGAAACATGGGGGTGTTTTTCTGCTAAAGGACCAGGACAACTGATCCGTGTAAAGGAAAGAATAAATGGAGCCATGTATCGTGAGATTTTGGGCGAAAACCTCCTTCCATCAGCAAGGGCATTGAATATTAAACGTGGCTGAGTCTGCCAGCATGACAATGATCACAAACACACTGCCCGGGCAACGAAGGAGTGGCTTCATAAGAAGAATTTCAAGGTCTTGGAGTGGCCTAGCCAGTCTCCAGATCTCAACCCCATAGAAAACCTTTGGAGGGAGTTGAAAGTCTGTGTTGCCCAGCGACAGCCCCAAAACACCACTGCTCTAGAGGAGATATGCATGGAGGAATGGGCCAAAATACCAGTGTGTGAAAACCTTGTGACTTACAGAAAATGTTTGACCTCTGTCATTGCCAACAAAGGGTCTATAACAAAGTATTGAGATGAACTTTTGTTACTGATCAAATACTTATTTTCCAAGATAATTTGCAAATACATTCTTTAAAAATCAGACAATGTGATTTTATGGATTTTTTTTCTCATTCTGTCTCTCATAGTTGAGGTATACCTATGATGAAAATTACAGGCCTCTCTCATCTTTTTAAGTGGGAGAACAATTGGTGGCTGACTAAATACTTTTTTGCCCCACTGTATGTAGGTGATGGAGTATTTGTTTTGGTTTCTTTGTATGTATAGATTATTTGTGTTGTTACCAAACACCTGATGAATTGTATGTCCATAGCACCTTTGGAAATGTATTTAGTGAGAAAAATGGTGATGTGTTCAGTACTTTTTTCACATGCTGTATGTTCAACTGTTTGCAATGTACACTGCAATACTAATATTTTGCAGTGTATGGCCATGTTAGCAATCTCCTATTACACCCGGCTTCTGCGATTGCTGCATTGAGAGGCAATCAACAATAAGGGGCCCCTAGTCTACCTGCCTAAATGTAACATTCAGTATCGATCATATCCTGGAGGGGGATAGATGGGATTTGATTTGTTTCCAATCATGTAGTTAACGTGTTACTGTCATTAAGACCAACTTTTGACATGGTGCCCAAACATGTCAAAAGTTGACATCGCTCTGGGTCTCAGTGAAAAAGTTGGGTTTGAGTGACAGACGGGGTGTGAGGTTCAAGCTATTACGCTGTAACTCATGGACTTCAGTACTGAGACCCATGTGATCTCAACTTTTGACATGCCTGGGCAAAATGTCAAATCCTGTCCCAAATGACAGAAACTCTTTAAAAACTTCCAACCCCTCCATACTAGCTAAACACCACTATGACATAAGTTAGAAACAATGCAAAGTAATGATACTGAGAAGTAGAATACATTTTTGAAGAAGTGTTAAAAAGGGTACCATGCCTTATAGCCCCATGGGCTATTCTCAGGTTAGACCATCAAGTATCATTCTACCTCCCAATATCCTTGCAAAGCTGACAACTCATTAAATTTTCTTGAATGTTACATTGGCTCACAGACTTGCTACATGCTGTAATAGCTATAGTGGTGGTGAAGGTACTGCAGTGTTGTCCTATTCAAGTAACCTCTTCAAACAGTTGCTGGGCGGAGGTGTGGGAGTCGGACCCCCAAAAATGTAATATAAGTTTTACCCCAAATATGAAGCCGTACCCGACATTTTAACTTTTACAAAGGCAGTAGAATCTGATATTAGGAAATTAAAACCCAGTTTGAAGAAAAATAATTTCACCTACAAAGAAAAAATGCCAATATCTGAATTGCAGAGAAATAATGACATCACGATCTGCCCCGCAGACAGGGGGGGGGGGGGAGTATCGTGATTCTTTGTACAGAAAAATACAACCTAGAATGCACTAGACAGTTACTAGACGCCAATACATACACCAAATTAAGATCAGATCCCACAAATATTTTTAGCAAAAAACTTAAAACACTCTGTGATGATGCGCTTCTCTCTGATATTTTATTATCTAAAGAACATGAGTTTATTTTGGGAACACAGGAAAAATTTCCAATATTCTACTGTCTTCCCAAGATCCATGAAGACCCTATTAAACCTCCCGGCCGCCCAATAGTATCGGGTATCAATTCATTAACATCTAATCTCTCACAAATAAGTGACCATCTTCAACCCTTTGTGCACACCACAACCTCCTACCTAAAAGACACCACTCAAATGGGAATCTGATAACATACTCACTTCACTTGACGTAAGTTCCCTCTACACTATTATTAAACAAAAGGATGGCTTAAACGCCGTCAGACATTTTTTAACAAAAGGAGATATCTTGCCAGAACAAATCGATTTTATTTTACAAGCCATTCATTTTATTTTAACCCATAATTATTTTAACTTTAATAACGATTTTAATTTACAGTTAACCGGCACCGCCATGGGTACGAGGTTTGTGCCTAGTTATGCCAACTTGTTCATGGCAGCCTGGGAGGAACAAACCATCACCCCCAGGATTGGTGCCGACCTCATACTATGGCAATGCTACATAGATTACATTGTTTTTATTTGGAAAGGAACTAGAGATCTTTTAGATAATTTTATCCAGGAAATTAATACTAATGTCTCTAATCTCAATTTTACACCCTGTATCAGCACTGGCACTTTAGAGTTTTTAGATATTTTAATTACCATTGACTCTGCCAAATTAATCTGTAGTACATACCATAAGCCAGTTGCAAAAAACAGCTTTATTCTTTTTAATAGCTGTCACTTACTCACATGGCTTTTAAAAAAAAATAATAATTGTTTATTTGCAAGAGTTTTTTTGGTTAACAAGAGACATAAAATCCATCTAAGAAAGAGAATCAGCATGGATAATTGCAGTATAAGGCATTTGAAGAATAACAAGGAGTTTACATCGTCATATAGCAAGACAACATGACAGTATGGATTATGAAGGTTCGTTAGTCTTCACCTGTAATGGAAAAGATACGACTTTAAAGTATCTGGAGACATACATCGAAAACAGCAGATGATTTTAAAACATCCAATCCACCCGTAGGAATCAAGAGAGAAGATGGCTTTTAAACGTCCCAATGGGCCAATACCGCAGATTATAAAGGAAATTGCACCTTAAATGCTAAATTTGAAGAAGAAGCACAAATCTTGAGAAATTCCTGGACAAAGGACAAAAATTATCCTAAAAGCATTTTAGATAAATCTTTTTTTTTTAAATTGCACTTTAGATAGATCCTCATTTTTTATTCCAAAACCAGCTGACTCAATAACTAATAATGATGATCCTAAAATAATTATACCATTCAATAAGGAGTACAAAAATAGAAATGATTATCAAGAAAAATTGGCATTTAAAAAAAAACAATAAAATTATTGGGCAAGATATTCTCGTATACACCAAGGCCCCAAATTTGGGTATCCAAGTTGCCCCCATGATCAAACAGCCATCCATTTCTCATTCGTCATCTACATGGTTACAAACCAAGGGTTTTCACAAATGCTGGTCTGTGTAAAACCACAAATTTTCCTAAAAAAAACACTGAAGTTTCATCTACCTCTAACCAATTCACAAATCAAATATCCGAATGTCTCATCCGCCATAGTAAAGTTGTAATTTACCTAATTCAGTGTAATTGGGGCAAACAATACATAGGCCGCACAAAAAGACAACTAAAGACCCGCATCTCTGAACATATCTATAACATCAAAAAGGAACAAAAACACACCCTTTATCACTACATTTCAGTGAATATCATAACCAGAACCCATCTGAATTCTTTTTTGTAGCTATTCAAAGTGTAAAAAGATGCTGGAGAGGTGGTGATTTTATTACACGTATGTGCTGCAGGTACTAGGAGTCTGACCCCCCAGACAAGTTTACCGGAGCCCCCTTCCGTTGAACCTGTCTGGAGACCCCCAGAGGGTTATCAGCCACGGTTTCTGGAGTTTGTTGGCGACTCCGGAATCCGGATTGACACGGCCGGCTTCACTGAAATTGACTATTTCAGTTATTTTTTCAGTGACGGCCTGGTCAATCTAATGGTGGAGCAGACAAATCTGTATGCCCAGCAGTTCATTGCCCACCACCCTGATTCTTTTTTGGCCAGGTCCAATGAATGGTACCCCATTGATGCAGCAGAAATGAGGACATTTTGGGGCCTCTTGCTGCATATGGGCCAGGTCAAAAAGCCAAGTGTCAGGCACTACTGGAGCGGGGACATCCTATACATGACCTCGCTTTACAGTATGGCCATGGCACAGAAGCAGTTCAAGGCCATTCTTAAATGCCTTCATTATGCAGATAATAATGCATGTCCACCCCGAGGTGATCCCACCTATGACCGGCTTTACAAAGTAAGGCCGGTCATCGATCACTTTGGGGCCAAATTTTTGGAGGCCTACGCACCGCTCAGGGAGCTCTCGGTCGATGAGTCTCTTATCAGTTTTAAGGGGAGACTCATCTTCCTTCAGTATATTCCCTCGAAACGGGCACGGTATGGCGTGAAGCTCTATAAACTTTGTGCGAGTGTATGAGGGACGAGATTCCTGTATTGAACCCCCAGATTGTTCCCCCACTCTGGGTGTTAGTGGGAAACTCGTTTGGGAGCTTGTGCACCCTTTGTTGGATAAGGGTTACCACATGTACGTGGACAACTTTTATACTAGCATCCCTCTGTTCACATCCCTTGCCGCCAGATCCACGTCCGCTTGTGGGACCGTGCGGAAAAGCCAGAGAGGCCTCCCTCTAAATTTGATCTAGACACCTATTCCCAAGGGTGAGTCCCGTGACCTTACCCATGAAAACATGTTGCTGGTCAAGTATAAGGATAAGAGGGATGTCCTTATGCTGACCACTATTCATGGTAACGGCAGCTCACCCGTCCCTGTGCGAGGTACCCCAACATCGGTCCTCAAGCCCGATTGCATTCTGGACTACAATCGGTATATGGGGGGAGTTGATCTTTCTGATCAAGTCCTCAAGCCATACATGGCCATGCACAAAACACGGGTATGGTACAAAAAAGTTGCGGTCTACTTGGTACAGGTTGCCATGTACAACTCTTTTGTACTGTCCCAGCACGCTGGCAACACAGGGACATTCCTTCAGTTCCAAGAAGAAGTCCTAAAGGTCCTGATCTTTGGCGACCGGGAAAGAGCAGGCCGGACTTCCCAAGGAACTGGAGTTATAGGTGCCAGGATTGTCCCAGGCCAACACTTTCCAGGTGAAGCCCCCCACACTGGAAAGAAGGGAGGAACCCAGAAAAGATACAGAGTGTGTTACAAGAGGGGGATTCGGAAGGACACCACCACTCAATGTGACACTTTCCCCGATCATCCGGGCCTCTGCATTAAGGATTGCTTCAGGGAGTATCACACTTCCATGGAGTACTAAATTTTTCTTATTCATTTTAATTTCCCATAATTTGACTCCAATGTACCAGAGTACATTGCAAATTTTAACACCATAAAACCACTAAATTGTCGCAAAAAAAAACAAAAAAAACTGATAAGACCTCTGGGGTATTTTTTCCAAAAATGGGTCATGGGTCACTGAGAAAAAAAAAAATCATTTACACATCATAATTTAACGAAAAGTCGTCATACACCTGTGGGGTATTAAGGTTCACTGTACCCCTTGTTACGTTCCTTGAGGGGTGTAGTTTCCAGTTTCCAAAATAGTATGCCATGTGTTTTTTTTTTGCTGTCCTGGCACCATAGAGGCTTCCTAAATGGGACATGCCCCCCAAAAACCATTTCAGCAAAATTTGATTTGCAAAAGCCAAATGTGACTCCTTCTCTTCTGAGCATTGTAGTGCGCCAGCAGTGCACTTGACATCAAGACATGGGGTGTTTCCATACTCAGAAGCGATGGGGGATATACATTTTGGGGGGCATTTCACCAATTACCCCTTGTAAAAATGTAAAATTTGGGGGAAAACCAGCATTTTAGGGGAAAAAATAATAATTTACACATCCAAAGTCGTCAAACACCTGTGGGGTGTTGAGCCTCACTGTACCCCTTGTTACGTGCCTTGAGGAGTGTAGTTTCCAAAATAGTATGCCATGTGGTTTTTCTTTGCTGTCCTGGCACCATAGAGGCTTCCTAAATGGGACATGCCCCCCAAAAACCATTTCAGCAAAATTTGATTTGCAAAAGCCAAATGTGACTCCTTCTCTTCTGAGCATTGTAGTGCGCCAGCAGTGCACTTGACATCAAGACATGGGGTGTTTCCATACTCAGAAGCGATGGGGGATATACATTTTGGGGGGCATTTCACCAATTACCCCTTGTAAAAATGTAAAATTTGGGGGAAAACCAGCATTTTAGGGGAAAAAAAAATAATTTACACATCCAAAGTCGTCAAACACCTGTGGGGTGTTGAGCCACACTGTACCCCTTGTTACGTGCCTTGAGGAGTGTAGTTTCCAAAATAGTATGCCATGTGGTTTTTCTTTGCTGTCCTGGCACCATAGAGGCTTCCTAAATGGGACAGGCCCCCCCAAAAACCATTTCAGCTAATTTTGCTTTGCAAAAGGCAAATGTGACTCCTCTTCTGAGCATTGTAGTGCGCCCGCACTGCACTTGACATCCACATATGTGGTGTTTCCATTCTCAGAAGAGATGGGGTTACAAATTTTGGAGGGCATTTTCTCCTATTAACCCTTGTAAAAATAAAAAATTTTGGGGAAAACTAGCATTTTAGTGAAAGAAAAAAATCATTTACACATCCAACTTTAACGAAATGTCGTGAGACATCTGTGGGGTGTTAAGGCTCACTGTACCCCTTGTTAGGTTCCTTGAGGGGTGTAGTTTCCAAAATAGTATGCCATGTGTTTTTTTTTTTGCTGTCCTGGCATCATAGAGGCTTCCTAAATGGGACATGCCACCCAATAACCATTTCAGCAAAATTTGATTTGCAAAAGCCAAATGTGACTCCTTCTCTTCTGAGTATTGTAGTGCGCCAGCAGTGCACTTGACGTCAACACATGTGGTGTTTCCATACTCAGAAGAGATGGGGTTACAAATTTTGGGGGCATTTTCTCCTATTACCCCTTGTAAAAATGTAAAATTTGGGGGGAAACTAGCATTTTAGTGGAAAAAAAAATTACACATCCAACTTTAACAAAAAGTCGTGAAACACCTGTGGGGTGTTAAAGCTCACTGGATCCCTTGTTACGTGCCTTGAGGGGTGTAGTTTCCAAAATAGTATGCCATGTATTTTTTTGCTGTTCTGGCACCATAGGGGCTTCCTAAATGCGACATGCCCCCCAAAAACCATTTCAGAAAAACTCACTCTCCAAAATCCCACTGTCGCTCCTTCCCTTCTGAGCCCTCTAGTGCACCCGCCGAACACTTGACATACATATGAGGTATTTCCTTACTCGAGAGAAATTGGGTTACACATTTTAGGAAGATTTCTCTCCTTTTACCCTTCTAAATTCAAAAACTGGGTCTACAAGAACAGGACAGTGTAAAAAATTAAGATTTTGAATTTTCTCCTTCAATTTGCTGCTATTCCTGTGAAACACCTAAAGGGTTAACAAACCTTTTGAATGTCATTTTTGAATACTTTGAGGGGTGCAGTTCTTAAAATGGGATGTCTTCCAAAAGTAAAATTATGTCAACTTTATGATGCAATCATAAAGTAGACATGTTGTATATGTGAATCAAGATATAATTTATTTGGAATATTCATTTTCCTTATAAGCAGAGAGCTTCAAAGTAAAAAAAAAAATCAAAATTTTCAATTTTTTCATCAAATTTTGGAATTTTTCACCAAGAAATGATGCAAGTATCTTCTCCCTCTCATTGGTGATTTCCAAATCTAGGAATTCAATCCTATTTGATGACCAGTGGGACACCAGATATAATCCCCAATCGTTGGTGTTGATTTGGGCCACCAACGTGTCTAAAAGAACTGTAGGTCCACCCCAAAGGATGAACAGATCATCTACAAATCGTTTGTATATTTTTACATGTTATTGGAATTGGGCTTGTGTCCTGATAATCCGTTCCTCAAACACTCCCATCACCAGGTTGGCATATGAGGGGGCCACACGGGTCCCCATTGCCGTTCCCTATACCTGTTGATAGGTGGTCCCATCATATTCAAAATAATAGTTTTCCAAGATCATTTTTTAAACAGGTGAGTATAGGTGCAATCCAAACCAATATCATGTCGGATATTAGTATATATGGCAGCCATGTCTAACTTGAGGAACACATAGGACCAAGGTATTGGTCTTAGACTATTGATTAGTTGGTATGAATTCTTTTAATAACTCTCCAGCTTCTGAAAGTGATCTTGCAGAATCAATTCAAGGTACCGTATATACTCGAGTATAAGCAGAGTTTTTCAGCACGATTTTTCGTGCTGAAAACACCCCCCTCGGCTTATACTCGAGTGAATTCTCCACCCGCAGTGGTCTTCAACCTGCGGACCTCCAGAGGTTTCAAAACTACAACTCCCAGCAAGTCCGGGCTTGCTGGGAGTTGTAGTTTTGAAACCTCCGGAGGTCCGCAGGTTGAAGACCACTGCGGCCTTCGACATCATCCAGCCCCCTCTCACCCCCTTTAGTTCTGTACAGTACTCACCTCCGCTCGGCGCTGGTCCGGTGCTGCAGGACTGTCCAGTGAGGAGGTGGTCCGGTGGCATAGTGGTTCCGGGCTGCTATCTTCACCGGGGAGGCCTCTTCTAAGCACTTCGGGCCCAGAATAGTCACGTTGCCTTGACAACGACGCAGAGGTACGTTCATTGCCAACGTACTTCTGCGTCATTGTCAAGGCAACGCCTCTATTCCGGGCCAGAAGCGCGGAGAAGAGGCGCCCCCAGTGAAGATAGCAGCCCGGAACCACTATGCCACCGGACCACCTCCTCACCGGACAGTCCTGCAGGACCGGACCAGCGCAGAGCGGAGGTGAGTACTGTACAGAACTAAAGGGGGGCGAGAGGGGGCTGGATGATGTTGAAGGCCGCAGTGGTCTTCAACCTGCGGACCTCCGGAGGTTTCAAAACTACAACTCCCAGCAAGCCCGGACAGCCGATGGCTGCCCGGGTTTGCTGGGAGTTGTAGTTTTGAAACCTCTGGAGGTCCGCAGGTTGAAGACCACTGCGGGCGGATGATGACAAGAGGATGATGAAGGGGGGGGTGTGGGATGATGAAGGGGGGGTGTGGGATGATGAAGGGGGGGGTGTGGGATGATGACAAGGGGATGATGAAGGGGGGGGTGTGGGATGATTACAAGGGGATGATGAAGGGGGTGGGGATGATGACAAGGGGATGATGAAGGGGGGTGGGGATGATGAAGGGGGGTGTGTGGGATGATGATGAAGGGGGGTGGGGATGATGAAGGGGGGGTGTGGGATGATGACAGGTGATGATGATGAGGGTCTGGATGATGACAGGCGGTGATAATGATGAGGATGTTAATGACGGGGGTCTGGATGATGACAGGGGGGGATGATGTATTTCCCACCCTAGGCTTATACTCGAGTCAATAACTTTTCCTGGGATTTTGGGTTGAAATTAGGGGTCTCGGCTTATACTCGGGTCGGCTTATACTCGAGTATATACGGTATTGTGAAAGATTAGACAGTAGACTATTAGTACCTGCAATTATCGGATGACCTGGTGGATTTATGGGATTTTTGTGCAACTTTGCTAAGAGGTAATAATAGGGTATGTATGGTGTAGAAATGGTGAGATATTTTCTTTCCCGTTTGCTTATTATATTACTCTTAAATGCTGAGTCAAGCAGATTAGTGAATTTAAATTTCAAATCCTCATAACACTCTTTATGTACTGTGTGGTAGTAATTCATGTCACCCAATATATTCAGTGCCTCTGAATTATATGTTGTGTAGTCCTGGATAACAAGCTACCCCCCCCCCCCCCCTTTGTCGGCTGGACAGATTATTATCTCTTTATGATTCCTAAGTGTCTTCAGTGCTGTCTTCTCTGATCTTGTTAGGTGGCCTTCTTTTTGATGTTGTTCTCCACATAACTTAACATAAAGTTATGAAGAGAACAACAACAAAAAGAACGGCACTGAAGACACTCAGGAATAATAAAGAAATAAAGAGGTAGTAATCTGTCCAGCCAAAAAAGGAGGGGGGGGGGGATGGGGGGGTAGCTTGTTATCCGTTGGTAGCGTTGGAGACCAGTTTTCTTTGTACCATATGCGGTTGATATATCTACTTTAACTTAAGGCATTCCTTTTTTTGTTGCACTATCGCACATGCACATTTGCACTTTATTTTGCTAAGTACTGTGTATACCATGCTGAATAGAAATAGTTAAAATAGCAGTAGAACTCCAAGATGTGGACAGGATACACGGGCGCTCAACAACCAGGTAGCAGGATAAAATGTTTAATCACCTATAATGCAACGCGTTTCACAGTACAGCTGACTTATCAGGCCTGATGAAGCAGCTGGGCTATGAAACGCGTTGAATTATTGGTGATTAAACATTTTATCCTGCTACCTGGTTGTCGAGCGCCCGTGTATCCTGGCCACATCTTGGAGTTCTACTGCTATTTTAACTATTTCTGACGAGACGAGGAGTGGCTGCTGACGCCTCACTTATTCATTATCTACACCTTGTTCCATTGTTGCACTTGGTGGAGTGTAACCCACTGTGGTAAGAGCAATATACACCTTTACCAATCTTTCTGTGCAAGAAACAGTATCACACTATGGAGCGCTGTCTCCTTCCTGTTTTATTCTGAATAGAAAGGATCAGTATAGGGTCATCCTTATTAGAATGAGTGCCCCAGTTACATGCCACACAGAAAGGGGAAGGTGTGATTAGGGGCTGCAATTGCTTTACACTATAGGGATGAATAGGGAGTGCAAGGATAGCATGCATCAGACTTCCCCATTGTTAAAGTATTCTCTCCTGTAAATAATGAGCTCGGAATATGTGCAATAATATGAGCCACTGCAATTGACTAAAAGGTGGTAACTGACTATATCTGTGCAAACAGTCACTATCAGGAGACTGCTGAAGTGACAGATTTATGTGCAATAAATTGAGGTGGTGGATCTAATTTAATTTATGTCACCTATTCTCTCTGAATATTTTCTTCCCTTTGCAGTCACAGGAGAATAATTTGTATTGTCATAGGGGTTATATGTGTGTTTTATCAGTATATACCCAATTAATTGTGTGTCTGTCACGATTCGGCTTACGGGTTGTGGATCCGCTGTGTCAGCGAGGGATTGGCGTGGACCGTGCTAGTGGACCGGTTCTAAGAGGCTACTGGTTTTCACCAGAGCCCGCCGCAAAGCGGGATGGTCTTGCTGCGGCAGTAGCAACCAGGTCGTATCCACTAGCAACGGCTCAACCTCGCTGACTGCTGAGAAGGCGTGGGACAGAAGGACTAGGCAGAGGCAAGGTCAGACGTAGCAGAAAGTCGGGGGCAGGCGGCAAGGTTCGTAGTCAGGATGGATAGCAGAAGTTCAGGTAACACAGGCTTTGGACACACTAAACGCTTTCACTGGCACAAGGCAACAAGATCCGGCAGGGGAGTGCAGGGGCAGTGATCAGATATAGTCTGGGAGCAGGTGGGAGCCAATTAAGCTAATTGGGCCAGGCACCAATCATTGGTGCACTGGCCCTTTAAGTCTCAGAGAGCTGGCGCGCGCGCGCCCTAGAGAGCGGAGCTGCGCGCGCCAGCACATGACAGCAGGGGACCGGGACGGGTAAGTGACCTGGGATGCGATTCGTGAGCGGGCGCATTCCGCTGTGCGAATCGCATCCCCGACGGCCAAGACAGTGCAGCGCTCCCGGTCAGCGGGACTGACCGGGGCGCTGCGGGGAGAGAGACGCCGTGAGCGCTCCGGGGAGGAGCGGGGACCCGGAGCGCTAGGCGTAACAGTACCCCCCCCCTTAGGTCTCCCCTTTTCTTTGTCCGGTAACTGCCTCCCCTGGGATGAGGGCACCGGGAAAGAATGGAGGGTTTCCTCAACGGCAGGCAGCACAGCAGGAGTGGGAATGGGGAGGGAGGGCAGAGGGCGAAGCCTGGCACGGGGCAGTGTGACACCAGGACGGGGGCCATGAGGAGGCACTGAGGCTTGCCTGACGGGACTGGGAGGGGGGGAGAGGCACTTCCTATGGCAGGCAGAGTCCCAGTTCTTGATCTCCCCGGTGGTCCAATCAAGGGTGGGAGAATGAAGCCGGAGCCATGGCAGACCGAGGAGGACCTCAGAGGTACAGTTGGGAAGGACGAATAACTCAATCCTTTCGTGGTGGGGTCCAATAGACATCAGGAGGGGTTCTGTGCGGTAACGCACGGTGCAATCCAATCTGACTCCGTTGACCGCGGAAATATAGAGCGGCTTGACGAGACGGGTCACCGGGATGCGGAATTTATTCACAAACGACTCCAAAATAAAATTCCCAGAGGCACCAGAGTCCAAGCAGGCCACGGCTGAGAGGGAGGAGTTGGCTGAAGGAGAAATCCGCACGGGCACCGTGAGACGTGGAGAAGCAGACTTAGAACCAAGAGACGCCACACCCACGTGAGCTGGGTGCGTGCGTGCGTTTCCCAGACGTGGAGGACGGATAGGGCAATCCACCAAGAAATGCTCGGTACTGGCACAGTACAGACAGAGATTTTCTTCCCAACGGCGATTCCTCTCTTCCTGGGTCAGGCGAGACCGATCCACTTGCATGGCCTCCTCGGCGGGAGGCCCAGGCGTAGACTGCAAAGGATGCTGTGGGAGAGGTGCCCAGAGATCTAAGTCTTTTTCCTGGTGGAGCTCTTGGTGTCGCTCAGAAAAACGCATGTCAATGCGGGTAGCCAAATGGATGAGTTCTTGCAGGTTGGCAGGAATCTCTCGTGCGGCCAGCACATCCTTGATGCGACTGGATAGGCCTTTTTTAAAGGTCGCGCAGAGAGCCTCGTTATTCCATGATAACTCGGAAGCAAGAGTACGAAATTGGATGGCGTACTCGCCCACTGAAGAATTACCCTGGACCAGGTTCAACAGGGCAGTCTCGGCAGAAGAAGCTCGGGCTGGCTCCTCGAAGACACTCCGGACTTCAGCGAAGAAGGACTGGACTGTGGCTGTGGCAGGATCATTGCGGTCCCAGAGCGGTGTGGCCCAAGACAAGGCCTTTCCTGAAAGAAGGCTTACTACGAACGCCACCTTAGACCGTTCTGTAGGAAACAAGTCCGACAACATCTCCATATGCAGGGAACACTGAGACAAAAATCCACGGCAGAGTTTAGAGTCCCCATCAAATTTGTCCGGCAGGGACAGGCGGAGGCTAGGAGCGGCCACTCGCTGCGGAGGAGGTGCAGGAGCTGGCGGAGGAGATGGTTGCTGCTGTAGCAGAGGCAGAAGTTGCTGTAACATGGCGGTCAACTGCGACAGCTGCTGTCCTTGTTGGGCAATCTGCTGCGATTGCTGAGCGACCACCGTGGGAAGGTCAGCCAGACTTGGCAGCGGCACCTCAGCGGGATCCATGGCCGGATCTACTGTCACGATTCGGCTTACGGGTTGTGGATCCGCTGTGTCAGCGAGGGATTGGCGTGGACCGTGCTAGTGGACCGGTTCTAAGAGGCTACTGGTTTTCACCAGAGCCCGCCGCAAAGCGGGATGGTCTTGCTGCGGCAGTAGCAACCAGGTCGTATCCACTAGCAACGGCTCAACCTCGCTGACTGCTGAGAAGGCGTGGGACAGAAGGACTAGGCAGAGGCAAGGTCAGACGTAGCAGAAGGTCGGGGGCAGGCGGCAAGGTTCGTAGTCAGGATGGATAGCAGAAGTTCAGGTAACACAGGCTTTGGACACACTAAACGCTTTCACTGGCACAAGGCAACAAGATCCGGCAGGGGAGTGCAGGGGCAGTGATCAGATATAGTCTGGGAGCAGGCGGGAGCCAATTAAGCTAATTGGGCGAGGCACCAATCATTGGTGCACTGGCCCTTTAAGTCTCAGAGAGCTGGCGCGCGCGCGCCCTAGAGAGCGGAGCCGCGCGCGCCAGCACATGACAGCAGGGGACCGGGACGGGTAAGTGACCTGGGATGCGATTCGCGAGCGGGCGCGTCCCGCTGTGCGAATCGCATCCCCGACGGCCAAGACAGTGCAGCGCTCCCGGTCAGCGGGACTGACCGGGGCGCTGCGGGGAGAGAGACGCCGTGAGCGCTCCGGGGAGGAGTGGGGACCCGGAGCGCTAGGCGTAACAGTGTCATACCCCAATTTTTTCATATGTTGAGTTTTTTTGTGATGGGGAATTTATGCTAGCCCACATTTGACTTATCTGGAGCTATATGCTTTTTGCAGGTTTATAATTTACGTCGTTGAATGTGTTTGTAAAAAAGATCCTGAATAACAAGTAGATGTTTAGGATATATAGGCTTTGAACTCTATAGCCACATGGCCTAAATGAAGCTATGGAAGTGATAAAATGAATATTTCATATAATTCTCCACCCTACCTCTCCATCCAACTGATCACTAAGTATCTCTCCTTTTTTTAAACTAACACAAGTGATCCCAAATTTTCAAGCAGTCCATAACCCATGCAGTCCATAATCCATGTTACATTTTTTTCAAATAATAAGATGGTACATTCAATATGTCAATTTAATAATCTTTCTCCTTCTACTTACCTGAGTAAAAGGGGATTAACCCTTTCCAAATCTCCAAACACTATATAAGCTTTAATATGGTACATAGAATATGGTACATCTTGTAAGCTAATCACAACCTCTTTCCCCTCTTCCCTCTGTCTCCCCTCTCACTCACCCGATTAAAAGTTTATTAACATTCCCTTTGGTATTAAGAGAACCAGTAAGCACCACAGCGAACTGTCAATGCCTAAGGGTCCTTCTGAACATAATGATATTGAATCTGCTTCATTCAATACAATACAGTAGTCCTATAATCCCACTGTCCAACTGTCCATACATAGATAAGTGTCATCAAATAAAGGTTTCATTGTTATAGTAAAGTGGTTCGGCACATTAAAATAAAGAAAACGTTTTCCTTGAGTGTCGTGATGCAAACTCACTACTCTATGTATGCATGTACATCAAAAACACTAACCCCTAACCAGTGCACCACAGACAACTGAGACTTGAGGTCATATCCTTTTATGGAAAAGGCAGTGCAACATTTGTCTGTCAGATCTTTAATCACTACGGGATAGTGATCCTGTTAATTAACTATCCTATGGTCTTTTCATCAAAAAAATCTTGTATATGATGTGTTGTTCTTTTGTTTTAATGTTGCACCACTCCCTAGTGCTTTTTTATGTGTTTTGACTTTTATTTACATGTTCATTATAGTATTGCAAATGGGTAATGTGAACGGGATGTAAATCCTTTGACCCACCTGACGTCATTGTTAGCCCGATCTCCTGATTTTTTTAAATTTAACCTGCTATAAATAAGGTATTTTTGATGTTTGGTACCATGACTTGAAAAAGGGAGTTGGGACTCCCGAAAAGCATTGTCGTATTAATAAATATCTGTTTATTATTTTAACCCACGGTGTCCACGATATTCTTCGGGACCCCCGCTGCGTTTGCCCCTGTAGACCTCTTTTTTTCGCAGCCCTCTGGATTACAGACAGTGGACTCTTACTCAATATACAATAGACTCTACATGGTTGCTGAATTGAAATAACTATTTAAAAAAATAAAAACTTTTCAATAAATGTATATTGCTAAGAATTTGCATACATGCGCAGAGCTGTCCATCATGGTGTGTAATAAATCCTAGCAAGCCTTGATGTATTAATAAAACATCCATAAACGTCAGAAGCCTGAATTTCCATGACAAATACGCGGCACAGCTCTAAAACATATTAAGGGTATAATCAATTAAGAATCTGTAAACCAAAACAATAACTTCCATTTTTATGCTTTCTAACTAATTTAAAAGCTATTATTGACGGCACACTTCTCGATCTGCATGTTTGATGCATATTTCCTACTGTTAATGAGTAAAAATGAACATATTCCAAAGCAGCCTCATGTAATGTACTTCTACATTTTCTCATTGTACTAAATTACATCTGACAGCATTATAATTCATACTAGACAACTTAGCCTGAGCAGGTGGTTATAATTTTCAAGAAACAACGTGATTTCATATTATGCCTACAGGATTTTCCATATAATGGTTGATTCAACCTCCACAATAACACTGGAGGATTCGTGGGGCCACGTATCATGTGTCAATTTTTTACCGGCTGCAAAAAGTTAAATAAATAAAAAAATTCTAAAGTAAAGTGAAAAGAAAATGATACATTTGTAAAATTAATTAATAAAGTTTTTCTTATTCATGGGTCAATTGTTTTTAGTGTAGTAGTGTATTCTGGTGTAGTGTAGCATAGTATACCATAGCAAATTGTAGTAAAATATATAATTGTTATTATTTTAACAACCATAATATAACACAGTAAACAAACAACAAATGGTACAAAAAAACCCATAAAATGGTACAGTAAATGGTAGCAGGTGGTAGCATTAAAAAGTACCTGTCACCAAATAAACTTTTCTAAACTACCTCAGGCTAACTACTCCTAAAACCCCTACCACCCTTAAAAAAAATGTCTGCGCTTTAAAAAGCTGTGTATCTTACCTTTATTCTTGCTCACATGGTGCAATCTCCCAGCAGGAGAAAGTGGGTGTTTCCAAGCAGGCATGACATCACTGAAGCCTGCTGGGGGACCACTTCCCTCACATGGTTGCAGTGCTGTGATGAATAGAAAAGTTCAAGCTCTGTATATCTTTCAGTGAGGCTCTTTGCAGATTTCAGTGAGGCTCTGTTCAGCTGTCAATCAAGCTCAGTGCAGAGAAACACTTCCGGAGTTTGGTCACCTGCCAGGCCTTGAGGAGACCAAACTCATAGTAACATAGTAACACAGTTAATAAGGTTAAAAAAGACCATAGACCATTAAGTTCAACCTATAACCCTTATGAGTCCCTACTGAGTTGATATAGAGGAAGGCAAAAAACCCTCACACTAGAGGTAAAAATTCCTTCCCGACTCCAATATGGCATCAGAATAAATCCCTGGATCAATGTTCTGTCCCTATAAATCTAGTATCCATAACCTCCTAATGTTATTACTCTCAAACAAAATCATCCAGACCCCTTTTGAACTCTTTTACAGAGTTCACCATGACCACCTCCTCTGGCAGAGAGTTCCATAGTCTTACTGCTCTTACAGTAAAGAACCCCCGTCTGTGCTGGTGTAGAAACCTTCTTTGTTCTAAGCATAAAGGATGCTCCCTTGTTACAGATACAGTCCTGGGTATAAATGGGTCATGGGAGAGATCTCTGTACTGTCCCCTGATATATTTAAACATAGTTATTAGGTTGCCCCTGAGCCTTCTTTTTCCTAAACTAAAAAACCCTAATTTTGATTATCTTTCTGAGTACTGTAGTCCTCCCATTCCCCATATTACCCTGGTTGCCCGTCTTTAGTGCCCAGTACTGTACACAGTATTCTATGTGTGGATTGGCTAATGATTTGTACAGTGGTACAATTATTTCCTTGTCGTGGGCATCTATGCCCCTATTGATGCACCCCATGATTTTATTTGCCTTGGCAGCAGCTGCTTGACAACCTATCCCGTTCCATTTGTATCAGTGCACTGTCCTCTATAGTGTTTACCGCTTTACAGAGTTTAGTATCATCTGCAAAGATTGTTACTTTACTATTCAACCCCTCTACAAGGTCATTAATAAATATATTAAACAGAACAGGACCCAAGACTGACCCCTGTGGTACCCCACTAGTAACAGTTACCAAATCAGAATAAGTACCATTAATAACCACCCTCTGTTTCCTATCACTGAGCCAGTTACTTACCAACTTACACACATTCTCCCCCCCTGCCCGATCCTTCTCATTTTATGCTCCAATTTTTTATGTGGCACCGTATCAAATGCTTTTGAAAAATCCAGGTATATGCGACATACAGTGATTCCCCCTTGTCCAGTCTGGAGCTCACCTCTTCATAAAAACTGATCAGGCTAGTTTGACAGGAGTGATCCCTCATAAAGCCATGCTGATATGGAGTCATACATTTATTTTTATCAAGATACTCCAAAATAGCATCCCTTAGAAAACCCTCAAACAATTTACATACAACAGAGGTTAAACTAACATGTCTATAATTCCCGGGGGTCACATTTTGACCCCTATTTAAATATTGGCACCCCATTTGCCATGCACCAGTCCTAGGGAACAGTCCCTGTTACTATAGAGTCCCTGAATATTAAAAATAGAGGTCCGTCTATTACATTACTTAATTCCTTTAAAACACGGGGGTGAATGCCATCTGGACCTGGTGATTTGTCTATTTAGGTTTTTTGTAGGCGGCACTGTACTACTTCCTGGGTTAGACAATTCACCTGTACTGGGGAGTTTATTTTATCTCGCTGTATTTCACCTGGCATTTCATTTTGGTCTATGAATACAGTAGAGAATAATTTGTTTAATACATTTACTTTTTCCTGATTCGCAACTATAATTTCTTCCTCATAATTTTTTAAGGGCCTACACTTTCTTCTTTGACCTTATTGCTATTTATATAGTTAAAGAACATTATACTCTCTTTGGCAATGAGTCTTTCTGTCTCAATTTTTGCGGCTTTTATCATTTTTTTAAACATATTTTGCATTAATAGCTTTTTAATGCTTCTTCACTGCCGTCCTGTTTTAGTAGTTTAACATTTTTATTCATCCACATTGGTTTTCTTTTATTCCTGACCCTTTTATTCCCATAAGGTATACCTCTTAAAGTGAGAATTTAAAATATTCTTAAAAGTCTCCCATTTAGTTTCAGTATTTTTGTTTTCGAGGACATTATCCCATTTTAAATTGTTAAGGGCTTCTTTGAGTTGATCAAACTTTGCCTTCCTAAAGTTCATTGTTTTTGTGGCCCCTCGAGAGATTCCCTTGTTGAAGAACAAGTTATAATGTATTATATTATGATCACTATTTCCTAGGTGTCCTTCTACCTGCAAATTAGTTACTCTGTCAGATATGTTGGTTAATATTAAGTCAAGTAGGGCGTCCCCTCTGGTCAGGGCCCTTTACCATTTTGGACAGATAATTGTCTTAAGCTATATTCAGAAACCTGTTTTCTTTATGAGATTCACAGGACTCAGTCTCACAGTTTATATCAGGATAGTTTAAGTCCCCCATTATTATCACATCATTCTGATTTGTTGCCTTGTTTATTTGCCTCAGTAATTGATCTTCAGCCTCTTCCATTATGTTTCAGAATTTTTTTTATTTTTATATCCATATATTTCTACCCATAAAGACTCCACATAATCTTTCCCTCCCCTATATCCTCCCATTCAGACTGGACGTCACATGAAGACAAACTCCTTCCCCTTTCTGTTTTGTCCGATCCTTCCTAAATGGACTATAACCCTGTATGTTGACCGCCCAGTCACAGCTATCGTCCAACCAAGTCTCTGTTATACCCACTATGTCATAAACCTCCTCAGACATTATCAACTCCAGTTCATCAGTTTTATTGGACAGACTTCTGGTATTAGTCATCATGCAATTCAAAGGTGTATTTTTTTTTCCTATGAAGCCTATCCCTATTAACTATTCTAACCCCTTAATAAATCCCAGCTCTCTATCTACACTATCTTCCCCCTCTATGTTGTAGGTTCCCTCCAACCCCCCCCCCCCCCCAGTCCCAAGTTTAAACTCACTGTATTAATTGCAGCAGGGGCCAGAACAAAGCCACCTAGTTGACGTTTTTTCTATTACATTTTAAACATATTTATGTTGATAATTTTAGAAGCAAGTGAATGGGAAAGTGTCTGCTAATTACACAAGGAACATTATATTAAAAGTTTTATTTGGTGACAGGTACTCTTTAACAACACATTGCTTAAAGAGAACCTGTCATTAAAAATAAACTTTTGACAAGTCAAAAGTTTTGATTGGTGGGCATCTGAGTGTTCAGACCTCCAACCATCAGGAGAAAGAATTGGACTCTTGTCCCTGCCTTCCCCCCTGTCAGTGTCATGTCATTAAGACATTCTCATAGACTTACATGGCAAGTTTTTCTTGATCATGGGACAAGGAGCCGGGAGAAAACACTCCTAGCGCCAGCTTCTCACGACTCGTTCTCCTGACCGGCGGAGATCTAGACACTGATACCCCTGCTGATCAAAACTTTTCACATGTCTCTTGGACATGTCAAAAGTTTTTCATAATGACAGATACTCTTCAATGCTCTTCTTTAAGTTATTATATTTGGTATCGGTTGTCAACAAGCAGGTGAATGTCAGGACCAAAATCAGCATCAGAAGAGTTGGTACTTGGTACATCCAAAAACAGGTAACATCAGACAAGCCAGGTCAAACACAAATAAATGCATAAGGGAACATATTCAGGAAATACACCACATGCACCTACTGGAAATTGGTGTCTGAAAATTAAACCTATTTTCAGCTATCTAAGAGATTATCCTGTCATGAAACATCATGTAGGGCAGGGAAGAGAGTGCCCTGAGCTTGTCCCAGAACCCCTTTCCCTGCCTACTTGAATAGCCGACCTAAGCAGTGGCTCTATAACTGGACGCCAGTCCCTACACTGACTAAAGTGGAGGAGCGAAATAGTCAAAACAATAAACAGAAACTGTAGAAGGTGGGGGACACAGATCAGGGTGAGAAAGTTGAAAAACTATAGCACACAAATAGAGAACCAGGATAGTAGGTAATGGCAGGAATGCAAAGTAGTAAACAGATAACAGGGAAACATGACAACAGTTATATAGTGTACAGACAACAGCTTATGAACTGAACAGGACACCAGATGATATAGCAGCAAGAATTACCAGGAATGCAGGGGATGGACAAGTTAAACTCCATATATATATATATATATATATATATATATATATATCTATCAGGATGCACTAGAACTAATTCACACTAGAAACAAAAATAAACTGAGTCCAGGTAAAGGATATAGCGAAGCTAAGGAACGGACCTAACCAAGGAGGAACAGGATTTACTTCAAAACCAAACTTCAAACGTGGAAGAATGTAAAATACCAAACAGGTCTGACCACTAGAACAAGATTACCCGGAAACAGGTGTGAACAAATCAAAATACAGGTTAACTCAACAGACATAAATGAATACAGGAATACAACAACCAGATATCAGATAACTAAATAAACAGAACAAGAAAGAGCTAAACAGGACAGAACTTATAAATAAATGGCTTTACAAAGCACTAAGGAGGCTAGAAATAACCCATCCCATCTGCTGATTGGACCAGGACTTTAACTCTTACCTGACCAGGGAGCAACATGCACAGCCTGGTCAGGTGTGATTATTACAGAACATATTTTGGTAAATAAAGTTATTTACTAGCTTTTTGTGGTCTTTCATGCTTTCCTTCTGCTTTTGATGCAAACTGTCTGCTCTGTTCTCTTCATTAGCCGCACTTTCTTTCTGGCCATGACACTCTAGTCGGGAATTCAGTCAACTCTTTCACTTTCTTTCACTTTTCACTTTCTTGATTATAACCCCTCCCCAATAGTGGCAGGGAAGTAGGGTTAGCTGAATTCCTGGCTAGAGTGTCCCGACCAGACAGAAAGTTAATTGTACACAAGACAGGAAGTTTGGGCTAATAAAGACAACAGAGCAGAAAGTGTGCAAAAGTGTGTAAAATGTGTGTAAAAGCAGAAGAAAAGACCGGTCTGAGCATGCTGGGAGTTGTAATTTTGCAACAGCTGGTGGCATCTGGTTAGAAAACACTGTATTAGACAGTCAAAAATAGATTTCATTGTCAGGCAAAACCTTCAGGAAATGGGGTTGGCTGAATTCCTAGCTAGAGCATCCTGACCAGACAGGAAGTTCATTGTACACCATGAAGACAACAGAGCAGACAGTTTTCATTAAAAGCTGAAGAAACTCTTGAAAGACCACAAAAAGCTAGTAAAATAACTTTATTTACCAATATATGTGAATTTGGTAGACCAGTGTTTGGGAAACACTGTATTAGACAGTTGAAAATAGCTTTCATCTTCAGACAAAACCTTTGGGAAATAGGGTTGGCTGAATTCCTGGCCTAACAAGTGCCCTAATAAGACAGGAAGTCCATTGTACACATCACAGGAAGTTGTGCTAATAAAGACAATGGGGGAGATTTATCAAAACCTGCGCAAAGGAAAAGTTGCCCAGTTGCCCATAGCAACCAATCATCTCGCTTCTTTCATTTTGCAGTGGCCTTGTTAAAAATGAAAGATGTGATCTGATTGGTTGCTATCGGCAACTGGGCACCTTTTCATCTGGACAGGTTTTGATACATTTCCTCCATTGTGTATAAAATAACTTTATGTAGTAGACCAGTATTTTCCAAGCTTTAATTGTCCGGGTAGGCTTGGAGTTGTAGTTTTGCAACAGCTGGAGGTACACTGATTGAGAAACACTGTATTTAACAGTTTAAAATAGGTTTTATAGTCAGAAAAAACCTTTGGTTTGGTGTCACAGGCCATGCCCACAGTGATGCTATGGCTCTATACCCGCTGACACGCTATCTATAAAGTTGATGAAATGCCCTAGCAGCAAGTTTTTGCTGATATAAAATGAAAATGGTTGGAACAAAATTTGGACCTACTGTATGTCAATATATATTTACATGAAATAAAATACAGCAATAAGACCGGTTATCTTCAGAATGTAGAAAATCATTTATCAGTATCTCCGTATTGGAAAGAACGTGTGTTGATAGCTTTAACGGAGAGACCTAACATCAAGTCTTGACGTTCATAGGACAGTGTGCCAGTGACTTATTAATTCATCACAATGTTGTAATACAAGCTGAATTTATGGCTCGCAGCCTACAGCGCATTCATAATTTTTACTGATTGACACATTATAAAAGCCATGAAGCCACTAATAATGAGCCGGGGCTTATAGCGGAAAGGCAAATCCATCTTATTAAAATGTGAGATTGTGCTTATGCCTTAAATAAGATTCAGTATCAGCCGGAATAATTGCCCTGATTAGTGCAGCCTCCGTCATTGGTAATATTTACTCGATATTTACAGGGCTTCCATCAATGGAATCATTAGGAACATTACTATTAACCACATAGGAAGCAATAATTGGCATCAATTATAGCAGGTGCCAGCAGACAGGCATACAGTATATAATGGTGCTCCAGCACATGCCATCAAATTATAATATTGGGCAGTAGGCAGTTCCTTGTGGTTTAGGGGTCCCTTGTTTGGGCAATCCCTATTTGTTAAAATGTTCCATTGAACAAAAGCAGATCTCAAAGTGTTAGACCCCGCAAGATCAGCTTTGAAGGGGTTATCAAACATAAGGTGACTTCACTACCTACCTGCCAGATAGTAATGGACATGCTTGGGAAGGATCCATGTTTGTCTTAGGGATAAATGACTGTGTCACAAGTCCACCATAATGCTGCTGCTTTCTTTTTGTGAAATGGTTATTTCCTGTTGGAGTTAAAACCCTCCAACTACAGACCCCAGGATCTCTTGTTTGTAAGTGTGAGGTTCGATTTGGTTTGATCCGAATATATTTTTATATCAACTGGTGCCAGAAAGTTAAACAGATTTGTAAATTACTTCTATTTAAAAATATTAATCCTTCTAGTACTTATCAGCTTCTATTTGCTCCACAGGAAGTTCTTTTCTTTTTTAATTTCCTTTCTGTCTGACCACAGTGCTCTCTGCTGACATCTCTGTTCATTTTAGGAACTGTCCAGAGTAGGAGCAAATCCCCATAACAAACTTCTCCTGCTCCAAACAGTTCCTAAAATGGACAGAGGTGTCAGCAGAGAGCCCTGTGGTCAGACTGAAAGGGAAACTCAAAAGAAAATAACTTCCTTTGGACCAAATAGAAGCTGATAAATACTAGAAGGATTAAGATTTTAAAATAGAAGTAATTTACAAATCTGTTTAACTTTCTGGCACCAGTTGATTAAAAAAAAAGTTTTCCAGAGGAGTACCCCTTTAAATGGGCACTGTCAGAATCAAAAACTTTTATATGTTGTACATCTTGGCAAAACATTAACCTTTCTAATATACTGAATAAAAATATATCTCCTTTTTACACTAATCATGGCTTATAAAAAGAGACCGTTAGGGGTCCCCATATCATTCATACCCCCATACCACTGTCTGACTGCAGAATCATCTTTGTCCAGCACTCCTCTCTGCTCACTCCTGTCTTGTCTATTAGACTCTTGTCAGAAAACAGAGAGTAGGGGGTTGAGAAGCAGCTGAAGTGATTGAATAAAGAGACACAGCACAGCAGACTCAGGGAGGAAGTGAATGCATGGTGAGTGAGGGCGGGCTCAGTGCTTGCTTCAGACATTCCCCTTCCTGGGCAGTGGATGTCAGAATGAGTGAGCAGCAGAACAGAGGAATTTGTGAGCCAAATGTAGAAGCTAGACCCATAAAAAGCCATGGAAGGCATTTGCATGACCTAGTAAGTAACATATAGAAGCATTATTTTTTCTGTGATATAACAGGTACGCTTTAAAGGAAATAAACCCCTTTCGGAGGTGCCTGGCTATAGTGTTGAGCACGAATATTCATAATTTTCGAATTTTCAGAATTTTTATCACGAATACCGGCACTTTGCGATTTCTCGAATATTTAGAATACAGTGCTATATATTCGCAATGACGAATATTCGTTGCATTTTTTTTAGTTTTTTTTCACATGCAATTTTTTATGCACATTTTTATGCACATTTTCCATGCGAAAATGGGTGTATCACGTTTGTCTGTTGTTGTTTTTTTCACGTGCAAATTTTTATGCAAATTTTCCATGTGAATGAACATAGCGAATATGCGAATTTCGCAAACATAGGACTAATAATGGTCAATATAGCCGTGAAAGATCATGAATTCAAATATGGCCCCTGCTGCTCATCACTACCTGGCAGTAGACAGCACTGGTTGTACATGTGTATAGGGAGGATTCAGCCAACAATTTTTGAAAGTATATACAAACTTAGGGGGTATTTTCCCCTAGAAACAATTCAACTTGGGGAAACTTTTTCTTTTATACATTATACAACGGAATGAGCCACAAGTTTTATGCTATCCAATTCCATGTAAATCAGACATAAAAGTCCTTTGTGTTCCCCTTTTAAAAGCTTCTTAGTCTCGACTTCAGAGCAATAACACGACCATGTGCATAAGCCCAAACTCCAGTCCTTAGTATAAAGTTTAAAAAAGAGGATTTGGAGGATTTTATATATTTATTTATTTTTTTGCACAGAAATTACACAAAATATCAAATTTTCCTAAAAATATTGCACAAATCACCAACTATACTTCTATCTCGAATGAAAAACCTCACAGTTCTCTCCAGTCCTCTTATTTCACATACTAACACAGTCAAGAATGCTGTTACTGAAATGCCGGCCATTACATTCAGGAAACAGAGAGATTTACTTATTTCCAACAAAGTTTAACTGTTATTGGGTTGTAACAGGGAAATATTAACTTAACCAACTAGCCAGCCCTCTGGTATTTCCTCTTACTCTTAAAAAGAGCCAGGACTCTAAGACTTTAAAGGGCAAATATTTAAAATTGTTCCAGTTTTATTAACTGTGATTTCAACATAGATAAAGTGGTGTGATGGTGGAGCAGATTTATACGCCGGAGTGTTCTTGGGACTGAGTACAATTATTGTGCTTAAAATGTTAAATAAATGGATTGAACCTCTCAAAATATTTTGATAAGTTGGCAAAAATGGAAAACCGAACAACTTTTATAAATCTTTTTTCTGAATGTCATAATCCTTTATAGGATGAGAACGGTATAGGGGCTTGTGTAGCAATATGTTGATCACATAAAGCATGCAATCATATTGAATCACTTTATAATATAGGAATTGAATTTCATGTACATAAAAACTACCGTACATACTCGAAAACACCCCCCTCAGCTTATACTCGAGTGAACTGTGCTTAGCTGTGAGGGCTTAGCTGTGAGGGGATGGTCTGGGCCGTCCATCTTCGGCCACCTATGCTGCAGGGACCATCTGGTGGGGAGGGTTAGTCGTTCCGGGCTTTCCATCTTCACCAGGAGGCCCTCCGCTCCGGCCGGCCCCAAACTAGTGACGCTGCATTGATACCACGGCGCAAGGATGTTTATGTGCAGGGACGTCACTGCGCGTCGTCGTCAAGGCAACATCACTAGTCCGTGGCCGGCCCGGAGCGGAGAAGAGGGCCTCCCGTTGGACAGCCCGGAACGACTAACCCTCCCCACCGGACGGTCACTGCAGCATAGATGGCCAAAGATTGACAGCCTGGACCAGCTCACCCTTCCTTCCCACTGAGAAACTGGGGAGGTGAGTTGAAAACAAAAGGGGGTCTGGATGATGACGAAGGCCTGGCAGTGGTTTTCAACCTGCGGACCTCCAGATTTTTTCAAAACTACAACTCCCAGCATGCCCGGAGTTGTAGTTTTGCAACATCTGGAGGTCCGCAGGTTGAAGACCACTGAAAGGGATTGACAGGCGGTGATGATGAAGGGGGGGATGATGCCAAGGGGGTGATGATGGGGTGATGTTAACGAAGGTGATAATGACAGGGTGATGATGACAGGGTGATGATGATGGGGGTGTTAATGAGGGGGGTCTGGATGATGACGGGGGGATGATGTAGTTCCAACCCTAGGCTTATAGTCGAGTCAATAACTTTTCCTAGGTTTTTGGGGTGAAATTAGGGGCCTCGGCTTATATTCGGAACAGCTAATACTCGAGTATATACAGTATGTAGAGACTGTGTAAATACATTACATTACTTAAATTGTGCATCCTGCAATATGCTTCAGAGCTGGGGTCACAATTTTGCTAGTTACTATTGGAACCCATGGACAGTTTGTTGACATAATCACTCATAGTGGGTTTAGGTGGCCATACACTTGAGATAGTTGTGGGATGAACCTGCTTTTAGGTAAAAAGCCTTGAATTGTCCTTTTATTAACCAAAGTTCCTCTTTAGGTTGAAGCTACATGGCAATTTTTAGTAGCAGGAAGGTCACTTAATGAGAAGTTTCTCTGAGGTACACATCCTTTACCCCATTTTGGCAAGCAGAACAGTTATGATGTAACATACGTTCCTTGCCCAGTTCCACAGCACCCATCAGCTTCTTCGGTAATCCTACAGTCGGCCCTGCAATCTGGAGGTGAGAGTAGCAGGCCAATCAGCTGCAGTTCCGGCACTCATGACTCCCGGAAGAGGTAAACAAACCTGCTCTGTGAACTCACTGGTTCATGTGTTCGAGGTTAATTCCGTCACTTACATTTCTGTACCTTGAGCCTTGCTATTGTCCTGACCTTCCATGACCTGACCTTAGCCTCCACTTTGACCATTTTTCTGTCTGCCGAATTTGTACTTTGCTGTTTTCTAGACTTAACACACTGTCTGTTTTTTGACATAGCATTTGCCTTCTGATTTTGTACCACAATATTCTCATAGTTTGTCCTGACTCTTTGCCTTTGTCCTTTTGAACCTTGTCTGCTTGTTACCGACCAGGTTTGTCTGACTATTCTGATCCTCCTGAATGAAGTTTATTGTGCAGTTGGGACCGCTGTTTAGGGTGAATCATTCAAGTAGGTGGGGAAAGTGGTTTGGGTAAAGTGGTAAGGTGCACTCTTTTTCCACCCCGGTTGACACATGGCGCCTCAGAAAGGTGGTGAAATAATAAAAAGCAAGTTGGCAAGTTGAGCAATTGCACTACTCTCTCCACTAAAGGGTTTGATCAGAGATTACCTTTTTTTTAAATTCCCCAGGTGTCGCCAAAATAAAAAAAATGAAAAAGTTAATCCTTGGACAACCCTTTTAAATAATATATTAGTAGATTGACTAAGTGGACAAACACATTTCCTGTGTGGTGAGCTCGGACCAGTAAAATGGAGCTTTGCAGGGACTTAGTGAGTGTTGGAATGGCAGCAACAGGAGATCACTGAGGCAAATAATCCTTATTTTTCTGTTTACCCAGTCTGCCATTTAAAACAAATTCCACAGCTTAGCCCCTTTACTGGAACAGCAAAGATAGTGTACTTGGCTAATTCCAATATTCACAGTCTTTAATGGAAAAAGCAGTGTTAGAAGTCCTATCATGGCAGTCACAGATGTCTTCGGCTAGTGGGGTGCTGTAGGGAGGAAAGCACTGACACAGGACTCCTATCCCCCTATATGCCATGATCCCTATTATCTGCAACATCTAGGTGGTTAAATTACTTATCATAATCCACCATATTAAAATTCCAGATAAAATCATTGCATAGCTTAGTTAAATACTACCTATTCCTAATTTGCCAAAGCTTAAATAGGCACTGTCAAATACAAAAACTTTTGCTATGTTTTAAAGCATGCAAAACCAATAGGTAATGCAATTGCTTTCATTGGAAAATTTTCAGTATTTCATACTGAAAAAGCCAGTCAAACAACTGCCCCCCCCTGCCTGCTTGGACACATACTAGTCCTGCTGTGTCCATGCATCATCACCTATGTCATGGACACACTTCCTTGATTGACAGGTTTGAGCCCTTTGAGAGGAATTCAGACTAGTGAACTAAATTAAAAGTGTAATAAAAAAATAAATAAATAAAGGTGCTAGATACATAAACATTAGACGTACATGGTCAGGATTGGGTAATGAGTGATATATTTAAAAAAAAAAAATTTTTGTTGGATCTGACGGGTACGCTTTAATGCCATTTCCTTCATAGAGACATTAACTACAGTAAATGTACTTAAAGTAAAAAAACTCACTGTCTAAAATTACTTTTTGCTTCTAATTGACAGCTTACCCCTAAACCCTTTGCTTATATTAATAAATACTAAATATATGTGATTTGAATATAAGAAAACATAAAAGATAAAGAAAATAGAGTACTATTTAATATGTAAAAATAAATAAAAAAATAATATATATATATATATATATATACTCTGCAAAATTTCCAGGAAATAATGTAACACAGAAGCACAGGTGTGAGTCACCATAGGGGTCAACTAAAGACCAGAGAAAATAACCAGACTGACATTGTTTGGTTTTATTAACTCATCCATAATTAGCCCATAGCTTAGATACAATTTAGCTGGTGCCATATGGGCTAATGTAGCAGTGAAAATGACCCCCCATGTAGATGACAGTCTGTCACAGTAGAGGAATATTACAATAAACCAACAGTGCGCCCTTAATATTTACATTTAGAGCTATTCCATAAAAGATGCATTGTTCCCAATCAACAACTCCTTATTCCGCATCATGTTGGGGATTACGAAGAGTAAGGTGAAAGGGACAAAAAAAAGGCTTCAAAAATATTACATAAATAAAAAAAATCCCTAATATTTACATAGGAAGCCGGTTTCAATCACATTGATTGTTGTTATGTAAACAGGAGATACAGTTTTCTCGCTTGCAGTGACCATTGATGTAGCGCTGAGGACTTTAATGTTCCAATGCGTCTGGTTGCCAAATGATCTGTCGTTTAATAATCAGCGGCATACAGAGCACTTCTCAAAATGCCACCAGTCCGAGCATCTGTTGTTATTAGGTAAAATGGTCAGAGCCCGTACATCGCTTCAATTTGGTTCCTCACATTGCTTGCAGAGCAAGGAAAATATGCATTTTGGGCATCCACCTAATGTTCTCAGGCCGCTATGATACTTTTTTTTTATTTTTTATTATTATTATTTTGTTTCTGTTTACAACAGGCTGCTATGTGGTCATTTTTAATCATCGCTATTAAAAAGGTTAATATTATAGAATGTTCAGAATTAAAAACTGTATTTAATAGCTTTGGCTTTAATAGGAAATTTGAAATGACAGTATTTCTCTACATAGGCGGTAAAGCTTTGTGCTCTCATTGGTTTTAATTCAGTGTGTATGGTTTATTGCAAAATTTAACTTTTTTACTTTTGTTTGGCATAGCTGTACTTGCTCCCCCTGATGAAGAGAATACGAGAAATGTACGTGGGGGTGTCTGGTGACTGGTCTCTGACAGCATACATGGCAGGTATAGTCAATCATGCTTCTGGCGTCCACGTCTATGACTTTGTCTCCTGTGATGTTTTATTGTATGTCAGATGCCCTTATATCACTGTAGCATTTGTGTTGTATCCTTTATCTGTTTTTGCCCAGTTTTACACACTGTGTTACTATTATTTCAAGGAGTACTTCGCTGCAAGACATCTTATCCCATATCCAAAGAATCTCCCGCAGAATCAGGAGTTCTAAATAAACTTAGGGTTCTGGTGGCCGTGATCATTTTTTTGGTGTTTATAGTATGATTTGGCCCATATTTCTTTGTGTATTCATAGCTGTATGAGGCTTTGCTATCTGCGGGACGTGTTGTAAGTTATGAAGGTGCCATGTTTTGGTACCTATATGTCAGTGTTTATATAACATTATTTTTTTTTTCAATAAAGCAGAACATTTTTTTTATTTTATTTTTTGTTATATGCTGATTGCCATAATCATTCCTTATTGCAGAGATGGATTTTACAGAAAGTCTATGGAGCCTGCAGCAGAGCAAGATGAGAGAGAAGCGCTAAGCTGAGTGCTTCTTCCAGCTTATTCTAGCAATCACCGGGGATTTTATCACCCAGACCCTGACCAATCATATCTTTAGGTCTCTATGATGAGTGTTTCCCACTATCATAGAGACCTAAAGTTGTAGTTTTGCAACCTGCTAGGAAACACTACTCCACATTTTTCTCTAATAATAAAGTATGGGCACACACAAAAAAAAAAAAACATTTTGGAGTGCTTCTTTAAAGGGGTACTCCGGTGGAATGTTTTGTTTTTTTTAAATCAACTTGTGTTAGAAAGTTAAACAGATTTGTAAATTACTTCTATTAAAAAATCTTAATCCATCCAGTACTTATTAGCTGCTGAATACTACAGAGGAAATTATTTTCTTTTTGGAACACAGTGCTCTCTCTGACATCACGAGCACAGTGCTCTCTTCTGACATTTCTGTCCATCTTAGGAACTGTCCAGAGCAGCATATGTTTGCTATGGGGATTTTCTCCTACTCTGGACAGTTCTTAAAATGGACAGAGATGTCAGCAGAGAGCACTGTGCTCGTGATTCAGCAGAGAGCTCTATGTTCCAAAAGGAATCGTCAGTCAATTCAGGCCAACGATTTGCGCCTTTTCCGGGTCAATCGGGTCTCTGGTGACACGGTGGCCCGGAAAAAAAGGGTGAATGGGGCTGTCAGAGATAGCCCCATTCACCCTTACCCAGCAGGAGAGAGGTGGCATGGGTGCCGCCTCACAATCACGTGATTGATCGGTCGGAACGACCAACCAATCACGACCCTGCTGGGCGGCGATCGGGACGGCGAAGATGGTGGTGATCGGTGCCGGCGGGGGTCTCCTACTTTGTCCTGGTCCGGCGGGGGTCCCCTCGGGATCGGTGGCGGCGACAGGAGCAGCAGGATCGGCGGCAGCGGTACCGGCAGCAGGATACAGCAGGAGGTGAGGCCTGTTCGCCTCCTGCTGTTGCTTAGCAACAACTCGCAGCATGCACAGCCAAAGGGCATGCTGGGAGTTGTAGTTTTGCAACAGCTGGAGTTCCAACTACAACTCCCAGCATGCCCTCTGGTAGTTTGTGCATGCTGGGGGGTTGTAGTTATGCAACAGCTGGAGGCACATTTTTTCTATGAAAAAGTGTGCATCCAGCTGTTGGAAAACTACAACTCCCAGCATGCACAGACTACCAAAGGGCATGCTGGGAGTTGTAGCAGTGTGCCTCCAGCTGTTGTAAAACTACAACTCCCAGCATGCCCCTCGACTGTCAATGCATGCTGACAGTTTTGCAACAGCTGGAGACACATTGGTTGTGAAACCGAGTTTGTTACCTAACTCAGTGTTTTGCAACCACTGTGCCTGCAGCTGTTGCAAAAATACAACTGAGAGACTGTATGTGCTGGGAGTTCTAGTTTTGCAACAGCTGGAGGCACACTGGTTGCAAAACACTGAGTTAAGTAACAAACTTTGTGTTTTGCAACCAATGTGCCTCCAGCTGTTGCATAACTACAACTCCCAGCATGTATGATCTGTCAGTGCATGCTGAGAGTTGTAGTTCTGCAACAGCTGGAGGATTGCCCCCCCCCCCATGTGAATGTATAGGATACATTCATACGGGCGGGTTTACAGCGAGTTCTGCTGCAAGTTTGAGATGCGGCAAATTTTCCGCCGCAGCTCAAACTCCCAGCAAGAAACTCATTGTCAAACCTCCGCCCGTGTGAATGTGAAACCCTACACTAACACATAATAAAGGGTAAAACACTACATATACACATACCCCTACACCCCCCCCCCCCGCCGATAAAAAAAACAAAAAACTTATTGAACGTCTGTGTTTCCAAAATGGAGCCTCCAGCATTTGAAAAACAACAACTCACAGTATTGCCGGACAGCCACTGACTGTTAAGGCATGCCGGGAGTTTTGCAACAGATGGAGACACCCTGTTTGGGAAACACTGCTGTAGGGTATTTTTGTGCTGGATTCAAATCCCCAATTTAGTCCTCAAATGCACATGGTGCTCTCTCACTTCGGTGCCCTGTCATATTTCAAGTAAACAGTTTAGGGCCACATATGGGGTATCGGGAGAAATTGCGTTACAAATTTTGGGGGGCTTTTTCTCCTTTTACCCCTTATTAAAAGGTAAAGTTGGGGTGTACGCCAGCATGTTAGTGTAAAAAAAAATTATTTTCACACTAACATGCTGGTGTTGCCCCATACTTTAAATTTTCACAAGCGGTAAAAGAAAAAAAAGCCCCCAACATTTGTAACTCAATTTCTCCTGAGTACAGAACTACCCCATATGAGAGCATAAAGTGCTCTGTGGGCGCACAACATGGCTCAGAAGTGAGAGCGTGCCATGTACATTTGAGGTCTAAATTGGTGATTTGCACAGGGGTGGCTGATTTTACAGCAGTTCTAACATAAACGTAAAACAATAAATACCCAGATGTGACCCCATTTTGGAAACTACACTCCTCACGGAATGTAACAAAGGGTAAAGTGAGCCTTAACACCTCAGAGGTGTTTGGCAAATTTCCATTAAAGTTGGATGTAAAAATGAAAAAAAAAAAATGTTTTCACTAAAATGCTGGTGTTACCCTAAATTTTTCATTTTTACAAGGGAGAATAGGAAAAAAGCCCCCCATAATGTGTAGCCCCATTTCCTCTGAGTAAGAACATACCCTATATGTGGATGTAAAGTGCTCTGCGGGCGAAGTACAATGCTCAGAAGAGAAGGAGCGCAATTGGGCTTCTGGAGAGAGAATGTGTCCGAAATTGAAGGCCATGTGTGTTTACAAAGCCCCATAGTGCCAGAACAATGGACCCCCCACATGTGACCCCATTTTGGAAACTACACCCCTCACATATTGTAATAAGGGGTACAGTGAGCATTTACACCCCACAGGTGTCTGACAGATTTTTGGAACAGTGGTCCATGAAAAATAAAAATAATATTTTTCATTTGCAAAGCCCACTGTTCCAAAGATCTGTCAAACGCCAGTGGGGTGTAAATGTTCACTGCACCCATTATTAAATTTTATGAGGGGTGTAGTTTCCAAAATAGGGTCACATGGGGGGTCCACTGTTCTGGCACCACAGGGTAAACGCACATGGCCTCCCACTTCTATTTCAACCAAATTCTCTCACCAAAGCTCAATGGCGCTCCTTCTTTCTGAGCATTGTTGTTCACCCGCAGAGCACTTTACATCCATATATGGGGTATTTCCATACTCAGAAGAAATATGGTTACAAATTTTGGGAGGCTTTTTCTCCAATTACCCTTTGTGAAAATGAAAAATTTGGGGTAAAACCAGCATTTTAGTGAAAAAAATCAAATGTTTCATTTTCACGTCCAGGGCTCACTGTACCCCTTGTTACATTCCGTGAGGGGTGCAGTTTCCAAAATAGTATGCCATGTGTTTTTTTTTCAGCAAAATTTGCTTTCCAAAAGCCAAATGTGACTCCTTCTCTTCTGAGCATTGTAGTGCACCCTCAGTGCACTTGACGTCCACACACGGGGTATTTCCATACTCAGAGGAGATGGGGTTACAAATTTTTGGGGGCATTTTCTCCTATTACCCCTTGTAAAAATGTAAAATTTTGGGGAAAAGCATTTTAGTGAAATTTTTTTTTTATTTGCACATCCATTTTTAGCGAAAAGTTGTCAAACACCTGTGGGGTCTTAAGGCTCAGCGGACCCCTTGTTACGTTCCTTGAGGGGTGTAGTTTCCAAAATGGCATGCCATGTTGTTTTTTTTTTTGCTGTCCTGGCACCATAGGGGCTTCCTAAATGGGACACGCCCCCCAAAAAGCCATTTCAGAAAAACTCACTCTCCAAAATCCCATTGTCGCTCCTTCCCTTCTGAGGCCTCTAGTGCAGCCACAGAGCACTTGACATCCACATATGAGGTATTTCCTTACTTGAGAGAAATTGGGTTACAAATTTTGGGGGGCTTTTTCTCCTTTTACCCCTTGTAAAATTTCAAAAACTGGGTCTACAAGAACATGTGAGTGTAAAAATTAAGATTTTGAATTTTCTCCTTTACCTTGCTGCTATTCCTATGAAACACCTAAAGGGTTAACACACTGTCTGCATGTCATTTTGAATACTTGGGGGGGGGAGTTTTTATAATGGGGTCATTATGAAATAATATGAAGACCCCTCAAATCCTCTTCAAAACTGAATTGGCCACTGAAAAATTCAGATTTTGAAAACTTTGTGAAAAATTGGAAAATTGCTGCTGAACTTTGAAGCCCTCTGATGTCTTCCAAAAGTAAAAACATGTCAACTTTATAAATGAAAATATAAAGTAGACATATTGTATATGTGAATCAATATATAATGCATTTGGAATATCCCTTTTCCTTACAAGAAGAGAGTTTCAAAGTTAGAAAAATGCTACATTTTCAAAATTTTCATGAAATTTGGGGATTTTTCACCAAGAAAGAATGCAAGTAATGACGAAAATTTACCACTGTGTTAAAGTAGAAAAAGCATCGCAGAGTTATTAATGCATAAAGTGACAGTGCTCAGAATTGCAAAAAAGGGCTCAGTCCTTAAAATGAAAAAGGGCTCAGTCCTTAAGGGGTTAAAGGAAATCTAGGGAAACAGACAAATGTATCCCCCTATCCTAATGATAGAGGATAAGTGTCAGATTGTGGGGGGTCTGACAACTGGGACCACAACAATCTCCTGTATGGAGCCCTGTCTCTCCTGAATGGGGCGGGTTGAATACCGCACAAAGCTATGGCCAACGGCCATCTCTATTGGAGAGCCATAGGATAAGGGATAAGTTTTCTATCCCAGAGTACTCCTTTACTGCAAAAGAGTCTCTGTGTTGTGTACTCCTTCTCAAATAGCCCTGAGGCATATTTATTTGACCCATCCAGGACCCAGGGCATACCTGTATGGCCTGGACATTTCCGTTCACCGCCAGTAACCGGGCGGTGAATGGAACAGGATGGCTGCTGAAATTATTCAGCAGGCACCCCGTGCAAACCCCTGAGACCCCCCTATATCGGCGATAGCCGCAAATCGCCATCAGTTCAGACCGGCGATTTGTAGCTATTCTGGGTCAATCAGTTCTCTGGTGACCCAGAAAAATAGGTTGAACAAGCTGTCTGAGCCAGCAGGAATGAGGAGGCATTGGTGCCACCTCACGATTGTCCTGATTCATATCAGGACTCCTGCTGAGGGTGTCACAAACGGCACCCGCTCCAATCCTATTCCGGAGTGTGAGAGCAGGTGCCAGGAGTGGACACTGGCACCTGGGGCCCCAGATCCCCGGCAGCTGTGGTGGGATCGGGGCCCCAGGACTAGCGGCTGTGGCGGTGGCAGGCAGGAAGATCCAGGAGCAGCAGCAAGGAGGTAAAGCTGTGCCTCCTGTGTTTCTTAGCAATAACTACTAGCGTGCTCAAAAGGGCATGTTCGGAGTTGTTGTTAACAGCAGAAGGCAAAACTCCAGCTGTTGCATAACCACAACTCCCAGCATGCCCTTTGGCTGTCCGTGCATGCTGGGAGTTGTAGTTATGCAACAGCAGGAGGCACAGCTTTACCTCCTTGCTGCTGCTCCTGGATCTTCCTGCCTGCCACCACCACAGCCGCTTGTCCTGCCTCCAGCTGTTGTATAACCACAACTCCCAGCATGCACAGACAGCCAAAGGGCATGCTGGGAGTTGTGGTTATGCAACAGCTGGAGGCACAGTTTTTCTATGAAAAAAGTGTGCCTCCAGCTGTTGCATAACTACAACTCCCAGCATGCGCGGACAGCCAAAGGGCATGAAGGGAATTGTAGTAGTGTGCCTCCAGCTGTTGCATAACTAGTAGTTTGCAACAGCTGGAAGCACATTGGTTGTGAAACACTGAGTTAAGTAACAAACTCTCAGTGTTCTGCAAACAGTGTGCCTCCAGCTGTTGCACAACTACAACTCCCAGCAGGCACGGACAGCCAAAGGGCATCCTGGAAGTTGCAGTAGTGAGCCTCCAGCTGTTGCATAACTACAACTTCCAACATGCCCTTTGGCTGTCAGTGCATGCTGAGAGTTGTAGTTTTGCAACAGCTGAAGGCACACTGGTTGCGAAACACTGGGAGTTTGTTACCTAACCAATGTGCCTCCAGCTCTTGCAAACTACAACTCCCAGCATGTACTGATAGACTGTGCATGCTGGGAGTTGTAGTTTTGTCACAGCTGGAGGCACACTGGTTGCGAAACCCTGAGTTACAAACTCTCAGTGTTTTGCTACCAATGTGTCTCCAGCTGTTGCAAAACTACAACTCCCAGCATGCACAGAAAGCCAAAGGGCATGCTGGAAGTTGTAGTTTTGCAACAGCTGGAAGTTAACAGTGAGTTTCCTGCTGCAAGTTTTAGATGTGGCAAATTTTTCGCTGCAGCTCAAACTCCCAGCGGGAAGCTATCTGTGAACTTCCACCCATGTTAATGTATCCTAAAAACACTACACTACACAAAATTAAAACGTATACTGTAAACACAGTAAAACACTACATATAAAACACACAGCTATACCCCTTCCCCCCACTCCCCAATAAAAATGAAAAACGTCTCGTATGGCAGTGTTTCCAAAACGGAGCCTCCAGCTGTTGCAAAACGACAACTCCCAGTATTGCCGGACAGCCAATGAATGTCCTGGCATGCTGGGAGTTTTGCAACAGTTGGAGGCACCCTGTTTGGGAAACTCTGCCGTAGGGTATTTTTTTTGTATTGGAGGCAGGTGTAATGCTTGCAGGCGGGTCCGTCCCTATGCAAATCCCTAATTCAGGCCTCAAATGCGCATGGCGCTCTCTCACTTTTGAGCCCTGTCGTATTTCAAGGCAACAGTTTAGTGCCACATATTGGTTATTTCCATACTCGGAAGAAATTGCATAACAAATTTTGGGCGGCTTTTTCTCCTTTTACCCCTTATGAAAAGGTGAAGTTGGGGTCTACACCAGCATGTTATTGTAAAAAAATATATTTTTTTACACTAACATGCTGGTGTTGCCCCATACTTTTCATTTTCACAAGAGTTAAAAGGAAAATAAGACCACCCCCCCCTCCACCATTTGTAATGCAATTTCTCCTGAGTACGTGGACGGAAAATGCTCTGCGGGAGCACAACAGGCCTCAGGAGTGAGAGTGTGCCATGTACATTTGAGGTGATTTACACAGGGGTCGCTGAGTTACAGCGGTTCTTACATAAAACAAAAAAAAAAACACCCATATGTGACCCCATTTTGGAAACTAAACTCCTCACGGAAAAAGGGGTATTGTGAGTCTTAACACCCCACAGGTGTTTGACAAATTTTAGTTAAAGTGTGATGTGAAAGTTACATTTTTTTATTTTTTTCACTAAAAGGCTGGTGTTACCCCAAATTTTTCATTTTCACAAGGTGTAATAGGAAAAAAGCCCCCCAAAATTTGTAAAACCCATATGTTGATGTAAAGTGCTCTGTGGGTGCACTACAGGGCTCAGAAGAGAAAGAGCGCCATTGGGCTTTTGGAGAGAGAATTTTACTTTGACGGAATTTAAGGAAATGTGCGTTTTACAAAGCCCCCATGATGCCAGAACAATGGACCCCCCCACATGTGACCCCATTTTGAAAACTACACCTCTCACAGAATGTAACAAGAGGTGCAGTGAGCATTTACACTCCACAGGTGTCTGACAGATTTTTTGAACAGTGGTCCATGAAAATGAAAAATAAAATTTTTCATTTGCACAGCCCACTGTTTCAAATGCCAGTGGAGTGTAAATGCTCACTGCACCCCTTGTTACATTCCGTGAGAGGTGTAGTTTCCGAAATAGGGTCACATGTGGGGAGGTCTTCTGTTCTGGCAGAACGGAGGCTTTGTAAACGCACATGGCCCCCGACTTCCATTCCATCCAAATTCTCTCTCCAAAAGCTCAATGGTGCTCCTTCTCTTCTTAGCCCTGTAATGCACCTGCAGATCACTTTACATCCACATATAGGGCATTTCCATACAAATTTTTTATTTTTTTTGGGGGGGGGGGGTTCTCCTATTACCCCTTGTGAAAAAAAAAATTTGGGGTAACACCAGCATTTTAGTGAAAAAAATCGAAATTTTCCTTTTCACGTCCAACTTTAGTAAAAATGTGTCTAACACCTGAGGGGTGTAAAGGCTCACTGAACCCCTTGTTAAGTCCCCAAATAGTGTGCCATGTGTTTTTGTTTTGCTGTTCTGGCACCATAGGGGCTTCCTAAATGTGACATGCCCCCCAAAAACTATTTCAACAAAATTTGCTTTCCAAAAGCCAAATGTGGCTCCTTCTCTTCTTAGCATTTTAGTGCGCCCGCAGAGCACTTTATGTCCACACATGGGTTATTTCCATACTCAGAAGAAATGGGGTTGGAAATTTGGGGGGGGCATTTTCTCCTATTACCTCTTGTAAAAATGGAGAATATGGGAAAAAAAACTGCATTTTAGTGAAAGAAAAAATTTCATTTACACATCCGACTTTAATGAAAAGTCGTCAAACACCTGTGGGGTGTTAAGGCACACTGTACCCCTTGTTACATACCTTGAGGGGTTTAGTTTCCAAAATAGTGTGCCATGTGTTTCTTTTTTTCTGTTCAGGCATCATGGGGGCTTCCTAAATGCGACATGCCCCCCAAAAACCTTTTCAGCAATATTCATTCTCCAAAATCCCATTGTCACTCCTTCCCTTCTGAGCCCTGTAGTGTGCCAGCAGAGCACTTTACATCCACATATGAGGTATTTCCTTACTCAAGAGAAATTGGGTTACAAATTTTGGGGGGCTTTTTTTCCTGTTATCCCTTGTAAAATAAAAAAAATAAAAAGGGTCTACAAGAACATGCGAGTGTTAAAAATTAGATTTAGAATTTTCTCCTTCACTTTGCGGCTATTCCTGTGAAACACCTAAAGGGTTAACAAACTTTCTGAATGTCATTTTGAATACTTTGAGGGGTGCAGTTAATGGGGTCATTTATGGGGTATTTCTAATATGAAAACCCCTCTAATCCACTTTAAACTATGATGTCAAAAGTAAAAGTAAAAACATGTCAACTTTATGACAACAACATAAGGTAGACATATTGTATATGTGAATCAATATATAATTTATTTGGAATGCCGATTTTCCTTACAAGCAGAGTGCTTCAAAGTTAGAAAAATGTAAATTTTTAAAATTTTTCATGAAATTTTGGAATTTTTCACCAAGAAATTATGTAAATACTGTATCAGCGAATATTTACCACTTTGTTAATGTAGAATATGTCATGAAAAAACAATCTCGGAATCAAATTCATAAGTAAAAGCATCCCAGAGTGATAAATGCTTAAAGTGACAGTGGTTAGATGTGCAAAAAATGCTCTGGTCCTTAAGATCAAAATGGGCTTGGTCCTTAAAGGGGTACTCCGCTGCTCAGTGTTTGGAACAAACTGTTCCAAACGCTGGAGCAAGTGCCGGGATCTCGTGACATCATAGCTCCGCTCCTCATGACGTCACACCTGCTCCTTCATGATGTCACGCCCCCTCCCATAGACTTGCATTGAGGGGTGGGGCGTGATGTCATGAGGGGACGGGGCTATAACATCACGAGCTCCTGGCCCCGGCTCCAGCATTCGGAACAGTTTGTTCCAAATGCTGAGCAGCGGAGTACCCCTTTAAGGGGTTAATGGTGACTTTACCCTGCTCACACAAAAACAAAATTGTTTGTGGGGGTTGCAAAAGAATGCAATTTTGCAAGTTTTAGGAGATTTCATTGTTACATAGTGCACACGGGGAAAAACTGACATGCGATCTAAATTTTGTGGGTCACTACGATTGAAATTATACCCATGTCTACATTTTGACCAAATAGGCATACTAAAATCGCCCTTAAGGCTTTTTTTATTTTTCCATATCAAGACTTTTTTTTTTTTCTTCCAAGATCTGTAGTTTGCTACCACTTTTTCATATATGTGACTTTTTGATTACTTTTTATAACGTTTTTTTTTAGTTGGACATCATTTCGGAATTTGGTATTGTTTTGCATTTGCACCATTCACCAAATGGAATTACTAACATGATATTTTCATAGTTTAGATAATTCATAGTTTAGATAATGCGGCAATACCAAATATGTTGATTTGTTTATTTTTATTTGTAAAATGGGGAAAGGATTGTGATTTTTTGGGGGGAGAGGTTATTTAAATCTAAAATAAGCTTTTTTTTTTTTTTTTTCGATTTCATGTAACCGTTTTATTTCATGCAAGCTTGAATTTACCGTTAAGATGCACAGAGGTATTCTGGCCAACATTTAGAGTCATCACCCCCTCAGTGTTGGCCCTGCACAGGGGCCATGAAACCACTGAACTAACCGGCACATATAAATTAATCCTTTAGATGCCGTGATCAGCATTCATTGCAGCATCTAAGGGGTTAACTTTAAACACCAGTATGATCACTGATGTCAGTCATTAGCAGTGAGTTCCCGATTGCTGTCAGTACTCACCATATATGAAGCGAGCGCAGCTCCTGCGCTCGCTTCATAGAGTCTAAACACTGCACGGTGTAAGTGTATGTCCTGGTACCAGGCAAGTACCAGGCAACCATGATGTCCATTTATGTCCTGTGTTTAGTGGGTTAACATTCTGTGCTCATTAATTTCTCTACATATCTTTACATGGGATGCAGCCCAGCATTTCTGAGGGGTGCCAACAAAATACTGCCTTGGCCGGATATTTAGCTGGGATAGCAAACGGAACACTTGACCCGGGTAAAGAAAATCCTAGCTAAAGACATATTGAGAAAATGATCAGAACAGAATTTTGCATAAAAACTGAAATTAAACAATGCAGATTAGTTTTAAAGCTCTTTCTGAGGCACTAAAGTCTGGTTCCCTTAAATATATGAGGCAATGCTAGTTACCCAGCTGTCATGGCTGCGATATTAAGCACTAGGAGTACATATCCTACGAGAAGGTATAACACTGCGCTGCTTGTCCTACCTGTGTAAACTCATTTCACTGCTATTTATTCACAAAATAATGCTTAGGGAAAGGTAAGCATTCCTTATAATGAGCAAGACCAATACCAATATTTACCTAAAGAACCTTAACCAGGAACGCAAAAGAGGTTAAAGCACCTCTCTGTGTTCACAAAATTTTATTTTCTCAGACAAAAGGTGTTTTGGGGTCCGACAAGTGATAATTAATTGAGCGATCACCTCGTCTGCTGAGAACATGTAAATGTCCATGTGGGGGCCACATGCAGGACAGATTTGTAGGGGTCTCTATTCATTTCACAGCACATAAAATATGTCACTGTAAATGAACAGTATATATCAGTGAGAAGGGGCTACACAAGGTCAGTCACACACACACACAGACACACACACACATATATATATATATATATATATATATATATATATATACGACAATTGTTTGTTAAAACCATTGTATGTTGAGACCATAACTCTATGGAAACCTGGTAATTGGTTCTGAAGCCTCCAAAATGTCATCCAAAAATAGGAAAAAAGTGAGGATAAAAGAAAAATTTGTAGATAACTAATACAGATAAAGCATTAATTATTTTCTAATTTGATTTCTGTCGGACCACAATGCTCTCTGCTGACACCTCTGTCCGTATTAGGATCTGTCCAGAGTAGGAACAAATGCCCATAGCAAACGTCTTCTGCTACAGACAGTTCCTGACATGGACAGAGGGGTCAGCAGAGAGCACTGACAAATCTGTTTATCTTTCTGGCACCAGTTGATTTTAATAAAACATTTTACCCACTGCAGTATCCCTTTAAGAACTATCTTCAGCCTAAAATATGTCTTGGAAGTGATGTCTTGGAAGTGATGTCTTGGAAGTGATGTCTTTGAAGTCTTGGAAGTGATGATATGGACCCTATAAAGCCCAGATCTAAACATCATCCAGTCTATCTGAGATTATATAAATATGAAGAAGATATTGTACCGATAGCACCCACACCTTCCAGGTGTGCTGCTCCTTCTTGGTTCTATGAGATTATATAAAGAGACAGAATGATTTAGGCAAGCCTTCATCCTTAGAAAATATATAGTTAGCTTTTTAAAATATTTAGAACAACCTATCTTTCAAGTTACTTAAAAAATTGTGTACCTAAAAGAATTGATGGTGTTTTAAAGGGAAAGGGTGGTCACGCCAAATATTGGTTTGATTTGGATACAGATGGAAGAATAACCAGAAACGTGGAAGCAGACAAGAAGATGGAACCACGGACATGGATATCAGGCACAGATCAAGAATTGCAACTAGGAGTATGCACAGTAGGGTCATGGCCATAAGTTGGACCAAAAACACAGAGCAGAACAGTTCAGGACCTAGAATGTGGTAACAAATATTGGCATGCACAAAGCAAAGTTTATTGATTAGATTAGAAGTTGAGGAACCGTACATCAAATTTAAGTCAGGACCAGGAATAATACAAGTTCCAGATAAAGTATCCAGTGGGTAAGGTAGGCACAAAAACAGGATTAGCTGAGTCTGGAAAAAAGAAAAAACTAGGTTCAAGGCCAGAAAGAGTCCAGGAGACAAGTAATCAGGGGGCTTGCCCAGTAGATATATACAGAGACCTGAAGGTCAATGGCGATGGTGTTTGAATCACTACTCAACAGCACAGGAGCAGGGAGCCCATTTTTTGACAGGAGTCCCTACTCCTGAATGCACTCTCTGTGGTGCACTATGTGATTGTGTGGTGTCCCAGCACCAAAGGCTGTCCTATGGGCTGTGGATCTCCTTGGGCATGCCTGCTGCTCCTGTGTTGGACCCACTGTCATCCTGTTTATCATGTTCATGCACTTAATTATATTTGCTGCATTCCTTATGTTGTTTATGTACTGCACCTTTAAGAGAGAGATGCAGTGGTAGCCAGGTGACCCTGTCTGCCAAATTGGAAACCCCCAAATTCTCCTGTATATAGTGCCGGGGGGAGGAGTTGCCTCAGTTCAGTGCTGAGTCTTAGTACAGTGTGGAAAGGAGGTGGAAGATGTGTGTGTGTGGTGAATACTGAGGGAAGCCTGAGAAAATCTTTGAATCAATCAGCACCACCATTCTGCAAATGTTCCTGGTACGTGAGTCAAGCCCTGGCCATGTTAGTTATTGGACCATGTCAGAACCCTAGTCAGCGTGGGATATCTTCATGTCTCAAATCTCAAGTCTATATAATTCAAGTGGGTGAAAAGCACCACAAGTCCCAGCAAGGCAACAAGGACTGCATCCCTTCTACCCTACTCCTTACTGTGTGTTGTACCATCTGCACCTGCTCAGTAAAAGACAGCTTGCCACCGATCGAGTTGTTTGGAGCAACATCTACATATTTCTTTCTCTTTAAGAGATACAATAAAAGAGAACTTAATTGCACTCAAGAGTAGTATCTGTGAAATTTAAGGGGAACAGCATCCAAGCATTGGGCCCATCAATCCCCTTTCTGAGCAGTGCCTCTATAGGCAGGATGCAGAACTGCACATACTCCCTCGTAAAATTATCTAAATCTGGTTATTCTAACAAATCATCATTAGCTTATTCTTCTGCAAAAACAAATGACTGAACAATAAGGAGGGCTGTATGTTCTTATGTATTTTGCCAAGACAGGAAACTCTTGAGCGGGTTAATGATATCTGTGAAAGTATTGCATGTTCCTGATTACTGAATAAAAACACCATTCAACTATATGATATAAAATAATTCCCAGCGTGGGACTTGAAAAGATAAGTTAAGAACTGCACAGTAACAACTTAATTGCATATTGAAGGATGTGCACAATGTTTGGCAGTGCTGTACAGTCTGGACTGGTTGCATGATCTCCGACACATAATAGGAATTAATCACCATAAGTCGTACAAACCAACAGCTGCACGCTCCCTCCTCAATATCCGACTACAGCTGCAGACCGTTCTCCCGGCCGCTGACATGTACTGATTAAAACTGTGAATAGACCCCTGTAAATATGACGCACTACAATTCTCTTACTGTTCTTTATAGAACTAATTTACATCAAATATATTTTCTTCCAAATTTCCCAATAAAACTCATCGTGAGTTTACAGGACGGCTGTCATGTGTATGGAACCGAACCGTAGTCTCATACTGTAGTCCTCCAGGTGTTGCAGAACTTCAACTCCCAGCATCCCCGTTGGCTGTCCAGGCATGCTGGGAGTTGAAGTTTTGCAACATCTGGAGGGACACTGTTTGGGACCACTGTAATAGAAGTATATCATTGGGTTTTTATATATGTTTATGGGCAATAAAAATAAAGGGGTATTCTGGTGAAAAACATTTTTTTCATATCAACTGGCTCCAGAAAGTTAAACAGATTTGTAAATTACTTCAATTAAAAATTCTTAATCCTAGGGATGAGCGAATCTGAATTTGTTACACGTGAATCAATCGTGTGAATCGCTTCATTAAACTCCATTTATTGCGGTCGAGGCTCCAGGGCATCTAAAATGGCGGATTCACATGTGAGGACATGGGGCAAGGAATCCTGGGAAGGCGGGAACAAGGGTAGGTGGGATGACTCTGAATCACCTGCAGGATGCAGCCTATCAGCAGCCAGTCACCCTTGTGATGTCACAACCCTATATAATCAGCAGCCATATTGCGGAGCCTTTCATTGAAGAGAGATAGATAGGGACAGACAGAGCTGTGTGTTGGCCAGAAAAGCTTTTTTCCAGCAGCAATTCCCCTCCAAGTCATATCAGCGTTCTGTTGCACAGAGGGACAGAGAGCAGTGTGTGTAGCACAGAAAAGCATTCTTACTGCAGCGATTCATCTCCAGGTCACTACAGCGTTCTATTACAGAGAGAGACCAGGAGCATAGTGTTGCACAGTTTGTTACACAGAAGAGCACCGATTCAGCTCAAGCGCAAATCCTGCTTAGAAGCACTGATAGGAAAGGGAGTGAAATTGAGAGAAAAAGTACAATTTGGGGTGTAGCACACAGCAACTGTGTGCTGCAGAACTGGTGTGTATTGCTGTTGTTGTACACAAATACTTTTTTAAGTGTAGGTCAGTAGAAATAACGCTTCAGCACTCACCTATGTTTTAAATCCTTTATTTGGGCATCGATTCCAGAGATAACCGCTGGCCAGGGGTGGGGAGGGAGCGAGGATGCCGCTGCGGGAGCAGCGGAGAAGGAGGCGACTAGTTTCGCGGGTTAAACTGCTTCGTCTGGCCTTGCCTCGTGTCTCCCCAGACGCACCTATACCTGGGCGCTGGGGTGACATCACCCGAAAGGGAAGGGGTGAAAAGAACCCAGTCGGGTAAGTGGAAAAAAATGAAATAGGGTATTAAAAACACAGGAAGCAACAAAATATGTTGGGCGGACTGAGTACTGAGTATGTTGTGCGGCCCAACATATTTTGTTGCTTCCTGTGTTTTTAATACCCTATTGAATTTTTTTCCACTTACCCGACCGGGTTCTTTTCACCCCTCCCCTTTCGGGTGACGTCACCCCAGCGCCCAGGTATAGGTGCGTCTGGGGAGACACGAGGCAAGGCCAGACGAAGCGGTTTAACCCGCGAAGCTAGTCGCCTCCTTCTCCGCTGCTCCCGCAGCGGCATCCTCGCTCCCTCCCCACCCCTGGCCAGCGGTTATCTCTGGAATCGATGTCCAAATAAAGGATTTAAAACATAGGTGAGTGTTGAAGCGTTATTTCTACTGACCTACATTCCTGGATATTGTACATTTTCTGCTTCATTTTGTGCACCCCTATTTATCCTTGTACTGCGGATATCACCTGTCCTTCCAGTGACTGCGCTGCAGGATTGCCGTGATATAGTGGTGCGGTCTCATCCTCCTCTCTACCACGAATACTTTTTTAAGTGTACTCCCCTCATAAGTGCATACTACACACGTAAATTTAAGTGGTGTACTATTTTGTTCCTTTTAAAGTCTCAAGGGCCTAGATACTGGGAAAGGCCAGGCAAAAGTACACACCAGCTGGTGTTGCAGACACTGTTTTAAGCGTAGTGGAGCGTATTGTATTCCCCTCATATACGCACTAAGTTTGTCAGGCAGAGAAGTGCAAGGACGTGCACAAAGGAATGGCAGAGACGTAAATTCATCAGGCAGAGGTAGCAGCAGACTAGGGGCTAGTGGCAGCAGGAGTCACAGTGAGAGGCCTGAACTCCCGATATCTGCTAGCGGTCGTGTCTGGACCAGCAACCCATCTGCCATCATCGATTGGTGAACACGGCCATCCACTTCATCAGAAGTGATATCTTACACCCCCAGTCAACAGTCGGTGGGTTCCTTAGACACAACCCTCAGTTGGCATGATCCGGGAGCAGTCCCTGTCCTCCCATTGCCTCTGTCCTATGCTGTTCCCTCCCCTACAGAAGTATCGTATGCTGTAGGTTCAGCTCCACTATTTAGTGAGGACAGTCAGCAGCTACTGCCCAACCAAGAAGTGGAGGAGACATCCGCCACTTCCTCTGATAGGTGGCAAGTAGTGATGAGGAGAGTGACGTGGGAGGTGGTATTGCTAGCATTCAGGCTCCTGAAGCAGACACTGTTGAAGAACCTGAGGAGGACATCAGTGACACAACTCGATGATCATGAAGCCGATCGCACTTGGGAGCCGGGTGCAGAAGGGGCTTCATCATCATCAGGAGAAGAGGGTTGCAGGTTGCTCATGAGACAGCAGGTGGTAGCATGGTTGGCAGTCAGCATGGTGGCAGAAGTGGAAAGCCTGGAGCCAAATGTGCCCGGGGTAGACCACCTATTTCGCGGCAGCCTAATTTCCAGGGAAGTAGTGGAACAGGGGTTCCTGGAGTTGGTAGCAGTAGCGGTCTATAAGTGCGGACTGTTGGTGGGAAAATCAGCTACTCGGCGGTGTGGCAGTTTTTCATCAAGCATCATCAAGCAAGATGTGTCGGCAGAAGGTGAAGCGTTGCCAGCGTCACCATAAAGCCACCTGGGAGAACCGTAGCTCCGATACGGTGGTTGAGCCTGTTGCATCACCCAGTGGCACACCGCTCCCTGTTTCAGCCAGCCAAGGCTCCAGCACCTCAGCCGAAGGGAGCTGTGTGTCATACCCATCTTCTGTCACTCCAGATGCTCCGTCTCCTCCTACTTAGAGTCAGTAATTCTGCCAGCAATCCATCGACGAAGCCATGTCTAAGAGACAACAGTATGCACCCACTCATCCAATGTCGCAGAAGCTGTGCTCCTGTCCAAGTTGCTGGTGCTGCAGTCCCTCCCTTTTCAAGTCGTGGAGTCTGCAACTTTCAGAGAACTGATGGCTTGCTGAGCCAAGGTGGAGAGTCCCAAGCCATCATTTCTTTACGAAGAAGGCAGTACCAGGCCTGCACAATTTTGTGGAACAGAAGGTGGGAATGTCCTTGAGCCTGTCGGTGTGTACCAAAGTGCATGGCAGCACCAACGTGTGGAGCTGTAACTACTATCAGGAACAATACATATCCTTTATTGCCCACTGGGTGAATGTGGTTCCTGCACAGCCACAACATCAACTTGGACAGTTCACGCCGATTCCGCCTCCTAGCTCTCAGGCTGTTGGTCTTGTGACAGTGTGCAAATTCGACTCCTTTTCCTCCTTTTCCTCCACCGTCTCCTCAGCGTCCACTGCACGGACAAGTCTCAGTGCCCCTCCAGCATACGCTGTTCTTCACATGGTTTGCCTTGGCGAACGGAGTCACACAGGGGAGGAACTGCTAAAAGCCATTCATAAAGAAATCAAATCATAGCTTACTGCACGGAAATTGGAAATGGGAACCATGCTGACCGACAATGGGAAGAACATCTTGTCTGCGATGCGCCAAGGAAGCCTGAGCCATGCATGGGACACGTGTTAAATCTGGTTGTCAAGCGGTTCCTGAAGTGTTACCCCAATGTGCAAGACATCCTAACAATGGGAAGGAATCTTTGCATGCTCATCTTCCACTGCCATGGCTGCTGGGGAGGGGTGGGGTGGCAGGAGCAGTACCAGCACCATCAGCAGCAGCCTGAGTCTACAATCGCAGATGAGTAGCTTTCTTCACCCACATAGTGAAGCAACTTATGAGCAGCAGGTAGACCTGGAGCAGGACCCGAACCAGCAGGTGATGGCATACCTTGACATGACTATGCCAACATACCTTGATGATCCGCTGGACTTCGGGGCAGCCAAACTTGATTTGTGGCTGCAACTTGCAGAGTTTGTCCTGGAAAAGCTGTCCTGCCCAACCAGTTGTGTGCCATCAGAGCGGGTGTTTAGTGTGGCGGGGGCCATAGTAAACCCAAGGAGAACTCTGTCTCTGTCTGTATACGAAAAATGTGGAGACTTACCTTTGTGAAGAGGAATGAGGCATTGGTTATCCAGGATTTCCACCCACCAATGCCTGATGCATCAGAATAACTTGACCATGGTGCCACACCAACACTTCACAAATATGGATAGTGCAAAACATATTTAAGGTGCTGCTCCCCAGTTACAGACATTCCTCGCCATCAGACCACAATTAAATATTGAGGATATGCATTAGCTAAAACTTAACTTTTCTTAAGATAAAATATATATACTCAATTATTTTTAAATCAAGCAAAAGGAAAGGTGTCCAAAAAACACCATGTGCCACCTACACCACCAATAAGTTTTGTGATGCAAAGACCTCTAAAAGGTGGAAGGGAAAACCTATGGTCCATTGTAACCGGTGGGGGTAAAAACTTCCCCCTCGCATTATTAATTCCCTTCTTAGCAAGTGTTACTCACCCTAAAAAGGGCGGCCACACACATGAACCTCTCTCTATCTCCCCCTACAAACACTGCTATTTCCCAGGGTTTTTTGGTGGAATTAGAGAGAGTTTCCTGGATGGGGCCACCCTTTTAAGGGTGAGTGACACTTGCCAAGAATACAGACAAGGAGAGCGCTCCAAGTGTGATAACGTATTGTAAAGAGGAGATGGAAAACAAGCAAAAATGCTCACCGAGTATAGTTGTACTACTACCAAGTACAACTATGGTGAAAGCGTGGGATAACCCTTCAACGGGCGAAGAACGGCAGCCGCTCCTGGCAGCACAGGTGAAGCACTCAGACGGATCCCTCCAAGGAACAGCCCAGGATAAAAGCAGCGCACAAGACTTCAAAGGTAAAATGGTTTATTTACCCGGCATGCAACGCGTTTCGCTGGACAACCAGCTTCATCAGGCATGTGAAGCTGGTTGTCACATGCCTGATGAAGCCGGTTGTCCAGCGAAACGCGTTGCATGCCGAGTTGGCGGCAGCATGAGGAGAACATATGATGGCAAAATGAGACAGCCTGGAGCAGGCATCAGTATGAGGAGAACATATGGTGGCAGAATGGGACAGCCTGGAGGTGGCATCAGCATGAGCAGAACATATGGTGGCAGAATGAGACAGCTTGTACGTGGCAGCAGCATCAGGAGTCCTGAAAGTGACCCGGTGACAGTGGTGCGGTAGGAGGCAATACCAGTACCCGGTGACAAAAGTTAGTGAAAAAAGGAAAACATGGCATCAAATGTGTGGCATCAGGCATTTAGCAACTATATAGTCTCCTCATACTTGCGCCACCACCAGGCTTTGTCATTCAGCCATTATGTGTTCTCCTCATCCAGCCCCCTTCTCCAAACTGTGTCATTCAGTCACTAAATGGTCTTCTTATGCTGCTGCTACCTCCACGCTGTGTCATTCAGGCACTATAAGGTCTCCTTATGCTGCTGCCACCTCCACGCTGTGCCATTCAGACATTTAATGTTCTCCTCATGCTACCGCCAACTCCAGGCTGTGTCGTTCAGCCACTCTATGGTCTCCACATGCTTCTGCCACCTCCAGGCTGTGTCATTCAGCCACTATATGTTCTCCTCATGCTGCGGCTACCTCCAAACTGTCCTTCAGCCACTATATGTTCTCCTCATGTATAAGGGGAGGTGCTTAGTTATATTTTTAAATACCAAAAAAAAAAAAAACATACACACATATATACACATTGATCAGTGTTATGGCAGACTAAGTCAGACTATATAAGCAGGGAGACTCGGCCACCATCTTAACTGATTGGGACCTATTAATCTCACTGTGGAGGTTCTGGTCAGCGCCCTAAACCAACCGGCAACTGTAATTTAAATTTTTAGATGCCACGATCACCATTGAATGTGGCATCAGAAGGGTTAATGTGAGACATGGTCCCAGCTACTGACAGCAGTTACTCACTGGCTATGAGGCTAGCTCAACTGCTGAGATCACTTTATAGTCCCCTAGCCGCCCATGACAGGAATGTACATTATGGGTCATCTGAGGGTTAAATCAAAGGAAGGGCTATTGGGTTGGCTTCTTGTCTGTTCTGTAGACTAGCTGGTATTTTAACAACTGGTTTGGGAGGCCCAGTTGCATCTGGGGAAGGTCCAGACCCATCAGACCAACATGTATATGCATCACTAATTCTTGACTCTTGAAGAGATTGTCTCATCATGACAACACCTGTCCTTATGATTTGTGTGCTCATATAGATGCCATTAACATTACTTCTCTGCTTGTGGCCCACCACTAGGAGATCTCCCTTTAGCAGATCTTGCCTGTTTCTATATTGCATGAATGCTCATTGATTTTAATGGCGGCATATCACTACTTATCCATCAGGAATGGAATGTAAGTGGTGGTTCAGCGCCTTTAATTTGTTACATATTTTCATTGCAATGTCTCACCTTGTGTGTGCATGAGCTTTTACCCTGATACGCTTTTCCCCTTATAAGACATTATAAGGCATGTATGTAACAATTTAGTGGGGCTGTACCACTCTCCCTATAGGGGTTTATAAAGCTGAATTTGCAGTGATCATCTGACCATCTGAAGAAATAGGCAGAAAAATTTAGTTCAATCCATCTAGTTTGTTGTGCAAAGAACTGATAACGCATTTCGGGGATAACCCCTTCTTCAGAGCAGTGCTGATCTGACGAAGGAGTTATTCCTCAAAACATGTTATCAGTTTGTTGAACGTACCTTCTACTGACTGGCCTGGCCTGATAGAGGGACTTTTTCTATCTATTTCTTCTAAATTACATACAGACAGTGTGATACACGCATTCGCCACGGTGAAGCACCAAACCAGTAGAATTCCTTCTGCTACCCTCAGAAGGGAATATCCAGGTGAGCAGCCATTTGTTTTCCTAACTTTTGCTTCATTCCCTATATGATGGGGAACACACTAGGTCCCCATGTAGTCCTTCTTTTGTTCTTTTCCTCCCACCTGACCAGCTTCAGTAGAAACGGGGGTTTTCCTTATAACCCCTCACCTAAGTTATTGACCCATATCTGAGACAACACTGGGTGCTGTGTGGTAATATATATCAGGATGGATTCCACAGTACACAGATAAATTACACAGACATAAAAGCTGTATTCTATTTCCCTTTCGATAATTACATGTACTGTTTTCTTTTCTTTTTCATTTTTTTTGTTGTTGTTTTTTTTTGTTATATAGAACAACATGCACGGGAAAAATAGATTGACATTTTCTTTGCCTCAAAAACGTCTTCTTGTTCTCTCTCTCTCTTTTTTATAAACTTAACAGCTGTGTTTCATATTTTATGTATGATGATTTTTGTAGCCCCATCTGCTGTCTATTTCTGGAAGTGATTGTAAAAGAAATAGAAGATTTACAGATATGACTTTCTCAAACTTGTACGCATCTGTGTTTTATGTAACCTCTTTACTGCGGCTGCTGATTGATTGAAGAGTTAGAAATTGCGCTGCCTGCCACGGTAGAAATTCGAGATCAGCCGAGATATCTGTTTTTAATATTGTCAATGGTAAGCAAGCTTAGTTAATCATAACGTGGTCTTATATATGTAAGTGCTAATGGACAATGATGGATTACAGGATATGGGACTGGACAAGAGTACAGTATAGGCTGAGAGAACTCAAGCGTCTAACTTTACAGAGTATGATAAAGACAATATAACATGATACAATACAGAAATACGGTGTAATACAACACAATTTACTGCAATGCTGTACAATATATAGTACATGCAATATATATGTAAATGAAGTAATGTGATGCTCATTAATTAATTTATTATTAGTTTTGAAGATGTCATATGGTATGACAGTATTGATCAGTATTGAGAGCAATTCTACCATATAGGTCAGGGGATCTGTATTGAAGTTGCTTCAATCACGATCGGTGAGGTTACGAAATGGGTAAGGCTCCTTTCACACTATGAAATGGACCCGTTATATAACATCCGTTATAAAATCACGGGCGATCAAAGGGCAAAAAGGCCATTAGAAAAGCCCTAACTTACGTTACTAAATCCCATTATAGTCTATAGGAATGTTCTAATACACGTTTTAACCCGTTCTCGCCCGTCATTCATAACGCACGTTATTTTGGGATGGGAGATAGTAGTGGGAGAAATAGTGCATTCACTATTTCTCCCGCTACTATCTCCCATCCCAAAATAACGTGTGTTATGAATGACGGGCGAGAACGGGTTAAAACGTGTAATAGAACAATCCCATAGACTATAATGGGATTTACTGACGTTAGTTAGGGCTTTTCTAATGGCCATTTTACCCTGCAATCGCCCACGATTTTATAACGGTTGTTATATAACGGGTCCATTTCATAGTGTGAAAGGAGCCTAACATTTTGTCTTATTTATGACACCTTTGTATTGTTACTATTACTGGCAATCAATGCACTATATTACTTAAGCTGTAAGTGATTAAGTTTATCTGTTGTTATACGTTATATTTGCATGATAATACTCTATATTTAACCCATGTCACCCTGGTGATGCCACCCTCTCTTTTGACTGATTCATGTATAACCCAACTTGTGATGAGTATATTTCAGTAAAGACGGATATATGTTTATATTTTGTAAGACAAAGACAGGAATGGTGGTTGGGTCAATCCCTTAGGTACAGGCTACATGTAGCTATAAGGTTTCAGGAAGAATATATCTAATCTAGAGAAAGCTGAGTGAGATATGAGGAATCCAGGAATAGTTGAATCCCTAGCAGATCAGTTGAATCCATAGCTCCTGTGGATTTGGGCCTGGATTTTTATAGAATGAAAGGCAGTTTGGTAGTGGGCTCTTTCATTCCCTTCCGGGCCAGTCCAGGTTTTCCATGTGGCCACAGTCGTTACAGGTGCTGAAGACTGCTGTGTAAGTGGCTTTAAGTCAAGGTGTAACTCGGTCTGCAGGTGGAGACTGTGAGGAATCTGTACCTCTGATGGGAGTTGGAGTTCTGAAGTTTGCAGCCTCAAAAAGGGACATTTCACGTGTGTATATAGATATGGGAGACTAAGCTATAGTTAATGCTTGGAAAAGCAGGAATTTATTTGTTGGTAAGTGTGAAAGTTGATTTTGTTGTTTGTGGAATAATCAGGAAAGGAGAAGCCCTGTTTAAACTTTACTTTTGTGTCCCTGTTTTTGACTGCTATTGCTACTCTTTGCCTGGCTTTACGGAGCTAATCTCTTACTGTCTCTCTTTCTCTATCTATTGTGTGTGTGTGTAGCTCATCACACCACTTTCTCAGGTAGCATGCCCTAAGATCAGCTCTTGCTTCAGTTACGAAGTCTCAGAAACTGACAGGGTGTTCTGGCTTGGCTGTTGTGAGAGGCTTATGATTAGCTAAAAGGGGTAAGTATTCTCCTTAGGGAGGAGCACCGCTTCTGGTGTAGAACAGAGATTCAAAAAGGCCATTCACACTCAGCTGACTTTCTGGGTAAGGAATATGCAAAGCAGCTCATCACACCACCTTGTCAGGTAGCATGCCCTAAGATCAGCTCTGGCTCCAGTTACAAAGTCTCAGAAACTGATTTGGACTGATGCCAAGCCAGAATTCTCCCCAGAAGGGAGGAAGACCCATCTGCAGACAGCTGTTTTGGGGTGCTTGCCCCTCGTCAGTACAGAGCAGGGTGGGTTGATGTCAGAGTCATTACAAAAGCCTATGCACATAGCCTCAGCAGTCACTGTAGAGATAGCAAGTATCAGAAGATAACCCCTATTAAGGACAGTGATTAGTGAACAACATAGATACTAGGATTACACAATCACAATAACTGTAGTAAAGCAGATCCTCAAAGAGTACTATGCATTTCATTTCTCAGGGCAAAATCTGTTTCACTGTAAGTTTTTTTTGTGGCACACAAATTATTGTGAAAAAATCATGCATATTGGGTGTAACTTTTGTGTACTTTCTAGGATGCCAAACCTGTTGCTACTCCTCAAAATGGGATCATTTTTGATGGCTTGTAAAAAGCAACTGATTCTTTACTTTCCAGGCACAAAACTTGTTGCTATTTCCAAAAAGAGAAAATGTTTAGACCACTTAAAAAAATGTTTGCTTTTTCTGATACTTCACCGGCAGCATGCCACCCAACTTTCCCAGTCTCCAAGTCCCAGCAGTGATAGGGCGCTCAACCTCCCTGAAGTCCTCACTTGTAGCAGCATTGCCATGTCCTCTCCCTGGCCCCGCCCTGATGTCTTCTCTCCCTCTCACTTCTCTCTCAGCCTGCAATAAATCTTCTTTCCCCCACCTGCCCCTTCCCCTCTCCTTACCCCCAGAATAGCTATTATTTACACTTGCCTGCTGGACAGTTTACTCCTACTTTACCATGATTTTTATCTGACGACAGGATGTTTTAAACTCCCAGACAACCTCAGCTGCTTGAGAGTAACACGATCAGAAGATGCATCAATATGTATATTAGATTTTATTGGTGGTTCTTGTATGTCAGAGGTAAACATTAAAGAATACTCCAATCTAATGCTCTGACGGGATATGAACAGAGCCTTAATCATTATTTTATTATTACTAATGACATGTATTTTGTCATTACAACTATATAAGTTGTAACCCATCTATCCATCCCTAGCAAACTGTTATTGCCAACATCGCCTTCCATCAATGAAGACAGCATATAGTGATGCATGCACTCTTTGTGGAACATCAGAAGGTAAGCAGATCATACCAGCACCTCTTCAGATCTTCAGAAATAAATAGACTCAGCTTCATACAACTACAAAAGATTAATAGAATTGTATCCAACAGTGAAGATCTAGCAGATCAAAAGGTCCAAGGATCAAACATATTCACCTGTACAGGACTTGATTTCAGCAATGAAGACAATCTGTCAATGGCCATAATAAGCATCGCCATTGGAGGGGAGCAATGTAGCAGGATAGATTTTTGGAGCCTTTTTCCAGATGTTGCTGATTTACACAGTAAATGAATACATGCGATATTCAAAGGTCTTGAGAACATCCATGGTCGTGTTTCATTTTAGAATTCAATCAAAGCCATCAGCAACAACTTTACTCCAAGTGACTATGCATGGAGTGTGTGCTTATTCATGTGTTTTATTATATTATATGATATTCAATTCTACGTCTAATACGTCTTCAATTCTAGTCTATAGGACATTGTTTCCCAACCAGTGTCCCTCCAGCTTTAGCAAAAACTCATCTTCCAGCAGGCCTGGTCGGCCGAAGGCAACCCTGTCCCCATTTTCCTATAGGTATGTCAGATGAAACCCAGGAAGAACATACAAACTCCTTATTCCTTGGTGAGGTTTGAACCTGGGACTCCAGTGCTTTAAGGCAACAGTGCTAACCACCAAGCTATCCCTTACATTTCTCTATATCTTTTTCTGTGTCTTATCTCTGACAATACAATAGACTGCCCACTTGTCATAGTGATCTAACATACAGTTTTATTGTAGGCTGTGAAATGAGATGCTTTTCTAGCTCAGTGTAGTCTTGCCACTAGATGTCAGCAAAAGGGAAAACTACGATTCTATTATTTGATTTTATTGATAGACAAACAGAAAAACACAGAGCTAATTTCTTCCAGAAACAGCACAACGTCTGTCCTCAGGTGGTGTGTGGCATTATAACTTGGCACCATTCACTTTGAAGGGGTACTCAGGTTGTACAAAATTTTTTTCAAATCAACTGGTGCCAGAAAGTTAAACAGATTTGTAAATTACATTTATATTTAAATTCTTAATCCTTCCTGTACTTATCAGCTGCTGTATTCTCCAGAGGAAGTTGAGTAGTTTTTTCCTGTCTGACCACAGTGCTCTCTGCTGACACCTGTCAGGAACTGTCCAGAGCAGGATATGTATGTTTCTCTGGACAGTTCCTGACACAGACAGAGGAGGCAGCAGAGAGCACTGTGGTCAGACTGGAAAGAACAACACAACTTCCTCTAGAGCATACAGCAGCTGATAAGTACTGGAAGGGTTAAGATTTTTAAATGTAAAAGTAATTTACAAATCTGTATAACTTTCAGGCATCAGTTGATTTGAATTGTTAAATACAACAATATTCTTTATTGCTGTATTGTAATTCATCTTAAAAGCAACAACAAATCCAAACTAACAAACAGTTGCTTTTTTCAATGAAAAAGTATTTATGTATCTACTTATCTCAAAGTCTTCCCCGATGGAATATCTAGAATTATTTTAATTAAACATATTTAAAGGGGTAATCCCGCATTTTACGTCTTAGCCCCTATCCAAAGGCTAGGGGATAAATGTCTGATAAGTGTCTGATCTCCGATCCCCCACGATCTCTTGCACAGTACTCAGGCTCTCCTCGTGCACAAAGTTGGGGTGGACACGCCCCTCCATGTATTTCTATGGGAGAGCCGGAGATACACGAGTACAGTGCGACACCCCCCACGACCAGACACTTATCCCCTAGCCTTTGGATATGGAGAAAAATGTGAGAATATTCCTTCAAAGCGTACCTCCATTAATGGTCCTAGTGGCAGGATATGTGTTTAAATTTAACAGCAGCTTTGGTGCCCAAAATCTTGCCACAACATTATTACAATCGGGAGACGTATTTGGTGGAAGTCCCATGCAAGTCTACGGAAGTTCTGTCAAGTCCATCTCCTGATCAAGATAGTCTTGGACCAAGTCTTGGGCTTGAAGCTGTGCCGAAATGTAAACACATATCAAGGACCATGATCATAGAAATGCAGTAGTCTTTTCAATCTAAAAAATCCTTAAAGGGGTATTCCAGAAAAAAAACTTTTTTTTATATATCAACTGGCTCCAGAAAGTTAAACAGATTTGTAAATTACTTCTATTAAAAAATCTTAATCCTTTCAGTACTTATGAGCTTCAGAAGTTAAGGTTGTTCTTTTCTGTCTAAGTGCTCTCTGATGACACGTGTCTCGGGAAACGCCCAGTTTAGAAGAGGTTTGCTATGGGGATTTGCTTCTAAACTGGGCGTTTCCTGAGACACGTGTCATCAGAGAGGACTTAGACAGAAAATAAAAACCTTAACTTCAGAACCTCATAAGTGCTGCAAGGATTAAGATTTTTTAATAGAAGTCATTTACAAATCTGTTTAACTTTCTGGAACCAGTTGATATTTAAAAAAAAAGTTTTTTCCTATATAACCCCTTTAAGACTAAAGTCAAATCTTAGTAAAATATTGCAGCCTTAGAGAAGTAACAACATGTATTTTCACTTTTGAAAGTTTTCTGGAAAACTGTAAAAGTCATTAACTTTAGAAAATGAATTTGAAGATTAAAACCATGGCTTAAAGGGGCACAAAAAAGTCTATTTCCTGAGCACCATAACAATCTTTTCTGTGTTTTAAAAACTCCCTAGGTGTTAAAAAAAAACAGAAAATATTGACAGAATTAAGTAGCTGCCTTTTCAATGTTAAAAGAACTTCCTGAAATACCTCAGTGGAAAAATGAAATAAGAGGAGAGGGCTTCATGTTAGATGTCCCTTACAATCCTTGTGTATTCCCCATCTTTTTATCTCTAATCATTGAGCATGTTACTCCAGCCAGTTGGTAAACACGTAGTCCCTCTGGCATCGACTCAAGTGCCAACGTATGGCTTAGCTATTAAGGGGGCTTACAGAGTAGATGTTTCTCCTTACAAGAGACTAAGCATATGCCCAACATGAAGACCTAAGTCCCCATCCTGCCAGTTGAGGGACCCTAGAATTTCTTATGTATTCCTTTCTATGTCTCTTAAGTATTTTTTTTTCCCTTTAGAATGTTTGAAGAAACATTTCTGTGGTAGTTTAAGGTGACTTCTAGCGTGATGGAAAAACTTTTAGCAGCGATCATAAGAACGTGTTGGAAAACTAAAGTGTACAGAGATAACATTTTAATTTCAAGGTAAGCATAAAACATATAGTTAATAGTTAATAATTCTACAACTGGTTCCAAACACCATTTTTCATTTAAATATTGTAAAATACATTAAGGGTTTCACATACCGTTGAAGTAATAGGTAAAAGCAATTGACTATACAGTATGAACACCATCACATTCGGGGACACCATCACATTTATAACACAGAGGTATCATCAATGATAATTTATTTGTAATGACAATGTAACTGGTTGAAATACTAGAAGAAGGAAACAAAAATGGAACATACACCATCACAGTGAAAATCATTGTTGACCCTCCCATTCAAATATTTTAGGCACAAATTATTTACTTTTATATTACACTGCTCAAAAAATAAAGGGAACACTAAGATAACACATTCTAGATCTGAATGAATGAATGAAGGAACTAATCTTATGAAATACTTTCGTCTTTATATAGTTGAATGTGCTGAAAACAAAATCACACAAAAATTATCAATGGAAATCAAATTTATCAACCCATGGAGGTCTGGATATGGAGTCACACTCAAAATCAAACTGGAAAACCACACTTCAGGCTGATCCAACTTTGATGTAATGTCCCTAAGCAAGTCAAAATAAGGCTTCGTAGTGTGTGTGACCTCCATGTTCCCGTATGACCTCCCTACAATGCCTCGGCATGCTCCTGATGAGGTGGCAGATGGTCTCCTGAGGGATGTCCTTCCAGACCTGGACTAAAGCATCCACCAACTCCTCGACAGTCTGTGGTGCAACGTGGCATTGGTGGATGGAGCGAGACATGATGTCCCAGATGTGCTCAATTGGATGCAGGTCTGAGGAACGGGCGGGCCAGTCCATAGCATCAATGTCTTCCTCTTGCTGACACACTCCAGCCACATGAGGTTAGCATTGTCTTGCATTAGGAGGAACCCAGGGCCATCCACACCAGCATATGGTCTCACAAGGGGTCTGAGGATCTTATCTCGGTACCTAATTGCAGCCAGGCTACCTCTTGCAAGCCCATTGGGGGTCTGTGCTCCCAAAGAAAAGCCACCCCACACCATTACTGACCCACTGCCAAACCGGTCATACTGGAGGATGTTGCAGGCAGAAGAATGTTCTCCACGGCATCTCCAGACTCTGCCGTGTCTCACATGTGCTCAGTGTGAACCTGCTTTCATCTGTGAAGAGCACAGGGTGCCAGTGGCATATTTGCCAATCTTTGAGTTCTCTGGCAAATTCCAAACATGCTGCACGGTGTTGGGCTGTCAGCACAACCCCCACATGTGGACATCGGGCCCTCATACCACCCTCATGGAGTCTTTTTCTGACCATTTGAATGGACACATGCACATTTGTGGCCTGTTGGAGGTAATTTTGCAGGGCTCTGGCAGTGCTCCTCCTGCTCCTCCTTGCATAACGGTAGAGGTAGCAGTCCTGCTGCTGGGTTGTTGCCCTCCTACGGCTTCCTCCACGCCTCCTGATGTACTGGCCTGTCTCCTGGTAGCGCCTCCATGCTCTGGAAACTACGCTGACAGACACAGCAAAACTTCTTGCCCCAGCTCGCATTGATGTGCCATCCTGGATGAGCTGCACTACCTGAGCCACTTGTGTGGGTTGTAGACTCCGTCTTATGCTACCACTAGAGTGAAAGCATCGCCAGCATTCAAAAGTGGCCAAAACATCAGCCAGGAAGCATAGGAACTGAGAAGTGGTCTGTGGTCACCACCTGAAGAACCGCTCCTTTATTGGGGGTGTCTTGCCAATTGCCTATAATTTCAACCTGTTGTCTGCTCCATTTGCACAACAGCATGTGAAATTGATTGTCAATCAGTGTTGCTTTCTGAGTGGACAGTGGGATTTCACAGAAGTGTCAATGACCTGGAATTACATTGTGTTGTTTAATTGTTCCCTTTATTTTTTTTTGAGCAGTGTACTTTTTGATCCATTCTATTTAAGCCATTCAATGTACATTAATCTTCTGTTCCAAAGAGAGATAAGGGGAATAAAGAGAGATAGCTGTTGGCAAAATACTAATTTGGCCAACAGTTCCACTGCTATCTCTATGTAATGTAACGATTTCTAGAAATGACCCCACTTCAGTCATTTCTAAAGAGATTATGTGCCCGATCTGTTGTGATCTCTACAATCCCTCTTGCTTGTGTGGAGATCTAAGTGTGTGATAGTTAACTGAGGCCTCTATTTATACTGCAAACCTTGGCTATTGTTGTTCTGCGCAGGAATTTAACATGACTACTTCCTGGTCTAATTTTTTTTAGGTTTAAGAACAATAAAAAAAAAAAACACAGTATACAGTTAGGAGCATGTGTGTAGCTATAGGGGATGCAGAGGTAGCATTAGGGCCCTGGTGCCTAAGGGTCCCGAGGTACATCTGTACCTTAAGAGACCAGTATTATAATTGGCAGATAGGGACCTTGTTGCAGATTTTGCATCGGGCCCAGGAGCTACAAATTACACCTCTGGTTAAGTGATTATTCACATTGCCGTTGTGCTTGGAGCTTGGTCAGTCAGTCAATTGGAAGGCCATGAGTTGAGCAACGAAAACACTGCTCGTCCTATTTTTTTTTTCTCCACTCAACTCCTGTAAAATACTGGGAACCCAACAAACCCTATTCAAGTCAGTAGGATCTGTTGGGACCTGGTGGAATCAGTTGTGCTCAGACCTGTTCAGGGTCTGTTAGATGCAAAATAAAAGGGCAAATGGATCCTGAATAGGTCATAACACAATGGGCATGTGAACTTAGTCTAACTAAGGAGAAATCTTTGTCAGTTCTGAACTGAGGTCTGGCGGAGACTTTCAATACAATTTTTGCCTGATAGCAGATGAAAAATTTTTGTAAATTTGGTGCACACAGGGGACCACACCCCCTTTGCACCAAACCAACCCTTTCACCACAAAACCTGCCCACTCAGCCAGTGCAGCGCAAATTTGAAAAAAAAAAGCTTGAACAAAAATTTTTATTTTTCATGATGAGAAATCCCCCCCCCCATAATGTATTTGTCCCTCTATATAATTATGTATATGGGAAAGATAATCGTTTATATCAGTGTGAAAAAAAATATGTTGAGATACATAGAACTAAACTGAGAGGTTGAAACAGTTTGAGTAAATTTTTCGCCCTATAGGACGCACCGGCATATAAGACGCACCCAATTTTAAAGGTGCAAAATCTAGAAAAAAAAGATTCTGCACCCAACAGTGATCTTCAACCTGCGGACCTCCAGATGTTGCAAAACTACAACTCTCAGCATGCCCGGACAGCCAACAGCTGTCCGGGCATGCTGGGAGTTGTAGTTTTGCAACATCTGGAGGTCCGCAGGTTGAAGACCACTGGATAGGAGGTAGTACTCACGTGTCCCCGCCGTTCCGGACACGTCACCGCTGCCCTGGATGTCGCTCCATCGCTGTCGCCGCGTCCCCGGGGTGTCCCCGACGCTCCGGACGTCTTCTTCCCCCGGGATCCTTGCTCTCCGCCGCCGTCATCACGTCGCTACGCATGCCGCTCCTATTGGATGATGGTACGGCATGCACGACGACATGATGATGTCGAAGGAGAGTGCCACCATGCAGGGGATCCCGGCACAGAGCAGACCCCGAGGAGGCAGGTAAGGTCCCTCCCGGTGTCCTGTAAGCTGTTCGGCGGTCCCGAACAGCCCAACTTTCGCTTCAGACGCGGCGGTCAGCTTTGATTGCCGCATCCGAAGGGTTAATACAGGGCATCACCACGATCGGTGATATCCTGTATCAGCCGCGGGTCCCGGCCATTGATGGCCGCAAGGACCGACCCGATAGGGGTGTATTCGCCGTATAAGACGCACCAACTTCCCCCCCCCCCCCCCCAGTTTTAGGGAAGAAAAAGTGCATCTTATACGGCGAAAAATACGGTACTCTTCCAAAGTCAGTAAAATGGGATTTGCCCTTTTTCCTAGTTTTAGAATCCCTCTCCGATTCTGTTGACCCTCTTTAAGAAAAAAGCTTAGCTCTCAACCGAGGTAATTAAATCATAAAATCACAGCAGAGATCGGCAAACCTCTCATAAAACAAAAACTTAAAAAATAAAATTAAAAATAAAATATGTCGAAGGCCTCTGTTCATGTAATATGGTTCCCTAATGTTAATTATATTTCAATAGGCGAGAACTATTTTGGTATTATTCATATGCTTTGAAAAGTACTATTCAGTTTATCATACCTGTCAACCCCAGCGCATCACAGGCTAATACTTTATTAAGAAAAAAAACCATCAGGGAACCACTGATCCCATTTAAGTACATTGGGCAGAATGTTAGCCTAATTAAAAAGCATATTTTTACATTATTAATTTCTGGGTTTCACACTTAATGAATGTGAAATGACAGGTTTGCTATGTGTACATATATGTTCTGTTTGGCTCATCTCCTAATGAAAATGCGTGCTGACACTGAGAGCCAGAGATGTTTAAAGATGTGCACAAGAAAAAAAAAATGAAATAAAAAAAATTAAAAAAAATTTAAAAAAAATAGATCATCTTCTTCTTCTTCCTATAGATACCCTTCCCAAGTTGTCTTAAGAAACGCCATTAAATATATATATTTTTTTTTTACCCGTCAAATTGCCATTAAAGTATTTTAGATGAGTTATAAAATATGGTTTTTAAATGATATTATGATTTGCAAACACTAAAAAATAATTGCAAGGCAGTTCAGAGAGAGAAAACGTCTAGTCTTTATTGCGTAAGACAATGTGATAAAATGTTTTACAGCCCAAACCTCATTTTGCATCTGGAAAATTGTGTAAACTGATGAAAAAAAAAATAAAAATAAAATCTCATTAAAAAGTAGGGCTATTTTTTTTAATATTCCTTCCAAGTGCACGCAACATTTTTTTTTCCCTCCGCTTTTATTGTTTATTAAATTGGGGCGAATGTGCAAATATCGTCACAATCTATTTAAATAAAGACATAAAAGACTGGCACTATTACAATTAGGCTGGGTCATTAGTATTAGTTTCAACATTTATTTTTTAAATGGCTTCCGAGGTAATGAGAAGGTGCGGACTGCTGAAGGTTTGTTTGCCGGCTTAAATGAGGCGCCCTACAAGTCATGACGATACTGACTACATGGCTACTCTAGGTGTAATATCCATTTAATAATTACAAAAAAAATCTCACTGTATACAGAATACAAGATTTTACAGTAGTATGCTAATATAAAAAAAAAAAAATTTTTTTTTCTTCTTGTAAATGTGCTTACAATTACCTCTCTGTGTTATTTTTATTGTCTTTTTTTTCTTTTCGCAAACCACAAAAGTCACACTGGAGGCAGGGTTTAACTGCTAAGGCTTCCCCCATGTAAATATTGGGGAATTACATTAGCACAAACTACAGGGCTTTGTAAATGGTGGCTGGAGGGAATCCAATACAAATTAATCAGTATAAAGTTGCTCTGTGTTCGACATCGCCAGAGTTTATTTTTTTTAAGTATTAATTTGTCATCAATTTCCATGGTTCGCTGTGAGGCATTCCGATGGCACCGGGAACAGATACAGAAAGATACGATCTCGGGGCTATAGTTTGCGGTCGGAATAATTTTATGGGGTAATGAAAACGTATTAGTTGTTAGGTTTGGAGGAATGTATAGGGTTTTTTTTTTTTAAGCATACACTCATGTTGATTCAATTTAAAGAATTTAAAGAAAATCTATCTATCTCATATCCATCTATCTATCTCATATGTATCTATCTATCTATCTATCTATCTATCTCATATCTATCTATCCATTCGTCTGTCAGTCTATCTATCTATTTGTCATCTATCTATCTCATATCTATCAATCTATCTACCTCTATCTATCTTCTACCTATCTCATAACTATCTATCTATATATTATCTATCTATCTATCTCATAGCTATCTATCTATCTCTCTATCTATCTATCTCCTATCTATCTCATATCTATCTATCTTCTATCTCATATCTATCTATCTATCTATCTTATATCTATCTATCTATCTATCCATTCGTCTGTCTGTCTATCTATCGATATATCTATCTCATATATATCTATCTATCTCATATCTATCTCATATCTATCTATCAATCTATTTATCTATCTATTTATCTATCCATTCGTCTGCCAGTCTATCTATCTATCTCATATCTATCTATCTATCTTTCTATCTCATATCTATCTATATATCTTTCTATCTCATATCTATCTATCTATCTATCTATCTATCTATCTCATATCTATCTATCTATCTCATATCTATCTCATATCTATCTATCTATCAATCTATTTATCTATCTATTTATCTATCCATTCGTCTGTCAGTCTATCTATCTATCTCATATCTATCTATCTATCTCATATCTATCTATCTATCTATCTTTCTATCTCATATCTATCTATCTAACTATCTATCTATCTCATATCTATCTATTTATCAATCTATCTCCTATATATCTAGCTATCTATCAATCTCATATCTATCTATCTCATATCTATCTATCTATCAATCTATTTATCTATCTATTTATCAATCTATCCATTCATCTGTCAGTCTATCTATCTCATATCTATCTATCTATCTATCTATCTATATATATATATCTATCTATATATCTATCTCATATCTATCTATCTATCTATCTATCTATGTCATATCTATCTATCTATCTATCTATCTCATATCTATCTATCTATCTCATCTCTATTATCTATCTATCTCATTTCTATCTATCTATCTATCTCATATCTATCTATCTATCTATCTATCTCATCTCTATTATCTATCTATCTCATTTCTATCTATCTATCTCATTTCTATCTATCTATCTATCTATCTCATATCTATCTATTTATCTATCTATCTCATATCTATCTATCTATCTATCTCATCTCTATTATCTATCTATCTCATTTCTATCTCTCTATCTCATATCTATCTATCTATCTATCTCATCTCTATTATCTATCTATCTCATTTCTATCTATCTATCTATCGCATATCTATCTATCTATCTATCTATCTATCTATCTAATCCCTGTATACATACTTACATTCCAAGAAATCATCAGCTTTGGATTTTCTAACATTCTTGCAAGAAGATCCTAGTGCTCCTCATCTGCCAGTACAGTAAGCAATGAGTTAATAGCGTGTGTAATCACTTATAAGCTATGTGAATGCCCATATGTGTATTATTAGGTGGTCTGTTCATAGTTGCCAAAACTAATGCCTTTTTTAAACTTTTCTCTTTGCCAAATACGTAATGATTTTACATGAAATTAAATCTTATTTGTGGCTTCACGTTAAACCTAGAGCAAACGCTGCAGCCTGTTCAGTGGGGAGAGTTTACACTCCAGAAGTCAGACGCTGTACAGCCAATTTGGTTTTGATAGATTACGGGAAGTGCAAGAAGGGCAACCTGGGATATGTAATATATGTATGTGTATATATATATATAGATATATACACGCACACAGTGTAGGGTCCATCCTCATGAGGTCATCTTACGTGGTGGAATAGTACACTCTATATGATCAGATGGTATGCTAAAAACCTCCATTTGCTTTCTATAGCAGTCATACATTTAATACATTTATACAATTTAGTGTTAATTTTATACATATATCCTAGAGATGTAGTGCACTGTTTTAATATATATATATATAAATATGTTTTTATCATAAATATATATTATTATTACAGTAGTATAGTATTTTAACATAGTTTATGATGCACAGTAGTTTTGCTATATTTGCAGATTTTTGTGCTACCTAAAATATAATACTACTTCGCCGCATACTTTTATATTTCTTTGTTTGGGGGCAGCCACTGCTTTGTCCATGTATCAATGTTTTTGTTTGTTTTTTTGTAGATATAAAGCTTTACACGTCTAATACTGATGCTCGCCTGTAATGCCTGGCGTGGGCTGGCCGCCCCCCTCTCTTTCTCATTTTCCTTCTCTATTTCTATCCCATTTTCCGTTTCTTTTTTTCTTTTTTTTTTTTTCCCCTGGATTTATTGACATACATCACCAAATATTATTGACACTGTCCTTGTTACATTAGTATATATTTACCTTGCTGGGTGTTTTATTATTCCAGTTTTCAGTCGCTGCCAAGTATTAATCAATATATTATGCTACTCAGCTGGGCAAATTGTACAAAACACAGTGCCCCTAGGGTTAATACAGTCAAGGAGCAGGAAAGTGTTTTAGACATGTACACAACATGTGGTTTACTATTATCATTAAATGAGGTGAACTGGGACTCGATACATATGGATTTTGAATTGCATAAATTTTGATTGATATCATTTGAAGACTGAGACCCTGAAAGGCTAGATTTTGTGAAAGACGATACACAGGCTTGCTATTACCACATACAATAATATGAAGGGAAAGGGGGGAAAAAGATTGCAATGAACAAGGCAGCTGGCTTTTAAATAGCTAAGGAATAACATCAATACTTATTCTGACTAACAGAAAAGAGAGGCAAAAGATGTTAACCTCTGCTTGACAATAACATGTTGCAAATATAAAACTGGACCCAGGAGAAAGCCCCCCCCCCCCCCCTACTCTACAGTAGCAGGTAAGAGCCGTAATAAATTTCCTTCCCTGCATCCCCTTACAGTAAAGACCTCAACTTAAAAAAATAAAAAGTATATATGTTTAATAATAAACAGGAAATACTTGGGTTCTGCCATCTTGACACAGGAAAGGTTTGACACCAGCCTTCACCGATGAGGCCTAAACCTTCAGCCAGGAAGTGTCTGCCACCGGGGTCAAGACATCTGGGACCGAGACTGGAGTTAAATGAGCACAGACTTTTCCATCCAGTGTCAAAGCCAACAGGATTTTTCATGGGAAATTAGCTTTAAAGAAAAAATAAAAATAAATAAAAATAAAAAAAAATCCAATATTTGAATTTCATGGATGTGACTGGATAAAACTTTTGCAGTTTTTTTTTTAAACATATTAAAAAAATAAATAAATAAAATTATTTGCTTTGTGCAAAAACTCAATCGCATGGAAGCAGAAAGCATCTCTCCAAGGATTTCCGATGTACTTTTATACTCTTCTAATTTAAGACACATTTAGAAAAATGACGGAGTCTCTTATTTAATGTATTCATCCAATTTGTTCATATTTGTTAAAAACTTTCTCGTCACTCGACTGAAAACGTAATGGTTTATGCAGATTCTGCAAATGTATTAATACATTAAACATAGGAAGCTGGAGAAATCCTCCAAGGAGGTGTTCTAAGTGGCTTTATGACTTCTTGCACAGGACACAAGTGAAAAGACTTTTCCTTTTTCGAGTTCTAAACATTATATGACGGATTGGGAACTGATCTGCAAAATGGATACAGTAAAGATTTGTATTTAAAAAAAAAAAAAAATATATATATATATATATATATTCTTTTTTTTTTTGTCTTTATTTGTTTATAAATATATTTACTTGTAAATAACTAAAGAAGGACTTTTATATACGTATTTTTTCTATTTTCATATATATATATTTTAATATTATTAATTAATTTATATTTGTTATTATTATTCTTACTATTATGGATATTATTATTATTATACACACACACACAAATATATATATAAACAAATATTTATTTTTATTTTTGTGCATATAATACTTTTTGTATTTTTAGATCTCATTTATATTTTTTATTATTAGTGTTGTTTGATTTGGTTTAAATGATTTTTATTGGTTTTTGAGAACATTTTTAGAACAAGAAATGTTGGCCAAAGAAAACAAAACACGGCCAAAAGTGTTGTTTCATTTGTATTGTTATTTATGTTGTTTAATATTTTTTTTTGCATTTCTCTCATGTGCAATACTTTTTGTAACTGCTCAACATTGTTACATAAATTCTTCAATAATAAAAAAAATAAATAATAATAATTATCTTACAGATAATGATGTTGATCAATACAAAACTGAATCGGATAGAAGAGACCCCCCCCCCCCCCACCCCTCATTATTGCATCTCATTGATAACGCCAGGCATTCCCATTGTAGTTTTGTTGTTCCAGCTCTGCTTTCTGAGATTTCGGGTCACATGGCTGCAATCATTACCAGCTCACAATTGGTGCAAGCATTAAGGAAGGAAAAGACATAAATCAAGAAATAAAAAAAAATAAAAATAGTTTCTGCACATTTTCAAAAAACACGTTGTGCTCTCTGAGGCCCTTTTCATTTTAACCAAATCAGGGGGAAGTTGTCCTCACAGCGGCAAGGCAGATGGAACAATAAATCACAGGAACCATTGACTGCCTGCAGTGTACTCTCCGCAGCTGTCAGTTTTTTGTCTCTTTGGTTTTAGCTGACATAGTTTGAGGTCCACTGTGAACCAATCTGGACTTTTTTATACAGTCATATCCATCAAAACGACTAGTAGCCATCAACCTACTGCAGCGATCGATTCGTTTGCTTATACTGTGGCATAGCCAATACTTCTCTCACTAGGTGAAGCATGGGAGAAGTGCCTCGTTTTAGCTGTTTTTGCCTCCAGCAACATCTATGATTTTCCGAGCAGCCTCAGCTAACGTTATTAAAGTTGCATCACGGACGGTATAGAGCGAGATAGCATGCTCGCAAACATAAGGAGCGAAAATAATAAGTATTATTTTTATATCATAGTGAGCCGACGAAGATTCTGTGGAAAGAATGTCAAACTTTCCCTCGACTTTCTTTTTTTTTTTTTTTTTTTCCGTATCAAAATAAACAAGAGAAAGCTATGTGCATAACCTTAGCTGTCTCAGTAAAGGTCAATACGTATTTGTTAATTTCACCGACAGGCCTTGTGGTGGCACTCTCAGGCTAGCGATGATGACTTGCTTCTGTTTGAAAACAAGACGCCCTTTCTTCACAAAAGACGGCGTACAAAGGCAGAGGAGAGGAGAGAGAAAATTGATTAAATTTCAACTATCAAAGTTTACTTTTGTGTATATAAAACTGAGTGTAATAAAATAAATGCAAAGCTCTGCTCAGGCTGTAGATCACAGGTTACGTAATAAAACAAAAGTCCAGGAGAAGTGGTCTGTGCAGAGTAAAGGGTATAAAGAATAGTGTACAAGGGTGAATTACACTGTAAACACATCTTTACATATTTTTGTTATTGAATTTTTAGGATTGTTGGATGTTTTTTAATAGTAATTTGATTTTTTTTTTACAGTTTATGAGACATTTGGTGTTTTACAAGCATATTAAAATGTGATGTATGTTGATGATGAGATGTATATCTATTAGTCTTTCTATCTGTATATCTATTTATCTATCTATAGATGATGGATAGATAGATAGATGATAGATAAAAGATAGATTATAGAAATGGATGGAGAGATTAAGAGATAATAGTTTGGATGAAGACAAGGTAGGGTAGATATAATGTATATTATCATGTGATATATGTTGATTAATTTACTTAACAGATTAATAGATTAAATATGAAATACATTATAGATATGTAGATAAGTGGATAACAGAATGATAGATAGATAGATAGATAGATATGAGATAGATAGATAGATATGAGATAGATAGATATGAGATAGATAGATAGATAGATATGAGATAGATAGAGGATAGAACAATAGTTAGAACAATAGATAAATATGAGATATAATATCGATAATGGATAGAGATTGATAAATAGTTAGAACAATAGATAGGTAATAGAAAGAAAGAAAGAAAGAAAGAAAGAAAGAAAGAAAAAGAAAGAAAGATAGTAAATGGATGAGATGGAGAGATATAGATATAATAGCTTTAATAAGAGATACACAAGATAGGAGATGAGTAGATATAATGTATATTTTCATATGACATATGTTGATTACTGTACATAGGGAATAGATTAATAGATTGAATATAAGATACATGATAGACAACTTTTATCTACCTATCATAGATAGGTAGATAAAAGTAGGATAGATAGAAGATAGATGGATAATAGAAAGATAGACAGATAAATAGATACGAAGCCACAAAGAGGTCCAACAGCACTCCAAAATTGTGCAAGCCAGCATGTTTTATTAACCCATGTTCTGGTGGATGCAACGTTTCAACAGCATCACTCTGCCTTTCTCAAGCCATACGGTTAATAAAGCATGTTTGCTTGCACAATTTTGGAGCGATGTTGGACCTTTTTGTGGCTTCCTATCTTTTTGTGGTAATGGATTTTTGTGGTATTGGATTTACTTTTCAGTCTACAACTGGGGATGAGTTTATGGTCCGTTTGCACCCTGCAATTTGATTACTGCTTTGGTTCTGCTGCTTCTACCACTGCTGCTAGATAGAAAGATAGATAGATAGATAGATATGAGATAGATAGATATAAATGGATGTAGGCAGCACACCAAAGTAAGTGAAAAATCAAGTGCTTTTATTCCAAGGAAAAATGACAACGGTTCAGCGATCTCACACCGCCATTTTCACTTGAAAATGGAGGTGTGAGATCGCTGAAACGTTGTAATTTTTCCTTGGAATAAAAGCACTTGATTTTTCACTTACTTTGGTGTGCTGCCTACATCCATTTATATCCAAAGAGAACCGGAGCACCGAGGTTCAAGGGCCTGCACCCAACCACCTGGATATTAGGAGGTGCTGCTTTACATTGAAAATTTTAGATAGATAGATATTAGATAGATAGATAGATATGAGATAGATAGATAGATAGATATGAGATAGCTAGATAGATAGAGATAGATAGATTGATAGATATATAGATAGATATGAGATAGATAGATAGATAGATAGATAGATAAATATGAGATAGATAGATAGATAGATATATCTAGATAGACAGATAGATAGATAGATAGATAGATAGAGGAGACATGAATAGATATGAGATAGATAGATAGAAGATAGATAGATAATCAAGTTTCAGTGACCTCACAACAATCTTCAAGTGAAAATGGTGGTGTGAAGTCACTGAAACGTTGTACTGATTTTTGCACCATGAAATAAACTCCAATTTTTTATGGGACATTTTTGCCAACTGGAGTGCCGCATGTATCTCCACGATAGATAGATATGAGATAGATAGATTGATAGATATGAGATAGATAGATATGAGATAGATAGATTGATAGATATGAGGATAGATAGATAGATATGATATAGATAGATAGATAGATATGAGATATCTAGATAATACATATGAGATAAATAGGAGATAAATAGATATGAAATAGATAAATAGGAGATAGATAGATAGATAGATAGATATGAGATAGATAGATAGATAGATATGAGATAGATAGATATGAAATAGATAAATAGGAGATAGATAGATATGAGATAGATAGATATTAGATAGATAAATAGGAGATAGATAGATAGATAGATAGATATGAGATAGATAGATAGATAGATAGATGATAAATAGATAGATTTATCAAGAAATTAGATAAACGTTTATATTATGTGTTCAGTGTAAATCAGAAGGATAGATAGATGGATACATTTATCTAGAAATTAGTTAAATGTTTATATTATGTGTTCAGTGTAAAATGTTAAAACCTAAATACATTTATAGTAACAATAAAAACACACACATGCTCACTTTACTTTTTAACATTTTATGCAAAGGTTTAAAAAAACACATTATTCTTTATAGGGAGCCTGGGCTCAGCCTTAATGTCGAGAGTTAGGTCAATTTTTTTTTCTTATGAAACAGAGAGCTATGATTTTGACTTGAGGTGACAATTGAGAAGCACCAGAACCCTGAGGAATTTCAGAACCATACATTATAATAAAGGTTGAAATGAAAGCCAATGGTTTGGTCTGGATGTGCTCAGATATCGCGCACTTTCAGGAACAATGAAAACCTATGTTTTTTTTTTAATAAGTTAATCATAAAAGGGACATTTTACCGGCATCCACATGTATGGTTCAGAGGAGAATAGGCCCAGAAAGAGCAGACGGGGGCTGTGTGACTGCAGCCGCTGGAGTCCTGTCCCACAATCTGACTTTCACACTTTTCATGGCTACCAACAACCACAGCCACCCTAAAAAATCTATTAAACCCCTTGGAAATTTTCAGATACAGTCACATGATGTTGTTGACTACTGAATACATTTGTGCTGTTTTGATATATAAATATATATATATATATATATATATATATATATATATATATTCAAACTTATACAGTAATCCCTCAAGTTACAATATTACTTGGTTTCAGGACCATAACTCTATGGAAAACTGGTAATTGGTTCTGAAGCCACCAAAATGCCATCCAAAAATAGGGAAAAAAAAAGTGAGGATAAAGGAAAATTAGTAGATAACCAATATAGATAAAGCAAGTCCTTCCATATAAAAGTAATAAAGATCTGCTGTGAGCTGTAAATCACTGTCTATGTAGAGGACAGGAGCTTCTTCAGGGTCCTGTACAGTACACACAATGGGGGAAATTTATCAAAACCAGTACAGAGAAAAAGCTGACCAGTTGCCCATAGCAACCAATCACATTTCTTCTTTCATTTTTGAAAAGGCCTCTGCAAAATGAAAGAAGCGATCTGATTGGTTGCTATGGGCAACTCAGCAACTTTTCCTCTTCACAGGTTTTGATAAATCCCCCCCAATGTCCTTAAAAAGTAACATGGAGTCACCTTCACCTGGTGTCCAAAGGAGCAGCTAACCCTGGCACCGGTAAAGAGGAGTACAGAACATGTAATACCTCCCTGTACTGTAGGGGGCGCTACCAGTAATACAGGTGTTTTACCAGTGAAATGCCCATTCTGATTGGTCAGTGCTTCCAGCCATTGACACGTTTCACAGATCTGGACTGTCCGTAGCATTGTTTGTTGAGTCTGGTTTCAAGTTACAATGGTCCAGAAAAAACATTATATGGTGAAACTATTGTATGTTGTGGCCTTTGTAAGTTGAAGGATCGCTGTAGAATGTCGCAAAATCGTGTAGTACATTGGTCTCAAACTGTGGCCCTCCAGATGTTGCAAACCTTCAACTCCCAGCATGCCCGGACAGCCAACGGCTGTCCGGGCATGCTGGGAGTGGAAGTTTTGCAAAATCTAGAATGCCACAGTTTGAGACCACTGATGTAATTGATACCTACTGGGAATGGTAATACAACAGTAAGATAACCAAGCATAGGTTAGGCCTTGTTCACATCAGTGTTGTGCTCTATTGTGGGGGTGTCCATCATTGACTTTATCTCAATTATGGAACTTGCAGGCAGTAATTTTTTTCTCCGCCTAAACAGCTGACACCTGATGGAAACCCGACGGACTACATTCAAAGTCTGTAAGACCCGTCGGGACCAGGTGGATCCATTGTTTTCCAATTTGTTCAGGGTCCGTTCGGCGTACAAAAAAAAAAAAAAAAGCTTAATCGACATGGAACGGAATGGAACACAATGCTTACGTGAACTTAGCCTTATAAGACATTTTCATAATGCCCTAAGAAGCTCAAATTTATAATAGAGTCCTCTGTTCTTGGAATCATAAAAATGTATCCTTTTTGGCTTCAAATGTCTTTCTCTCCTGAGTGCTTTTGAAATTTCCTTTCAGTATCTTGATTTTAAAGGAGATTTCTCATACTTAAAATGACATAAAAACGTATCTCCTACATTTTAGATTGTGGTTGGTCAACCTGCTGGGGTCCCCCGTGGCTCTTACCGGGAGAGGCATGTCACAATGTTTCTCTATGAGAGAGTCAAAGATTGCCGAACGGCTCTCCCATAAAGATATTGGGAGGGCGCATGGCGGCCTCCGCTTTGGGGCTCCACACAGGAAATTGGGGGGGGGGCAGAGTGGCAGCCCATTGGGTACCTAGAAGCTTGGCTGTTAATGATTTCTTTGTCTGTGGAGGATGGAAACTTGATTTGGGTGAATAGCTGGATTAGTCTGTGTGTTTTCTGTACACAGATGTCTGTAGTGTCCAGGAAGTTCACACTTTCCATAGAGAAGTCCATTTTTAGCTCCATAGATGAATTAAAGGGGTATTCTGAGGTTAACTTCATGCCCATTAGGAAAAATAATGCTAATTTTACATTTACTTGCTATACCGATCTGCCGCGGATCGCCGATTCTTTTTCTTCATTATATGGTCCAACCCAGGTCTAGCGTTTCCTTTCAGGTCCTGATGACGGTCATCTCACAATCCTTTGCTGCTCGAGGCGGCAGCTGGTATCAGGGGGCTTGGCTTTTTCTTGTATTTCCACACAAGCCAGTGCCCTGATTATTTTTGAGGTCCATCTGTACGTTCGGACGTGCTGGCATCCCGTGATCTCGGCAATCTGCGCAGGTTCCACAGGGAACGATGGCACGTCAGGACGTACAGATGGACCGCAAATGTCATCACGGGACTGGCTTGTGAGGAAATACAAGAAATAGCCAAGCCCCATGATACCAGCTGCTGCTTCGAGCTGCAAAGGATTGCGAGATGAACGTCATCAGGACCTGAAAGGAAACACTAGACCTGGGGGGACCATATAATGAAGAAAAAGAAGACGATCCACGGCAGAGCGGTATAGCAAGTAAATGTAAAACTGGCATAATTATTCATAATGGGCAGGGTAGTTAAAAGTTACTTAACCCCGTTAAATAGTTATTTAACCCCTTAAGGACCTGGGCTTTTTCCGTTTTTTCATTTTAAATTTTTCCTACTTAACTTAAAAAAAATCACAACTCTTTAAAATTTTCACCTAAAATTCTATATGATGGCTTATTTTTTTTGCGTCACTAATTCAACTTTGTAATGACATTAGTCATTTTACCCAAAAATCTACGGTGAAACAGGAAAATAAATCAATGTGCGACAAAATTGATGAAAAAACACTATTTTGTAAGTTTTGGGGGCTTCCATTTTTACGCAGTAAATTTTTCAGCAAAAATGATACCTTATCTTTATTCTGTAGGACCATACGGTTAAAATGATACCCTACTTGTAAGGGTTTGATTTTGTATCACTTCAGAAAAAAATCATGAATACATGCAGGAAAATTTATACGTTTAAAATGGTCATCTTCTGACCCCTATAACTTTTTTATTTTTCTGTGTTCAGGGTGCTATGAGGGCTATTTTTTTGCTCAAGTTTTTAGTGGTACCCTTTTTGTTCTGATCAGACTTTTTGATCACTTTTTATTCCCTTTTTTGTGGTATAAAAAGAGATCAAAAATGCGCTATTTTGAACTTTTGAATTTTTTTTACGTGTACGCCATTGAACGTCCGGTTTAAAAAGTGGTATATTTTTATAATTTGGACATTTCCCCACGCGGCGATACCACATATGTTTATTTTTATTTACACTGTGTTTTTTTTATTCTTGGAAATGCCGGGTGATTCAAACTTTTATTAGGGGAAGGGATAATTGAAAGGCTTAATGATTTTCCCATAAGGGGCTATAACATTGCATTAACTGATCTTTTACACTGATTGATCCATCTCCATAGGAATGGATCAATCAGTGTTTTTTGGCGATTGAATGCTCAAGCCTGGATCTCAGGCTTGAAGCATTCAATCGGCGATCGGACTTCAGGAAGGAAGGTAAGAAGACCTCCTCCTGTGCTACAGCTGTTCGGGATGCCGCGATTATACCGGGGCGATCCTGAACAGCTCCCTGAGCTAACCGGCAACTTTCACTTTTATTTTTAGCCGTGCGGCTCAGCTTTGAGCGTGCGGCTAAAGGGTTAATAGCGCGTGGCACCGCGATCAGTGCCGCGCGCTATTAGAGGCGGGTCCCAGCTTCACTATGACGCCAGACCCACCGCGATATGATGCGGGGTCACCGTGTAACCCCGCGTTATATCGCAGGACCGGGACCCAGGACGTACCCATACGTCCTGGGTCCTTAAGGGGTTAAATCAATTGATGCCAGAAAATTACACAGATTTGTAAATTACTTCTATTAAAAAATCTTAATCCATCCAGTACTATTAGTGGCTGTATACTACAGAGGAAATTCTTTTCTTTTTGGATTTCTTTCCTGTCACAAACACAGTGCTCTCTGCTGACACCTCTGTCCATTTTAGGAACTGTCCAGAGCAGGAGAAAATCCCCATAGCAAACATATGCTGCTCTGGACAGGTGTCAGCAAAGATCACTGTGGTCGTGACAGAAAAGAAATCCAAAAAGAAAATAATTTCCTCTGTAGTATACAGCCGCTAATAAGTACTGGAAGGATTAAGAATTTTTTATAGAAGTAATTTACAAATCTGTTTAACTTTCTGACACCAGTTGATTTAAAAAAATAAATACATTTTACACCGGAGGACCCCTTTAAAGTAGCAATATTATCTATAGGGTTTGTAAAGTTGTGTATCTCAATTTTTTTTTTTTTAGGTCAGCCATGAATAGATTGGCTTATTGTGGTCCCAATTGCAGTGCTCACTTATACATATACAGTGCTCAAAAATGAAGGGAACACTTAAACCACACAATGTATCTCCAAGTCAATGACACTTCTGTGAAATCACACTGTCCACTCAGGAAGCAACACTGATTGACAATCAATTTCACATGCTTTTGTGTAAATGGAACAGACAACAGGTTGAAATTATAGGCAATTAGCATGACACCCCCAATAAATGAGTGGTTCTGCAGGTGATGACCACAGACTACTTCTCCGTTCCTATGCTTCCTGGCTGATGTTTTAGTCCTTTTTAAATGCTGGCGGTGCTTTCACTCTAGTGGTAGCATGAGACGGAGTCTATAACCCAAACAAGTGGCACAAGTAGTGCAGCTCATCCAGGATGGCACATAAATGCGAGCTGTGGCAAGAAAGTTTGCTGTGTCTGTCAGCGTAGTGTCCAGAGCATGGAAGTGCTACCAGGAGACAGGCCAGTACATTAGGAGACATGGAGGAGGCCATAGGAGGGCAACAACCCAGCAGCAGGACTGCTACCCCCACCTTTGTTCTAGGAGGAGCAGAAGAAGCACAGCCAGAGCCCTGCAAACTGACCTTCAGCAGGGCACAAATATGCATGTGTCCACTAAAATGGTCAGAAACACACTCCATGAGGGTGGTATGAGGGCCCAAAGTCCATAGATGGGGGTTGTGCTTACAGCCCAACACGTACAGGACATTTAGCATTTACCAGAGAACACCAAGATTGACAAATTCGCCACTGGTACCCTGTGCTCTTCACAGATGAAAGCAGAGGTAGCCTGACTGCCATTAGGTACTGAGATGAGTTCCTCAGACCCCTTGTGAGACCATATGCTGTTGCAGTTGGCCATGGGTTGCTCCTAATGCAAGACAATGCTAGACCTCATGTGGCTGGAGTGTGTCAGGAGTTCCTGCAAGAGGAAGGCATTGATGCTATGGACTGGCCGCCCGTTCCCCAGACCTGAATCCATTGAGCACATCTGGGACATCATGTCTTGCTCCATCCACCAACACCACATTGCACCACAGACTGTCCAGGAGTTGGCGGATGCTTTAGTCCAGGTCCGGGAGGACATCCCTCAGGAGACCATCCGCCACCTCATCAGGAGCATGCCCAGGCATTGTAGGGAGGTCATACGGGCACATGGAGGCCACACACACTACTGAGCCTCATTTTGACTTGTTTTCAGGACATTATATAAAGTTGGATCAGCTTGTAGTGTGGTTTTCCATTTTGATTTTGAGTGTGACTCCATATCCAGACCTCCATGGGTTGATATATTTGATTTCCATTGATAATTTTTGTGTGATTTTGTTGTCAGCACATTCAACTATGAAAACATGAAAGTAGTTCAAACAATTAGTTCATTCATTCAGATCTAGGATGTGTTATCTTAGTGTTCCCTTTATTTTTTTGAGCAGTGTATGTCACTGTTGAAGCTGAAGTGTGTGAGAATGAATTCTGTGATTTCAGGCTGCATTTCTGGTTGTGGGTTTGTGAGTAGAGAAACAGAGAGCAGGCATCAGCTCCATCTTTGTGTGGGATGTTACTGTACAAGGATTCTACATCCATTGTTACCATATTTGTATACAATAGAAAATTATAGAGACAAAATGACCATATTGAATAAAAATACCATGTTTATTTTATAACAATACTTAAAATCATTTAGATATATAACAAGTCAGTCCGTGCGCCTGAAGGTGTCGGTTCTTGTATGCCCAGGTCCGGAATAGCGTGCCCCGGCCCTGCACAGAAGCGAATTGATGCCGGAAGTGGGGCATAGTGACGGCGCTGCTGTGTCCGGGAGCATGTGCCGAAAGAGTACTTCCGGTACTATACGGAATATAAAAACCTGCTGTTATGAGCCATAAGCACAGCCTCTTGAGAAAGAACCGAAACGTGCGGCGAGGTCAGAGGGGTGCAGTGACGATATTGCAAATGGGTGAAATAACTGTTTATGTAGCGACTGTCCTGATTGGGGAATAGTGAATATATCACCCCTATAGAGTGTAATTATAGCCGTAATTGGACAGCGATAACATTTGTTATTCCCACTAGCACAAACTATATGTGTTAAACTGTTTAGCACCTCCCTCCTGTACGCACTTAAATCAGTGCTGTGGATTTTTTACCAAACACCAATTTTATGTTGTTATATATGTAAATGATTTTAAGTATTGTTATGAAATAAAGATGGTATTTTTATTCAGTATGGTCATTTTGTCTCTATCATTTTCGATTGTATACAAATATTGTTACATAGAGCGACATATATATCTATCTATCTATCTATCTATATATATATATATATATATATATATATATAGGGATAAAGGATGTATAGAACTAAAGTGTACTTAATCCATTATTACCAATATGGAGTTGGCAGGCAAGACTGCCAATATCTGACTGAGTTTGTTAAGAAAGTTTGTGGTGTCCTGTAAACTGTCCACTAAGCCAAAAATGTGTTCAGTTAGTGTATCCATACCTGTTATTGGTCTTCCTGGATTCCCAGATTTGTTGATTTTAGGAAGCATGTAGAATGTAGTCAATGGAGTCCTTTGGAAAGTATTTGATCAAGTTCCTAAGTTCCATAGTGTAGTCTTTCGTGGGGTCTTTGGTGGGATCCTCCCTTGTCTGCTGGTTTGATTGTGATGGTTTGATTATTCCTTAAGTTTTTGATGGCCACTCTTTCCAGTACTGAGAGATGTTATTTGGTTTTATATAGGGGTTTTAACTAAGGATGCTATGCTTAGTCTGAAACTTGCAATGTTGCTGCCCAATTTGCTGTAGCATCGTGGCAATGGTGTTAAACGGGAATTATTTTTCTTGATATTGTAATCCAAAGTTGTTGTTGGAGTGTCCTCTTTATCATGCATCTACAGGGTGGGCCATTTATATGGATACTGTAACGGTCCGGACAGGCGGCTGGAGGTGGATCCTTTGGACCAGAGGAGTGATGGCGTGGGCCGTACCCAGGGAACGGAATCTAAGGAGCTACTGGTCTTCACCAGAGCCCGCCGCAAAGCGGGATGGTCTTGCTGCGGCAGGTAGCCCCCAGGTCATTCCACCAGGTAGCGACTCAACTCCTCTGGTTGCTGAGATAGGCGCAGTACAGGAGGAATAGGCAGAAGCCTAGTCAGACATGGCAAAGGTCAGGGCAGGCGGCACAGGATCAGAGGCGGTAGTCACAGGCAACAGGTCTAGGCAGGCAGCACAGGTTCAGAGGCGGTAGTCACGGGCAAGGGTCGGAAACAAGCTGGGAAACACTAAACAATGTGGAACACTTTCTCTTGGCACAATGCACAAAGATCCAGAAAGGACAGGAAGGGGCAGGGAACATTTATAGATGACTTTGGGCCAGGCACCAATCAATGGTGCGCTGGCCCTCTAAATTTCATGAAGCTGGCATGCGCGCGCCCTAGAGAGCGGGGAAGCACACGCCGGGGAACAGAGGAGTGACGTGGAGCCTCAGGAGGTAGGGGACAGCATCGGGGTGCGGCGCGTGAGCGGGGACCTCCCACCACGCTAACTGCATCCCCATCGGGGATAACTCTGCGCTCCCGGTCAGCGTGTCTGACTGGGACGCGCAGGGACGCTGTGGGCCGGGACAGAGGCAGTGAGCACTCCGGTCCAGGATCGGGGATCGGAGCGCACACTGTAACAGTACCCCCCCTTTGATATCCCCCTCTTGTTGTTGCCCAGAAAACTGAGGATAAGACTGCGGTCCAAGATGTTCTCCTCCGGCTCCCAAGACCTCTCCTCAGGACCTCCCAGTCGACCAAAAAATCTTCTCCCCGGATCCACTTGGAAGCCAGGACCTCTTTGACAGAAAAAATGTCCGATGTGCCGGCCACAGGGCTAGGAGTGGTGCCCTTGGGGGAGAACCGGTTAAAGCTGGTTTGATGAGGGAGACATGAAATGAGTTTGTGATCCTAAGAGTGGAGGGGAGATGAAGCTGGTAAGCCACATCGTTAATTCTTCTTTTAATCTTGTAGGGTCCCAAGTAACGAGGACCCAGTTTGTAACTTGGGACCCTAAACAAATGTATTTGGCCAAGAACAACAAAAAACGTGGTCTCAAATGGCTGGAGGTGCTCAACCCCCCTTCATCCCCCCTTCCATTGTATGTGTGCTTAGTCACGCTGGAGGGAACTGGGAGCAGGCTACATGTCGACCTAGTGCTGCTGTAATTGCCCACTGGCCCCTGGTTTTTGCTTATTACGCACAGGTAGGTTAGCGTTAGGTCCCGTGCCATCTGAGAAACCTTGGCGTTGGTGTGCGGGCTCTGGTGTGTCCTTAATATAAGGATACACTGGCGAATGTCTCAATTTTAACATCAGTGTTGAGGGATTAGCCAATGTCATTGTATACATCTACCACAGTAGTGCACCTACATTTCTGTATTGTATTTGGCCAAGAGCCATACTCTGTCACCAGGAGAGAAAACCGGAGGAGCCCTGTGTTTCTTGTCCGTTTGTGACTTCATGCGGGCAGAGGCTTTAAGAAGAGCGGTGTGAGTCTCTCGCCAAATGGAGGAAAAATCCTGGATGAGCTCATCGACTGCAGGAACAGAAGAAGAGGAAGACAACGGCAGAGGTGGAAGAGGATGGCGACCGTAGACCACGAAAAACCGTGACTTGTTGGAGGCGGAGGAATTCCTGAAGTTGTAGGAGAATTCCGCCCAAGGAAGAAGGTCAGCCCAATCATCATGACGTGAAGATACAAAATGGCGTAGATATTCCCCCAAGGCTTGGTTCACACGTTCCACTTGGCCGTTGGTTTGGGGGTGATGAGAGGATGAGAAATCTGACTTCACTTTGAACCGACCACAAAGAGCTCTCCAGAATTTGGAAACAAATTGCACCCCACGATCAGAAAATATGCAGAGGAAGACCATGAAGGCGAAAAATGTGCAGGAAAAAATGTTTCACCAACAGAGGCGCAGAAGGTAATCCTGGTAGGGGTACAAAGTGTGCCATTTTAGAAAAACGGTCAACAACGACCCAAATTACCATCATACCCTGGGAAGGAGGAAGGTCAGTCACAAAGTCCATGGCGATGTGAGACCAAGGGGTCTCAGGGACAGGTAGAGGTTGGAGCAGCCCAGCCTGCTTCAGACGAGGCGACTTGTCCCGTGCACAGACTGTACAGGCATGAACAAACTCAAACACGTCCTTAGCTATAGTAGGCCACCAATATCTTCGGGAGATTAGTTGAAGAGTATTTTGGACACCAGGATGACCCGCTGGCAAGGAGGAGTGACCCCACTTAAGGACTTCCAACTGTTGGCGAGGAGGTACAAAGGACTTGCCAGGAGGAAGAAGACGAAGATCCACAGGTGCCACGGCAATAAGGCGCTCAGGTGGAATTTCATTGTTACGCCTAGCGCTCCGGGTCCCCGCTCCTCCCCAGAGCGCTCACAGCGTTCTCCTATTTGCAGCGCCCCGGTCAGACCTGCCAACCGGGTGCGCTGCGATAATGTTCCCAGCCGGGATGCGATTCGCGATGCGGGACGCGCCCGCTCGCGATGCGCATCCCGACTCGCTTACCAGACCCGTTCCCCGTCTGTGCTGTCCCGGCGCGCGCGGCCCCGCTCCTTAGGGCACGCGCGCGCCGGGTCTTTGCGATTTAAAGGGCCGGTGCGCCACTGATTGGCGCATGAGGTTTAATCAGTACCTTCACCTGTGCACTTCCCTACTTATACCTCACTTCCCCTGCACTCCCTTGCCGGATCTTGTTGCCATTGTGCCAGTGAAAGCATTTCCTTGTGTGTTCCTAGCCTGTGTTCCAGACCTCCTGCCGTTGCCCCTGACTACGATCCTTGCTGCCTGCCCTGACCTTCTGCTAGGTCCGACTTTGCTCTTGTCTACTCCCTTGTACCGCGCTTATCTCAGCAGTCAGAGAGGTTGAGCCGTTGCCGGTGGATACGACCTGGTTGCTACCGCCGCTGCAAGACCATCCCGCTTTGCGGCGGGCTCTGGTGAATATCAGTAGCAACTTAGAACCGGTCCACCGACACGGTCCACGCCAATCCCTCTCTGGCACAGAGGATCCACCTCCAGCCAGCCGAATCGTGACATTCATGCTGTGGAGTATAACCTCTTCACCCACTACATCTGAAGAGCGGGAGAGAGCATCTGCCCTAATGTTCTTGCTCGCTGGACGGAAGTGGATCTCAAAGTTGAAGCGAGCAAAGAACAGAGACCAGCGAGCTTGTCGTGCGTTGAGCCTCTGTGCCGACTGGAGATAGGCAAGGTTTTTGTGGTCCATGTATTAGTGTTGCTCACGAATATTCGCAATTCGAATTTTATTCGTGAATATCGCATATTCGCGAATTCGCAAATATTCGCGAATATAGCACTATAAATTCGTAATTACGAATATTCGTTTTTTTTTTATTTTTTTTTTTTTCACAGTACACATCACAGTGATCATCCCTCTCTGCTTCCAGCTTGTATGGTGTAAAGAAGGCTCTAATACTACTGTGTGATACTGGTGTGCGAATATTCGCATATGCGAAAATTAGAATATGCTAATTTTTGCATTTGCAAATTTTCGCTTATGCTAATTTTTGTATATGCTAATTTCCGCATATGTAAATGTTCGCATACGCGAATTTCCGCATATGCGAAAATAAAACGAGAATATTACGAATATGCGAATATTCGCGAATATATGACGAATATTCGTCCATATATTTGCGAATATTCGCGAATTCGAATATGGCCTATGCCGCTCAACACTACCGTGTATATGCAAAAAGGATGAATGGAGCCTTCGAGAAGATGCCTCCACTTTTCGAGTCCCAATTTGATGGCCAACAACTCCCTGTCTCCAATAGAGTCGTTTCTCTCGGCAGAGGTGAAGGTCTTGCCCATAGATGATTTCTGGGTGAGAACAGCTCCGGCTCCTACGGAGGAGGCATCCACTTCCAAAGAAAAGGGCTTAGCGGGGTCAGGTCAGGAAAGTACAAGTGCGGAGGCGAAAGCGACCTTCAGGGACTGGAAGGCCTCTTCAGCCTGAGATGGCCAGGATTTAGGACTAGCCCCTTTCTTGGTCAAGGCCACAATAGGAGACACCAGGGTGGAGACGTGCGGGATGAACTGCCTATAATAATTGGCAAAACCCAAAAATCTTTGTATGGCACGAAGTCCCGAGGGGTGTGGCCAGTCTAGGACCGCGGTGAGCTTAGCCGCCATCTGTAAGCCCTGGACAGAAATTATGTACCCTAGGAAGGGCAGACTGGACCGCTCGAAGAGGCACTTCTTGATCTTAGCGTAGAGGCGGTTCTTCCTGAGGCGAGACAGAACTTGGCATACATGTACCCGGTGTAGATTAAGGTTTGAGGAGAAAATGAGAATGTTGTCAAGGTATATGACCACGCAGGTGTAAAGCAAATCTCTAAAAATATAATTGACGGATTCTTGAAATACGGCAAGTGCATTGCAGAGACCGAAGGGCATCACCAGATATTCAAAATGGCCATCCCGTGTGTTTAAGGCGGTCTTTCACTCGTCACCCTCTCTAATTCGGACCAAGTTGTAGGCTCCTCTCAGATCCAATTTGTTGAAGATCTTGGCACCTCGAAGTCGATCGAAGAGCTCAGAAATGAGTGGAAGGGGATATCGGTTCTTAATGGTGATCTTGTTTAGGCCTCTGAAATCAATGCAAGGACGAAGGGAACCGTCCTTTTTAGCAACAAAGAAAAAAACGGCTCCAGCGGGAGAGGAGGACTTCCTTATGAAACCCCTCTGCAAGTCTTCATGAATGTAGTCCGAAATGGCGAGAGTCTCTGGTTGAGAGAGTGGGTAGATTTTACCATGAGGGGGTGTAGTATCTGGCAACAAGTCGATAGGACAATCATAGGGTCTATGGGGTGGAAGAACCTCGGCTTGCTTCTTGCAAAAGAAGTCCGCGTAGCTGTGGTAGGGCTCAGGAAGACCAGGTGGCGGAGAAACAACGGGGTCGTGCTTAACAGGGGCAGACCGGAGACAGCGGCCGAAGCAAGAGGAATCCCAACTCTGGATCTTTCCGGAGGACCAATCCAGGACGGGACAATGGCGTTGAAGCCAGGGCAGACCCAGGAGGAGTTCTGAGGAGCAAAAAGGAAGGACCAAGAACGCCAATCTCTCAGTATGCAGAATACCAATGTCCATCTGTAATGGTGAAGTGCGGTACTGCACTGTAGTAGTAAGTCTCTCACCATTAACTGTAGAGATGAAGAGGGGCTTGAGCAGACAGTGCACAGGAATCTGATAGTTGTCAATCAGGGAGGCATGGATGAAATTGCCGGCAGATCCTGAATCCAAGAAGGTGGTAGCAGAGAAGGTAGACTTGGCAGGCACGGTGAGCTGTACAGATAATGTAAGACGTGGAGAGGAGGAATCCACACCTAGCAATGTCTCTCCCACGTTCACTAGGTGCGTGCGTTTCCCGAACGCGGAGGACGGAGAGGACAGTCTCTAAGGAAGTACTCGGTACTGGCGCAGTACAGAGACAAATTTTAATTTCTTCGATGACTCCGTTCTTGAGTGGTCAAGCGAGACCGATCCACCTGCATGGCTTCCACTGCGGGAGGCCCAGAGAAGGGTTGCGGTGGACACTGAAAGACCGGAGCCAGCTGAGAATAGCGTCTTGGACGAGCTTTCTCCTTTTCATGCAGAAGTTCCTCTTTTCTCTTCGAGAAACGTTTGTCAATCCTAGTGGCCAGCAGTATAAGCTCACTAGGGGTAGATGGCATCTCACGTGCAGCCAGGACGTCCTTAATTTCACTGCTTAGTCCCTTCTTAAACGTGGCACATAGAGCATCATCATTCAAGTTCAACTCGGAGGCAAGAGTGCGGAATTGGATAGCGTAATCACCCACGGTAGAGCCTCCTTGGGTCAAGTTTAGCAAAGCAGTCTCTGCTGAGGACACCCGGGCAGGTTCCTCGAATACACTGCGGAACTCTTGGCAAAAATTCTGGACGGAGGTAGTGGCTGGATCAAGCGGTCCCACAAAGGTGTATCCCAGGCTAGGGCCTTCCTGGTTAGCAGACTGAGAATGAAGGCCACCTTGGCATGTTCAGACGGAAACTGGTCGGCCAACAACTCAAGGTGGAGAGAGCACTGCGACAGGAACCCACGGCACTGCTTCGGATCTCCGCCCTACTTGTCAGGCAAGGACAAGCGGATTCTGGAAGAAGAGACAGCTGCTGGCAGAGGAGGAGCAGCTGGCATAGGTGGAGGTGACGGCTGTTGCTGGACAGGCAGGAGCTGCTGCACCATGGCGGTCAACTGGGCCAGCTGTTGACCTTGCTGGGCAATCTGCTGTGTCTGTTGAGCCACTACGGTAGTGAGATCCGCAAGGCTAGGAAGAGGTACCTCAGCGGGATCCATCTTACTGTAACGGTCCGGACAGGCGGCTGGAGGTGGATCCACTTGACCAGAGGAGTGATGGCGTGGGCCGTACCCAGGGAACGGAATCTAAGGAGCTACTGGTCTTCACCAGAGCCCACCGCAAAGCGGGATGATCTTGCTGTGGCAGGTAGCCCCCAGGTCGTTCCACCAGGTAGCGACGCAACTCCTCTGGTTGCTGAGATAGGCGCGATGCAGGAGGAATAGGCAGAAGCGTAGTCAGACGTAGCAAAGGTCAGGGCAGACGGCACAGGATCAGAGGCGGTAGTCACAGGCAGCAGGTCTAGGCAGGCAGCACGGGTTCAGAGGCGGTAGTCATGGGCAAGGGTCGGAAGCAGGCTGGGAAACACTAAACAATGTGGAACGCTTTCTCTTGGCACAATGCACAAAGATCCGGCAAGGACAGGAAGGGGCAGGGAACATTTATAGATTACTTTGGGCCAGGCACCAATCAATGGTGCGCTGGCCCTTTAAATTTCATGAAGCCGACGCGCCCCAGAGAGTGGGGACGTGCGCGCCGGGGAACAGAGGAGAGACGTGGAGCCGCAGGAGGTAGAGGACAGCATCGGGGTGTGGCACGTGAGCGGGGACCTCCCGCCACGCTAACTGCATCCCCGTCAGGGATAACTCTGCGCTCCCGGTCAGCATGTCTGACTGGGACGCACAGGGACTCTGCGGGCCGGGACAAAGGTAGTGAGCTCTCCGGTTCATGGGGCTGGGACCGGAGCGCACACTGTAACAGATACCTTAATAAAATGGGAATGGTTGGTGATATTAACTTCTTGTTTGTAGCACATTAGTATATGTGAGGGGGGAAACTTTTCAAGATGGGTGGTGACCATGGTGGCCATTTTGAAGTCGGCCATTTTGAATCCAACTTTTGTTTTTTCAATAGGAAGAGGGTCATGTGACACATCAAACTTATGGGGAGTTTCACAAGAAAAACACTGGTGTGCTTGGTTTTAACGTAACCTTATTCTTTCATGAGTTATTTACAAGATTCTCTTTGTTTACAGCCATTGACATGTCGTCGAGGTTAACACGTGAGGAGCGGATAGAAATTGTGTTGATGTCTGATGAATGCAGTAACCGGGCCATTGCAGCAGATTTCAATGCAAGACACCCTAAGAGACCACCCATCTCTCATGCTACAGTTAGCAAACTGCTTGCTAAGTTTCGTGAAACTGGTTCAGTGTTGGATTTGCCAAAATGTGGACGCATTAAATCTGTCAGTAATGAAGAAACATCAGTGGCTGTCCTAGCTTCATTCAGCAAGAGCCCACAGCGTAGCACCCACCGCATGTCACTGGAGAGTGGTATTAGTTGAACATCCCTTCGGCGGATAATAGCTACTCACAAATGGCTACCTTACAAACTCCAGCTACTGCAGCATCTCAATTAGGATGACCCAGATCAGCGCACTGAATTTGCAGAATGGGCAAAACAAAAATTTGAACAGGACCCTCAGTTTACGCAGAAAATTTTGTTCAGTGATTAGGCAAACTTTATGTGAATGGTGAAGTTAACAAACAAAACCACCGCTATTGGTCTGACACTCACCCACATTGGATAGATCCCTCCAAGACTGTTGGAACACAAAAATTGATGGTATGGTGTGGTATATGGGGTACAAAGATAGTGGGGCCATTCTTCATCAATGGAAACCTCAAGGCCACTGTATATGCGAAATTGCTACATGATGATATGTTTCCCTCTTTATGCCCTGAAGCTGGCATGTTCCCTGAGTTTTTCCAGCAAGATGGTGCACCGCCACATTATGGGTGTCAGGTCTGAGCATTCCTAGATGAACAGTTTCCTGGAAAGTGGATTGGTCATCGTGGGCCAGTTGAATGGCCCCCAAGGTCTCCCGATCTGACCCAATTAGACTTTCATCTTTGGGGTCATCTGAAGGCAATTGTCTATGCTGTGAAGATACGTGATGTGCAGCACCTGAAATTACGGATACTGGAAGCCTGTGCTAGCATTTCTCCTGCGGTGTTGCTATCAGTGTGTGAAGAGTGGGAGAAGAGGGTTGCATTGACAATCCAACACAATGGGCAGCACATTGAACACATTTTATAAGTGGTCAGAAACTTGTAAATAACTCATGAAAGAAAAAAGTTACATTAGAATCAAGCACATCATTGTTTTTCTTGTGAAATCCCCAATAAGATTGATGTGTCACGTGACCCTCTTCCTATTGAAAAAAACAAAAGTTGGATTCAAAATGGCCACCTTCAAAATGGCCGCCATGGTCACCACCGATCTTGAAAAGTTTCCCCCCTCACATATAATAATGTGCCACAAACAGGAAGTTAATATCACCAACCATTCCCATTTTATTAAGGTGTATCCATATAAATGGCCCACCCTGTAGTTAACCCCTTAAAGGGGTACTACCGTGGAAAACAATTTTTTTTTTTTTAAATCAACTGGTGCCAGAAAGTTAAACAGAATTGTAAATCACTTCTATTAAAAAAAATCTTAATCCTTCCAGTACTTTTTAGGGGCTGTATACTAAAGAGAAATCCATGCTCTCTGCTGACCTCTGCTGTCCATTTTAGGAACTGTCCAGAGAAGCATATGTTTGCTATGGGGATTTTCTCCAGTTCCTAAAATGGACAGCAGAGGTAAGCAGAAAACACTGTGGTCAGGACATCACAGGAAATGCATTTCTTTTTTTTTATTTCTCTTTAGTATACAGCCCCTAAAAAGTACTAGAAGGATTAAGATTTTTTTTTAATAGAAGTGATTTACAAACCTGTTTAATTTTCTGGCAACAGTTGATTTAAAAAAAAAAAAAGTTTTCCACGGTAGTACCCCTTTAAGGACGCAGGGTATTTTGGTGTTTGCACTTTAGTTTTTTCCTCCTCACTTTTTAAAAATCATAACCCTTTCAATTTTGCACCTAATAATCCATATGATTGCTTATTTTTTGTGCCACCAATTCTACTTTGCAGTGACATCAGTCATTTTACCCAAAAATCTACAGCAAAAGGGGAAAAAAATCATTGTTTGAAGAAATTGACGAAAAAACGCCATTTTGTAACTTTTGGGGGCTTCCGTTTCTATGCAGTACATTTTTCATTAAAAATGACACCTGATCTTTATTCTATAGGGCCATACAATTAAAATGATACCCTACTTATATCGGTTTGATTTTGTCGTACTTCTGGAAAAAAATCATAACTACATGCACGGAATTTTAAACGTTTAAAATTGTCATCTTCTGACCCCTATAACTTTTTTATTTTTCTGCGTATGGGGCGGTATGAGGGCTCATAGGGGGATATAGCATTGCATAGACTGATTGCCAGCACTGTTCACTGCAAAGCCATAGCGCGCTATTAGCCCCGGGTCCCGGCTTCAGATACATGCCGTTATATCGCGGGAGCCGGCCAAGGACATAAATATACGTCCTTGGTCGTTAAGGGGTTAAGTACTTGGACTAAATGAAAATCTTTAAAAGAGAACAGGTTTGGATAGTTCATAATCGGAAACTTTTCAGCACATAAACATATTGGGAGAAATCTCTTCATATGATCATGTAAGTGATACACCAACCTATCAGCTAAGGCAGTGTTTCCCAATCTGTTGCAAAACTACAACTCCCAGCATGCACAGACAGCCTTTAAAAAAACAAAAAATAAAAAAATCCTTTAATTTAGGTTCAACTTGAATTGCTGTCTTTGGGTCAGTTACAAAAGGGGTTTCAAATGGTGAATAGAAGTTATTTATCAAAACATGCAAAAGGCAGGTTTGTAATATAACAATCATTCAGTACTAAGGCACCATGTATGGACTTCCCTGTTGACCAGTTTTATGCAAAGTTTGAAAAAGGCCCCTGTGCACAAACCGAGCTCTATACACCCTTTAAAGGGAATGTGTAATTATAAAAATGACCTATTGTTTAAATTAGATTTTTGAGTTAACCATTTTTTTTAAAGAATGTTTGGTGATGTTTTTTTTCTAATTTTCCATTTTACTATCTATATTTTATAACAGTCATGAAATCTTGCAGTTTCTGCGTCTTATACGGCAAATGGTTGGTGCGTCTTATACGGCAAATACACATTAAAACCCTGTCATATAACGGCGGTCCCTGTGGCCATCAACGGCTGGGACCCGCGGCTAATACAGGACATCACCGATCACGGTGATGCCCTGCATTAACACTTCAGATGCGTCGATCAGAGCTGACTGCCACATCTGAAGCAAAAGTGACACTAACCCGGCTGCTCAGTCGGGCTGTTCGGGACCGCTGCGGTGAAATCGCGGCGTCCCTAACAGATTACAGGACACTGGAGGGACCTTACCTGCCTCCTCGGTGTCTGCTCCGTGCCGGGATCCCCTGGATGGCCAGCGCTCTCCTTCGTCGTCATCACGTCGTCGTGCACGCCGTCTCATCATCCAATAGGAGCGGCGTGCATAGCGACGTGATGGCGGCGATGGAGAGCGAGGATACCGGGCTGCAAAGAGGTTCCAGAGCGACGGAGACACCCCGGGGATGCAGCGACATCGATGGATGGTGACATCCAGGGCAGCGGTGACGAGCGGTGACAGGTCCGGAGCGGCGGGGACACGTGAGTATAACCTCCTATATCAGTGGTCTTCAACCTGCGGACCTCCAAATGTAGCAAAACTACAACTTCCAGCATGCCCGCACAGTCAACGGCTGTCCGGCCATGCTGGGAGTTGTAGTTTTACAACATCTGGAGGTCCGCAGGTTGAAGATCACTGTCCTATACTTTACATTGTATTTGGTTCAGAATCTTTATTTTATGGATTTTTATCTTTTAACCCCTTCCCGCTATTGGACGTATGCATACGTCCAGGCGAATTACACGTTCGCGCAAATGGACGTATGCATACGTCCAAGCGATCTCCTGCTCTGCCGCGGGCAGCGCAGGAGATCGCGGGTGGGACTCAGCTGTCAATCACAGCCGGAGTCCCACCGCAGCTGCCGGGGCCGCGATCGCGCCGGTCCCGGCAGCATTAACCCCATAGATGCCGTGATCAGTTCTGATCACGACATCTATGGTGTTTGCAGGGGGAGCGCTCTCCGCCTGCCCACCAACGGCGGCGCGGCGATAAAATAAGGGGGATCGAGGGTGTCCAAGACACCCTCGATCCCCCTTGAAGAGATAGGAGTGAGGTGGCAGGATTGCCACCCCTCCTATCCCTGCTATTGATCGGCCGAGCGACCGACCAATAGCAGACTGGGGGCGGGGGGGGTTAAAGTTCGGTTGCCCCCGCTATGCTATGTATCCGGGCACAGCGGGGGGAACCGTGTAGTAGGGTCGGCGGCGGCAGCGGCGATCACTTACCCGGCGGCGGCTGTGATCATGGCGGCGGTGGAGGTGAGTATGACGTCGCGTGTCCGGGAGTCTGTTGCCTAGCAACATCTGCAGGGCGACAGTTTAGAGAGTGGTCTCTAAACTGTCGCCCTCCAGATGTTGCAAAACTACAACTCCCACCATGCCTTGACAGCTGTTTGCTGTGTTGGCATGCTGGGAGTTGTAGTTTTGCAAGATTTTGAGGGGTTCAGGCTAGAGATCACTGACAGTGGTCTCTAAACTGTAGCCCTCCAGATGTTACAAAACTACAACTCCCAGCATGCCCAGACAGCAGTTTGCTGTCTTAGCATGCTGAGATTTGTAGTTTTGCAACATCTGGAGGGCCACAGTTTAGAGACCACTGTCAGTGATCTCCATACTGAACCCCTCTAAATCTTGCAAAACTACAACTCCCAGCATTCAGGAACAGCAAATGGCTGTCTCGGCATGCTGGGAGTTGTACTTGCGTGCCTCCAGCTGTTGCATAACTACATCTCCCAGCATTCCCTTTGGCAATCAGTACATGCTGAGAGTTGTAGTTCTGCAACAGCTGGAGGCACACTGGTTGGGAAATACCGAGTTAGGTAATAGGTTCTATTACCTAACTCAGTATTTTCCAACCAGTGTGCCTCCAGCTGTTGCAAAACTAAAACTCCCAGCATGCACGTTCTGTCAGTGCATGCTGTGAGTTGTAGTTTTGCCCCCCCCCCCCCATGTGAATGTACAGGTTACATTCACACTGGCGGCGGATTACAGTGAGTTCCCTGCTTCAAGTTTGAGCTGCAGCAGCCGCAGCTCAAACTCCTAGCGGGAGACTCAGTGTAATCCGCCGTCAGTGTGAATGTAACCTAAAAACACTACACTACACTAACATAAAATAAAGAGTAAAACACTACATATACACACGTACACTGCCCCCCCCCCACCACCCCTTCCCCCCCAATAAAAATGAAAAACGTATCCTACAGCAGTGTTTCCAAAACGGAGCCTCCAGCTGTTGCAAAACAAAAACTCCAAGCATTTCCGGACAGCCATTGACTGTCCAAGCATGCTGGGAGTTTAGCAACAGCTGGAGGCACCCTGTTTGAGAATCACTGGTGTAGAATACCCCTATGTCCACCCCTATGCAAATCCCTAATTTAGGCCTCAAATGCACATGGCGCTCTCACTTTGGAGCCCTGTCGTATTTCAAGGCAGTTTAGGGCCACATATGGGGTATCGCCGTACTCGGGAGAAATTGCCTAACAAATTTTGGGGGGCTTTTTCTCCTTTTACCCCTTATGAAAAGGTAAAGTTGGGGTCTACACCAGCATGTTAGTGTAAAAAAAAAACATTTTTGTACACTAACATACTGGTGTTGCCCCATACTTTAAAATTTCACAAGCGGTAAAAGAAAAAAAGCCTCCAAAATTTGTAACGCAATTTCTCCTGAGTACGGAGATACCCCATATGTGGGCGCAAAGTGTTCTGGGGACGCACAACAAGGCTCAGAAGGGAGAGTGCACCATGTAAATTTGAGGTCTAAATTGGTGATTTGCACAGGGGTGGCTGATTTTACAGCGGTTCTGACATAAGTGCAAAACAATAAATACCCACATGTGACCCCATTTTGGAAACTACACCCCTCACGAAATGTAACAAGGGGTACAGTGAGCATTTACACCCCACAGGTGTCTGACAGATCTTTGAAACAGGGGTCTGTGAAAATGAAAAATAAAATTTTTAATTTGCACAGCCCACTGTTCCAAAGATCCGTGAAATGCCAGTGGGGTGTAAATTCTCCCTGCACACCTTATTACCTTCCGTGAGGGGTGTAGTTTTAAAAATGGGGTCACATGTGGGGGGGTCCACTGTTCTGGCACCACGGGGTTTGGAAAAGCACAAGGCCAAATTCTCTCTCCAAAAGCTCAATGATGCTCCTTCTCTTCTGAGCATTGTAGTTCGCCCCCAGTGCACTTCACGTCCACTTATTGGGTATTTCCATACTCAGAAGAGATGGGGTTACAAATTTTGGGGGGTATTTTCTGCTATTATCCCTTGTAAAAATGTAAAATTTGGGGGAAAACAAGCATTTTAGTGTAAAAAAATATTTTTTTTTTACATATGCAAAAGTCGTGAAACACCTGTGGGGTATTAAGGTTCACTTTACCCCTTGTTACGTTCCCCAAGGGGTCTAGTTTCCAAAATGGTATGCCATGTGTTTTTTTTTTTCTGTCCTGGCACCATAGGTGCTTCCTAAATGCGGCATGCCCCCAGAGCAAAATTTGCTTCCAAAAAGCCAAATGTGACTCCTTCTCTTCTGAGACCTGTAGTGCGCCAGCAGAGCACTTTTCATCCCCATATTGGGTGTTTTCTGAATCGGGAGAAATTGGGCTTCAAATTTTGGGAGGTATTTTCTGCTATTACCTTTTTTAAAAATGTAAAATTTTTGCTAAACCAAGCATTTTTGGTAAAAAAAAATATATTTTTTTTACATATGCAAAAGTCGTGAAACACCTGTGGGGTATTAAGGTTCACTTAACCCCTTGTTACGTTCCCCGAGGGGTCTAGTTTCCAAAATGGTATGCCATGTCGTTTTTTTTTTTTGCTGTCCTGGCACCATAGGGGCTTCCTAAATGCGACATGCCCCCCGAGCAAAATTTGCTCTCAAAAAGTCAAATATGACTCCTTCTCTTCTGAGCAGTGTAGTTCGCCTGTAATGCACTTCAGGTCAACTTATGGGGTACCTCCATACTCAGAAGAGATGGGGTTACAAATTTTGGGGGGTATTTTCTACTATTAACCCTTGCAAAAATGTGAAATTTGGGGGGAAACACACATTTTAGTGAAAATTTTTATATATTTTTTTACATATGCAAAAGTCATGAAACACCTGTGGGGTATTAAGGCTCACTTAATTCCTTGTTACGTTCCTCACGGGGTCTAGTTTCCAAAATGGTATGCCATGTTTTTTTTTTTGCTGTTTTGGCACCATAGGGGCTTCCTAAATGCAACATGCCCCCAAAAAACCATTTCAGAAAAACGTACTCTCCAAAATCCCCTTGTCGCTCCTTCGCTTCTGAGCCCTCTACTGCGGCCACCGAACAATTTACATAGACATATGAGGTATGTGCTTACTCGAGAGAAACTGGGCTACAAATTCAAGTATAAATTTTATCCTTTTACCCCTTGTAAAAATTCAAAAATTGGGTCTACAAGAACATGCAAGTGTAAAAAATGAAGATTTTGAATTTTCTCCTTCACTTTGCTGCTTTTCCTGTGAAACACCTAAAGGGTTAAAACACTTACTGAATGTCATTTTGAATACTTTGGGGGGTGCAGTTTTTGTAATGGGGTCATTTATGGGGTATTTATAATATGAAGACCCTTCAAATCCACTTCAAACCTGAACTGGTCCATGAAAAATAGCGAGTTTGAAAATTTTGTGAAAAATTTTAAAATTGCTGCTGAACTTTGAAGCCCTCTGGTGTCTTCCAAAAGTAAACACTTGTCAAATTTATGATGCAAACATAAAGTAGACATATTGTATATGTGAATCCAAAAAAAAATAATTTGGAATATCCATTTTCCTTACAAGCAGAGAGCTTCAAAGTTAGAAAAATGCAAAATTTTCAATTTTTTCATCAAATTTTGGGATTTTTCACCAAGAAAGGATGCAAGTTACCACAAAGATTTACCACTATGTTAAAGTAAAATATGTCATGAAAAAACTATCTTGGAATCAGATTGATAAGTAAAAGCATTCCAGAGTTATTAATGTTTAAAGTGACAGTGGTCAGATGTGCAAAAAAGGGCTGCGTCCTAGAGGTGAAAATGGGCTGTGTCCTTAAGGGGTTAAAATTGGGTGCGTCTTTTTATATGGCGAAAAACACGGTATGTCTGTCCTGCTGCTGGGACAATAAATCTTCTGGCACCTACACAGTTTTATATACCATGATACAATCATTACAGAGGGTTATAAGTTCACTTAATCTTTTCTATGTCTGAGGACCATATACAGGACATACTGTAAGCACCATGTAGCTACTCATTACCCATGGACAGCTCTTCTTATCCAAATTTGTAGTTACTGAGAATGGGACCTTGTAGGGAAGTGAGCTCCAGACAAAGAAGATTTTTTTTTCTTTTAAAAAGTTCTTTCTTAAAAAATTCTAAGTGACAAACATATAATCATTTACATTACATTTACAGAGTAAATTTGTTTTTGTTACGTTCCATTTTCTTTTTCCATTTTGTTACATGTTATACATGATTACATTCATGAACAATTACTAACAACTTCCATTTAAAACAAACATTTCATTGGAATATACATCACATTTATTTAAACAGGTGTTACCAACAATGCATTTCTCATTTTAATCCCCCCACCCCAGCCAAAAATGAACTTCTTGATTGTGGGGGAGATTTATCAAAACCTGTCCAGAGGAAACAATGATGAGCCCATAGCAACCAATTAGATTACTTCTTTCATTTTTCAGAGGCCTCTTCAAAAATAAAAGAGGTGATCTGATTGGTTGCTATGGACAACTGGGTAGCTTTTTCCCTGCACCGGTATTGATAAATCTCCCCCTGTAATCCTAAATACTGAAAAATGTATATTGTCAGCTCAGTCACTTGTGATATATATATATATATATATATATATATATATATATATATACACTCCATATGATAAACATAAGGTATTAGGTGATATGTTGGGCAAAATACACAAGCTCACAATCCGTGTCAGGATTTTCTTTTAAAGTAAGGCAATCTATGCAAGTCTTACTAGATCTCTTAGGTCTTCTGGTCAGAAGCTAGTGTGCTACTAATTCCAATGCTGCAAACTTGCCAACATTTATATTTGCCAACCCTGTGGACATCCACATAAAACCTGGGAATGCCCCAAGAAGTTCTACTTTTGGGCACAGTTTAGTTCACAGTGGTATCCTGCCAAAATTGGGACTGTTGGTGAAAATGAATCCTGTAGCTGTAGAAACGAAGATCATTATAATGACTAAGGTAAAATTTAGCAAACTATAATAGATAGATAGGTAGATGGATATGAGAAATTATGACAAATGTAAATAACCTTCAAATCATGTAACCATGGGTATCATTTTAATCTTATTGACCCACAGAATAAAAAGAACATGTCGGTTTTACCCTATAAGGCACTGCAGAAAAACAACCCCCCCAAAATTTGCTAAATTTTGTTTTTCTTTTAAATTTTGCCTAATTACGCATAATAATTTTTTTCTTTCGGTATACATTTTTGTGGTTAAAAAAGTGTGAAGAGGAAAAATTGGTTCTACAAAAAACAAGCCCTTACATAGGTCTGTGGATGGAAAAATAAAAAAGTTATGGCTCTTAGAATACAAAGTGGAAAAAACACAAAAATGGAAAAAAGAAATTGTCTGGGTCCTCAAGCCCCAAATGGGCTGTGCCCTTACAGGGTTAATGATTTGTATGTGTCTGCTTTGATATATGATTAATAAAGTGTACATTCATGACATGGTGGGCTGTGTTTAGTGTTTATGGGTTTAAGTTTTAGGATAAAATACGTATGGGTCGTAGAGTTTATTCTAGTGCTTCATAGAACTCTCTACCTCTCTAAGGGTAAAATCAATTTCCCTCACTCCCACCCCATATTAAGGAATGAGGTAGCAAACAAATAACAAACATACCAGTCACTGGCCTCAGCGGTCATGTTCAGGGACATTACTCCTGCCAAGGGGAAATTTAGGAATAAAAATTGGCAAAACTCTTTAAAGAATAATGCCACCTATTAAGTCAAGGTATTTTGTAGGCTTTTCTATTTTGGAAAAACCATTTATGGCCTTGGGTATATGTTGGCATCTATTCTAATATATATACTATCATGTGGTGATTGTCAATTAAGCAATCTGGTGTATAACACACAGTATTTTCCTAATATCCCTGTAAGAGGGTTTTGTTTACCTTCAGATGTTTCCACCAGGCGGTGTGACCCTCAGGCAGTATTCCTCCTCCATTGCTTGCCAATGTTTTGTTCTTGTGTTGGTTCCCACAACCAAAGGAAAAGAGACCGGGCAAACCGGAATTGATTCTCCTCTGTCCACAGTCCCATAGTACCCATAAAGGCTATTCCTTTGTTGCATGTTCCATTCCTTAAAATATTTTCTTTGTATATCACACTTAAAGAAAATTCACATTTCAATATTGCGTTTTAATTGAAATTGTTTTTGTGATTCTTTTGAATCCTTCATGAAGAAGCTTAGTTGTGCTGTTAGACTGGGGGCAAGCTAATCTGCAGTTGGTGGCATGTCATCATGTGGTCCAGAAGATGGCAGCCTAGACTCTGAATCACCCGTATAATTTGTTTATTGTATGGCTTATGACTTTTAGAGCATTTTAGTTGGTGGTATTGTGAAAGAGGTTGTTTCATGAGAAAATTATTTAACAATCGTATTTTATGTGTAGAATTATTCTAGAAAAAAGTCAATTGATTTTGTAAATATAGTAATCTTGAGTGACAGCCTGTTTTATAATCCAAAGCTGCCTTCACAGAAAGGTAGGCTTCAGAGCTGAATTCTACCAGAATTCCTTGTTGGCTCAATGCTAGTCAAATTCTTATTGAGTTTCCGGTACCCTGATTCCAAAGGTGTTTTTACGCTCTAGCTACATACCCACATTCCTAAAATACAGAGATTTTACTAATTGATTGACTATCTGTATTTTTCACAGAATAGTGTAAGGGCAGGAATTCAAAACCCACTTTGTGATGAAAATCATGCCCATGACAATTGAGTGAAAAACACATATAGTCAGTCAATATCTTGGGAATGGGTGGGCATAGCAAAGTAGTAAAGGTAGCAGTGTAAGGCATGTGTTACGGTGAGTGCTCTCCGACAGTGAGCACTCACCTCCCCGCACTCACCTCCCCGCTTCTCGCCTGCCTCCTCCCTGGCCCTGTCTCCTGCTGCAGCCAGCGGTGCTGGGATTCGCAATCGTGGGACGCTCTTGCATGCCAATCCCAGCCCGTCCCTCACCACATGTTCCTTCTGTCTCCTACTTTGCTTCTCTGCTCCGTCGCACGCGTACGCCCAATAATTAAATAATCACCTGTGCCTCAGTTATACGTTCCTCCACCTCCCTCACTTCCCTGCCGGATCTTCAGTGCCCCTAGCCTGAGATTAAGCGTTCCTATTGTCTGTTTGCCTTGGCTGTGTATTTTGACCCTTCAGCTATGTTATTTGACTACGCACCTTTGCCGCCTGCCTTGCGGCGTGCTCTGGTGAAGACCAGCAGCACCTTAGACTCCGCTCCCCGATAAGGCCTGTGTCATCTGCCACACAGGTTGGAGGATCCACATCCAGTAGCACTACTTCTACTACAACCGTGAGTGTTACAGCAAGATCCGGCCATGGATCCCACTGGGGTTCCGATACCCGATAATCCGGATCTTGACTCAATCGTGGCTCTCCAGTCACAGCAGTTGGCCCAGCAGGCACAACAGTTAAACCAATTGTCCGCCATGATGCAGCAGTTGCTTTCTGCTCAACAAAAACCGCTGCAGCCACAGCCTCCTCCTGCTCCAGTGTTGCCTCTCGCTCCTCGGGATCTAAGCTCCCCTTGTCTCTTCCTGAGAAGTATGAGGGTGATGCCAAATCTTGCTGTGGTTTCGTGACACAGTGCTCCATGCACATAGAACTTATGGCAGAACAGTTCCCTACGGAACGAGCAAAGGTGGCCTTTGTCCTCAGTCTCTTAACTGGAAGGGCCCTGGCCTGGGCAACCCTGTTATGGGATCGCAGTGATCCACTTTCTACTAATCTCCAGGCTTTTCTGTCAGAATTCCGTGGAGTCTTTGAAGAACCTGCACGAGCTTCCTCTGCTGAGATGGCTTTGCTGAGTCATTCTCAGGGTAACTCCTCTGTGGGTGAGTATGCCATCCAATTCCATACCCTGGCATCAGAGTTATCCTGGAACAATGAAGCTCTTTGCGCCACTTTCCAGAGAGGATTTTCTAGCCATATCAAGGATGTCCTTGCTGCCCGGGAATTGCCCACTACCCTAAATGAACTCATACAGTTGGCATCTCAGATTGATATCCGTTTCTCTGAACGACATGAGAAACTATCTCAAGAAAGGGAGTCTGCACAACCTCGGCGCTTATCTGGCCTGGCACCCGTCTTCCAGCAGCCACCACAACCTTCTACGTTGCCTCCCGCTGTGGAGGCTATGCAGGTGGATTGGTCTTGCCTGACCCTGCAGGAAAGAACCTGCCAACGAGCTGAGAATCTTTGCCTTTACTGCACCAGTGCAGATCATTTTCTCAGAGATTGTTCTCTGCGTCCACAGTCACAGGGAAACGCTCGCACCTAGGGTTTGTGAGAGAGGCCTCCCTAGGTGTGAATACCTCCTCTCCACGCTTGAATTTGACGGTCCAGCTATCTCTACACTCGAAAGACACTATTTGCATTCTTGCCTTCTTGGACTCTTGTCCTTGCCTTCTTGGGCTCTTGAAATTTATCGTCTGCCTGTATCCTGCCTTCTGAAGCCTTTGAACATCTCTTTGGTCAATGGAGAAAATCTGGACTGTACTGTCTTATTCCGCACAGAACCTTTATCTATGCAGGTTGAAGTTCTGCATAAGGAAAATTGTACTTATATGTTCTTTCACAATGTACCTCCACTCTTCTACTTGGCCTTCCTTGGTTACAACTACATGCCACGCATCTTGATTGGAAAACTGGAGAAGTACTTAGTTGGGGAACCTACTGCTATAACAACTGTATTCATACCCTACCGTCCACGTTGGTGTCTCCTTCTACTCCTGTGTCCCATCTGACATCTTTTCTTCAGGACTTTGCTGACGTCTTCAGCGAGAAACAAGCTGAAGTTTTACCACCACATTGTCCCTACAATTGTCCTATCGACTTATTGCCCTGGACCACACCTCCTCTGGGCAGAATTTATCCTTTGTCTGTTCCCAAAACCCAGGCCATGTCTAAATACATCCAAGAGGATTTATCAGAAAGTCATCCTCCCCTGCCGGAGCCAGATTCTTCTTCGAAAAAAAAAAAAAAAGACGTATCTTTGCGGCCTTGCATCGACTACCGTGGCTTGAATAAAATTACTGTCAAGATCCACTACCCACTTTCTTTGATCTTAGAATAATTTGATCGCTTGCATGGAGCAAAAATCTTTTCCAAACTTGACCTTCGTGGAGCCTATAATTTGATTTGCATACGTGAAGGAGATGAATGGAAGTCAGCGTTCAGTACTTGTGATGGACATTTCGAGTATCTTGTCATGCCTTTCGGACTCTGTAATATTCCAGCAGTCTTTCAGGAGTTCATCAATGACATATTTCATGACCACCTATACTCCTGTGTCGTGGTCTATTTGGACGATATTCTCATCTACTCGCCCAATATCCAGACTCATTGCTTTCACCTCCGCCAAATTTTACAGCGACTCCAAGACAATCATCTAAACTTGAGAAGTGTACTTTCGAAAAAAAACAGCCTTCCATTTCTGGGGTATATCGTTACCAGTCAAGGTCTTCAAATGTATCCTAACAAGTTGTCCACAGTACTGGACTGGCCTCGACCTTCTGGCTTGCCAATTATTATTGGCAATTTATTCCTCACTACTACACCTTGGTTGCTCCCATCTTTTCTCTCACCAAGAAGACTGCTAATCCGACGGTCTGGACTCCAGAGGCTGATGAAGCTTTCAAACAGTTAACGTCCACCTGCACCTCTGCTCCTGTTTTATCTAGACCCGATCCTAGCAAGCAATTTATTTTGGAAGTGGATGCTTCTTCAGTTGGAGCAGGTGCAGTTTTAATGCAAAAGTCCTCTTAAGGAAGAATTGTAACCTGCATTTTTTTCTCTAAGACCTTCCCTCCAGCGGAGAAAAACTATACCATTGGAGATCGCAAACTTTTGGCAATAAAGCTTGCTTTGGAAGAAGGACATCATCTCTTGGAGGGCTCTTTATATCCGCTTACTATTTACTCTGACCACAAGAACTTTCTCTATCTTCAGACTGCCCATCGTCTCAACTCCCGGCAGGCTCGTTGGTCTGTGTTCTTTTCCTGATTTAACTTTTTTATTCACTACCGTCCAGCAGAGAAGAATCTTTGAGCTTACGCTCTATCTCGAGCCTCAGATGTTCAAGGAATCTCACCCTCAACATATTATTCCTCCTGATAAACTTATCTCTGCAGCACCTGCGAGTCTACAGCACCTGCCTTACGTATCTCCCCGTTTAAGACTCAGAGTCTTGAAATTAGGTAATTCCTCTCTTCTGGCTAAACCTGCCAAAATACGTAAGTCCTTGCAGCTCATCTCCTGACAGTATTGGTGGCCTACTTTAAAACAGGATGTCATTGATTTTGTCCATTCCTGTTCGGTCTGTTCCAGGGACAAGACCCCCGTTTCAAACCCGTTCTACATCCGTTGCCAGTTACAGAGCTGCCCTGGACCGATATTGAAATTGACTTTGTTACCGACCTTCCCCCTTCTCACAGCAATACTGTCATTTGGGTTGTAGTGGACCGATTCTCTAAAATGGCTTATTTTGTAACTCTGGCAGGATTACCATCTGCACCACAGCTTGCTAAGCTTTCCCTTTGCCATATCTTTCGCTTTCATGGATTACCCTCTCATATTGTATCCGACCGTGGAGTCCAGTTCATCTCCAAGTTCTGGGGAGGCCCTCTGCTTACATCTACAAGTTAAACTGGACTTTTCCTCAGCTTATCACCCCCAATCCAATGGACAAGTCGAAAGGGTGAACCAGGTCTTGGGAGACTATCTTTGCCATTTTTTTTCTGCTCATCAAGACGACTGGGCTGATTTACTTCCCTGGGCAGAGTTTTCTTACAATCATTGGGATTCTTCACATTTCTTTGTGGTCTATGGACTCCATCCTTGTCCTCCTCTCCCCTTGCCTTTTTCCTCCGGAGTTCCCATGGCTGATGAATAAGTGCGGAATTTCGCCTATATCTGGCAAAAGACTCGTCGCACCCTTTTGTATGCCACGTCCCGTATGAAGGGTCAAGCGGACAAGAAAAGACATTCTCCTTCCGAATTCTCTCCAGGAAACAGAGTATGGTTGTCATCCAAATATATCCGCTTTAAAGGTACCCAGTTATAAAATGGGCCTTCGCTATTTGGGTCCTTACAAGATCAAGAAACTTTTAAATTCCGTGGCTTATTCTCTCTATCTGCCATCTTCTCTCTGGATCCTGAATTCTTTTCATGTCTCCCTCTTGAAACCTGTTATCCATAACCGCTTCTCTAAAAAAGACATTTCTCCTACTCCCATCTCTGGTACCTCTGATGTTTATATTGTCAAGGAAATTCTGGACTCCAAGTTTATCAGAGGAAAACGTTTTTCCTTGTGGATTGGGAAGGATTTGGGCCGGAGGAGAGGTCTTGGGAGCCACAGGACAACATTTTAGACCGTGACCTCATTCAGAAGTTCTTGTCCTCCAAAAAGAAGGGGAAACCAAAGGGGGGTACTGTTACTATGAGCGCTCTGGTCCGACCGTGAGCGCTCACCTACCCGCTTTTCACCTGCCTCCGCTATGGCCCTGTCTCCTGCTGCAGCTGGCGGGGCTGGGATTCGCATCGCTGGACGCTCCCACATGCAAATCCCAGCCGTCACTCACCACATGTTCCTTCAGTCTCCTTCTCTGCTTCTGCACGTGTGTCCCCGTCCCCTAGGGCGCGCACGGGCCAGAGCTTGAAAGTTTAAAGGGCCAGTACACCCAATAATTAAGTAATCACCTGTGCCTCAGTTATAAGTTCCTCCACCTCCCACACTTCCCTGCCAGGTGTTCAGTGCCCGTAGCCTGAGATTAAGCGTTCCTATTGTCTGTTCGCCTTGCTCCTGTATTTTAACCCTTCTGCTACGTTATTTGACTATGCACCTTTGCCGCCTGCCCTGACCTTCTGCTAAGTCTGACTACGCCTGTGACTCATCCTTCTGTACCTTGTCTTGCCCAGTTACCTGTGTGGTCGAGTCGTATCGGGGGTATCGACCTTGGTGTCGCCTGCCGCAGCAAGCGCATCCTGACTTATGGTGGGCTCTGATAAAGACCAGCGGCACCTTAGACTCCGCTCCCCTGAGTTTTTGCACTTTTATATTTTCACTGGAAACGGTAAAGGCAGAAGGAGTAGCAATTGGTCTTGTCTTAGCGTGTCATGTGACTTGCATCGCAAAGGAAGGTGACTGTAAAAAAGTGATGTGATTTGTTTTCAAGAAATAGAGTAAAAAAAGTTTTTGAACACTCTCATGTCAATATTATTTCCTTTGAATATATTTTGGTAGTGAAAGTCGTCAGTTTGCTCAGTACAGGTGTGCTGCATGTTGGTGAAGTTGGTGAAGTAATCTTGCTACGACTATACCAGAATGACCCAGAGACTAGTTGTAGTTTGATATGTTTATCTTGATGGTCTCTGGTCTTTTTTCAACCTTAAAGGGGTATTCCGGGCAAAAACATTTTATCCCCTATCCAAAGGATAGGGGATAAGATGTCTAGTCGTGGGGAGCCCGCCGCTGGGACCCCCCGCAATCTCGCCGCAGCACCCGCATTCTAGGGAGTTGTGTCTCCAGTTTCGGAAACCTCCTGGTTTCCAGGACTGGGGACATGACGTCACGCTACCATTCATGTCCGGAAGTTTTCGAAACTGGAGACGCAGCTCCCGGCGGGCCCCCCGTGATCAGACATCTTATCCCCTATACTTTGGACAGGGGATAAAATGTTCTTGTCCAGGATACCCCTTTAAGAACTAAGGGGGAGATTCATCAAGACTTGTGCAGAGGAAAAGTTGACCAGTTGCCCATAGCAACCAATAAGATTGCATCTTTCATTTTTGAAAAAGCCTCTAAAAAAAGAAGTAATCTGATTGGTTGCCATGGTCAACAGGTCAACTTTTCCCAAGCACAGTTCTTGATGAATCTCCCCCATTATAACTATATAGTTTGCTTCCAAAGGTTGTCATTGTGGAGTCAGACATGGGTTCTGCAAAAGGTCAGAGACTGTCAGAAAGTCACAACCAAAAGAGGAAGCTGTGGAAAGACGGACAATGAGGACAATCTTCCTGTGGGATTGTAGCTCAGAGACTGTGAAAACTATTTCCTAAGCTCGAGCCACAGCTGCAACCACCTAATTTGAACTGTAATTTGGGACTAAGAACTGTGTCTCATCTTGAGAATTGCCAAGCTTAAATGGGTACTCTGGCGGAAAACATCTTATATCCTATCCAAAGGATAGGGGATAAGATGTATGATCACAGGGGGCCCGCCTCTGCGATCTCGGGGTTGGCAGTGGTGGTGTCTGGAACACAAAAGCTTGGAGCTTCCGTCTTCGTGAAGTCACACCACGCCCCCTTCATTCATGTCTATGGTAGGAGGCATGACAGATAATACGTAGCTGTCATGCCTCCTCCCATAGACATGAATGGAGGAAGCGTGGCAGCTGTAGTTGCCAGTCATCCGGCATGGAGTGGAGATTGCTCAGTGCACCATATCACTGGGGGTCGCAGCAGAGATCGCAGGGGTACCCAGAGGCAGGATCCCCATGATTAGATATCTTATCCCCTATAGTTTTAATACCAGGCCAATTGCCTCCAAATGAATAAAACCCAACATAAGTTAAACAAACATGTGTCTGGATTGTATTTTCCTGGTGGGCTACGACTTATTCGGGGTGGTTGTTGCTGGGGGTTTGAACCACCATACATCGAATCGGTATCATTAGAGAAATACACTCAATGTACAATTTTTAATTCTTCACTTTAGATAGTTTTTCTTCTAAAAAGAAGTCAACTTAGGTTTCGCAGATCTGCTCAGGGTAATTAACACAGTAAAGCAAATGCACATTTTCAGATTAATAGGATGAAGCAGTAAAGATCCGAATTAGTTATTTAGTATGACAAATAATTCATGCCTCTTGCTTTCAGCCTCTGATGGGTCACTTACTATATCTCGCCGGATAACTGAATCTCTTCTTACACCATATTAAACATTGGAGGTTAATATTTCATTATGGAAGATCCTTTTACTTTAAACATTGGCTGTCAAAGTCAACATGCTTTAAGGAACGGGCGGTAATAGAACGATGTAGAAAAAAAAATCTTACCAGTTAAAGAAAAGAGTTTTTCTTGATCCAGTGGCGCAAAGGAGTTTCACATCAAACTTCTGTAGTTTAAAATAAATTACAGAATAAAAAAAATTACAGAGGACAAAAAATGTAATCATATGATGAAATAGTAATAATAATAATAAATAAAAAAAAACTGATTATGGTGCATATGTAGTTTATCACCTGCACTGCTCTGGGTAATGGGCGGCACTTGTATAAAATAATTTGGATGATATGGAGAAGAAGAAATTTACTTTCTGAAGTTTATCAAGATTTGATGTATGCATAAAATGATCTACTTGAATGTATACTGTGATTTTGGAAAAGATTTGCAACAGTTGCATATAAATGAGCCTGCAAGGGCCCAAATTCCCGGTATAAATGTATCAAAAAATCAACTCGAAATACCTAATTCTCGATATTGAAAGGGGGAAAAACCTTATAAAACATAACTTTTAATATAATACTCTAAAATGCACCACACCTTGTGATAAAGAATAAGTGCCCAAATTGAAAAGTAACACAGATAGCAGTTACCACACGTAATGTGGATTTACGATAAAGGAGAAGCATAACTATTGCCAAAGACCACCCAACGCGTTTCTGCCACTATGTGGCTTCCTCAGGGGAAATGTATACAGTATGCAATAGATAGTAATACTGCTATATGACAGAATATCAATAGAGTATAAAACAAAATGGTTTAATTCATAGGGAAACACCCGATACACAGTGTATATCCCTTAATAATTTTAGCTCATCCAATAGGGAAACACCCGATACATAGTGTATATCCCTATTGCCATAGTGTGGCTTATCATAACAGGAGGTCAATCATCCTTCAGGGCAACCTGTAAGTAAAGCATAAACATAGAAAAAGATTTCAATGTGCCATCCATATTCCATAGTTACTGGCCATTAATAGCATCAATATAAATACCTAGAGAAAAGACACATATTCACAGTTTCCAAGTGTTTGCCCGGATACCTATAATGAAGATACAAGGTCCCAATCAATATGGGAGATGCTAGTACCTGCAATACAAGCAGTGCGCATCGCACCAGCTATCATACTCACACTCCTGTAGCCACACGTCCGGTTAGTGGTTCTCAGATGAGCGCACTGATCCCGCGTTGGCGGGGAGCCGTCTGTCTCTGACGGCTGCTTAGCGCTCACTGAGACCATGCCGGCGTCTGTCGTCATATCCTGTTTCCGGCCGGCGCCGCGTCATTACGCAACGCCCTCTCTGACGACTACAGAGGGCGTTGCTGAATCTGACAGCGGCGTCCGTAGTAACGGAAGCAGTGTATATTTAAAGGGCAATTCGCTTGTTTATAAATGAAGATGTACTTAAAAGAACCTGACTAAGTGTTCGGATGCACAACAAAGGATATAGAAATGATACTGTGAATAGAGCAATAAATAGGTGATGATTATTTTGCATATGATAAGAAGGTTTACGAGGAGAGGGGGGGGGGAAACAACAAAAATCCCCACAGACGGGGGTGCAGCATGAGGTACCCATTGCTTAGTGAGACAGATACTAGGTCCCTGAAGGTAAGTTACGCTACCCCCACTCGTTCTCATTAAGGACAAATGTTTTCCCCACACCTCACATATATGCAACCATATATATAATATGAATATATCACATATATAGTGTATGAATGTATGAAAGAAATGCTGAAGTAGGAGGGGATATGCTATCAGAGGGTCAGGACCCAAGGAGGACGACCATTTTCACTATGTTAATCTGAAGAGACCAGGTTATCTAAAGAAACTAATGGTTTCCTTAAACAGACGGCTCTCCCACCCCCTATTTTTTGTTAGGGGGAATGCCCTAATAAATAGTGTTTGGGTGGTTTATGTGGCCCTAAGGAACCTGAACTGGCCCTGTTCTAGCTGTAGCCCCTAACCCTAGGCAGAATTGTCGCCCTTGGAATGGCGGTCCCGCTCTCGTACCTCCTACTTGGCCTAGTCAATATCCCTAGATAATTCAATCTTAGTGATGCTAACTCAAGAGGCTCACTAAGGCCTCCTCTAACTACCTAGCCAAAATCACCAATAGGGGGGGGGGGGGGTGAGAGAGCAGTATTCATAGGAAACATGCATAACTGAGTTGGTCGTTCAGGCCTTCTGGGGCCATAGTTCCTAATTCATAAATCCATCTACATTCTTTACGTAACAACATCTGATCAAAATTTCCTCCTCTTATAGGTGGTTTTACTTTTTCAAGTCCCAAAAATTGGATGTTATATTGACAATCCCTGTGGCATTGGTTCATGTGACGGGCCAGAGAAGTATCACGATCATGTCTAACATCCCCCATATGCTCAAGAATGCGTTTCTTGAATTCTCGGAAGGTCTTGCCTATGTATTTTTTAGAACAGGGACACACTGCCATGTAAATAATGCCTTTGGTACTGCAATTTATGAAGTCTCTAATAATGTATTGTTTTCTTGTGGCTTCACATCTAAAATTTTTAGTTTTAAATATATAAGGGCAAGCTTTACAATGTCCACACGGATAATTTCCTGTAGGTTTGGGGATTCTATCAAGCCAGGTCACATGACCCGATGCCACAGGAGTGAGATGGCTATGAGTCACCATATCTCCTATATTTCGACCCCTTCTAAAGGTGATTTGGGGGGATTCTGGGATGACATCTCTCAAATCCGGGTCCATCTGGAGAATCCCCCAATATTTTTTCAAGATCTCGCGCATTTGTGATGCTCCATTATCAAATGTTGCTATTATTCGCATAGTGGGTGTCATGATGTCACGATTTTTTGGTATAAAAAGTGAATCTCTGGGAGTTTTTAAAGCATATTGGTAAGCTGATCGTAAGGCATACTGTGGGTAGCCTCTATTTGTAAATCGCCTCCTCAGGTCCTGTGCCTCCCGAACAAAGTCTCCTCTTTCTGAACAATTCCTCCTGAGGCGGAGATACTGCCCCCTCGGGATACCCCTTTTTAGGGGTCCCGGGTGGCAGCTCTCCCACCTCAGGAGTGAATTTGTAGCAGTCGATTTTCTGTATACAGTCGTCCGAAGACTCCCGTCACTATTTTTTTTAATCAAAATGTCAAGAAACGGTAAGAACGATGAATTACACTCATATGTAAAAAGTAAGCCTATAGTGTTGATATTGAGAGATTTTAAAAACTCCTCAAACTGTTCCATAGTCCCCTGCCACAGTATGAATATATCATCAATGAAGCGAGCCCATAAAAGGAGGAATTGTTCAGAAAGGGGAGACTTTGTTCGGGAGGCACAGGACCTGAGGAGGCGATTTACAAATAGAGGCTACCCACAGTATGCCTTACGATCAGCTTACCAATATGCTTTAAAAACTCCCAGAGATTCACTTTTTATACCATCATGACACCCACTATGCGAATAATAGCAACATTTGATAATGGAGCATCACAAATGCGCGAGATCTTGAAAAAATATTGGGGGATTCTCCAGATGGACCCGGATTTGAGAGATGTCATCCCAGAATCCCCCCAAATCACCTTTAGAAGGGGTCGAAATATAGGAGATATGGTGACTCATAGCCATCTCACTCCTGTGGCATCGGGTCATGTGACCTGGCTTGATAGAATCCCCAAACCTACAGGAAATTATCCGTGTGGACATTGTAAAGCTTGCCCTTATATATTTAAAACTAAAAATTTTAGATGTGAAGCCACAAGAAAACAATACATTATTAGAGACTTCATAAATTGCAGTACCAAAGGCATTATTTACATGGCAGTGTGTCCCTGTTCTAAAAAATACATAGGCAAGACCTTCCGAGAATTCAAGAAATTTGAGCATATGGGGGATGTTAGACATGATCGTGATACTTCTCTGGCCCGTCACATGAACCAATGCCACAGGGATTGTCAATATAACATCCAATTTTTGGGACTTGAAAAAGTAAAACCACCTATAAGAGGAGGAAATTTTGATCAGATGTTGTTACGTAAAGAATGTAGATGGATTTATGAATTAGGAACTATGGCCCCAGAAGGCCTGAACGACCAACTCAGTTATGCATGTTTCCTATGAATACTGCTCTCTCACCCCCCCCCCCTATTGGTGATTTTGGCTAGGTAGTTAGAGGAGGCCTTAGTGAGCCTCTTGAGTTAGCATCACCAAGATTGAATTATCTAGGGATATTGACTAGGCCAAGTAGGAGGTACGAGAGCGGGACCGCCCTTCCAAGGGCGACAATTCTGCCTAGGGTTAGGGGCTACAGCTAGAACAGGGCCAGTTCAGGTTCCTTAGGGCCACATAAACCACCCAAACACTATTTATTAGGGCATTCCCCCTAACAAAAAATAGGGGGTGGGAGAGCCGTCTGTTTAAGGAAACCATTAGTTTCTTTAGATAACCTGGTCTCTTCAGATTAACATAGTGAAAATGGTCGTCCTCCTTGGGTCCTGACCCTCTGATAGCATATCCCCTCCTACTTCAGCATTTCTTTCATACATTCATACACTATATATGTGATATATTCATATTATATATATGGTTGCATATATGTGAGGTGTGGGGAAAACATTTGTCCTTAATGAGAACGAGTGGGGGTAGCGTAACTTACCTTCAGGGACCTAGTATCTGTCTCACTAAGCAATGGGTACCTCATGCTGCACCCCCGTCTGTGGGGATTTTTGTTGTTTCCCCCCCCCCCTCTCCTCGTAAACCTTCTTATCATATGCAAAATAATCATCACCTATTTATTGCTCTATTCACAGTATCATTTCTATATCCTTTGTTGTGCATCCGAACACTTAGTCAGGTTCTTTTAAGTATATCTTCATTTATAAACAAGCGAATTGCCCTTTAAATATACACTGCTTCCGTTACTACGGACGCCGCTGTCAGATTCAGCAACGCCCTCTGTAGTCGTCAGAGAGGGCGTTGCGTAATGACGCGGCGCCGGCCGGAAACAGGATATGACAACAGACGCCGACATGGTCTCAGTGAGCGCTAAGCAGCCGTCAGAGACAGACGGCTCCCCGCCAACGCGGGTTCAGTGCGCTCATCTGAGAACCACTAACCGGACGTGTGGCTACAGGAGTGTGAGTATGATAGCTGGTGCGATGCGCACTGCTTGTATTGCAGGTACTAGCATCTCCCATATTGATTGGGACCTTGTATCTTCATTATAGGTATCCGGGCAAACACTTGGAAACTGTGAATATGTGTCTTTTCTCTAGGTATTTATATTGATGCTATTAATGGCCAGTAACTATGGAATATGGATGGCACATTGAAATCTTTTTCTATGTTTATGCTTTACTTACAGGTTGCCCTGAAGGATGATTGACCTCCTGTTATGATAAGCCACACTATGGCAATAGGGATATACACTATGTATCGGGTGTTTCCCTATTGGATGAGCTAAAATTATTAAGGGATATACACTGTGTATCGGGTGTTTCCCTATGAATTAAACCATTTTGTTTTATACTCTATTGATATTCTGTCATATAGCAGTATTACTATCTATTGCATACTGTATACATTTCCCCTGAGGAAGCCACATAGTGGCAGAAACGCGTTGGGTGGTCTTTGGCAATAGTTATGCTTCTCCTTTATCGTAAATCCACATTACGTGTGGTAACTGCTATCTGTGTTACTTTTCAATTTGGGCACTTATTCTTTATCACAAGGTGTGGTGCATTTTAGAGTATTATATTAAAAGTTATGTTTTATAAGGTTTTTCCCCCTTTCAATATCGAGAATTAGGTATTTCGAGTTGATTTTTTGATACTGTGATTTTGGAAAGTCTTCAAACCCTTTCACTTTTTCATATTTTGTTATGTTGTGGCCTTATATTGGGTTGAAATCAACAACAGTCAAACATTCAAGTTTCCCCCATCATTCTACACTCAGTATCCCATAATGAGAATGTGAAAGCAGAATTTTGGACATTTTTGCAAATGAATTAACTGGTTAACAATCAAGGAAGTTTATGTTCGTCCTTGTGCCGTTAACTGTGTATGGCGCAGGCTCCCGACTCGAGCCTGTTCCATACCGGCTGACCCCCTGTTGATTCCTGTAGCCCAGGGCCGCCGTTAATAGCCAACATGAGGCGATTGCTGCGGCCAGCTATTAACCCTTTAGATTGCGGCTGTTAAAGCTAACAGCACCATCTAAAGGGACATTTATACAGTCCCTGGTGGTCCAGTGGGGTGGATTCCCCCCCCCATAGAGCAAGCACAAGGGGATGGGGGGGGGGGGGTGATCCACTTCTGAGGTAGCTGGAGGGCTTACCTCTCCTTTCTTCCTGGTCCCTGCTCTCGGATTGATAAAGCCTGGCTGGATCAGGCTTTATCAATCTAGCACAGAGCACACAGATCAATGTAGTTCTATGGAACTACATTGATCTGTATGAGAAATCTAATGATTCCTCCTAAAAATCCCCTAAGGGGACTAATAAAGTGTAAATAAAAGTTGAATAAAAGTTGAAAGTTTGAATCACCCCCCTTTTCCCAAATTCCATATAAAAATGTATATAATAATAAAAATAAACATATGTGGTATCGCCGCATGCATAAATGTCTGACCTATAAAAATATAACGTTAAATAAACTGCACGGTTAATGGTGTTCATGTAAAAAAAAGTCCAAAATAGTTTATTTTTGGTCACTTTGCATACCCTAAAAAATGTATAAAAACTATGGATGGACCGATTATCGGTTTGGCCGATATTATCGACCGATAATCACGATTTTGGGAATTATCGGTATCAGCAATTACCTTGCCGATAAGCCGATAATGCCCTGCCCCCTGCACCGCCCCCACCGCACCGCGACCGAACAACCCCCCCCCCCCCCCCGAGCCGCCGCACAGCACCGCCCCGACCCGGCCCCATTGCCTCCCCCATCCCCGGTTTTATAATTCCATGTTCCCGGGACCCGAGGTCCATGCTACTTCTGGCTCCTGCTGCGTCCTGCATTACACTGTGCGCAATGACAAGTGACGTGACGCAACGTGACGTCACTGTCAGTGCGCACAGTGACAGCTCAGGAGGACACCACCGGAGCCAGATGTAGAGTGGACCCCGGGCCCCGGGAACAGGTAATTATAAAACCGGGGATGGGGGAGGCAATGGGGCCGAGGCGGTGCCGTGGGGGGTTCGACGCTGCGCGGTGCGGTGGGGCGGTTGGGCGCACGGAGCGGAGTGGTGCGGCGGTGGGGGGTGGCGGTGATAGGACTCGGGACCGCCGAACAGGCAGGGGGGAGGGAAGCGGGCGGCGGCGGTCTATGGCACCGCAAAAGCCACTGCAGTTCATTGATTTAAAGCGCCCAAATCAATGATCTGCAGCGGTGTCGCGGTGGAATAAATAACTTATACCAGAATATCGGTATAAATTATCGGCTATTCGCCCTAACCTCCACGATTATCGGTATCGGTGTCGGCCCTAAAAAAACTATATCGGTCGATCCCTAATAAAAACCGATTAAAAGTTCCCATGAAAACATACAGATCATGATGCAAAAAATTAACCTTCACACATCCCCGTATACAGAAAAATAATAAAGTTATAGGGGTAAGAGGAGGACATTTTTAAACCTAATAATTTTCATGCATAAAGTTATAATTGTTTAACAGAAGTAAAACAAAATGGGTAACCTAAAGTTGGATATTTTAATCGTATGGACCTACAGAATAAAGATAAGGTGTCATTTTTACCAAAAAAGTGCTCTGTGTAGAATCAGAAGCCCCTAAAAGTTGGAAAATGCCGTTTCGTTTTTTTCAATTCAGCCCCCCCCCCCCAAATATTTGTTTCTGGTTTTGCTGTAGATTGTTTGGTGAAATTGTTGATGTTTTTACAAAGTACAAATTGGTGGCACAAAAATAAAGCCCTCATATGGGCCAGTAGGTGGAAAATTTAAAGCATTATGATTTTTTTAGAAGGTGAGGAGGAAAAAATGAAGGTGAGGAGGAAAAAAGTTCAAAAATGAAAAAACCTGTGGTCCTTAAGAGGTTAAACAGGACTAACTAGTATCTTGCAGTGACCTAAGTATTCAGACCCTCTACTCAGTACCAAATTAATTCCCCTTTGGCAGCGATTACAGACTGAGGCCATAAGATTTGAATATCTGGATTTGGGGATTTTTCTGGTATGCTTCTCTGCAGATCCTCTCAAGCTCTGTCAAGTTGTATGGGGACCATAAGGAAAAGCTGTTATCAGGTCTCTCTAGAGATGTTCAATTGCTTTCAAGTAGGGGCTTTGGCTGAACACTTACGGATATTCACATAATTGCCCTGAAGTCACTCCTGTGTTATGTTGGCTGTGGGCTGAGGGTCATTGTCTTGTTGGACAGTAAACCTTCAGTCCATTCTGAGGTCCAAAGCTCTCTGGATCAGGTTCTAATTAAGAATATCTCTGTACTTTTCTCCGTTCAGTTTTCCCTCAACCCTGACCAGTTTCCCTGTCCCAGCCACTGAAAACACACAGTGGCATGATGCTGCCACCACCATACTTCACTGCAGGGATGGTATTGGGGAGGTGATGAGCAGTACTTGGTTTCCTCTAGAAATGGAATTAAAGGCAAAAGGGAAGTCTTGACTTCATCAGACTAGAGAATCTTGTTCCTCACAGTCTGAGGGTCCTTTAGGTGCTTTTAGGTGCAAACTCCATGCAGCTGTAATGTGTATTTGACCGAGGAGAGTTTTTTTCTGCCATATTGCCCAGATGATAGAAGATACAGTGGTAGTTGACATTTTGGAAGTTTCTCCCATCTGCACACAGGATCTTTGGAGCTCAGTCAGAGTGACCTTTAGGTTCTTGGTCATATTTCTTACTAATGCTCTTCTCCCCCAATTACTTAGTTTGGGGGACAGCCAGCTCTAGGAAGAATTCTGGTTGTTCTGGAGCTATTTTCAGCAATTATGGAGACCACTGTACTCTTGGGCAGCAGACTTTTTGTACTCTTCACCAGATCAACTTTCCTGACCCCAAATCTGTGGTAACTGCCACAACCCTTCTGCCTGTGCCAGACAACGCTGTTTTGCTGCCTGCTTATGTCCTACACAAAGATCCCGTTAAAGTTTGCTCAAAGTTTTAAACTGGCAGGGTCCACATCTGCTGCTTTACACATATCTACTTGTATTCCATCCTTTTAGTAAAAGGTTGCTGGACCATTGTGCCATTGTATCATAAATTGTAAGAAAAAATTTAAGAATTTGTTAAAACATTGAAATAATAAAAGAAAAAAGATTACAGTGCATATGTAGTTTATCACCTGCACCGTAATGGGCACCACATGTATAAAATAATTAGGATGCCGCCTCTCCAGTGATATGGAGAAGAGGAAATTTACTTTGTCAAGTTTATTGAGATTTTGAGATATATATATATATATATATATATATATATATATATATATATATATGATATACTGTATGCAGAACAATTTGTGTCTGAATTGTTTCTTGGTTTGTTGCTTTGTAACGTCATATTTGTCTGTACATGGTCTGTGGAAGGTGATGGTGTTATATAAATAAGAATTATTTTTATTTTGTGTGCTCCAATCATGAAAATTGTTGGGAGACGCACTGTCATTAAAACGTCGATAATTCAGCTGCATAAAGAAACAAGGAGCAAGCACTTGTCCCTGCAGTCTCCTGCCTCTTACATGTTTGGCAGATGCTGGCATGGGCACAATAAGTCACTAGTAAGGCTGGTCTTCTGTTTAGCATGCTGTCTTTCTTTCTCTCTAGGATGTTATCTGTCTCTGTTGGCCCACAGCAATACTGATTTGCACAGCCTTCATATTTCTAGGTACTCATCAGCAATGGACCTCCATACCCTGCACCCTCAGGCATGAGCAGTGCTGGTGCACACACTGGACAAGCTGTCCCTTAAAGAGAAACTGACAGATTAATCAACACCACCAATCTGAATATAGTGTGGGTGATCCTGAATAGAACAATATGTTCCTGTATGGGCAGCCCCACTTATCAGTATTCATCTCCTCCTTCATAAGTGGGGAGGCATGAACGGGACCCAGGGGCAGCATCAGAGGTGCAGATAGTATTCAAACCCCCCCCCCCCCCCCCCCACCCGCCCCAGTGCAGTTAAAATTGAGTTATATCTCAAGAATGACTGAACAGATTGGGAAAATGAATACATTGTTTTTCTCAGGATCACCCACACTAGCCACCTGTATATTCAGGTTAATGGGGTTGATCAACATTTTGGGCAAACTTGCCTTCAAATAAGCCCCAATATTGAAACCTAAGACTATGGGGGGCATTTATCATTGTCTGAGCTGTTTTTGTGTCTAGATTTGTCTCACATTTGGCGCAGCGCTGCACCTCAGGCTATTTTTTCACCTTTTTTGGTTTACATTTTTCTTTTAAAGTGTGTACAGACCAGCTGTAAGGTTAGTCTTATGAAGTCGTAATGAATTTATCATGGCAATGTTTGTAGGGGAAATAGGGAGAGGTTCCTGTGTGTGGCGCAAATCAGACTATGTTGGGGTATGCCGTTATGATGCTGCAGCTCAAGGAGGGTGTGCTTTGCGGTGTATGAGTGGCTGAAGTACATGCAAAGTTCCCATTTACAGTTTTCGTATAGTAAGCCATGATTCGATTTCTTTATGAATGATTTTCAGCAGTTCCTCCCCTGTGTGACTCAGTTCACCAAGGCAAACCATGTGAAGAACAGCGTGACACCACCATCCCCTGCACACATGGTATGCTGGAGGGGCACTGAGACTTGTCTGTGCACTGGAAGTTGAGGACACGGTGGAGGATGAGGAGGCGGAATCTCACACTGTCATGGGACCAAAAGCCTGAGAGAGTGGAGGCGGAAGCTGCTAGACCTGTCCAAGTTGCTGTTGTGGCTGTGCAGGAACCACATTCAGCCAGTAGGCCGTAAAGGACATGTATTGTCCCTGACCGTAGCTACAGCTCCACACGTTGGCACTGCATTGCACTTTGGTACACACCGACAAGCTCAAGGACTGGCCCACCTTCTGGTCCACAAAATTGTGCAGGGCTGGTACTGCCTTCTTCGCAAAGAAATGACTGCTTGGGACTCTTCACCTCGGCTCGGCACAAGCCATCAATTCTCTGAAAGGTGCAGAGTCCACCACTTGAAAAGGGAAGGACTGCAGCACCAGCAACTTGGACAGGAGCACATTCAGCTTCTGCGCCGTTGGATGAGTGGGCGCATATTGTTGTCTCTTGGACATGGCTTTGCCGATGGATTGCTGACAGAAGTAGGAGGAGCAGGAGCATCTGGAGCAACAGAAGGAGGGTATGACACACAGCTCCTTTCGGCTGAGGTGGTGGAGCCTTGGCTGGCTGAAACAGGGAGCGGTGTGCCACTGGGTGATGCAGCAGGCTGGACAATCACATTGGAGCCACGGTTCTCCCAGGCCACAGGGCCATGGTGCCAACATTGGGACCCTGGCCACGCTTCACCTTCTGCCAACACACCTTGCATGTGGCCATGTTAACCTCCTCCAGATGCATGCTTGATAAAGATGGCGGATGCCATTAAAGCGTTGCATCTGAAAATGGCTTAATAAACACCGTTGTGTTTCTTTCACCTACTTTGAGAGTGCTGTTGGACTTTTTGCCGTGGAAATATATATATATATATATATATATATATATATATATATATATATATACCTGGCATTTTTTTAAACTCGTAATTTCCCCCCCAGTACTATGGTGACATTCTTCCAGATGACTTATTAGGCCTAACACTCTCTTCTGTTGCTTCAGGTGTCAAAAGCAAATCTATTTAAATCTCTTAGAAACTGCTCTAAGCTATATAGTGAAATGATAAAAAAAAAAAAAAAAAAAACTAAATAAAAAAAACAAAACACAAACAAGCCGTCAATTGCTCAGGTCACACATAACAAACAAGAAAAATGATAACTGTAAGAAGTGTTTTATTTTGTGACAACAGCAATATGACAGTTTCCCATATAACGAAAACATGACACTTTTCCAAATATCAGAGGATGCATCAGCAGCTCCTGGGACTTCAGCGCTGTCACATAAATGGAAGGTCACAGGCTGCTTTCCTGATTTCCACAGTTACAAAATGTTGAGGAGAGGTCTTTGCACACTAAATGCTGCAGGCTGGGGGGAATTTTTGTTTTCTGTATCATGATAAATCTGACAGGAGGAAAAAGGTCTCGGCCTGACAGCAGTAACCCTTAGATTTAAGGACTGTGCCCCCAGCAGCCCAGAAGTCAAATCACCTATGTTAACTTTTCGCTTTTCCCATCTTAAATATCCTAAAAAGTGTACGCTGCATACATTTGTTTTATGCCTCTGACAGTATCCTCTTCTAATGCCCTAAAGCACCATCATAAATAGCATTTAGAGATGGCGACACGTTATATTTCTGTAAAGAGATGCAGGCGACTGAGAGTCCCACGTCTTCTATGAAAGGGTTCACGTATAAAAAGTGTTAATATAAAACCAGTACATAGAGAAAACAAAGCCAGTGCACCCACCCGATCTGCAGAACTCCTTTATTTCAAGGTACAGCAGTGTACATACTGAAAAAGGTTCTGGATAAAGTCCCCGTGCAAACAGTGCAGGGACGTTCACCGGAGCACAATGGTGCCGTTTCATGCCGATGGGTGTTTCTTCAGGCACACTCGGTGACCTCATCCCGCTACAGATACGTGACTTAAATGCAGATTTGTTACCATGGAAACCTAATTATACAAAAACAAACATATCCTCTTAAAATCAACGTTACCTGGTTACTTAGAGAAAAACACTTAGTGTTTTTCTCTAAGCAACCAGGTAAAGTTGATTTTAACAGGATATGTTTGTTTTTGTATATTTGGGTTTCCATGGTAACAAATCTGCATTTAAGTCACTTACCTGTAGCGGGATGAGGTCACCGAGTGTGCCTGAAGAAACGCCCATCGGCGTTAAACGGCACCGTTGTGTTCCGGTGAACGTCCCTGCCCACATTCTGCTCTGCACTGTTTGCACGGGGACTTTATCCAGAACCTTTTTCGGTATGTACACTGCTGTACCTTGAAAGAAAGGAGTTCTACAGATCGGGTGAGTGCACTGGCTTTGTTTTCTCTATGTACTGGTTTTATATTTGGACTTTGCCACAGCCACTGCTGCACCCCCGTTACACCCCGTACCTCCATCTACTGCGTCCTACTGATCTCAGACTCAGAATACACCAGCAGTGCCCAGGTTTCCCGCTACCTTTCTCATTTTTGTTTATAAAAAGTGTTAGTGGTTTGAAATAGCTTCAAAAATGCAACGTATACTTGCATGGGCAGACTGACAGGCCGGTCCAATCGGCCCTCATCCGAAGGCCCGGACCGGGGAAAGGGTCCGCTGTCCGCCGCCTGTCACATAAAATAAAAACAATTTTTTATCTAATTGACCGGCACACACCCAGGCCCGGGCCTGACACACACCCGGACCCGGAGAATCGTGCTGCTGGCTGCTGTTTGGCTTCTCCCAAACAGCCACGGCAGCCCTGTAAGAGAAACGCAGTGGCTGCCTGGGAGATGCGCTTTGAACTCCGGCGTGGCCCTGCGGCGCATGAGGTCACGTCACCGTGGGGAGTGACGTGACCTCACGTCTAAGCGCCACGTCGGAGCTCACTGTGCGCCCGCCGACCTGCTCGCTCTCTTGTACAGGGCCCACTTGTCCTCAGGTATGGAACCCCACTTTTCCTCAGTGTACGGAGCCCCGCTTGTCCTCAGTGTGCAGGACCCCGCTTGTCCTCAGTGTGCAGGGCCCCGCTTGTCCTCAGTGTGCAGGGCCCCGCTTGTCCTCAGTGTGCAGGGCCCCGCTTGTCCTCAGTCTACAGGGCCCCGCTTGTCCTCAGTCTACAGGGCCCCGCTTGTCCTCAGTCTACAGGGCCCTGCTTGTCCTCAGTCTACAGGGCCCCGCTTGTCCTCCGAGGACAAGTGGGGCTCTGTACACTGAGGACAAGCGGGGCTCTGTACACTGAGGATAAGAGGAACTTTGTACACTGTGTACAGAGCCCCGCCTGTCCTCGGTGTACAGAGCCCCGCCTGTCCTCGGAGTACAGAGCCCCGCCTGTCCTTGGTGTACAGAGCCCCGCCTGTCCCCAGTGTACAGATCCCCGCCTGTCCTCGGTGTACAGAGCCCCGCCTGTCCTCAGTGTACTGATCCCCTCCTGTGCTCGGTGTACAGATCCCTGCTTGTCTTCGGTTTACAAAGCCCTGCCGAAGAAGTGCCCTGACCTCTCTGCCAGCTTTCTCAGTCGGCATCTGCATGGACACAAACAGGCTAGCCTGGCCAGGTGGGTGGCTTATGAATTGTATAATTGTATGTCTACCTGCCTTTCACCGCTCCCTACATGATGGAACAGTCTGACTTAGTTATATGTAGTGTTGAGCGGCATAGGCCATATTCGAATTTGTGATATTTCGAAAATATATGGACGAATATTTGTCATATATTCGCTAAATTCGCATTTTCGTAATATTCACATTTTATTTTCGCATATGCGAAAATTCGTGTATGTGCAAATTAGCATATGCAAAAATTTGCATTAAAAAAATTGGCATAAGTGAAAATTCGCATATGCGAAAATTAGTATATGCAAATTTTCGCATATGCGAAAATTCGCACGCCAGTCTTACACAGTAGTATTAGAGCCTTCTTTACACCACACAAGCTGGAAGCAGAGAGGGGTGATCACTGTGATGTGTACTGTGAAAAAAAAAAAAAAACGAATATTCATAATTATGAATATATAGTGCTATATTGCATTGCGAATATTCGCGAGCAACACTAGTTATATGTGAAATATAACTTATATCTCTGACTGTGCCATCATGTAGGGGGCGGTAAAAGGCAAATAGAAGATGGAGTAGGCTTCCCGCAGCACAGAGTATTTCAGACAGTCTGCCTCACTACAGTTCCCTCCAGAAATACTCTGTGCTGCTGTGCTATTTCTGTAATAAATCTGAGGCCTCACCCAAGCAGGAGGCAAAAAAGGTAAAGTGTGTGGCTTATGAATGGACTAGTTGCTATTTTCTACCTGCCTTTCACTGCTCACTATATGATGTCAGAGATGAGTTATATATCTGACTGTGCCATCATGTAGTGAGCGGTGAAAGGCAGGTACTCCTGTGAAAAACTTTTTTTTATTTTTTTAAATCAACTGGTACCAGAAAGTTAAACAGATATTTAAATTATTTCTATTAAAATGTTATAATACTTTCAGTACTTCTTAGCAGCTGTATACTACAGAACAATTTCTTTTCTATTTGGGATTTCTTTTCTGTCAAGACCAAAGTGCTCTCTACTGACACCTCTGTCCATTTTAGGAACTGTCCAGAGCAGAAGAAAATCCCCATAGCAAACATATGCTGCTCTGGACATTTCCCAAAATGGACAGAGGTGTCAGCAGAGAGCACTGTGGTCGTGACAGAAAAGAAATACCAAATAGAAGAGAATTTCCTCTGTAGTTTACAGCAGCTAATAGGTACTGGAAGGATTAAGAATTTTTAAGTAATTTATAAATCTGTTTACCTTTCTGGCACCAGTTGATTAAAAAAAATAAGTTTTCCACCGGAGTACCCCTTTAACCCTTTAAGGACCCAGCCATTTTACACCTTAGGACCCGGCCATTTTTTGCACATCTGACCACTGTCACTTTAAACATTAATAACTCTGGAATGCTTTTAGTTATCATTCTGATTCCGATATTGTTTTTTCGTGAAATATTCTACTTTAACATAGTGGTAAAATTTTGTGGTATCTTGCATCCTTTCTTGGTGAAAAATCCCAAAATTTGATGAAAAATTTTCTAACTTTGAAGCTCTCTGCTTGTAAGGAAAATGGATATTCCAAATATTTTTTTTTTTATTATCATTTACAATATGTCCACTTTATGTTTGCATCATAAAATTTACGTGTTTTTACTTTTGGAAGACACCAGAGGGCTTCAAAGTTCAGCAGCAATTTTCCCATTTTTCACAAAATTTCCAAACTCACAATTTTTCAGGGACCAGTTCAAGTTTGAAGTGGATTTGAAGGGTCTTCATATTAGAAATACCCCATAAATTACCCATTATAAAAACTGCACCCCCCCAAAGTATTCAAAATGACATTCAGTCAGTGTTTTAACCCTTTAGGTGTTTCACAGGAATAGCAGCAAAATGAAGGAGAAAATTCACAATCTCCATTTTTTACATTCGCATGTTCTTGTAGACCCAATTTTTTTATTTTTACAAGGGGTAAAAGGAGAAAATTTATACTTATATTTGTACAAAACAAACACAACAAGAACGTGGTCTCAAATGTCAGGAAGTGCTCGAGCCCAAATGCTGGTGTGCATTTATAGGGAATAGCAAGTCCTGCACTTGTGGTCTGTTGCTACGGGCAATCCCCAGCAAAAAATGCATACAATGGAGGATGTCTGCAACCAACCACAAGGACCAACATATATCATCCGTACCCGATGAATGGGTGTGTGGATGTGAACATAGAGAAGCACAGAAACACAACATAACATAAATGCACTGGTGTGGTGGATGTAACAATGACATTAGCTAACCCTCAAAACTGATGTAAAATTGAGACATTAGCCAGTATATCCTTATATGAAGGACATACCTGAGCCCGCATCACTTGAGAAACCTTGGCGTGGTATGCGGGCTCAGGTATGTCCTTCATATAAGGATATACTGGCTAATGTCTCAATTTTACATCAGTTTTGAGGGTTAGCTAATGTCATTGTTACATCCACCACACCAGTGCATTTATGTTATGTTGTGTTTCTGTACTTCTCTATGTTCACATCCACACACCCATTCATCGGGTACGGATTATATATGTTGGTCCTTGTGGTTGGTTGCAGACATCCTCCATTGTATGCATTTTTTGCTGGGGATTGCCCGTAGCAACGGACCACAAGTGCAGGACTTGCTATTCCCTATAAATGCACACCAGCATTTGGGCTCGAGCACTTCCTGACATTTGAGACCACGTTCTTGTTGTGTTTGTTTTGTAATAATATACCAATGCGCCTTTATTATCATGTATAGGTAGCATTTAGATGCACCTGTGAGGCCGGCAACTCATCAGCCTACTTAGGTGGGGCTTATAGCCTGCTTCCTCCCTCCCATTGTTTGTGTGACCACACACTGGAGTTGACACTGGGAGCAGTCTGTAAGTCGGACCAAAAGCTTTTGTAATTGCGCATTTGCCCCTGTTTTCTTGCTTATCATGCACAGGCAGGTTTAGGTTAGGTCCCGCATCACTTGAGAAACCTTGGCGTGGTATGCGGGCTCAGGTATGTCCTTCATATAAGGATATACTGGCTAATGTCTCAATTTTACATCAGTTTTGAGGGTTAGCTAATGTCATTGTTACATCCACCACACCAGTGCATTTATGTTATGTTGTGTTTCTGTACTTATATTTGTAGCCCAATTTCTCTCGAGTAAGCACATTTCTCATATGTCTAGGCGCAATAGAGGGCTCAGAAGCGAAGGAGCGACAAGGGGATTTTGGAGAGTACGTTTTTTTTTAAATGGTTTTTGAGGGGCATGTCACATTTAGGAAGCCCCTATGGTGCCAGAACAGCAAAAAAAGAAACACATGGCATACCATTTTGGAAACTAGACCCCTTGAGGCACGTAACAAGGAATAAAGTGAGCCTTAATACCCCGCAGGTGTTTCACGACTTTTGCATATGTAAAAAAATAAAAATAAAATTTCACTAAAATGTGTGTTTCCCCCCAAATTTCACATTTATGCAAGGGTTAATAGCAGAAAATACTCCCCAAAAATTGTAACCCCATCTCTTCTGAGTATGAAGGTACCCCATAAGTTGACCTGAAGTGTACTATGGGTGAACTACAATGCTCAGAAGAGAAGGAGTCATATTTGGCTTTTTGAGAGCAAATTTTGCTCGGGGGCATGTCGCATTTAGGAAGCCCCTATGGTGCCAGGACAGCAAAAAAAAAAAAAAAAACACATGGCATACCATTTTGGAAACTAGACCCCTTGAGAAATGTAACAAGAAATAAAGTGAGCCTTAATACCCCACAGGGGTTTCACGACTTTTGCATACGTAAAAAAATAAAATAAAATAAAATTAAAAAAAACACTAAAAGGTGTGTTTCCCCCCCAAATTTCTAATTTTTGCAAGGGTTAATAGCAGAAAATACCCCCCAAAATTTGTAACCCAATCTCTTCTGAGTATGGAGGTACCCCATAAGTTGACCTGAAGTGCACTACAGGCGAACTACAATGCTCAGAAGAGAAGGAGTCATATTTGGTTTTTGAGAACAAATTTTGCTCGGGGTGCATGTCGCATTTAGGAAGTCCCTATGGTGCCAGAACAGCAAAATAACCCCCACATGGCAAACCATTTTGGAAACAAGACCCCTTGAGGAACGTAAAAAGGCGTAAAGTGAGCATTTAGTGGGGTGTAAATTCTCACTGCACCCCTCATTACATTCCGTGAGGGGTGTAGTTTCCGAAATGGGGTCACATGTGTTTTTTTTTTTTTTTGCGTTTGTCAAAACCGCTGTAACAATCAGCCACCCCTGTGCAAATCACCTCAAATGTACATGGCGCACTTTCCCTTCTGGGCCTTGTTGTGCACCCCCAGAGGACTTTACGCCCACATATGGGGTATCTCCGTAGTCGGGAGAAATTGCATTACAAATTTTGGGGGTCTTTTTCCCCTTTACCTCTTGTCAAAATGAAAAGTATAGGGCAACACCAGCATGTTAGTGTAAAACATTTATTTTTTTACACTAACATGCTGGTGTAGACCCCAACTTCACCTTTTCATAAGGGGTGAAAGGAAATTTGTTAGGCAATTTCTCCCGAGTACGGCGATACCCCATATGTGACCCTGAACTGTTGCCTTGAAATACGACAGGGCTCCAAAGTAAGAGCGCCATGCGCATTTGAGGCCTGAATTAGGGATTTGCATAGGGGTGGATATAGGGGTATTCTACGCCAGTTATTCCCAAACAGGGTGCCTCCAGCTGTTGCAAAACTCCCAGCATGCTTGGACAGTTAACGGCTGTCCGGCAATACTGTTGTTTTGCAACAGCTGGAGGCTCCATTTTGGAAAGAGTGGCGTACCAGACGTTTTTCATTTTTATTGGGGAGGGGAGGGGGGCTGTGTAGGGGTATGTGTATATGTAGTGTTTTTTACTTTTTATTTTATTTTGTGTTAGTGTAGTGTAGTGTTTTTAGGGTACAGTCACACAGGCCGGGGATTACAGCGAGTTCCCGCTGCGAGTTTGAGCTGCCATGCAAAATTTGCTGCATCGCATACTTGCAGCCTGGTACTCACTGTAAGCCCCTGCCCATGTGAATGTACCCTGTACATTCACAGGGGGAGGGAACCTCCAGCTGTTGCAAAACTACAACTCCCAGCATGCACAGTCTATCAGTGCATGCTGGTAGTTATAGTTTTGCAACAGCTGGAGGCACACAGATTGGGAAACACTGAGTTAGGAAACAGACAATGTTTCCCAACCAGTGTGCCTCCAGCTGTTGCAAAACCACAACTCCCAAACATTCTCAGGCATGCTGGGAGTAGTAGTTCGGCAACATCTTAAGAGCCAGATGTTGCCAAACTACAACTCCCAGCATGCTTGGAGTTGTAGTTTTGCAACATCTGGAGGACTACAGTTTGCAGACCACTAATACAGTGGTTCCCAATCTGTGCCCTTCCAGATGTTGCAGAACTACAACTCCCAGCATGCCTGGAAAGTAAGGGCATGCTGAGGATGTGTAGTTTTGCAACATCTGGAAGGGCACAGTGGTTCCAAAACTGTGGACCTCCAGATGTTGCAAAACTGCAATTCCCAGCATGCCCAGATGCCATGGGCTGTCTTGGCATGCTGGGAGTTGTAGCATACAGGGTCCCATTACAGCAATGCATGTCGCTTTACGGCGACGTGCATTGCTGTAAAGGGCCCGACCGCGGCTGAAGATCAACTCACCTGTCGCCACCGCCGCCGCCTTCATCGCCGGGATCCGGGTCTTCAGGGACGAGGTAAGTACCGGGGCAGGTCCCCAGCACTCCCCCTTCCCCCGCCGCATCCTCCGGTATTCCTCCCGTCCTCTCCGGACTTCCAGGGGCCGGGCAGGGCGGGAGGAAGTAACCGCCCCCCCCTTCGATTGGTCGGTTAACTAACCGACGGATCGCAGGGGATAGGAGGAGGTGGCAGGCTTGCCACCTTGCTCCTAGTCTTCAGCATGGTCCTGGCTGTCTGTGACAGCCGGGATCATGCAAAATTACCGGGCGGTCGGGTCCCAGAGACCCGATCAGCCCGGTATTGCCGCAGATCGCAAGGGCGATTTCCCTTGCGATTTGCGGCGATCGCCGACATGGGGGGCCTACATGGCCCCCCTCGGAGTTTGCGCTGGATGCCTGCTGAAGGATTTCAGCAGGCATCCGGTTTCCGATCCCTGCCCGGCGCGCGGCAGGGACCGGAAAACGCCAGGACGTACGGGGACGTCCTGGGTCCTTAAAGCCCAGGGTGCGGGGACGTCCCCGTACATCCTGGGTCCTTAAGAGGTTAAAGGTGAGTGGAGGCTGGAGCCAAGTTGGACTGGGTATCACAGACAGAGATCCCAAGTTGGCACAAAAAGGAGGAGTTCAGTGTTTTAAGGCACTTGGGGGGAGATTCATCAAAACCTGTCCAGAAAAAAAGTTGCTGAGTTGTCCATAGCAACCAATCAGATCATTTCTTTCATTTTTGAAAAGGCCTCCGAAAAATTAGAATAGCAATTTGACTGGTTGCTATGGGCAACTGGACAACTTTTCCTCTGCACAAGTTTTGATAAATCTCCCCCTCCAGAAATAGCAGATTGCATCTCTACTCTCCAAATACAGTTTACAACCCCACTACTACAGCACTCTTCTCTAACTGAAGAAGATGACATCACTACTCTCCAACTAGGGAAGATGACATCACTATTTTCCAACTAGAGAATATGATATCGCTATTTTCCAACTATAGGAGTTGACATCACTACTCTCCAACTAGAGAAGATGGCATCACTACTCTCCAACTAAGGAAGATGACATCACTATTTTCCAACTAGAGAATATGACATCACAATTTTCCAACTAGAGAAGATGACATCACTACTCTCCAACTAGAGAAGATGACATCACTACTCTTCAAGTAAAGAAGATGGCATCACTACTCTCCAACTAGGGAAGATGACATCGCTACTTTTCAACTAGAGAAGATGGCATCACTACTCTCCAACTAGGGAAGATGACATCACTACTCTCCAACTAGGGAAGATGACATCGTTATTTTCCAACTAGAGAAGATGACATCACTACTCTCCAACTGGGGACGATGATATCACTATTTTCCAGCTAGAAAATATTACATCCTTATTTTCCAACTAGAGAAGATGACATCACTACTCTCCAACTAGAGAAGATGACATCACTACTCTCCAACTAGAGAAGATGACATCTCTACTCTCCAACTAGAGAAGATGACATCACTACTTTCCAACTAGAGAAGATGACATCACTTCTCTCCAACTGAGAAGATGACATCACTACTCTCCAACTAGGGAAGATGACATCACTACTCTCCAAGTAAAGAAGATGGCATCACTACTCTCCAACTAGGGTAGATGACATCGCTACTTTTCAACTAGAGAAGATGACATCACTACTCTCCAACTAGAGAAGATGACATCACTACTCTCCAACAAGAGAAGATGACATCACTACTCTCCAACTAGAGAAAATGACATCACTACTCTCCAACTAGGGAAGATGACATCACTACTCTCCAACTAGAGAAGATGGCATCACTACTCTCCAACTAGGGAAGATGACATCGTTATTTTCCAACTAGAGAAGATGACATCACTACTCTCCAACTAGGGACGATGATATCACTATTTTCCAGCTAGAAAATATTACATCGTTATTTTCCAACTAGAGAATATGACATCACTACTCTCCAACTAGAGAAGATGACATCACTACTTTCCAACTAGGGAAGATGACATCACTATTTTCCAACTAGAGAAGATGACATCACTACTCTCCAACTAGGGAAGATGACATCGCTACTTTTCCACTAGAGAAGATGACATTATTACTTTCCAACTAGAGAAGATGACATCACTACTCTCCAACAAGAGAAGATGACATCACTACTCTCCAACTAGGGACGATGATATCACTATTCTCCAGCTAGAAAATATTACATCGTTATTTTCCAACTAGAGAAGATGACATCACTGCTCTCCAACTAGGAAAGATGACATCACTATTTTCCAACTAGAGAAGATGACATCACTACTCTCCAACTAGAGAAGATGACATCACTACTTTCCAACTAGAGAAGATGACATCACTACTCTCCAACTAGGGAAGATGACATCACTTCTCTCCAACTAGAGAAGATGACATCACTACTCTCCAACTAGGGAAGATGACATCACTACTCTCCAAGTAAAGAAGATGGCATCACTACTCTCCAACTAGGGAAGATGATATCGCTACTTTTCAACTAGAGAAGATGACATCACTACTCTCCAACTAGAGAAGATGACATCACTACTCTCCAACTAGGGAAGATGACATCACTTCTCTCCAACTAGAGAAGATGACATCACTACTCTCCAACTAGGGAAGATGACATCACTACTCTCCAAGTAAAGAAGATGGCATCACTACTCTCCAACTAGGGAAGATGACATCGCTACTTTTCAACTAGAGAAGATGACATCGCTACTCTCCAACTAGAGAAGATGACATCACTACTCTCCAACAAGAGAAGATGACATCACTACTCTCCAACTAGAGAAAATGACATCACTACTCTCCAACTAGGGAAGATGACATCACTACTCTCCAACTAGAGAAGATGGCATCACTACTCTCCAACTAGGGAAGATGACATCGTTATTTTCCAACTAGAGAAGATGACATCACTACTCTCCAACTAGGGACGATGATATCACTATTTTCCAGCTAGAAAATATTACATCGTTATTTTCCAACTAGAGAAGATGACATCACTACTCTCCAACTAGAGAAGATGACATCACTACTCTCCAACTAGAGAAGATGACATCTCTACTCTCCAACTAGAGAAGATGACATCACTACTTTCCAACTAGAGAAGATGACATCACTACTCTCCAACTAGGGAAGATGACATCACTACTCTCCAACTAGGGATGATGACATCACTTCTCTCCAACTAGAGAAGATGACATCACTACTCTCCAACTAGGGAAGATGACATCACTACTCTCCAATTAGGGAAGATGACATCACTACTCTCCAATTAGAGAAGATGACATCGCTACTTTCCAACTAGAGAAGATGACATCACTACTCTCCAACTAGAGAAGATTACATCACTACTCTCCAACTAGGGAAGATGACATCACTATTTTCCAACTAGAGAAGATGACATCACTACTCTCCAACTAGGGAAGATGACATCGCTACTTTTCCACTAGAGAAGATGACATTACTACTTTCCAACTAGAGAAGATGACATCACTACTCTCCAACAAGAGAAGATGACATCACTACTCTCCAACTAGGGACGATGATATCACTATTCTCCAGCTAGAAAATATTACATCGTTATTTTCCAACTAGAGAAGATGACATCACTACTCTCCAATTAGAGAAGATGACATTGCTACTTTCCAACTAGAGAAGATGACATCACTACTCTCCAACTAGGGAAGATGACATCACTATTTTCCAACTAAAGAAGATGACATCACTACTCTCCAACTAGAGAAGATGACATCACTACTCTCCAACTAGGGAAGATGACATCGCTATTTTCCAACTAGAGAAGATGACATCACTACTCTCCAACTAGGGACGATGATATCACTATTTTCCAGCTAGAAAATATTACATCGTTATTTTCCAACTAGAGAAGATGACATCACTACTCTCCAATTAGAGAAGATGACATCACTACTCTTCAACTAGAGAAGATGACATCACTACTCTCCAACTAGAGAAGATGACATCACTACTCTCCAACTAGAGAAGATTACATCGCTACTTTCCAACTAGAGAAGATGACATTACTACTCTCCAAATCTAACAGATGACATCACTACTCAAAATAAAGAAGGTGTTGTCTCTACTTTCCAAATATAGTAGATGGCATCACTACTTTCCAAATATAGCGGGTGACAAGACTGTTCATAAGTTACAGGCTTGAGGGTGACCATACTGTAGATTTTACAGATCTCTATGTCACAATTTATATTTTGTTCACTGAAAAAAGCAAATATATATCCCGTTGCTACAAAACCTGTCCACACATCTCTATAAACTACAAATCAGCCATGTTACAACTCCTATCACAGTATTTATGTTTCCTCATTGGTTTTCAAGTTATTCTTAAGCACTAAACAACGCCTGGGTCACCTGATAGAACTCGTAATTTAGGAGGAAAAAAAAAATAAGTCAAATGACTTTTACTCAACAATCGTTCCGCTGATTCTTCAATAAAGTTATTACATTTTCCTACGACCAGACGAAGTTCCGTAGGTATCCAGTCCATATTAACCACAGTAATCTACAGACCCCAGCAAGAAAGTCCCCACTGATCTCAGCTAGCCCTGGCTTTCTCATTAGCCATCAGCAAATCCTCATGGTGTCTGCTGGTTTCAAATCAGGGCAAGTGTTTTTATTGCTTGTGTAAAGCCCAAAAGGACAATCCCAGTAATGCTTTCTAATCAACGGTGAACATATGAGATCCGGCATTCATAGCAGGCACAGGCTACGTTTCTGAATGCTGTTGAGTTGGACAGAGCCTATGGTATCCTGAAAACAAGGCGGATGCTGATAACAATGCACGAAGCACTGGGGGTAACATCATTATGAAGCTTGCCTCGGGGTTTCCCTATGTGCATCGTATTATTTCCCGAACTGTCGGGGTGAAGAAAGTTTACCCTGTTGTACTATTCAGGCAATGTATGCAGAGTTGTGCACTTGAAATGTCCCCGGAATAAAGAGCAGGGCAGGGACTAATAACTTTGGAAAGATATTATATGTATGACTAAGCAAAGCACGTCTTTGTATTTCACAGGGTAACTTTAATGTAAGTGGATCTGAAAGACGCAGATTTGCCATATGTTGTTGGGATAGAGGACAATGTGTCAGTGATTGTTTGGATTCATTTATATTGAAATTCTAATGTTATCTTCATTTCTGCATCTGTAGACTTTTCTTCCCAAGAGTAGATGTTGGATTGTCATATCACAAACAAATAAGCACCTTCACCTATGACCTAATGGTTTTACCCCTGTACTGTCATCTGAAAATTAAAAAAAAACAAAAAACATTTTAAAGGAGTTATCCAGGAATAGAAAAATAAAGCTGATTTCTTTAAAAAAAAACAGCATCACACCCATCTTTAGGTTGTGTGTGGTATAACAACTTGGCTCCATTCACCTCAATGAAAGCATTAGCTCTGTGTTTATATCCCTGGATAACCCCTTCAATCAGTTTAAAGGGGAACTCCGGTAGAAACAAGTGGGAATTTTTTTTTTTCAAATCAACTAGGGCCTGAAAGTTAAACACATTTGTAAATTACTTCAAAATCTTAACCCTTCCAGTAGTTATTTTCTGTCTGACCACAGTGCTCTCTGCTTCCCCGTAGTATATCTGTATTCAGCAGTTAATAAGTACTGGAAGGAGTGAGATTTTTTAATAGAAGCAATTTATAAATCTGTTTAACTTTCTGGCACCAGTTGATTTAAAAAAAAAAAAGTTTTCCACCAGAGTACCCCTTTAAGATCTTTTAATAGAAGTAATTTACAAATCTGTTTAACTTTCTGGCACCAGTTGATTTTAAAAACATTGTTTTCCACTCGAGTTCCCCTTTAAGGACAGTCTGGATCCTATAGGTCAGTGGTCTCCAACAGCTGTCTGGGCATGCTGGGAGTTGTAGTTTTGCAACAGCAAGAGGTCCACAGTTTAGTGACCACTACCATAGACTGGGAGTTGTTGGTTTTCAACAGCTGGAGGTGCACAGTTTGGAGACCACAGATGTAGACAAAAATGTCATATGTTCATGTCAATTTACACTTGCTTTGCATTGTGATTATTATTACTGTTATTATTATGATCACAATACATTGTTGGACTAAATAACACGTCTGTTAAACTCATCACGCTAGCCAGGAAAGAGTTAAATGTCCAAGCAAATGGGGACTCATCCTTGAAGAGCCGTATTCACAATCTGCTGGATTTTTTTTCCTAGCCAATTCCATTTTAACACCAAGGTATAGTGGTCTCCAGAGGAAGCCTCCATTTTATTAGCACTGGATAGATCTCCTCTAAATAGACTGAATGTGATAATCGACTTAATTAGTCAGAGAGAAAGACACGTTGTGTGACACAACTTAAAGGGGTACACCGGTGGAAAACTTTTATTTTATTTTTTTAAATCAACTGATGCCAGAAAGTTAAACAGATTTGTAAATCACTTCTATTGAAAAATCTTAATCCTTCTAGTACTTATCAAAAGTTGCTGTAACGTGGCGGTCAACTGCGACAGCTGCTGTCCTTGTTGGGCAATTTGCTGCTATTTCTGGGCGACCACCGTGGGTAGGTCAGCGAGACTTGGCACCTCAGCGGGATCCATGGCCGGATCTACTGTTACGATTCGGCAGGCTGGATGTGGATCCTCTGTGTCAGCGAGGGATTGGCGTGGACCGTGTCGGTGGACCGGTTCTAGGGTTGCTACTGGTTTTCACCAGAGCCCGCCGCAAAGCGGGATGGTCTTGCTGCGGCGGTAGCAACCAGGTCGTATCCACCGGCAACGGCTCAACCTCGCTGACTGCTGAGATGGCGTGGGACAGAAGGACTAGGCAGAGGCAAGGTCAGACGTAGCAGAAGGTCAGGGCAGGCGGCAAGGTTCGTAGTCATTGAGGATAGCAGGAGATCTGGAACACAGGCTTTGGACAACACTAAACGCTTTCACTGGCACAAGGCAACAAGATCCGCCAAGGAAGTGCAGGGGAAGTGAGGTAATATGGACAGGGAGCAGGTGGAAGCTAATTAGGCTGATTGAGCCAGGCACCAATCATTGGTGCACTGGCCCTTTAAATCTTAGAGAGCTGGCGCGCACGCGCCCTAAGGAGCGGAGCCGCGCACGCCAGGACGTGTCAGCCGGGGACCGGGACAGGTGAGTGACTTGGGATGCGATTTGCGAGCGGGCGCGTCCCGCTATGCGAATCGCATCCCCGCCGGCAATGTCAGTGCAGCGCTCCCGGTCAACGGGACTGACCGGGGCGCTGCAGAGAGAGGAACGCCGCGAGCGCTCTGGGGAGGAGCAGGGACCCGGAGCGCTCGGCGTAACACCAACCAGGCTAGCAGGTATAACAGCTGCTGTAGGGTCCATTAAATAGGGATTGGCTCTTTCACTTAGATGTAAGGTACAGTTTAAATGATGGCGCATGGAAAATGTCATGACATTATTCCTGTACTAGGATATAATTAGTGTTGAGCGGCATAGGCCATATTCGAATTCGCGAATATTCGCGAATATATGGACGAATATTCGTCATATATTCGCTAAATTCGCATATTCGTAAATTTGCGCTTTATTTTCGCATATGCATATATGCATATACAAAAATTAGCATAAGCGATAATTCGCATATGTGAAAATTCGCACTCCAGTCTCACACAGTAGTATTAGAGCCTTCATTACACCACACAAGCTGGAAGCAGAGAGGGATGATCACTGTGATGTGTACTGTGATAAAAAAAAAAAATGAATATTCGTAATTACGAATATATAGTGCTATATTCGCGAATTCGCAAATATGCGATATTCGCAAATAAAATTTGCATTGCGAATATTCGCGAGCAACACTAGATATAATATTATGCATTATCCATTTTAGAGTATGTTCACACCACAGAATCTCCACCCGGAGATATTCTGGGTCGGAGATCCCATCTGAGCGGCAACTGGCAAAATCTGATGCTAGGACTGTGTGGTCACCATTGACGGTTATGTAGTTCTCCCATAATTCCACCGCTGAAACTCAAAAAAACACCCACATGCACAGCTAGATTCTATGCTAGACAATTCCGTAGTGTAACGGCTGTCCGGGCATGCTGGGAGTTGTAGTTTTGCAACATCTGGAGCTCCGCAGGTTGAAGACCACTGGTATTGGAGGTTATACTTACCTGTCCCCGCCGCTCCGGACCGTCACTGCTCGTCACCGCTGCCCTGGATGTCGCCTTCCATCGCTGTCACCGCGTCCCAGGGGTGTCCCCGGCGCTCTGGCAAGGACTCTGCTTCCCCGGCATCCTCGCTCTCCATCGCCGCCATCACATAGTTACGCAAGCCGAAACGGGACGGCGTGTGCAGCGACGTGATGACGACGATGGAGAGCTCCAACGATGCAGGGGATCCCGAAGAGGACGCGCCAGAGCCCAAGTGATCGTCAGCGGACCACACGGGGCAGCGTAAACGGCTATCCGGTGGCAGCTGAAGCAGTCTGCGCTGCCGGATAGCCATTTATGCGATGGCCCCGACATACAAAAGCATCATATGTTGATGCTGCCTTCAACATGCGATGGCCTCTGAGAGGCCATTATATGTTCAGATGATCGTATGTCGGGGCCATCGTAGGTCGGGGGGGGTCACTGTATGTTTTGTTACTGTACTGTGACATGAAAGTGTGAATTATCCTCATACTGTGGTAACATTATGCACATTGCCCTGTACTGTGACATCATGTTCTTTATTCCTGTATTATGCATTATCTTTGTGCTGTGATGGGTTATTACAGTATAATCCTCTTACAATGATCTTATTGGGGGGATTTATTAAAACCTGTCCAGAAGAAAAGTTGCCCAGTTGCCCATAGCAACCAATCAGATTGCTTCTTTCATTTTTAACAAGGCCTCTGCAAAATGAAAGAAGCGATCTGACTGGTTGCTATGGGCAACTGGGCAACTTTTCCTCTGGACAGGTTTTGATAAATCTCCCCCATTGTGTATATTAGTCCTGTTCTGTGACATCACTGTACATTAGGTCTGTGCTATACACTATGGGGGTCATTTATCAAGGCCCCATCTGCCTAAACATTTACTAAGTCCCAGCGCACAGAGACCCCAGTGCAAAAAGCCATATTTGTCAGCGAATGTTTCATCATAAATGCGGTGCGCATTCGCTGGCAAATATAGCTTTCTGTGCTGGCGAATTCAGTGGGAGTTTTGCATGTTTTGGGCTTGGTTTCCTAGGCACATAGTTTACATTATGATATATGCAAAAGGTGCACAGCCTTGCACAACAATCGTTCCAACCAGAACCACAAGGCCCAGAAAATCTAGTGGATCATCTTGCTGCGCAAATCTGTTGCATGTAACTATTAGCTTGTGTTTATCAAAAGACGCAGGCATCTTGATAAGGAACAACCATCTGCGCCTGACGCTCACTAGTACGCCACACAGGCAAAAATAAATGTTTGTACTGCAACATCATTGTGGTACTTTCTCAATATTCTGATTACTGTTTGAATGATTATCTGAGCTGTAACTTGGCTGAATGGATTATCCCTGTATTCAGGGCCGGTGTTAGGGCGGGGCAACCTAGGCAATTGCCTAGGGCCCCCATCTCCAAAGGGGCCCGTGTCAGGAGTGGAAGCCATCTTCATAAGGGCCCCTGTGTCACACCGCCTTTGCTGCCTGTCCTCATTGAAAGCAAGCTGTCAGGCACGGCACAGCACAGCAGCAGTGATAGGAGGCAGAGGCTAAATCCGCTCCTCCTATTCACTGTGCTGTGCAGAAACAACTGCAGCAGGGACCGACACCCGCACTGTCAGTGTCTTCTTTCTCCCCTAGTGATGTCCGATTCTTGAGTGATTCGTTCTTTTGATCTGGTTCTTTTTAATGAACCGGATGATTCAATTAATCAGATTAAATGAATTGTTTAAAACGGTTCATTCAGTAATTGTACTGGTAACCAGACTCAGGGATCGGTTTACAGGCAGCAGCATGGACGGACTGACAGGTCCTGAGTAGGGGCCTTCGGCTGACTACTTCTTTTAAAATCTTTTAATCTTTTAAGGATTGCTAATCCTGTTCAGTGCTATGTATAGGACACAGCACTGATCAGGGTTATCGGTGATCTTCTGCTCTGGTCTGCGGGAAGGCAGATCAGAGCAGAAGACTCCCGGAAGACAGCGGAGGCAGGTGAGGGGACCTCCGTCTGCCGTGCAGTATGATCCGATCATCCTGTTAAGTGACCGCGATGCTGCAGATGCCGTGATCGGTATTGATCACGGCATCTGAGGGGTTAATGGCGGACATCCGCGGGATCGCGGGTGTCCGCCATTACCGGCGGGTCCCTGGCTGCGATCCACAGCCGGGACCTGCCGCGCATGATGCCGGCATCGCTCCGATGCTCGCGGTTATGCTCAGGACGTAAATGTACATCCTGGTGCGTTAAGTACCACGTCACCAGGACGTACATTTACGTTCTGTGTCGTTAAGGGGTTAATGGAACCTCTCAGGTTCTCTGAAATTTGCCATGTGAGGCGAGATACTCATCTCTCCTCATTGCTATTTTACTAAAGTGAATATTATTTATGTGCACTAGGACACAATAAGGTTGTCAGGCTAAGGTGTGACGCCTCAGGATTATGCAGAATATGTTCTAATGTTCATATTTTGTTGAATGGATCAAAAATGGAGGGAATGTATAAAGGAAAGACTGAAGCTTCTCCTCCTGTAAATCTATCAAAAAGCTATAAAAAACACACAGGTTATATTCACATGGCTAATATCTGAACTCAGTATGATAAGTATGTTCATTGAGAGTCCACATGTTCCATTTCTATAGACTCATAGCCCCAGGAGCAGTGTTTATACAATGGAACCATGCCTCATTTGACACATCTTCCTTTTGATAGTTTACTTTGGCATCCTAGCAAGTCTCTTCATCTCTTACGCTTCATGGCAGCAGCGTGTGGGTCGTGTCTGTGTGTGTATAAGGGCTGAGTCCTTCCTGTTTTCCTAAAGTAAGAAAAGCTTACTGGAATTTATGAATGGATATCCCTTTAAATATCTTCAGAATGCTGACATGCCCATACATCCTCCTAACAGATATATACTAATGGGTTTTGCTGGTCTTCCCAAACCATGTAAGTCAGAAATATCCTATGAAGTACAATGTATTGTCTGTTACTTTATATGTATCCATATTATTACCAGAGCATCAGTGGCGTCGCTAGGGGGGGTGCAGAGGGGGCCATGGCCCCCCGTAGATCAGGCTGTGCCCCCCCCCTTGGGTCCCCCCAATTTAAAATAAATAGGGGTGTCCCCATACATTGATGGCTCTGCCCCCAGCACAGGAGAGGACGGGCCGAGAGCTGACAGGTCACGGCGCTTCATGTGAGGTGAGTGATGTTCCCGTGTCCTGCCTCTCTCCCCCCTGATCAGCAGTATGACCCAGTAATGTGTATGGTCACAGTCCAGAGGGGTCACTTTCCTTCCTCCAGTGTCCACAGGTCACCAACAGGTCACATTACCAGAACAATTTATGGAAACATCGCAGCAAAAATTGCGCTGTTTTACCGCGATTTACGAAAAATTGTGGTAAAACAGCGCAATTTTTGGCGCAATTTTTCCATAAATTGTTCTGGTAATGTGACCTGTTGGTGACCTGTGGACACTGGAGGAGGGAAAGTGACCCCTCTGGAAGGACAACATGTGAACACACTGCTAGTTTATCATTAACCCCTTAGGGGTACATTCACATGTACAGGATCTGCTGCATATTTTGTGCAGCTGATTTTGCAACCCATTAGCTTCAATAGGTAGCAAAATCAGCTGCAGAAAATATACAGCAGACCCTGTACGTGAAAATGTACCCTAAGGGCTCATTCAGGGGTGGATCCACAGTTTAATTTATGCTGCAGATCCCCTGACAATGGACCCTACAGTGCTGCTTCCATCTGTGCCTGCTCATAACGGCAATCCTCCGCTACGAGCAGACACGCTTTGTTTGATATGTATACTCGCACACATCATGGCCGCGCCTCCTGCTCTCTGAGCTAGGCCGAGAGCAGCCGCGAAGTGTGCAAGTATGCACATCAAAGCGTGTCTGCTCGTAGCGGAGGATTGCTGTTTTGAGCAGGCACAGATGGAGGCAGCACTGTAGGGGTCGGGGGATCTGCAGCGTAAAATATGCTGAGGATCCATCCGTGTAAATGAGACCTAAGGACACAAGGCGTATGTGTACGCACAGTGCCTGCTCCTACTGTGTTGTATAAATTATTAGCTAGAACCCTCAGCTAATGCCAGACATCACCAATCAGGCTGATGTCCGACATTAACACTTTAGATGCCGCTATCAAAGTTGATGGTAGTGTCCAAAAGTTTTAACGCCTTAAGGACCGAGCGTTTTTCCGTTTTTGCACTTTTGTTTTTTTCCTCCTCACCTTTTAAAAATCATAACCCTTTCAAATTTGCACCTAAAAATCCATATGATGGCTTATTTTTTGCGCCACCAATTCTACTTTATAATGACATCAGTCATTTACCCAAAAATCTATGGCAAAAACGGGAAAAAAAATCATTGTGTATAGATATATAGATGGCCCCCCATGTGCCCCCCCCCCTAAATATGAATGCTGGAGATGCCACTGCAGAGCATCCAATCAACTTCAATCTGTAATAGCTAACTAATCCAAATAATATCTAAAGAATACAATGTTAGGGTGCATTCTCTTACGTTTTTCCTATACGGCAGCCAGGTCTGGCGGGAGGATTGAAAAAATGGCCGCTGCAGTATCCCCACCGGACCCACGCTGCACCCCATTCATTTGAATGAGCCGCATGGAGTCAGATATGGCTCATTTTTTAACTGTATCAGATTTGTTACCAGAATAAAAACCTTGGTCTGACTCTGTCCGGCTCATTCTAATGAATACGGCACACGGGGATGCGACAGTGGCCAGGTTTTTAAATTATCCCACCAGATCCAGGTGGCGTTTAACAAAAACCTGCTGTGAATGCACCCTAATTAAGGTAAATGCTGTTTGTCATGGTGGCTCTGGTAGCTTTGCTAGGGCTTTAAGTCGCTAACATTTGCAGATAATTAAAGCTGTATTCCCATCAAAGCAATGGCACATTGTTGAGATATGCCATCACTTTACAGTTATAGGGGTCTGACCTTTGGGTCCCCCACCTCTGATCTCTATGCCACAGTACCATGCCGCCATGCTCAATCTGCAACAGTACATGAGGGAGACAGCTGGTCATCTGAGAGCAGTTACTGTAAATGGATGAACACATTATATAAATATTTGTAAGTTACATTGGTTAAAAAATGTATATATATATATATATATATATATATATATATATATATATGTATATACATATAAAAAATCTCCATTCTTCTTTTCACTAGGGGTCCCTCCACTGTCCAGAACTCTGTCTTGTCCCTGCAGCTATTACTTGTGTGTCTGCAGAGACAAAATACAGGAAGAGGGGACAGGACAAGGAAGGCTCTGTGCATTCTCATAGCCTGTCAATCAGCCTGCTGTGTGAGCTTGAGGCGTGCACAGAGCAGCCACTTGTCAGCTCTAAGGACTGAGGGAGGATGTTCACACATGAGATGCGAGGGAAAGAGTCATGCTTGCCAAAGGGAATTCTCCCTCCTCCTCAGTGAAGTGCAGGCAGTGTGAGCAAGTAAAACAAGGGAATTAGGAGACATAAAAGGATGGAAACCAGGATTTATGCATGCAGACAGGGTCAACACCAGTTAAAGAGTAAGCCATACTCTTTAACTTGTTGTTGTTTTTTTTTTTTTTTTTAAATCTTGTGACAGGTTCGCTTAAAAAAGTAGCCATTAGTAATGCACTAGAGTGGCAGCAGGGTTTTTGTTGGTTATAGGCTTTTTTTGAAGAGGTGAGTTTTCAGATTATTGAAGGTCTTTATGGTGCAGAAGAGCCAGATAGGTTGGGGTAGAATTTCTAATGTAAGGTGGAAACAGGGGAGAGGTGGTTGCGTGAGGTTGAGATGAGACGAGAGCACCAGAGGGGGTCTGGAGGGGATCAGAGATTACACAAGGGGTGATATCGGGAGATCAGGTCAGAATTTATGGAGGGGACAGGTTGTGTATGGCTTCGTATGTCATGGTAAATAGTTTAGTTTGGAAATGGGTAGCCAGTGAAGGGCTTAGCTGATGGGAGAGGCAGAGAAGGAGTGGGGGATAAGAATACATTTTTTTTTGTTCCTAAATCCATAGGAAAATCCATAACAAACAAAATTACAAATCTGTTTAACTTGCTGCTTGATTTGAAAACACTTGTTTTCCACTGGAGTACCCCTTTAATACCAACTCTGTGTGTGAGGCTCTGCCTCTTGGGGTGCTGCACTAGATGTAACATGCCTTTTTGTTATCTGGATACCTCAACAAGGCCATGGACACACCAAACACGGTAAAAAATTTAGCCCCCCCCCCAAATGGGCATATTTTACGGCTGAAAAGAAGTAAAAAAAAAAAAAAAGAAGTCCTAAAGTTTTGAAAATATTTTGCTGGACAAAATTTTTTTATTTATTTTGAGCCATAAAATACAGTCCAAAATAGAATTTGCAAGTGGCCTCAGGATTCACAATGGGTGAATCTGCCATTGATTGTCTGGGTAGAAGTCCTAAGGTAAAACTTGGTAGGTCAAGAGGTCATCTGCAGTGATGCCACAATGAACATAACTCGCCGCAGCCTTCATCGATTCATGTAGTCATATGTGTTGGTATATGCATAAATTATATTTGCGCCTTCACTTATTTACACTCCTACAACATGGTGTATATTCATTATTGTCAACATAAAATCTTAGAAAATTGTAATTCAGATGCCAAAACATAATAGAAGGCACTTATCAGTATTTGTTTTCCTGCCTAAATCCAAAGGAAAATCCATAACAAACTTTGCCACAAAATGTGCATGATTTGGTGCAAATTTGCTGCTGTGGATTCCAGTGTGGCAGAAAATTCATTATATGTGGGCATACCCTGTGTCTATGCTTTGAAATTCCGTTGCAGCCGGGACCCATTGTTTTTCCACCACATGGCAGATACATCGTCCACGGAAATTCTGATTCTGACAAGTCTTTCTGGGGAATCCGCTCCACAAAAATGTCTCTAAAGATGGCGCATTTCCGAAGGGTTCCAGCACTGGCATTTTCTGCTATCGACTTCTGTCTGTGGGATGTCCGTCTGGAATTCTGCAGAAAGAATTGGCATTTCGCCATGTGAACAAACCCTCCAAAGCAACAATGGGGCACATCTGACATTGTTCTTTCTCAGTCGGGGTGTGCACCCTATTGAAGAATCTACACAATGAGGTAGAGACTACCTTCCCCAATGTGAGATCATGAAGTTCAACTGATCTTTGCTACATCTTGTCCTTTTAAACTTGACAATTTTATTTGGTTTGATTGAGTGCTTGTAAGAGTGTGGGAAGGGTTAAACGAGGGAGGTAATGGCGTTAAGTGGAGAATCAGAATTTGTTTGCTCCCCTTTCCAAAAACTATAATCTACAGTGGTTACAGTCAGCTGTGAGTGACAGGGGAGCTAGATCCACTCAGCTTTGTGTGCTTTGGCTCAGTTTAATCCCTGGATAAAGGTAGTGAGAGAGAATATCAGCAGACACGAGAGACAGGCTGTAAAAAAAAAAAATTACAAAAATAATAAAAAAATTCTGGGCTTTATTTTTTGCAAGTGTCTCTCCTGTTCAGAAGACTACGATACAAGGAGGGTCAGTTCCCAGAAGTATTGTAACCTCTCAGTAGTGGGTGTAGTAAATGAAAAAAAGATAAAAGAAGTATTAAAACAGAGAGAGAAGAAAAAAAAAACTCATGTCACAACAAGGCAGGAGGCCCTTTAGCAAGTGCTAAATAGACATTTCTGAAAATATTAAGGAATGTTTTTTTCTTTAAGAAATTCGAGATAAGAAGTGGCTTAACTAAAACAGAAAAAATAATAATAATTAAATAAAATCATCTGCACATTACTGAGCCCGGGTGATTGTTTAAGGACAAAGCTAGCAAATAGTATAACGTTCTCATGGATCCAAGACATCAAGAATGTCTTCATCAAACATGGAAAAGACTTACCCTGACACTTCTGAGGAGTCATTCTAAAGGGGTGTATTTGAGCAATGTAGCTCCTCGGTACAGACTGCCAGAACAATAGAGGCTTTGAAAATATTTCTAACCTTGTGGATCCGGCTTTTTGTAAAGTTCTAAAATTGTATAATTAGAGGCTCATTGAAGGCTGGAAGTGTTTGTTCCGAGACAGGTTCAGATTAATTGTATGCAGCGTTCGCACTTGCGGTATCATCCGCTAGACAGAGGTTTTCGTATTCAATCTCCATCAGTTTCTTGAGAAGCCTTAGAAAAATAGACCATCATATTATTCCTTAAATTAGAAGAGTGCTGTGAAGTTTTTTTTTTAACCCATTCAGAACATTTTAAGCAGTGGTCTCCGGATGTTGCAAAACTACATGTTGGAAGTTGAAGTTTTGTAAAATCTGGAGGGCCACAGTTTGAAGAACAATGTTTTAAAGGGGTTATCCAACATAAGAATGAAGTCTCATATGGTAATGAACATATTCAACAAGGATCTGTGCTTGTGTTGGTGGTAAATGGACATGTCCTGTATCCCCTATCATGCTGCTGGCTTGTTTTTAGGAATGGACTACTTCCTGTTTCTTTGGCCTCCCTCAGACTACAATCCCCAGGATCCTTTGTTTCAAGGTGGAAGTGACTTATTTCCCTTCCACACATCGGTCTCCCCATCCATTGCAGCACAGCCACGCTCCCCTTGATCCCATGACCTGACACACAAGCTGTGCATCTATGTGATGATGAAGGCATGTGCGTGTTCGCCTGTAACATAATCAGGGGGCTGGCTTAACACACAACAGAAGAAGCAACCAAGCCCCCTTTCAGCACTTGGCTTAAGTGATGCATTGTCACGGGCTGAACAGCAAGCTGGAAAAGGTCCAAGACAACATTTATTTTGTAGGCTGCAGAAAATTTACTTCCGGGGAAAAGAAAGACATAGAAATTTGATACCAGCCACCAAACTGTAGTGGCATTTTTTTTTTTTTTTTTGTAACTAGACTAATTTTGCTGCCCCCTGTCTCACAAAGTGTTGAAAAACACCACTTAAAAGGAACACTATAGGTTAAGTTTCGGAGTATTAAAGGTGTATTCCAGAATTTTTTCTAACAGCCTTTTTCTAACAGCCTTTGAACCCCTGATGCCAAGTTATAATACAGGTTAATTTGCTTCTATTACCTCCGTGCAACACTTTGTATCTATTTCATCAACAGGACCCACAATACAGAGTATTATATGTTGGCATTATGGGCTCAAAGGCTTAAGAAAAAAAAATCCTGAAACATCCCTTTAAAGGGGTACGCTAGTGGAAAACAAATGTTTTTAAATCAACTGCTGCCAGAAAGTTAAACAGATTTGTAAAATACTTCTATATAAAAATTTTAATCCTTTCAGTACTTATCAGCTGCTGTATGCTGCAGAGGAAGTTGTGTCGTTTTTTTCCCAGTCTGACCACAGTGCTCTCTGCTAACACATCTGTCCTTGTCAGGAACTGTCCAGAGCAGGAGGAGTTTGCTATGCGTATTTGCTACTACTCTGGACAGTTCTTGACACAGACAGAGGTGTCAGCAGAGAGCACTGTGTCAGACAGAAAAAAAATTCACAATTTCCTCTGGAGCATAGAGCAGCTGATAAGTACTGGAAGAATTAAGATTTTTAAGCACAAGTAATTTACAAATCTGAATTCGGGGAGAAAAACAGACATGGTGCACATCTACAATCTTGTATAATGATCTGATTGCTTCTCAGCATAATATCAAAAACTAACAGGTTGTTAGTATACATTTTTGATCAAAAAGTACAAGCCCACTCGCCACGTCAAGGCCACCTATCCAGAGTGGGTCCCTAACGTCCCTAGCATAAAATGGCGCAGCACCAGGCGGCGACCACCACCGCCACGACACCAATGCCCACAGGGGGGAACGACCCACCGGCAGAGCGGCCCCAATGCCACTCAAACCAGTCCATGGGCCTCACCTCCCCCCCCCCGCAGACACGGCGCCACGGCAGCAACGGACAGCGCACAGCACCACACCACCACAGCCATTACACCTTGTTCACACTGGTGTGGTGCAGAGCGGCGTCCGTTGCTGCCGTGGCGCTGTGTCTGCGGGCGGGTGCGGCCCATAGACTGGTTTGAGTGGCATTGGGGCCGCTCTGCCAGTGGGTCGCTCCCCCCCCCCCCCTGTGGGCACTGGTGTCGCGGTGGTGGTGGTCGCCGCCCGGTGCTACGCCATTTTATGCTAGGGACGTTAGGGACCCACTCTGAATAGGTGGCCTTGACGTGGCGAGTGGGCTTGTACTTTTTGATCAAAAATGTATACTAACAACCTGTTAGTTTTTGATATTATGCTGAGAAGCAATCAGATCATTATACAAGATTGTAGATGTGCGCCATGTCTGTATTCTACCCGAATTCACACTGTAATTTACAAATCTGTTTAACTTGCTGGCACCAATTGATTTGAAAACACTTGTTTTACTCTCGAGTATCCCTTTAATATCAACTCTGTGTGTGAGGCTCTGCCTCTTGAGGTGCTGCACTAGATGTAACATGCCCTTTGTTATCTGGATACCACAAAGAGGCCATGGACACACCAAACATGGTAAAAAAAAATTACCCATTTTTTTTTCACTATTGAGCTCTGTTTACGTGTTGCATTGATATATATATTGCATACATATTGTGCAAATAACCTATTTATTCGCTCTGCTAATGACTGAATGCCCCCCCCCCCCCCAAATGGGCATATTTTATGGCTGAAAAGAAGTTTAAAAAAAAAAAAAGTCCTAAAGTTTTGGAGATTTTTTGCTGGACAAAAAAATTATATTTATTTTGAGCCATAAAATACAGCCCAAAAATAGAATTTGCAAGTGGCGTCAGGATTCAGAATTGGGGAATCTGCCATTGATTGTCTGGGTAGAAGTCCTCAGGTAAAACTTGAAAGGTCAAGAGGTCATCTGCAGTGATGCCACAATGAACATGACTCGCCACAGCTGGCATCATTGGATAGCTGTAGTCATATGTGTTGGTATATCCATAAATTATATTTGTGCCTTCACTTATTTACACACCTACAACATGGTGTATCTTCATTATTGTCAACATAAAATCTTAGAAAATTGTTAATCAGATGCCAAAACATAATAGAAGGCACATATCAGTATTTGTCATGGGGCCTCATTTCATGAATGTATGCCACTGTAGCGGTTCTAGTAATAGACCAAATGGCACAAAAAATTACAGAACAAAAACACATTCATAACTTATCTGCAGAGATTAGCAAATCTTCTGAAGTTTATTTTGGGTCATTTCACTCAAATCAGTCATTGGATTTGATTCCTGTTAGTCAGAGCCTGAAAGGAGCAGGGACTCCTGTCAAACCTCAGAGTCACTGTTGGCAGTGCACATTTACTGGAAAAGGTGTAGAGAGCCTGGCCAGTGAATCGACTAGTGAGTGTAAGCAGTGATGCACACAACAACTTTCCTTGACTTAACTTTAGGTTGCTCAGTGAACAGGAGCAATGTTTTCTGTTTTTGGAAGGAGTCCCTGCTTTTGTGTATACCTTATGTGGTGCCCTATGCTCTGTACTCAGCCAAATGGTTGTTAACTTAGCAGCGAGGCGTACAGTAGGTGTACAGGAGCAGGTACCCCAGCCTTTAACATGAGTCCCTGCTCTTGTATGACATGTGCCCAATTTTGGGGACATTTCTGAGCTGGTTTGGTTTGTTTAGAATCAATTTTCCTACTGAGTGGAATTTATGCAGGGAGTGCTACGCCAGGATAAAACATGGTGGCCATCAGTCAATAGGAAGGGGATGATGATTATGAATACAGGGGACGTCTCCTTCTAACCTATTACCTTTGACTTACAGCTCCCATATTTACTGACAGGTACATAACGACTGTAATTCAGTGGTGAGGGGGCTGATAGGAGGCAGGGAGAAAATGGGGGAACAATATCCCCAATAATGAATAAAGCGGTCTCATAACTAGGAGTCTTCTGGATTCTGTATTAGACTTCACTATTTTTATTTTTAACTTCTCTTAAATAGTTCATCATTGTATGGTGACAGATCCACTTTGAGCCCATAGAAGCCAAATAGTACTTGAGAATATATCTATGCAATATACAGGATGTTATTATTTTGGATGGATCCCTACCTTGCACTGTTCCAGTTCTTGTCTATGAAAAGATTTGTGAAACTCGTCAAGTTGTTAAAACTTTCAGTCTAGTGAAAAATAAAAATAAAATCAAACTGCGAGCGGAAGGGCAGTATATTATGAGGTATATGTACGAGGAGGGAATTGTGGGAAACATTGAACAATGTGAAATTAGTGCACTTGATACAATGCGATGCGTAGATCACAGTACGTTCGGACGGCCATTTCACAGTGAACGTCTTTGAAGCCTACAAAGTATAAAAATTTAATCATTAGCTGCCTCCTGAGGATGGAGACATAATACCTATAGGACAGCTTACAGATTTCCTGTCAGAAATAAGAGAGATTCTATAGTAATGTTCCATGAATAGTATAGATCTATTGTACGCTCACATTCTGAATGGGTGCAGCTGAATTGGACTTAGGAGGCTTTAAGTTGCACATTGAATTATAAAATGGTTAAGATGCGGATGCTGGGAAAAGACTCATATCAACACCGATCAGCCATTACATTAAAACTAATAGTGTGTGAGTTCCCCATCTTAATGATTTTGACCCCTCACAGCATATACTCCACAAGGTGTCCACTAGTGTCCAGCACCAAAATGTTACCAGCAGGTTCTTTGAAGGGATATTCCATTCCCAGACATTTTTCAAGGGGTTTTGCAAAAATGTACATCATGCTGGGGCCAGGAGAAAAGTAGGAAAAAAAAAACACTATACTTACCTTAGCCATTTTTCTTTGCAACTCCTGTCCAGTTCCATCTCCTGCCTAGATCTTCTGTCTTCTTGCTTCTAAGATGAGTGCAAGTTGCAGGACCTGCTTGCTTAGCCAAACACTAGTCGAGATGGGAGACCACTGCAGCCAGTGACTTGTGTTCTTCAGGGAATGACAGTTTTTTTTTAGAAAAGTATTACCCAACCCAGACCTCAAGGCCCACCAACACTTAGGTTAAACTTAGTTACTCCACTGGCTGGAATAGAATAGGGAACAATTTAAATCTGGACCTCAGAACTTGGTTGGGGACCTCTGATCTAGAGCATCCCCATCAATTTTACCTATAGTTATAAATTATGTTACTATGCATGTTACTGAGATAGCCAAGTACAGCATTTGGCTATCTCTACAGCTCCAATAAAGAATGAATGGAGCGGTAATGTGCATGTGTGACCCGCTGCTCCATTTTAACAGGTGACTTGGGTCCCTGTTAGAAGATGGTGGAGCCCAGTGGAGTACTATCAATAGAGGCAGACCATGCAACTGCTATGGGGCCCTTGGGACTGTAGTTGGGTAGTTTGTCTCTATGGGCCACCCCCCAAAACTGATTATTTGAGCACCACAAATCGCAATACCCTGCCATCCCCCACCTCCACAACTGCTAGTACTGGTGACCACTGCTTTAAGACTCGGTCAGCCAATGATCAGTAATGTTCAACTATTTAATTGGTCAGCCAGGATGCCGTGTGCCGTCGCCATGGCTCTGCCCTCCACTGGGATTAGCAGTATAGGGATTGAGAGGATGGAGGCCCAAGGGGATGGGAGTATTGGGGGCCTTATTGTTATCATTGTTATGACTCTCCTCTGAATCCTATGAATGCCCCTCTGTCAGACCATTCATGATCCATGGGACAAGGGATAGCTTTGCAGGTTGGAACAATCCCACTTGCCACATGTCATTTATTCAAGCTGGCACCTGCTACTAGGGATGAGCGAATCGAATCTGACGAATCCGAATTCCTTACGAATTTCAGGAAAAATTTGATTCGCAATGAATGCGAATATCGCCACGATGCAATCACACAAATCGCTTCGTTAATCTCCATTTAGTGCGGTCCAGGCTCCAGGGCATCTAAAATGGTGGATCCACATGTGAGTACATGCGGCAAGGAATCCTGGGAAGGCGGGAACAAAGGTCGGTGGAATGACCCTGAATCACATGCAGCATGCAGCCTATCAACAGCCAGCCACCCCTGTGACATCACAACCCTATATAATCGGCAGCCATCTTGCAGCCAGTCACTTAAAGGGGCACTGTCAGATACAAAAACTTTTGATATGTTGTAAAGCATGCAAAACCAATAGGTTTTGCAATTGCTTTCATCAGAACATTTTCAGTATTTAATACTGAAAAAGCCAGTCAAACAACTGCCCCCCCTGCCTGCTTGGACACATACTAGTCCTGCTGTGTCCATGCGTCATCACCTACGTCACGGATCCACTTCCGTGATTGACAGCTGTGAGCACAGGGCTCACAGCTGGAGGAAAAATCCTCCCACTGTCAGCTTGTATCCGGCTACTGTCAGTGAGGACAAGCTGGGAGTTGTAGTTTTGCTAATGCCAGGGGAGATGTGAGCAGACAGCATACTGAGGGAGGGGGCGGAGACCTGCACAGTGAGGCCACGCCCCCTTCCTTTGAAAGGAATTCAGACTAGTGAACTAAATTAAAAGTGTAATAAAAAATTAATATTTCTTCCGTTCATTCGCCCATCACAAAATAATGGCCGTTATTAATAACGGGTGATAACGGGTTAAAACGGCTATTAGAAAAATCCCATAGACTATAATGGGATTTTCTAACAGCCGTTTAACGACCGATTTCCAGGGTTTTTATAACGGGCGTTTATAACGGAGGTATTTTTATAGTGTAAAAGCAGCCTAAGTGGTGTACTATTTTGTTCCTGTCAAAGTCTTAAGGGCCTAGATACTGTGAAAGGCCAGGCTAAAGTACACGCCGGCTGGACCAAGTATTTTTCTGTTTTTGCACTTTGTTTTTTTCTGCCCAAGAGTTTTGGCTGGAACAGATTATCATGATTTCCTGTGCCAGGTGGGGAAGAAAAAAAATGAGAATGACGGTAAGGGTGTCCCGCAATTTTTTTTCCCCAAGGGGTGCAAGCCAAAATGTCTGTAATGCGCATCATGTAATAATGCTTAGCACTTATCTGATCACTATTATTTTCTGTTCTTGCCTCAGGAGCAAAAAGAGCTAGCTACAGCTCTGTCTGTAATGCACATCATGTACAATGTTTAGCACTTATCTGATCGCTGTTATAAGAGCCTTGTAGTTTGCAGACTTTGTTCAAAGACTTTGTTTTAATTGCTATACATAAAAGCCAGGTAAGAAGTCCAGAATAGAAGGTAACTCTTGTCACTACATTCTCATGGCATGAAGGACATTTCCAAAAGAATCTCCACGTCATACTGAATAACAGTATTATTTCACTAACCCAGCATACTCCCTATGCATGTTACAACAAGGCAATGTGTTCTACACCCCTATTGAGGCTCTCTGTAGGCCAGAAATAGCATTTTTTAATAGCGATTCACTGTGAATAAATTCAAATTGAATCAAATTTTTTTCGGAAAATTCGTCGAATCGGCTGAATCAAATTTTGAAAAAATTCGCTCATCTCTACCTGCTACCTCTAAACCCCTATTGGTATGTCCCTGGCATTACAGATATACATGGAAAGACACTGAAGTCCAGATTGCTGACTGTATTCCTGTCAAGATCCTTAAAGGCAACAGCTTTGTGGTTTACAAGAGGGATAAAATGAATTAAATGGCGGGTTTAGCTTAATCGATGAGACATGGTGTGAGGGGCGAGGAATATTTACAACTCTATACGTGCAATGTTTTGACAAGATTTGATGCCTTTAAGTGCCATCTGTCATTCACCGCACGGTCGTCTCTCTCTCGCCTCGCCTTCCCATCACCTCAGCTTGCCTGCCTAACTTGTCCTATTATGTTGTGCTAAGCTAAGTCATTGTTTCAAACAGGAGGTGACATGTTAATAGCTTAATAGTATAATCTCACAAATGATAATACGCTGTCACACTGTCTGAAGCGCAGTGTTTACAGGAGACGTGGTAATGTATGATGACAGTAATCTGAATAAAAATGAATTTACTGCTGTTGTCTCATTTGCAGTAAATTTTCACATCTTTCATGCACAACTGCTACGCCGTGACCTCGTTCATTATTGTCTCCTAACGTTGCCGCCGCTGTGTGCTTCAAGCCGAAAGATGGAATAAAATGAAAGCGGAGCCTACAGCCTGATAATACAAGGGCTCCCGCAACATACTTCACACAGGAACAAAGAAAAAAAATCATTCTCTCACTTATTTTTTATTGACTGAGGTGGCAGAAATTCGGGTCGGACCATTTAATTAGGATGAGCGGAAGGTGTGGATTGAAAACCTGATAGGATTATGTAGTGGTGTCTATAAAATGTGTCAATTCAAATAATAGGGGGGAACAAGTGAAGGTAAATAGATGAGATAAAAAGTGCTAAAAGCTATTAACAATTTTTTATCTCATAGAGCAGTGGTCTCCAAACTGTGGACTTCCAGAAGTTGCCGAACTACAAATTTTAGTTTTGCAACATCTGGAGGTTCACATTGTGGAGACGACGTCATAGAGCATTAAACGGGCACTGTCAGAATCAAAAAACATTTTATATGTTGTATATCTTGGCAAAACATTAACTTTTCTAATATACTTCATAAGAAAATGTATATCCTTTTTATAGAAATGATGGCTTATAAAGAAGACCACTAGAGGTCCACTTGCTTTACAGAACATAATCCTGTCCGGCTGCAGCATCATCTTGGTCTCAGATAAAGCAGAGGCTGGGACAAAGTTAAGAAAGTGAGGGTGGGACTAGCACTCCTCTGTGCTCACTCCTATCCTGTCTACCAGATTTCTGTCAGAAAACAGTGAGGAGGGGGTTAAAGAACAGCCTACAGTGATTGGCTGAAGAGACCCAGCACAGCAGACGCAATCATGCAGGAGGTAAATGCCTGTGAGTGAAGGCGGACTCAGTGCTTGCCTCAGACATGCCCTTTTCTGAGCATAGGATGTCAGAATGAGTGAGCAGTAGAATGGAGGGATTTTTGAGCCAAATAAAAAAGATAGACACATATATAATGTAAAGCATCCACATGACCTAGTGAGTCACATATATAAGCATAATTTTTTTGTGCGATATGACAGGTACGCTTTAATACTGAAGGTATCTTTGTGTGGTCAAATCCATGTTATGAAGATGAATATAGGGGGAGATTTATTAAAACCCGTGTAGAGGAAAATTTGACCAGTTGCCCATAGCAACCAGATTACTTTTTTCTTTTTTGAAAAGGCTTCTAAAAGATGAAAGAAGCTGTAATGTCCATTTATCTGTATTTTGTATTTTCTGCTTTGGGTCCTGTTCAGACATTAGGTTTGTGTCTGAAAAGTTTCTGTGTTAATTCTCTCTGGGATGAGAAGAGTTAACCTTTTTGACTTCAGCACTGGGAGGATAAAAAAGACCTCTTTAGGTGCTGTTCTGTGCTTGTTATTAGGCCTGTTATGACCGTGTTGGCTTGATGTTCACTATGTCTGTCTGTGTACATATCCTGAGTTTTAACCATGGGTATCTGTCCTGTTTGATATATAGATTTTAGCCTGCTTTGTTTTAGTACATATGTCGGATTTTAGTATTCTTGTATGTTCATTCTGCATTTGCTTTGTGTTGCCTTAGTCTGTATTCACACTGTGTATTTTGTCAGTCCTGTTTTGACCTTGTTTCATCCTGCAACTTCGAGGATAGAATCCTGTTTTGAGCCTTGTGCTATCCGTCTATCTAGGAGTCATTGAGTCTTGTGTCTGTACCCATGTTTGCTTGTATTTTGCTTGTACTAAGATTATAGGATAAAGGTTTGTCTTTTAAATACTGTAAGATTTACAATGTCTACTCCTTGGCTAGTGTAATTTGTTGGTTCTCCATGAAAACTGAACAGTTTGAAGTTGGTCAGCTATGTGTAAAATGGCTGTGCCAATTTGCAGCAAACAGTAATAAAACACAGACTTTTAGGGCTTCTGAGCTGCTTTGATGGTCTCGGTTAGGAATGAGCAAATCAAATCTGATGAATCCGAATTCATTAAGGATTTCAGGAAAAATTTGATTAGTAATGAATGCGAATATCGCCACGATTCGGTTGCGCGAATCGCTTCATTAAACTCCATTTAGTGCGGTGCAGGCTCCAGGGGCCGGGCATCTAAAATGGTTGATCCACATGTGAGGACATGGTGCAAGGAATCCTGGGAAGGCAGAAAGGCAAGGCAGGATGGCGGGTAGGTGGGATGACCCTGAATCACATGCAGCATGCAGCCTATCAGCAGCCAGCCACCCCTGTGATGTCACAGCCCTATATAATTGGCAGCCATCTTATGGCCAGTCACATCAGTGTTCTATTACAGAAAGAGAGAGGAACAGACAGCAGTGTGTGTTGCACAGAAAATAATTTTTACAGCAGCTAATTACCTCCCAGTCACATCAGCTTTCTATTGCAGAGAGGGACAGAGAGCAGTGTGTGTTGCACAGAAAAGTTTTTTTACAGCAGCGATTCACTTCAAGCCCAAATCCAGCCTAGAAGCACAAATAGGGAAGGGATTGAGATTGAGAGAAAAAGTGCAATTTTGGGTGTAGTACACAGCGACTGTGTGCTGCAGCACTGGTGTGTACAACAACTGAAAAGCTAATAGTAGCCAGCCAGTTTGGGTGAGCAGAGCACTAAAAGCATATTGTCCTCTATTAAGTTTAGCCTGTGCGTACATCTAAGTGGTGTACCATTTTGTTCCTGTTAAAGTCTTAAGGGCCTAGATACTGCGAAAGATGCGCCAAAAGTACACACTTGCTGGTGTTGTAGACAAATACTGTTTGTATGCGTACTGAAGCGCATTGTTCTCCCCTCATAAGTGCATACCACATACGTACATCAAAGGGGTGTACCATTTTGTTCCTGTTAAAGACTCCAGCCACCTCCAGGCTGGGTCATTCAGCCACTATATGGTCTCCTCATGCTGCTGCCAACTCCAGGCTGTGTCATTCAGCCACTATATGGTCTGCTTTTGCTGCTGCCAACTCCAGGCTGGGTCATTCAGACACTATATGGTCTCCTCATGCTACTGCCAACTCCAGGCTGTGTCATTCAGCCACTATTTGGTCTGCTTTTGCTGCTGCCAACTCCAGGCTGTGTCATTCAGCCACTATATGGTCTGCTTTTGCTGCCACCAACTCCAGGCTGTGTCATTCAGCCACTATATGGTCTCCTCATGCTGCTGCCAACTCCAGGCTGTGTAATTGAGTCACTATATGGTCTGCTTTTGCTGCCACCAACTCCAGGCTGTGTCATTCAGCAACTATATGGTCTTCTCATGCTTCTGCCACCTCCAGGCTGTGTCACTGTATCGCCATGTGGTCTCCTCATGCTGCTGGCACATTAAATAAAACTTTTTAGGTTCATCTATTGGAAATCTTCAATTTAAATGTTAAAAAATATCTTTAATCTTTTCAATTGTGAGGCCCTATGGTCTCGCCAGGCTGTTGCCACCTCCAGGCCGATTCATTCAACCACTATATGGTCTCCTCATGCTGCCGCCACCTCCACACTGTGCTATTCAGCCACTAAATTGTCTTTTCATGCTGTCGCCCACTCCAGGCTGTGTCATTCAGCCACTATACATCTCCTTATGCTGCCGCCAACTCCAGGCTGTGTCATTCAGCCACTATAGGGCTTCCTCATCCTGCTGCCAACAACAGGCTGTGTCATTCAGCCACTATATGGTCTCATTATGCTTCCAACACCTCCAGGCTGTGTCACTGTACCGCCATGTGGTCTCCTCATGCTGCTGGCACATTAACCCCTTAAGGACTCAGCCCATTTTGGCCTTAAAGACTCAGACAATTTAATTTTTACGTTTTCATTTTTTCCTCCTCGCCTTCTAAAAATCATAACTCTTTTATATTTTCATCCACAGACTAGTATGAGGGCTTGTTTTTTGCGCGACCAGTTGTGCTTTGTAATGACATCACTCATTATATCATAAAATGTATGGCGCAACCAAAAAACACTATTTTTGTGGGGAAATTAAAACGAAAAACGCAATTTTGCTAATTTTGGAAGGTTTCGTTTTCACGCCGTACAATTTATGGTAAAAATGACATGTGTTCTTTATTCTGAGGGTCAATACGATTAAAATGATACCCATTATTATATACTTTTATATTATTGTTGCGCTTAAAAAAAATCACAAACTTTTTAACCAAATTAGTACGTTTATAATCCCTTTATTTTGATGACCTATAACTTTTTTATTTTTCCATATAAGCAGCGGTATGGGGGCTCATTTTTTGCGCCATGATCTGTACTTTTTTTTGATACCACATTTGCATATAAAAAACTTTTAATACATTTTTTATAATTTTTTTTTTAATAAAATGTATTAAAAAAGTAGGAATTTTGGACTTTTAAAATTTTTTTTCGTTCACGCCGTTCACCGTACGGGATCATTAACATTTTATTTTAATAGTTCGGACATTTACGCACGCGGCGATACCAAATATGTCTATAAAAAATGTTTTTTACGCTTTTTGGGGGTAAAATAGGAAAAAACGGACGTTTTACTTTTTTATTGGGGGAGGGGATTTTTCACTTTTTTTTTACTTTTACTTTTACATTTTTTTAAATTTTTTTTTACACTTGAATAGTCCCCATAGGGGACTATTCATAGCAATACCATGATTGCTAATACTGATCTGTTCTATGTATAGGACATAGAACAGATCAGTATTATCGGTCATCTCCTGCTCTGGTCTGCACGATCACAGACCAGAGCAGGAGATGCCGGGAGCCGCACGGAGGAAGGTGAGGGGACCTCCGTGCGGCGTTATGAATGATCGGATCCCCGCAGCAGCGCTGCGGGCGATCCGATCGTTCATTTTAATCGCGAACTGCCGCAGATGCCGGGATCTGTATTGATCCCGGCACCTGAGGGGTTAATGGCGGACGCCCGCGAGATCGCGGGCGTCGGCCATTGCCGGCGGGTCCCTGGCTGCGATCAGCAGCCGGGATCAGCCGCGCATGACACGCGCATGCCCGCGGTTATGCTTAGGACGTAAATGTACGTCCTGGTGCGTTAAGTACCACCTCACCAGGACGTACATTTACGTCCTGCGTCTTTAAGGGGTTAAAGGGGTACTACCGTGGAAACCTTTTTTTTTTTTATCTGCTGGTGCCAGAAAGTTAAACAGATTTGTAAATTACTTCTATTAAAAAATCTTAATCCTTCCAGTACTTTTTAGGGTCTGTGTACTACAGAGGAAATGTATATCTTATTTGATTTCTCTTATGTCATGACCACAGTGCTCTCTGCTGACCTCTGCTGTCCATTTTAGGAACCGTCCAGAGCAGCATATGTTTGCTATGGGGATTTTCTCCTGCTCTGGACAGTTCCTAAAATGAACAACAGAGGTCAGCAGAGAACACTGTGGTTGTGACATAAGAGAAATCCAAAAAGATAAACATTTCCTCTGTAGTATACAACCCCTAAAAAGTACTGGAAGGATTAAGATTTTTTAATAGAAGTAATTTACAAATCTGTTTAACTTTCTGGCACCAGTTGACAACAAAAAAATAAAAAAAATCCACGGTAGTACCCCTTTAAATAAAACTTTTTTAGCTTTATCTATTTGAAATCTTTAATTTAAATGTTAAAAAAATATCTTTAATCTTTTCAATTGTGAGGCCCTATGGTCTCGTCAGGCTGTTGCCAGCTCCAGGCTGGGTCATTCAGCCACTATATGGTTTCTTCATGCGGCTGCCACCTCCACGCTGTGTCATTCAGCTACTATATGGTCTTCTCATGCTGCTGCCACCTCCACGCTGTGTATTTCAGTCACTATATGGTCTCCTCATGCTGCCACCACCTCCATGTTGTGTCATTCAGCCGTTATATGGTCTCCTCATACTGATGCCACCTCCAGGCTCTGTCATTGTGTCATTGTCATTGCCACTCTGCGACAGTGATTCTAATAGCAACCTCTCATCTGCATGCCATACTGCATAACAAATCGATGTAGTTAACCCCTTAAGGACACAGACAGCTTCATTTTTGCATTTTCATTACTTCCTCCTACTTTGTAACTACATCACTAATTCTATCATAAAATAAACAGTGAGACCAAAAAATAATATTATTTGTGGGGGTGGGGGGGGGGAATTAAAAACACAATTTTATAAAATTTGGAGAGTTTCGGCTTCACACTGTACATTTTACGGTAACATTTAAAAAAAAATATTCTGTGGGTTAATACAATTAAAATTACATCCATGCTAAGTTTATTTTATGTGACAGTACAATTCCAACAACAATGAAACTTCTTTGTTATCAGCCTTAGGCAGCCCTGATAACTCATCGGCACCACATGATTATATTACAAGGGTACCGATCGGACCACTGGACTACCAGGTATGCCTGGCTCAATCACCCTTGATTATGGCTTTCAAACAGTTAATTGACTCACATTGGAGCAGTCATGGCTATCAGCCATAGCTGCACATCATGGTTCAGAATGGAGGTCAAAAAATGAAAGACCTTCAAAAATGTTTTTTTTTTTTTACATATTTTACCATATTTTCTGGTCAATCTCCTGCCTGGTGCCCAAGCTGTCCTCCTGCACAGAACTGTGATGTCCATCGGTGGTCAACAGTGGTGATCAACATGTCCCCTCCATACAGCGCTTCAGCATTCCCATGGAGATAAATGGAGGGCGTGTGCCGACCCCTGCTCCATGCAAGAGGAGAGCCCAGGCTCCAGGCAGGAGATCGGGTGAGGGTGGGGGAGGGGGTTTCCATCAGTCAGACCCCTGTGATCTGACACTTTTCCCCTATTCTTTGGATAGGGGCTAAATTTTTCTAAGCTTAAAGGGGTATTCAAGGAAAAAACTTTTTTTTATATATATCAACTGGCTCCAGAAAGTTAAACAGATTTGTAAATTACTTCTATTAAAAAATCTTAATCCTTTCAGTACTTATGAGCTTCTGAAGTTAAGGTTGTTCTTTTCTGTCATCTCTCTGATGACACCTGTCTCGGGAAACGCCCAGTTTAGAAGAGGTTTGCTATGGGGATTTGCTTCTAAAATGGGCGTTTCCCGAGACACGTGTCATCAGAGAACACTTAGACAGAAAAGAACAACTTTAACTTCAGAAGCTCAAAAGTACTGAAAGGATTAAGATTTTTTAATAGAAGTAATTTACAAATCTGTTTAACTTTCTGGAGCCAGTTGATATAAAAAAAAAAAAAAGTTTTTACCTGGATAACCCCTTTAATAACCCATGTTAAGTAATTCTAAACATCCATGGATCATTCTGTAATAAAAAAAATAAAAAAAGTCATCAGGACTATTTTTGAGAAGTTTACCCCCTTTCCCCCCAGCATGCCTTCTGGGCATTAATAGGTTTCTTCATTGGTCATTATGATCTAAGCTTTTCACATATTTGGATGACATGACAATTTTTTTCTTTTTTTTTGTGACAAGTTCATTTTGATGCCCAAGTAATTTTTTTCTCCATCCTTCCAATTCCCTTTCTTTTATTAGTTGTCAGTCAACATAAGCCATATAAGAGCTTAAAAGGGAACTCTGGTGGAAAAATTTTTTTTGACAAATCAACTGGTGCCAGAAAGTTAAACAGATTTGTAAATTACTTCTATTTAAAAATCTTAACCCTTCTAGTACTTATCAGCTGCTGTATACTACAGAGAAATTTGTGAATTTCTTTTCTGCCTGACAACAATGCTCTCTGCTGACACCTCTGTCCGTGTCAGGAACTGTCAGGTTAGAAGCAAATCCCCATAGAAAATCTCCTGTTCTGGACAGTTCCTGACACGGACAGAGGTGTCAGTAGAGAGTACTGTTGTCAGGCAGAAAAGAAATTCACAAATTTCTCTGTAGTATATCTGTAGTATACAGCAGCTGATAAGTACTAGAAGGGTTAAGATTTTTAAATAGAAGTAATTTACAAATCTGTTTAACTTTCTGGCACCAGTTGATTTGTCAAAAAAAAAATTTCCACCGGAGTTCCCCTTTAAAGGGGTACTCCGGATAGCAAAAACTATTGATATTTTGTCCTCTCATGGCCAGACCAACTATATTGTAATATATACTTATTACCTGTAATGGGCCGTTTTCCCTGTTGCTGTGTAATCCCTACTGTTTTTTCTCTGTTATGTTCCCAAATTGTGAAGCAGAATTTGCAATTTAAAAATCCAAAACCCCGACCAACTCTTAATTTTTTGAAAAATTTTTAAAAAAAGGGGGTGTGGCCTCTGGGAGAAACTATATTTAGGGCAAGTGTACCAAAAAGAATACAGTGACCCCCCGACCTATGATGGCCCAGACATACGATCATTTCAACATACGATGGCCCCTCAGGCCATCGCATGTTGAAGGCAGCATCAACATACAATGCTTTTGTATGTCGGGGCCATCGCATATACGGCTATCCGGCAGTGCAGACTGCTTCAGCTGTCACCAGATAGCCGTTTACGGTGCCCCGTGTGGTCTGCTGACGATCACTTACCTGTCCTCGTGGCTCCGGCGCGTCCTCTTCGGGATCCCCTGCATCGTCAGTGCTCTCCATCGTCGTCATCACGTCGCTGCGCACGCTGTCCCTTCATCCATTAGGAGCGGTGTGTGTAGTCACGTGATGGCGACGTCGGAGAGCGAGGATGCTGGGGAAGCAGAGGCCTTGCCGGAGCGTTGGGGACACCCCGGGGACGAGGCAACAGCGATGGAAGGCGACATCAAGGGCAGCGGTGACGAGCGGTGACGGTCCGGAGCGGCTGGGACACGTGAGTATATCCTCCAATACCAGTGGTCTTCAACCTGCTGACCTCCAGATGTTTTGCAACATCTGGAGGTCCGCAGGTTGTAGACCACTGTCCTATACTATACATTGCACGGATCCCTCAACATACGATGGTTTCAACAAACGATGGTCCGTTTGGAACGGATTACCACCGTATGTTGAGGGACCACTGTGCCTTGACAAGGGGGGGTGTCATCACATGAAGGTTGTGGCTTACAAAGCAATGCTTTCAGCTGTCAGGGCGTGCTTGAAGTTGTAGTTTTGCAACAGCTGGAGACACCATGGTTGGGAAACACTGGACTAGACAGTCTAAAAAGTTCCGAATTTATCAAGTAGCCTGAGCCACTGGGATAGATCTGATGCATTTAAAGACTGTCTAGTCTTGGTTTGGACTCTGTATGTCTCTGTATGTATATATGCAATATATATATATATATATATATATATATATATATATATATATATATATATATATATACACAGGATCACCAGATGTCCATACCTGAAAGTCATTGAGGAGTTTTTTTTTCCTTTTGTATAGGATTCTAAATTAATTCTGAGAAATGTTCTGAAATTCTCCTTAGATTCATGGATTTGTGATACTTTTGATTCCATTTTTATAAATATAACAATAATATATAATAATAACGATATGCTCAAGATGCAATGTTGCTGGGAAATCAAACAGCGGATGTTACATCTCTGGATTGAGCAGATTAGTTGCAGAAAGGGACATTTTTGTCCCTTCAGCAAACCAGTCAGCAAGTACGACAGCCAAAGTCTGACAACAATGTTTGCAGAAAAATCAGCTGCTCGCCTCCCCTCCTGGGCGCGTGTTTATCTGGCTGTCTACACCGAGGTAATGAAGGCAAATAAAATGAGGACAACTTGGTCGTGTTAGTTGACTCTCATATGTGTGCACACTGGGCTTTCAGTGGTTAAAATTTATAATTTTTTTTTTATGACTGATTGATACATTTCACACATTTATGTCCTGTAAATTAAAAATAATGGAAGTCCAAGGTAAAACCCACTGAGGGCAAGGATATGCAGCAATAAGTGTCTGCTAGCTATTGTTAAAGGGGTGAATTGCTAAGCAAAATTGTATACAACAGAGAGGTAAACAAATTGAATTAAAATAATGTTTAAATGGGGCATTCCAGGATTTATTTTTTCATTTGCCTTTTAGCCTTTGAGCCCATGATGCCGAGTTATAATACATATAAGGAGGATAAGGAGGTTTGTTACAGTGTGTCACCCCAGTAGTAAGGAGGTTACATGATAAGGAGGTTTGTTACAGTGTGTCACCCTAGTAGTAAGGAGATTACTTGAGGAGGAGGTTTGTTACAGTGTGTCACCCCAGTAGTAAGGAGATTACATGAGGAGGAGGTTTGTTACAGTGTGTCACCCCAGTAGTAAGGGGGTTACATAATAAGGAGGTTTGTTACAGTGTGTCACCCCAGTAGTAAGGAGGTTACATGATAAGGAGGTTTGTTACAGTGTGTCACCACAGTAGTAAGAAGGTTACATGATAAGGAGGTTTGATACAGTGTGTCACCCCAGTACTAAGGAGGTTACATGATAAAGAGGTTTGTTACAGTGTGTCCCCCCAGTAGTAAGGAGATTACATGAGGAGGAGGTTTATTACAGTGTGTCACCCCAGTACTAAGGAGGTTACATGATAAAGAGGTTTGTTACAGTGTGTCCCCCCAGCAGTAAGGAGATTACATGTTGAGGAGGTTTGTTACAGTATGTCACCCCAGTAGTAAGGAGATTACATGAGGAGGAGGTTTATTACAGTGTGTCATCCCAGTAGTAAGGAGATTACATGAGGAGGGGGTTTGTTACAGTGTGTCACCCCAGTAGTAAGGAGATTACATGAGGAAGAGGTTTGTTACAGTGTGTCACCCCAGTAGTAAGATTACATGAGGAGGAGGTTTGTTACAGTGTGTCATCCCAGTAGTAAGGAGATTACATGAGGAGGAGGTTTATTACAGTGTGTCATCCCAGTAGTAAGGAGATTACATGAGGAGGAGGTTTGTTACAGTGTGTCACCTCAGTAGTAAGGAGATTACATGAGGAGGAGGTTTGTTACAGTGTGTCACCCAAGTAGTAAGGAGATAACATGATGAGTAGGTTTGTTACAGTGTGTCACCCCAGTAGTAAGGAGATTACATGATGAGGAGGAGGTTTGTTACAGTGTGTCACCCCAGTAGTAAGGAGATTACATAATGAGGAGGTTTGTTACAGTGTGTCACCCCAGTAGTAAGGAGATTACATGAGGAGTAGGTTTGTTACAGTGTGTCACCCCAGCAGTAAGGGGATTACGCGAGGAGGGGGTTTGTTACAGTGTGTCACCTCAGTAGTAAGGAGATAACATGGTGAGGAAGTTTGTTACAGTGTGTCACCCAGTAGTAAGGTGATTACATGAGGAGGTGGTTTGTTACAGTGTGTCACCCCTGTAGTAAGGTGATTACATGAGGAGGGGATTTGTTACAGTGTGTCACCCCAGCAGTAAGGTGATTACATGAGGAGGAGGTTTGTTACAGTGTGTCACCCCAGCAGTAAGGTGATTACATGAGGAGGTGGTTTGTTACAGTGTGTCACCCCTGTAGTAAGGTGATTACATGAGGAGGGGATTTGTTACAGTGTGTCACCCTAGTAGTAAGGTAATTACATGAGGAGGGGGTTTGTTACAGTATGTCACCCCAGTAGTAAGGAGATGACATGAGGAGGAGGTTTGTTACAGTGTGTCACTCTAGTAGTAAGGTAATTACATGAGGATGAAGTCTGTTACAGTGTGTCACCTCAGTACTAAGGAGATTACATGTGGAGGTGGTTTGTTACAGTGTGTCACACCAGTAGTAAGGAGATTACATGATGAGGAGGTTTGTTATAGTGTGTCACCCTAGTACAAAGGCGATTGCATGAGGAGGAGGTTTGTTACAGTGTGTCACCCCTGTAGTAAGGTGTTTACATGAGGAGGGGATTTGTTACAGTGTGTCACCCTAGTAGTAAGGTAATTACATGAGGAGGGGGTTTGTTACAGTGTGTCACCCCAGTAGTAAGGAGATTACATGAGGAGGAGATTTGTGACAGTGTGTCACCCTAGTAATAAGGTAATTTCATGAGGATGAAGTTTGTTACAGTGTGTCACCCCAGTAGTAAGGAGATTACATGAGGAGGGGGTTGTTACAGTGTGTCACCCCAGTAGTAAGAAGATTACATGGGGAGGAGGTTTGTTACAGTGTGTCACCCCAGTAGTAAGGAGATTACATGAGGAGGAGATTTGTGACAGTGTGTCACCCTAGTAGTAAGTGATTACATGGGGAGGGGGTTTGTTACAGTGTGTCACCCCAGTAGTAAGGTGAGGCGTGTCAAAGGGCGGCAAAATTAGGGTGGCAAAAATCCTTGCACCAGCCCTGCAGATAGAGACCACATTTTGCTTGCCAATAGCAGAGGAAAGCTTTTTAGGTCTTTCTTTTGGATTGAAGTATAAAAATGCAAGTGGCCCAATACTACTATGTTTATCATATTGGAAATAGTTATATGGAGTCCTGATATTGCTGTGTCCTTCTACAGATCCTGTATTAGTAAAGTGCCGTTACTGTGTTTTATAACATTTATTTTACATTGTCATTGCCAGTACACATTGCTGTATGTTAACCATGTGTGTACACTGTGAGATTTCTACTTTGCTGCCATCTAATTGTTACACTTGTAAGTGCACGTGAGAAAACCCATACAAAACACTACTTCATATATTTAACATGTTGAATAGTGTGCAGGTGAAGCATCTGTAGTTTATGCTTTATCATAGTTTGAGGACATGATCTCGTTTAGAACAGTTTATTATGGTCTATCCACATGGCAGAATTTCCGCTTGCGGAATTCGGCATCAAATTAACCCCTTAATGACATAGGATGTTAATGTGCATCCTAATGCCCTGGTACTTAACACATTAGGACTTACATTTACGTCTTATACATGACACGAGCACCCGACCGGTGCTCGCATCATGCATGGGAGGTCCCGGCTGCTATCAGCAGCCAGGGACCCACCCGTAATGGTGGACATCAGTGATTGCGCTGATGTCCGCCATTAACCCCTCAGATGCCATGATCAATACAAGATCACAGCATCTGCGAAATTGTGGTCATTTGAATGGATAATTGGATTGCCCGCGACGCTGCCGCAGGGTTCTGATCATCCAATATGGTGCACGGGGGTCCCCTTAACTTCTCCCGCCATCATCCCGGGGTCTTCTCCTCTGGTCTTAGATCGAGCAGGCCAGAGCAGAAGATCGCCGATAACACTGATCAGTGCTATGCCCACTATATGCATAGCACTCCAATATATGCAATCTAATGATTTCTATAAATAGTCCCGTATGGGGACATAAAAAAAAAAAAAAAAAAAAAGGAAAAGTTTTTAAAAATGTGAAAAAGCCTCTTCCCCAATAAAACATTTTATTGGACCCTTTTTCCCATTTTATCCCAAAAAGCATAAAAAATAAAATAATAAACATATTTGGTATCACTGCATTCGTACATGTCCAAACTATAAAAATGTAATGTTAATGATCCTGTACGTTGAACGTCGTCAACGTAAAAATTCCAAAATTGCTGCATTTTTGGGACATCTCATTCACAAAAAATTAATAAAAAGCTATTTAAAAGTTACATATACACAAAGTGATACAGATCACGGTGCAAAAAAATGAACCCTCATACAGCCCCATATACTAAAACATGAGAGAGTTATAGGTCAGAAGTGTGAATGGAAATGCGGAATCCTATGGAAGTCTATGGGCTTTAATTTGAGGCCAAATTCCCCAAGCGGAAATTCTGCCGTGTGAATAGACCCTTAGGAGGAGATTTATCAAAACCTGTCCAGAGGAAAAGTTGCATAGCAACCAATCAGCTCGCTTCTTTAATTTTTAACAAGATCTCTGCAAAATGAATAATTCTCTGCATCATTCTCATCTTACGCAACAGGAGAGGTCATGACAACACAGTGAGAATTTGTGCATGTATTGTGCTAGCCCAGAGCACTTCCTCAAGAACTGTACAGTTCGCCCACAGCATCCGGGAAACGCCTGTGTATTCCTTTGTATTGTCTTTCCGTGTATCTGATACTTTTCTCTGTGACCCGACCTTGCTCCTTTGCCGCCTGCCTACTGACCATTTGCTACGTTCCTGACTATGTTACTGTGCCGCCGGCCCTGACCTCCTGCTATCCAGACCATGTTTTGCCTTATCCCACCTGTGCCTTGAATCTCCTCAGCCGCCTGTGTGGTCGAGCCGTGCCAGGGTAGCGACCTGGGTGCCGCCTGCCTCAGCAAGTCCATCCCGCTTTGCGGCGGGCTCTGTTGAAAACCAGTGGCATCTTAGACTCTGCTCCCTGGTACGGTCCGAGTCATCTGCCACACAGGTCCAGCAGATCCACTATCATTAGTGTTCCAGTCTACTGAAAGGTGAGTGTTACATAGGTGACTGCAGCTCAACCTCCATGACTATTTTATTCCTACACACTTCACCCATAAGGGAGATCTCTTTAGAGGAGCATTTCTGGACTGTTTTTTTCTGACATCAGTATAGAGGCTAAATGTTAACTATTTTCCTAACATTTCTCACATGAATCTTCCTGTACTACAGCTAGGCAGGAGATACCTCACATACACTATTGCAGTGGTCTATCTATCTGTCTTTCTGTCTGTCTGTCCATCTATCTATCTGTCTGTCTGTACAAAAACAAAGTTGCTGCAACACACAAGGCATGGTGTCAAGTGGTTTTTATTCCAATTGCTACGTTTCAGCCGCCCATGCGGCCTTTTTCAAGCAAGGTACTGAAACGTAGCAATTGGAATAAAAACCACTTGACACTACGCCTTGTTTGCTGCAGCAACTTCGTTTTTGCATAGCTTTGTGGACCCCGGACCTGGGACCTTTCGACTGCGTGCACCTATCTACTTCCATTTTTGAGGTGCGGCTCACCCTGCTCTTTTTCTACCTACATGTCTGTCTGTCTGTCTATCTATCTATCTATCTGTCTATTTTGCCATGTCTATCATGTGTCTATCTATTTCTCCATCTCTTATCTATCTCTCTGTTTATATATCTATCTGGTAAAATCTTATCTATCTATCCATCTATCAATCTATCTATCTCATATCTCTCTATCTATCTATCTATTTATCTTTCAATTTTCTATTTATCTATCTATCTATCTATCTATCTGTCTATCTCATATCTATCTATCTATCTATCTATCTATCTATGAAATACTTGGCAAATAGCAGCACACCCAGACGGTATATAGTGCAAAAAAACAGAGCTTTATTAGCCCATGTCAGTACAACGTTTTGATGGTATCACACCATATTTACCAAGCATATGCTTGATAAAGATGGTGTGATACCATCAAAACGTTTTCCTAACATAAGCTAATAAAGCTCTGTTTTTTTGCACTATATACTGTCTGGGTGTGCTGCTATTTGCCAAGTATTTCATCATTAGAAGCGGTCTGCGACTGGGACCTCATTTCTAGCCTGCACCCTGGTTTACTCCATGCTAATCACTGAGGTTGTGCTGCCTACCCCGTGTGCTTTGTATCTATCTATTTATCTATCAATTTTCTATCTATCTATCTATTTATCTATCTATCTATCCCATATCTATCTATCTTTCTAATTGAAACCAGAAGAGCAGCATAACCACTAAGGAATAAGAAAAATAAATTGTAGGTGCTCACAGAATAATGAGCCCTGATAAGAGGCTTAAACTTTCATACAACTCCAAGAAGTCCGCAGCACACAAAAATCCAGTAGAAAATAGTGATGTGTTTATTCCATTTCCTGTGAAAAACAAGTGTTACGTTTCAGCAGCCTCACGCCACCATTCTCAAGCATATTCTGGTGACTCACAGGGTGGTTTAAATAGACCACCTGATTTACAAGTGTAATTATATAATTAAGTTAACATTTTGTGCAAATAATACAGATTATACATGTAAACATTATAAGCAGTGTATAGTGGTCATAAAGTGCATTACTCCTGTGCAAAATAAGCTTTTCATATCAGGTGAAATGGTACAATAGTGCATATATCTAAAAAAACTTTCATAACCATTCACATGTGCAGATTAAAAACAGCATTATTTTGATTAGCGGAGAGGGAACGTTGCACTCACCAGTCGAAACTTCATAACATAACATACTGTATCATAGCGTGGCCATTCTTCAACGTGCAGCCGCGCACCATCTATAGATGTATCTATCTATTTTCTATCTATCAATTTTCTATCTATCTCTCTATCTATCTTGTATCTATCTTTCTACCTATCATCTATCTATCTATCTATTTATCTGTCTATTTTGCCATATCTATCATGTGTCTATCTATTTCTCTATCACTTATATTTCTATCTGTTAAAATCTTATCTATCTATCAATCAATTTTCTATCTATCTATCTATCTATCTATCTATCTATTTATCTATCAATCAATTTTCTATCTATCTCATATCTATCTATCTATCTATCTATCTATCTCATAGCTATCTATCTATCTCATATCTATCTATCTATCACATATCTATCCATCTATTTATCTATCTATCTATTTATCTATAAATCTCAAATCTATCTCTCTGTTTACATATGTCAATCAATTTTCTGTCTATCTATCTCTATCAATTGAAATCTTATCTATCTATCTATCTCAATCTATCTATCTATCTATCTAACATCTCACATCTATCATATGTCTATTTACCTATATCATAGCCTCTATCTATCTATCTATCTATCTATCTATCTATCTATCTATCTATCTATCTCATGTCTATCCATCTATCTATCTATCCATCCACACACTATTCTTCCCTCCCAGGCCCCTCAGCAATATCATTTTGTTTGTCTCATCACTTAAACATCTGCAAAAATTCACCTTACTGCCTGTAACACTTTGGTGTCAGTGCTGGAAATTGGCTCTGATATTTAACAGGAAACAAGATTTTTATCTTTTTTTGTGTGTGTTCAGAGAATAATTAATACAACAACGGGGCACCGCAATGGGTAGGAACATAGCGCCAGCTTATGCAAATATATTTATGACACACCTAGAGGAGATGTACGTCTATGTGTCCCACTACTTTAGGCATTTCTTGGGGTGGTGGCGATACATAGACGGCATCTTTCTCATCTGGCAGGGGGATCTGTCTAAATTACTGGATTTTCAGAATTTCTTGAACAATATGGATCCCGAGATGTTTTACACTGACTTATTCTTATTCTACAGAGGCACTTAATTTTTTGGATGTGAAAGTGACTGTCACGATGCCGGCTGGCAGGAGGTGGATCCTCTGTGCCAGAGAGGGATTGGCTAGTGGACCGGTTCTAAGTCACTACTGGTTTTCACCAGAGCCCGCCGCAAAGCGGGATGGTCTTGCTGCGGCGGTAGTGACCAGGTCGTATCCACTAGCAACGGCTCAACCTCTCTGACTGCTGAAGATAGGCGCGGTACAAGGGAGTAGACAGAAGCAAGGTCGGACGTAGCAGAAGGTCGGGGCAGGCAGCAAGGATCGTAGTCAGGGGCAACGGCAGGAGGTCTGGAACACAGGCTAGGAACACACAAGGAAACGCTTTCACTGGCACAATGGCAACAAGATCCGGCGAGGGAGTGCAGGGGAAGTGAGGTATAAATAGGGAGTGCACAGGTGAACACACTAATTAGAACCACTGCGCCAATCAGCAGCGCAGTGGCCCTTTAAATCGCAGAGACCCGGCGCGCGCGCGCCCTAGGGAGCAGGGCCGCGCGCGCCGGGACAGGACCGACGGAGAGCGAGTCAGGTACGGGAGCCGGGGTGCGCATCGCGAGCGGGCGCCACCCGCATCGCGAATCGCATCCCGCCTGGAGGCGGTATCGCAGCGCACCGGGTCAGTGGATCTGACCGGAGCGCTGCAGTAGCGAGAGTGTAGCGAGCGCTCCGGGGAGGAGCGGGGACCCGGAGCGCTCGGCGTAACAGTACCCCCCCCCTTGGGTCTCCCCCTCTTCTTAGAGCCTGAGAACCTGAGGAGCAGACTTTTGTCTAGGATATTGTCCTCAGGTTCCCAGGATCTCTCTTCAGGACCACAACCCTCCCAATCGACCAAAAAAAAAAATTTCCCTCTGACCTTCTTGGAGGCCAGTATCTCCTTTACGGAGAAGATGTCCGAGGAGCCGGAAACAGGAGTGGGAGAAACAAGTTTGAGAGAGAAACGGTTGATGATGAGTGGTTTAAGAAGAGAAACGTGAAAGGCATTAGGAATACGAAGAGAAGGAGGAAGAAGAAGTTTGTAAGAGACAGGATTAATCTGGCACAAAATTTTGAAAGGACCAAGATAGCGTGGTCCCAATTTGTAGCTAGGGACACGGAAGCGGACATATTTAGCGGAGAGCCATACCTTGTCTCCAGGAGAAAAAATGGGGGGAGCTCTTCTTTTCTTATCAGCAAACTTCTTCATGCGTGATGAAGCCTGTAAGAAAGAATTTTGGGTCTCTTTCCATATGGTGGAAAGATCATGAGATATTTCATCCACAGCGGGCAAACCAGAGGGCAAGGGAGTAGGGAGGGGGGAAGAGTGTGACGGCCGTACACCACGAAAAATGGGGATTTGGAGGAAGATTCAGAGACTCTGAAGTTATACGAGAATTCGGCCCATGGTAGAAGATCTGCCCAGTCATCCTGGCGGGAGGAAACAAAATGCCGTTAATAATCACCCAGGACCTGGTTAATTCTTTCTACTTGCCCATTGGATTGAGGATGATATGCAGAAGAAAAGTTTAATTTAATCTTGAGTTGTTTACAGAGAGCCCTCCAGAATTTTGACACGAATTGGACGCCTCTATCCGAGAAGATCTGCGTGGGCAACCCGTGAAGACGAAAAATGTGTACAAAAAATTGTTTTGCCAACTGAGGCGCTGAAGGAAGACCAGGAAGAGGGATGAAATGTGCCATCTTGGAGAATCGATCAACGACCACCCAAACAACAGTGTTGCCACGGGATGGGGGTAAGTCTGTAATAAAGTCCATACCAATCAGAGACCAAGGCTGTTCGGGGACAGGCAGAGGATGAAGAAGACCAGCGGGCTTCTGGCGAGGAGTCTTATCCCGGGCACAGACAGTGCAGGCTCGCACAAAATCCACAACATCCGTCTCCAGAGTCGGCCACCAATAGAAACGAGAGATGAGTTGCACGGATTTCTTGATGCCCGCATGACCTGCGAGATGGGAGGAGTGACCCCATTTGAGGATTCCGAGGCGTTGGCGTGGAGAGACGAAGGTCTTCCCTGGAGGAGTTTGCCTGATGGAGGCTGGAGAAGTGGAGATCAGGCAGTCAGGAGGAATGATGTGTTGCGGAGAGAGCTCTACTTCCGAGGCATCCGAGGAACGAGAGAGAGCATCGGCCCTAATGTTCTTATCGGCAGGCCGAAAGTGAATTTCAAAATTAAATCGGGCAAAGAACAGAGACCACCTGGCCTGGCGAGGATTCAGCCGTTGGGCAGACTGGAGATAGGAGAGGTTCTTGTGATCGGTGTAAATAATAACTGGAAATCTTGATCCCTCCAGCAGATGCCTTCATTCCTCAAGTGCTAATTTAATGGCTAGAAGCTCTCGATCCCCGATGGAGTAGTTCCTCTCCGCCGGAGAGAAGGTCCTAGAAAAAAAACCACAAGTAACAGCATGCCCGGAAGAATTTTTTTGTAGAAGGACCGCTCCAGCTCCTACTGAGGAGGCATCAACCTCCAATAGGAAGGGTTTAGATGGGTCAGGTCTGGAGAGCACGGGAGCCGAAGAAAAGGCAGACTTGAGCTGTTTAAAGGCGTCTTCCGCTTGAGGAGGCCATGACTTAGGATTGGCATTCTTTTTGGTTAAAGCCACGATAGGAGCCACAATGGTGGAAAAATGTGGAATAAATTGTCTGTAATAATTGGCGAACCCCAAAAAACGTTGGATAGCACGGAGTCCGGAGGGGCGTGGCCAATCTAAGACGGCAGAGAGTTTGTCTGGATCCATTTGTAGTCCATGGCCAGAGACCAAGTATCCTAGGAAAGGAAGAGATTGACATTCAAACAGACATTTCTCCATTTTGGCATAAAGTTGATTGTCACGAAGTCTCTGAAGAACCATGCGGACATGCTGGCGGTGTTCTTCTAGGTTGGCAGAAAAAATCAGGATATCGTCCAGATATACAACAACACAGGAATATAAGAGATCACGAAAAATTTCATTAACAAAGTCTTGGAAGACGGCAGGGGCGTTGCACAGGCCAAAGGGCATGACCAGATACTCAAAGTGTCCATCTCTAGTGTTAAATGCCGTTTTCCATTCATCCCCCTCTCTGATGCGGATGAGATTATAAGCACCTCTTAAGTCCAGTTTGGTAAAGATGTGGGCACCTTGGAGGCGATCAAAGATTTCAGAGATGAGAGGTAGGGGGTAGCGGTTCTTTACCGTGATTTTATTAAGACCGCGGTAGTCAATGCAAGGACGTAGGGAGCCATCTTTTTTGGACACAAAGAAAAATCCGGCTCCGGCAGGAGAGGAGGATTTGCGGATAAAGCCCTTTTTTAAATTTTCCTGGATGTACTCAGACATAGCAAGAGTCTCTGGGGCAGAGAGAGGATAAATTCTGCCCCGGGGTGGAGTAGTGCCCGGAAGGAGGTCAATAGGACAGTCATAAGGCCTGTGAGGAGGTAGAGTCTCAGCTTGTTTTTTGCAAAAAACATCCGCAAAGTCCATATAGGCCTTAGGGAGACCGGTTACAGGGGGAACCACAGGGTCACGGCAAGGAGTACTGGGAACCGGTTTAAGGCAGTCCTTGAAACAAGAGGGACCCCAACTCTTGATCTCCCCAGTGGACCAATCCAGGGTTGGGGAATGGTGTTGAAGCCAGGGTATTCCAAGGAGAATTTCGGAAGTGCAATTGGGGAGGACCAAAAACTCAATTTTCTCGTGATGAGGTCCGATGCACATTAGGAGGGGCTCCGTGCGGAAACGTATGGTACAGTCCAATCTTTCATTGTTAACACAATTGATGTAGAGGGGTCTGGCGAGACTGGTCACCGGGATGTTGAACCTGTTGATGAGAGAGGCCAAAATAAAATTTCCTGCAGATCCGGAATCCAAGAAGGCCATAGTAGAGAAGGAGAAGGTAGAGGCAGATATCCGCACAGGCACAGTAAGACGTGGAGAAGCAGAGTTGACATCAAGGACTGTCTCACCTTTGTGCGGAGTCAGCGTACGTCTTTCCAGACGGGGAGGACGGATAGGACAATCCTTCAGGAAGTGTTCGGTACCGGCACAGTACAGGCAGAGATTCTCCATGCGGCGTCGTGTCCTCTCTTGAGGTGTCAGGCGAGACCGGTCGACCTGCATAGCCTCCACGGCGGGAGGCACAGGAACGGATTGCAGGGGACCAGAGGAGAGAGGAGCCGGGGAGAAAAAACGCCTCGTGCGAACAAAGTCCATATCCTGGCGGAGCTCCTGACGCCTTTCGGAAAAACGCATGTCAATGCGAGTGGCTAGATGAATGAGTTCATGTAGGTTAGCAGGGAATTCTCGTGCGGCCAGAACATCTTTAATGTTGCTGGATAGGCCTTTTTTAAAGGTCGCGCAGAGGGCCTCATTATTCCAGGATAGTTCTGAAGCAAGAGTACGGAATTGTACGGCGTACTCGCCAACGGAAGAATTAGCCTGGACCAGGTTCAACAGGGCAGTCTCAGCAGAAGAGGCTCGGGCAGGTTCCTCAAAGACACTTCGAATTTCCGAGAAGAAGGAGTGTACAGAGGCAGTGACGGGGTCATTGCGGTCCCAGAGCGGTGTGGCCCATGACAGAGCTTTTCCAGACAGAAGGCTGACTACGAAAGCCACCTTAGACCTTTCAGTAGGAAACTGGTCCGACATCATCTCCAAGTGCAGGGAACATTGAGAAAGAAAGCCACAGCAAAATTTAGAGTCCCCATCAAATTTATCTGGCAAGGATAGTCGTAGGCCTGAAGCGGCCACTCGCTGCGGAGGAGGTGCAGGAGCTGGCGGAGGAGATGATTGCTGAAGCTGTGGTAGTAGCTGCTGTAGCATCACGGTCAGTTGAGACAGCTGGTGGCCTTGTTGCGCTATCTGTTGTGACTGCTGGGCGACCACCGTGGTGAGGTCGGCGACAACTGGCAGAGGAACTTCAGCGGGATCCATGGCCGGATCTACTGTCACGATGCCGGCTGGCAGGAGGTGGATCCTCTGTGCCAGAGAGGGATTGGCGTGGACCGTGCTAGTGGACCGGTTCTAAGTCACTACTGGTTTTCACCAGAGCCCGCCGCAAAGCGGGATGGTCTTGCTGCGGCGGTAGTGACCAGGTCGTATCCACTAGCAACGGCTCAACCTCTCTGACTGCTGAAGATAGGCGCGGTACAAGGGAGTAGACAGAAGCAAGGTCGGACGTAGCAGAAGGTCGGGGCAGGCAGCAAGGATCGTAGTCAGGGGCAACGGCAGGAGGTCTGGAACACAGGCTAGGAACACACAAGGAAACGCTTTCACTGGCACAATGGCAACAAGATCCGGCGAGGGAGTGCAGGGGAAGTGAGGTATAAATAGGGAGTGCACAGGTGAACACACTAATTAGAACCACTGGGCCAATCAGCGGCGCAGTGGCCCTTTAAATAGCAGAGACCCGGCGCGCGCGCGCCCTAGGGAGCGGGGCCGCGCGCGCCGGGACAGGACCGACGGAGAGCGAGTCAGGTACGGGAGCCGGGGTGCGCATCGCGAGCGGGCGCCACCCGCATCGCGAATCGCATCCCGGCTGGAGGCGGTATCGCAGCGCAACGGGTCAGTGGATCTGACCGGAGCGCTGCAGTAGCGAGAGTGTAGCGAGCGCTCCGGGGAGGAGCGGGGACCCGGAGCGCTCGGCGTAACAGTGACTATCTGTGATGGTAAACTTACAGCGGATCTTTACAACAAGGACACGGATTGCAACATGTTGTTGCAGTTCAATAGTTGTCATCCCAAATCTATGGTTAACTCCTTGCCCTATAGCCAACTGCTGAGGGCAAGGAGGATAACAGACACTGATGATAAACTTGAAGCCGCTCTTGAAAAAATGGCAGAGAAGTTTGTGAAAAGAGGCTACCCAAGGGATTTGGTTAGGAGGCATCAACAAAGAGTGAGATCTAGTGATACAATAATAGATAGGATCAACAGAAATAGGAGCATGGACAGGATAGCGTTTGCAACAACATATAATGATGCCTCTGAGTCAATTGGTTGGATAATCAGGAAACATTGTCATATAGTGAATAACTGTTATAACATACCTGATTTTGTATTTCCTCCCCTTATGTCTTATAGGCGTGCGGTGAATCTGAAAGACAAACTTGTCAAGGCGGATATTTCTTTTAATACCAGAGATATCTGATCCTGGCAAATAAAGGTAGTTTCCCTTGTCGGTCCTGTTTTAATTGCTCACTGATGTGCAGGGGACAATCTTTTCTCCATCCCTTGACACATCAGTCATTCTCGATCAAATACTATCTCACGTGATATTCTTCTTATGTTGCATATGTTCTTTGGTGCCCATGTGGCCTCCCATATGTGGGGAAGACCACATTGGACCTAAAGACAAGTTTGAGTCAACACAGATACAGTATTCGGAAAAAGGAGCTTGATCTCCTTGTCTCTAGCCATTTTGCGGAATATGGACATGGTGAGAGGGACCTCAAGTATATGGTTGTTGATCATGTCCCACAATTGAGAAGAGGTGGGGACAGAAAGGTAAAATTGAAAAAACTTGAATTTAAGCTGGATTTTTAAATTTAGGAGCCTGAAACCCGATGGACTTAATGTTGAGTTTAAAACACCACTTAGAGTTATTACACAATATTACTTTGAATGTTGACGTTGACATTGGGGATGTTAACCTGGATCCTATTATGATGGTATTGGTATTTGTGCACAGTATTGGAGACTACTAATTACTATGTTTTTTCTCTTTCTGTTTCATTCTAGATACACTCTGGAGATGTTGACCACTCACCGGATATGATAATGAAAAAATATATATTTTGCTTGTTTTTTGTTCTGTAATAAAGTAATATGTATTAGCAAATTTTTTTGGTTTATTCCTGTGGTATATATATAACGTGAGTCAATTTTACCTTTTTGAGATGGGTGTGGTGGCCAATGGGTATTTACGTATTTTAATATTTTAGTCCCAGTCTGTTTGAGTATTATGAATGACTCTTGGACCATGAGGATCCTTTACAGGGATATGTCACTGTGCTACCGGCACATCATTCTTAGCCTATTTGGCGAGGATGCTGTGCTGACTTGCACAAAGTGTGATACATGGCTGCGTTAATACGTGACCAGGTTTCACACTGACTAGAACCCTTCATGAGTTAATGGATGGATTTAACATGTTTGACATTGGGGACATGTGTATTTCTAGACCATCACCAATCTATTATGGCCTCCACGACCCTGGTTAATATGTATCTTGTGCCCTGCGGCATTTGGTTGCGGCCTGGGGCACTAGTGGCAACACTAAGGTCCTGCATGTAGCCGTGTTATATAGTGCGCCCAATACAAATATGGTGGTGCGAGCTTGTAAAGCTAAACTGCGACAGCGCAGTAGAAAGCAATGATGCCTTCATGACAGTGTGTGAGGGCTCACCAGGCAGACTGCGGCGGTGCAGTAGTGAGCAACCCTGTCTCCATGACTCCGCACCATGCTGTTCAGTCATTGGTCCACCCAGTCCGTTACGTCATATGCCTCTGGGGTCAGGTGCGCATGCGCTGTGAAAATTTGCACCATGCTACCGTGGGTATGGCGGCATACACTTTACTGTTTACAATATCTGGTGAGTGTGTTCTCCGGTACAATATAGGTTTTTAACTTGCACAGGTGATTGTGATTGGCAAAATAATTGTGTTATTAAAGTTTTACACTGTATACACCGTATGTACATTGCTTATGTATACACATATGAAATGCACTTTATTAGAGTATGCACCTTACTGTTTTGATAACACGGATTGTATTAATTTATCATATTTTTATGCATTTATTTGCACTACTGATTGATAGATTTTTTAACTTTGGCATTTAATTGACACCCCTATATATGTGTGGTAGCCACAATCAGGTGCAAAGCTTGAGAAAGACCAGGTAGAGCTGGTTGAAACGTTGCTTTGTGTGACACTTTTTTCTATGGAATAAATTCTCCTTTTTCTTCAACATTGGAGTGCTATGGTGAGCTTCCTTTTTCATACATCAGGAGCCCCTAACCAAGGCTTGAGATTCTGCGTACACCCTTTTGCAATTATTTTTCCTGTGGTGGTCGTGCTGCTCTTCTTCGGTTTTCTATCTATCTATTTATCTCCTATCTATCTCATATCTATCTATCTAATATCTACCATCTATCTATCTATCTCATATCTATCTATCTATTTATCTATCTCATATATCTATCTCTCTGTTTATATATCTATCAATCAATTTTCTATTTATCTATCTATCAATTAAAATATTATCTATTTATCTATCTCATATCTATCTATCTCATTTCTATCTCATAACTTTCACTCTGTTTAAATATCTGTCAATCAATTTTCTTTTTTTCTTTCTTTCTACCTACCTACCTACCTACCTATCTATCTATCAATTAAAATCTTATCTATCTATCTATCCATCTATCTATCTATCTATCTATCTATCTATCTATCTATTTATCTATCTCATATCTGTCTGTCTATCTATCTATCTATCTCATATATATCTCACATCTATCTATATCTATCTAATATCTATCTATCTATCTCATATCTTTCTCTCTGTTTATATATCTGTCAATCAATTTTCTTTTTTTCTTTCTACCTACCTACCTATCTATCTATCTATCTGTCTGTCTGTCTGTCTGTCTGTCTGTCTGTCTATATCAATTAAAATCTTATCTATCTATCCATCTATCTATCTAATATCTATATCACGTCTATCAATCTGTCTACCTGTCTATCTATCTTTCTATCTCATATCTATCTATCTATCTATCTATCTATCTATCTATCTATCTATCTATCTATCTATCTATCTATCTGTCTGTCTGTCTATCTATCTATTCATACACTATTCTTCCCTCCCAGGCCCCTAAGTAATATCATTTTATATGTCCCATCACTTAAACATCTGCAAAAATCCACCTTATTGCCAGTAACACTTCAGTGTCAGTGCTGTAAACTGGCTCTGATATTTAACAGGAAACAAGATTTTTATTTTTCTAAAAAATCTTTTTTTTTGTGTGTGTGTTCAGAAAATAATTAATACAGCAGGTCATGTTTTGCACTGCCAGTTGCGTGTTCATTACATTATAATTTCAAAGCCCACCACTTGTGTTAAAAGTCACTGGCTGCCGCGCACGACTCTCTCTCTCTCTCCCTTTTCAGGAATGTCGGTTTTATAGTGAGTCTGTGAATATTCATGTCTGCGAGAAACGGCAAAAAAATAATAATAATAACCGTATTATTGTGGCTGAAACCTACAGGGAAGCTATCTGCCAGTGAGAGATTATTTAAAGCAGTTTTTCTCCGATCGGGCCCCTCCTTTATGAAAATGCTTGTAGACCGAGAGGCGAGTATGCATTTTTTTTTCTTTCTTTCTTTTTTTTTTTTTTGCAAAGCTGTGTTTCCAAGGATAAAATTTTACTTGCAAAGACCCTTATTACACGTCTGTACCCTTAAGCTTTAGAGATGACACTACTGCTTACAGGTGGTGGAGTGAACGCAAGCAAAACACCAGGCCCCTGAAGTCTCAAGTCAGTGCAATCATCTTCAACTCCCAAATTGTCCTAGAAGGAGAATAGCATCGGATTTGTCTTAGGCTGTTTGGCCAAACTGGGGCACAGATGGGATAATGACTTTTACAAACAGCATTTTGATGAGAGGAGGGGAGAAGGAATCATATGTAAAATGCACAAAGGCTGCATAAATACACTGATGCCTGCAGCTGGAACAAACTAAAAAGATGTTTAATAATTTAGAACCAAGCAGGCAGGGCTTGTGCAGCTGTTGTGTGCAGGGGACCATGAAAGTCTTCCATTTGACAGCTGGCTTCATCTATCCCCAGTTGCTACATGAAGAAGAGAATGCAGATTTGGGATTAGCCAATCCCTGGTACACTTGCCCATCTGCCACAAAAGACCCCTTTGCTCTGACTCCTCTCAGTAAAAAATCACGGACGGGAGAAAAAAAAATATATAAAAATTCCAGTCTCCTAAACATATGTATGCATCACTATCAGCCGTCAGCCATTGCGAGGGTCTGTTGACATTCCGCCAGTACATGTCTGCTGTCATTTGTGCTGCAGGGCAAGTTTTACACTTCACACATTCACAGAAATACAAAATGCTGCTGGATGCAAACAATTCAGGGCCTAATTGGCTGAATTACTTTAATGTTACCTTGTGTCCCCATCTGATTAACATTGCTCAGCTGGGAGGCTTATAGGAGGAGGAGGAAGAAGGGGATCTGGAGGGCAGGTGAAGCCATGTTGTTTGTGAAAAGGAGACCCTCCTTACCCAACTCCCAGCTGAGATCCTGCAGTCCTGTGCCAGGCCGATAGCTCGCTAACAGGGAAAGGCTGTAGTGTTTGTTTCAATCCAGGAGAATACAAACACCGCAGACTTAGGATATTTTATTCTTGTTATCTGAGTTGTTTTGTATGGTGCAGCACATTGCTTCAGTCTTGTTATTTATTTATTTTTTGTTATGTGGCAAGATGAAAATTAAAAACAAACAAACAAAACAAGCAAAAATATATGAAGGATAAATAAAATGTAAAACTTCTATGTTTCATTTTACTGTATGGGCTTTACTTATGCTAATTGGCTTCTTAGTTGTATTAGTGATTCTAGTGAACAAATATTTTTTTAATTCTGCTTGTATATTTCGTTTCTCATATTTTCACGTCATTTTTGGCTTTTACAATCTGGATAATGCTCCAGTTTTTAACTTTAATTGCCCTTTTGTCGATACAGTACAATTTACCTTAGATTAACTGTCATCTATCTATTTCATATCTATCTCTCATTTATCTATCTATCTATCTATTCGATCTGTATATATATCTATCTATCGATGTATCATTTATCTATCTATCTATCTGTATATCTATCTATCTATCTATCTGTCATCAGTGAAAATACACTGCTCAAAAAATAAAGGGAACACTGAGATAACACATCCTAGATCTGAATGAATGAACTAATCGTATGAAATACTTTCATCTTTACATAGTTGAATGTGCTGACAACAAAATCGCACAAAAATTATCAATGGAAATCAAATTTATCAACCCATGGAGGTCCGGATATGGAGTCACACTCAAAATCACAGTGGGCTCCTGACTCGAGCCTGTGTCTTACTGGCTGGCTCCCATTTGATTCCTGTAGCTTGGGGCTGGCGTTAATAGCCGACATGCGGCAATCGCCACGGGCGGCTTTTAACCCTTTAGATCGCCGCTGTCAAAGTTGACAGTGGCATCTAAAGGTGCCTGTATCCCATCCCATTCCCAGTGGGGTGGATTACCCCCCTGCAGTGCGATCATGGGGGGGAGATCCACTGCTGAGGTAGCCTGAGGGCTTACCTCTCCTGCTGCTGCAGCTCCTGCGCTCTGAATGATAAAGCCTGTCAGGACCAGGCTTTATCAATTGAGCGCAGAGCACACAGATCAATGGGATTCTATGGAATCCCATGAATCTGTATGAGGAATCAAATGACTAAAAGTGTAAAAAAAAAAAAAAGTTAAAAACAGGCACATTAACCCCTTCCTTATTAAAAGTTTAAATCACCCCCCTTTTCCCAAATTCCATATAAAAAATATATAAACATAATAAAAATAAACATGTGGTATCGCCCCATGCATAAATGTCCGAAATATAAAAATATATAATAAATTAATCTGCACGGTCAATGGCGTACGCGCAAAAAAATTCCAAAGTCCAAAATAGCGTATTTTTGGTCACTTTTTCTACCATAAAAAAAGGAATATAAAGCAATCAAAAGTCTCCAATCAAAACAACAATGGTACCGATTAAAACTTCCGATCACAATGCAAAAAATGAGCCCATATGCCACCCCGTACGTGGAAAAATAAAAAAAAGTTATTGGGGTTAGAAGAGGACAATTTTAAATGTATAAATTTTCGTGCATCTAGTTATGATTTTTTCCAAAAGTGCGACAAAATAAAACCTATATAAGTAGGATATCATTTTAACCGAATGGACCTACAAAATAAAGATAAAGTGTCATTTTTACCGAAAAATTTACGACATAGAAACGGAAGTCCCCAAAATGTACAAAATTGTGTTTTTTCTTCAATTTTGTCGCCAAATGATTTTTTTCCCTTTTCGCCATAGATTTTTGGGTAAAATGACTGATGTCATTGAAAAGTAGAATTGGTGGCACAAAAAATAAACATCAGTCATTTTACCCAAAAATGTATGACGAAAAAATTGAAGAAAAAATCCCATTTTGTAACTTTTGGGGGCTTCCGTTTTTGCGCAGTACATTTTTCGGTACCATTTATGTATTGATCGGACTTTTTGATAACTTTTTATCAATTTTTTCATTATATAAAAGTAACCAAAAATACGCTATTTTGGACTTTGGAATTTATTAGCCACGGGTCCCGGGCTTTGTTAGAGGCTGGGCCTGACCCGCTATGAACTGGGGCCAAGGCGTGGCCCCGCGTTATAGACAGGGGGCGGGCTGAGGGCGTATAGGCATGCCCTCCGTCCCCATGGAGTTAAGGGGTTAAAAAAAGTCAAAATGAGGCTCAGTAGTGTGTATGTCTTCCACATGCCCGTCTGACCTCCCTACAACACCTGGTAGGGATGAGCGAATCAAATCTGACAAATCCAAATTGGTTACAAATTTCATTAAAAAAATTAACTTGCAGCGAATCCGAATATGACCGCAATTCAATCACATGAATCGCTTCATTAAACTTCATTTAGTGCGGTCCAGGCTCCAGGGCATCTAAGATGGTGGCTCCACATGTCAGGACATGGGGCAAGGAACTCTGGGAAGGCGGGAATACGGGTAGGCAGGATGACCCTGAATCACATGCAGCATGAAGCCAGCCATCCCTGTGATGTCACAGCCTGGCAGCCATCTTGTAGCCAGTCACTTCAGTGTTCTATCCTAGAGAGACAGGGACAGACAGCACTGTGTGTTGCACAGAAATGCATTTTTACAGCAGTGATTCACGTCCCAGTCACATCAGCCTTCTGTTATAGAGAGAGAGGGACAGAGAGCAGCGTGTGTTGCACAGAAATTTTTTTGACCGCAGCAATTCACCTCAAGGTCAAATCCAGCCTAGAAGCACTGAGAGGGAAAGGAATGAGATTGAGAGAGAAAGTACAATTTTGGGTGTAGTACACAGCGACTGTGTGCTGCAGCACTGGTTTGTACAACAACTGAAAAGCTAATTGTAGCCAGCCAGTTATGGTGAGCAGAGCACTAAAAGCCATAATCACCTGCTATTAGTGCCTAATACAGGTTATGTGCCAGAGCGTATTGTCCTCTATTAAGTGCAACCTGTGCGTATATAGGTGGTGTACGATTTTGTTCCTGTTAAAGTCTTAAGGGCCTACTTACTTTGAAAGGCCAGGCAAGAGTACACACCTGCTGGTGTTGTGGACAAACACTGTTTTAAGTGTAGTGGAGAGTATTTCACTCCCCTCATAAGTGCATACCACATATGTACATCTACGTGGTGTACCATTTTGTTCCTGTTAAAGTCTTAAGGGCCCACTTACTGTGAAAGACCAGCCAAAAGTACACACCTGCTGGTGTTGTAGACAAATACTGTTTTAAAGGGGTATTCCAGGAAAAAAAACCTTTTTTTTATATCTATCAACTGGCTCCAATAAGTTAAACAGATTTGTAAATTATGTCTATGAAAAAATCTTAACCCTTCCAATAATAATCAGCTGCTGAAGTTGAGTTGTTCTTTTCTGTCTGGCAACAGTGCTCTCTGCTGACATCTCTGTCTGTCTTGGGAACTGCACAGAGTAGAAGAGGTTTGCTATGGGGATTTGCTTCTACCCTGGACAGTTCCTGAGACAGGTGTCATCAGAAAGCACATAGACAGAAAAGAATAACTCAACTGCAGCAGCTCTTAAGTACTGAAAGGATTAAGATTTTTTAATAGAAGTAATTTACAAATCTGTTTAACTTTCTGGAGCCAGTTGATAAATAAAAAAAAAGTATTTTTCCTGGAATACCCCTTTAAGTGTATTGTACTCCCCTCATAAGTGCATATCACAAATGTACATCTACGTGGTGTACCATTTTGCTCCTGTTAAAGTCTTAAGGTCCTACTTACTGTGAAAGGCCAGGCAAAAGTACACACCTGCTGGTATTGCAGACTAGAGATGAGTGAATCGAATTGGACGAAGTCGAATTCGTTCCGAATTTCATGAAAAATTTTATTCAGACCGAATCCAAACTTCAACTCAATTCAAAATAACAAATTTCTTCATGAGTGACACTCCATGATTGTCCTGTATAATGTATAGATGCCAGCGGCTTTCTCCTGTGCTTGCATCTCTGCAATAGATAGGAGATAGGACAATCGCATCACTTTACTTTTTTAGCCCCATTTATTAAATTTTTTTGCTGCCCCCGCAATTATTCATGGCAGCACATCTAAATGCCCGAAAAAATAAAATAAATGGCACAAAAAAGTAAAGTGAAAATAAAAATATGATTTAGAACAAAAACTGGAAAAAAAATTGTGAAATTGAAAGACAAAAAAATTTTAATATTAATTTTTAAGCAAGGATCAATTTATGTGGGCGGGTAGGTACCTAAAAATGTAGCCAACTAATTTAAATGTAAAAATTATATATTTTTTATAAATAAAAATAAAAAAATTGTAATGTATGTAGTGTGTGTGTGTGTGTGAGAATGTGTGTTTCACTTTTATTTTTTTCTATTTTATAAATTTTTTAGGTAGTACTACCACTCCCAGCATGGAACAGACTGCTCCATGATGGGAGCTGTAGTATCTGTACTAATAGACAGATTGCCCTGGGTGTCACTCCCGACACCCGATGCATTTGTCCTTTCTATTGCAGACATAGGCGTGCGCAGCCTATTGCATTAGGGTGTGCACCCTAAAGCACAAACTCACGCCATGCATGCGTGTGTGTGTTATATATATATATATATATATATATATATATATATATATATATATATATATACACATATACATACATATACACACACACACACTCTTGCTTGCATGAACAGACCTACACTCATATAAATATCAATACAAACAAAATGAAAAACTTTATTAAAACTTAATTTTGGATTGGAGGCTTTTTTTTGATTGGAGGCTCCATTATACATACACTGTACAGCAATCATACCTCCATTATACATACACTGTGACTGTACAGCAATCATACATCCAATCCATTAATAATGGATTGGATGTATGATTGCTGTACAGTCACAGACACAGTGTATGTATAATGGAGGTATGATTGCTGTACAGTGTATGTATAATGGTGGTATGTTTGCTGTGCAGTGTATGTATAATGGAGGTATGATTGCTGTACAGTGTATGTATAATGGTGGTATGATTGCTGTACAGTGTATGTATAATGGAGGTATGCTTGCTGTACAGTGTATGTATAATGCTGGTATGTTTGCTGTACAGTGTATGTATAATGGCGGTATGATTGCTGTACAGTGTATGTATAATGGAGGTATGCTTGCTGTACAGTGTATGTATAATGGCGGTATGATTGCTGTACAGTGTATGTATAATGGATGTATGCTTGCTGTACAGTGTATGTATAATGGATGTATGCTTGCTGTAGAGTGTATGTATAATGGATGAATGCTTGCTGTAGAGTGTATGTATAATGGATGTATGCTTGCTGTACAGTGTATGTATAATGGATGTATGCTTGCTGTACAGTGTATGTATAATGGAGGTATGATTGCTGTACAGTGTATGTATAATGGAGGTATGATTGCTGTACAGTGTATGTATAATGGAGGTATGATTGCTGTACAGTGTATGTATAATGGAGGTATGACTGATGTACAGTGTATGTATAATGAATGTATGATTGCTCTACAGTGTATGTATAATGGAGGTATGATTGCTGTACAGTGTATGTATAATGGAGGTATGACTGATGTACAGTGTATGTATAATGGAGGTATGCTTGCTGTACAGTGTATGTATAATGGAGGTATGATTGCTGTACAGTGTATGTATAATGGAGGTATGACTGATGTACAGTGTATGTATAATGGATGTATGATTGCTGTACAGTGTATGTATAATGGAGGTATGATTGCTGTACAGTGTATGTATAATGGAGGTATGATTGCTCTACAGTGTATGTATAATGGAGGTATGATTGCTGTACAGTGTATGTATAATGGAGGTATGACTGATGTACAGTGTATGTATAATGGAGGTATGCTTGCTGTACAGTGTATGTATAATGGAGGTATGATTGCTGTACAGTGTATGTATAATGGAGGTATGACTGATGTACAGTGTATGTATAATGGAGGTATGATTGCTGTACAGTGTATGTATAATGGAGGTATGATTGCTGTACAGTGTATGTATAATGGACAGGGCCATCTTTAATTTTGATTGGACCCTGGGCAAGCAATTTTTTTTGCCCCCCCCCCCCCCTGGTCCCCCACCCCCATCCCACACACACTCGTGATCAGTACAGGATCAGTAATGTAATGTATGTACACAGTGACCTCACCAGCAGAATAGTGAGTGCAGCTTTGGAGTATAATACAGGATATAACTCAGGATCAGTCCAGGATAAGTAATGTAATGTATGTACACAGTGACCTCACCAGCAGAATAGTGAGCACAGCTCTGGGGTATAAAACAGGATATAACTCAGGTTCAGTACAGGATAAGTAATGTAATGTATGTACACAGTGACCTCCCCAGCAGAATAGTGAGTACAGCTCTGGAGTATAATACAGGATATAACTCAGTACACAAGTAATGTAAAGTGACCCTACAATCATCGCAATAGTGACATCTTGTACAATGTGTGGCACCCATTGTGCAAAATCTAACTATTGCAATAAATGAAGGCTCACGTTACATTACTTATGGTGGAAGCAGCAGGTCACTCACCTCGTCTCCTAAGGAAACTTTTAGATTCGACTGTTGTGAGGCTCCTCAGGTTCTGTTATATGAATGGCGGCTCTGGAGTATAATAACTCAGGATCAGTACAGGATAAGTAATGTAATGTATGTACACAGTGACCTCACCAGCAGAATAGTGAGTACAGCTCTGGAGTATAATACAGGATATAACTCAGGATCAGTACAGGATAAGTAATGTAATGTATGTACACAGTGACCTCACCAGCAGAATAGTGAGTGCAGCTCTGGAGAATAATACAGGATATAACTCAGGATCAGTACAGGATAAGTAATGTAATATATGTACATAGTGATCTCACCAGCAGAATAGTGAGTACAGCTCTGCAGTGCTGACCAATTAGTTGCGGGTGTGGTCGTGCTTCAGATGTGCTGTGTGTCTGCTGTGTCTCCTGAGCTCCAGGGATTTCCACCTGTTCCACCTGGGGCCTGCTTCCTCCTCCCCAGGGAGGGAGTGGGTTTCCAGGCATGAGTGAGGTAGGCGAGGCCCAGGCTTCTGCTCCTCGGAATAGGCCGCAGGGGAGCAGTAGAAGCCAGCAAGCAGCCGGAACATCGGAGGATTTGGGGGTGAGGCGTTCCACCAGGAGTCGCAGCAATGCTGCTCCAACTCCCCCCACAGAGGCGAAAAACTCCAAGGTGGGATCCTCCTTGGGAAAGCTGGGTGCTGCCATTGGAAAGCTGGGTTCGTCCGGAAGAAGGCAGAGTACTCACGGAGGTGAAGCCGACCTCAGTGAGGAAGGCTGGGGAGTGCTGAGGACCCGGGAGTCTATTTCCACCTATACCTCCCGGGTAAAAAGTCACCTCCGTGAGTATGAAGACGCCTGTAAGGCCATCAGGAGGCTCCGAGAGGAACTGCGGTGTGCCCGTGCCAGAGCCAAGGTTAGTCCTAAACGGAAAAAAACTGAGATCCAGTCAGAGATAAAAAGACTTATGGCTGACATGCAAGTTTTGGAGGAGAGGAGAGCAGCATTACTGGAGAAGAGTGGGCCATTTAAAGAAAAATTGGAAAATGAGGAGCGCTTCAGGGTGACAGAAGAAGAAAAAAATAAAAGGTTGATGGGGCTGCAACCTGAGAGCCAGGTGGATGATGCGAAGGAGATGGAGGAAGAACTACAGCCAGATCCACCTGGTGGCCTGCGGCAACAGCAGCAGGCCCCGTACAGTGGGCCCCCTGCACAGCAGCCAGCATTATCACCTGCCGACTCAGGAGAGGACAGTGACAGCAGCTACCAGGGAGGGGCGCTAATGGCCCAGATTCGTATGCTGGAATCCCCAGTGTGTCCTCAGAACCTGGTGTTTGGAGATGAGCTCCCAAATGAGGCACCTGGGGGTAAGAAGAAAAAGACCAAGCCAAAGCAGCAAGAAGTGGTGAGTTACATCTACACCCCCCTCCCTGTATACCCTGAGTCGGCCGCAGGGTCAGCTCATTGTGCAAGCCCCGTTACCCAGCCCAGCCCGTGTTCTGTGGTGGACTCGGTGCAAAGGTGCGGGGAGAGTACAAATACTGAAAGGGCGCAGAGCTCCATGCCTGTTTGCAGTAGCAGGGATGGAGCAGAGAAGGCATCGGCCGCAAGGCCGTACAGTGGGGGCGGCCCAGCGGTGGGCAGAGAGGCAGACTCCGGTGCTGTAGTTCGCTCCCCTGTGGGAGAGGGGGGTGACTCAGTGCCGGAGGTAGTAAAGGGCATAACAGACACTCCCAAAAGTGAAGAAAAACGTTTGTTTTGCATTGGTGCCGCTGATCCCATTGATCAGCGGCGCCATGAAAAGACTGGAGATGATGCTGATGAGGCGGAGGGCACTAATAAGAACAGGGCTGGGGCCTCCTCTAGACCGGGCAAGCATGCTGCCCGGTCCCTTAAAGGGCCAACGGAGGTTGTCCCAGCCCCAGTGCCCCGTGATGCTGAGGCAAAACAGGAAAAAACATCATCATCATCATCATCCTCGTTTCCCGGATTTGCTATTTCTGGTCCAGCCAGTGTGAATGAGAAGGTAAATGGGGGTACGGGGTGTATGACTGGGGAGCGGATGGAGGTTAATGTTATTGGAGAAGGTGATTTTGCTGTTGCTGAAATTAGGGGTGGTGATGGGACTACAGATGAGGCTATTGGAAACAATGTTGTTGGGGGAAGTGCTAATGTTGTTATTGAGGGTGGTGGGGATGTTGTCATTAGAAGTGGTGTAGGTGTAGGGTCTGGTCCGGTTGCCCCCCCAGTGGTGACAGATCATAGGAGTTATGCCAATGTCACTGCTGGGGGAAGTAGAATACTTTCCTCGTCTCCTGACTCTTGGGACGGTTTATTGCAGCGACGTCTCCTGGAAGCTCTGAAAAAGGGGGAAAGGTCGATTAATGTAGAGGGTAGAGCAGTTGATCTGTCCTTCCGGATAGAGAGACACGGTCTCTCTGCCTTCCGAGAGGAAAGAGGGGGCGATACTGTGTGGTCCCTCCCAACAGCCGGGGCAGGTAGTAACCGGTGGTCCATCTTCGGTGGCAGGGCGAAGATATGTGTCCTTCAAGGACCAAAGTGGTTGAGCTCTTGCTAAAGATGGGCTTCAAGGCAGTTGATATCTTTGCCTTGATACATCCCTACGGTGCTCCTGAATTCGATATCAGTTTTGTTCGGCCAGAGGGGCTTGAGCTTTTCTGGTCGAATTATGAATTGGTAAAGAATGAGCCCGGCTGGCGAGACTTTGCCGTACAGGCATTGTCTCGTCAAAACGAAATCAAGAGAGTGACCGTTTTGACCCGTAACGAATCACTCTCTTGTGTTGACATTATCACCTGGTTAGGACGGTATGGCGAGGTAATGGGGGTCCCGCAGAAGAACAGGGACGAGTTTGGCATCTGGTCAGGAGCCTGGATGTTTTTGGTAAAACTTAAGCGTTCAGGAAATACAGTTACACATATTCCATCCTCTGCCTTTCTCGGCAGGGATCGTATCCAGATTTTCTACCGGGGTCAGCCGAAGCTCTGTCACAGATGTGGTGACCCCACACACTTCAGTGCAAACTGTACGGTGCAGAAATGTGCCTTGTGTGGGGGTGTAGGCCATCTTGCCGCATCTTGTGCAGAGATTAGGTGTCACCTGTGTGGTGACTTAGGTCACCCATTCAGTCGTTGCCCTCGTTCTTTCGCTAATGCGGTCTTGTCCCCAGCGGGTGAAGATCACGAGCCGGAATCTGCTGGGGAGGGGACTAGCAGGGGTGGAGGAACTGAGGGGTCAGTGAGGAACAGCAAGAGAAAGACACCAGCCCAACTAAGACGTCTTGATAAACGCCAAAGGGATAGGGTGATGGGGAAAGCCCGGGTTACTGGGATGACCTCTCATTCTGTCCCAGAGGCCAACCTTGCTGCTGAGACCCTGAGGGATGGCGAGCTGAATGAGGAGGTCAGGAGGATCCAGAATGAGGAAGGTGCCATCTCCTCAGATAGCGTGGAGGAGGATGATATGGGATGGCAGAAGGAGACACGAAAGCGGGGTACAAGTAAAAAAAAAAAGGGAGATTTGAGATCTTCTCCCACCCTGGTCCAGGTGCCAAAGGAAGGCAAAACTGACTCCCCTCTGGTTGGCCTTTCCAATCGATTCCGACCCCTCAGGGACATCTCCTCCTCTTCTTCGGAAGGGGAGGATGAGGGGGAGGTGGCAGAGGGGCTTCCAGGGGGCGCCGAGTCCTCTTCCCCTGGGGAGGTTATGTCCTCGGGGGAAGGGACTGGCCTAGAATCCGGAGACGAGGAAAGTAAAACGACGTCTGGTGAGATGGACACTTCTATTTCTCTAAAGAGGGTGAAGAGTTCTTCTGATGTGGAGGGTGAGAAGGGGAGTGGGAAAAAGAAAGCTGTCTAACTCAATCACCCTTGATGGCGGCACCCTCTCCGTTGACTCTGGCATCTATTAATGTTGCCAGCATAAAGTCAGATACGGCTCGATTTGCGGCCTATGATTTTTTTGCCCATATTAATGCTGATATTTTATTTTTGCAGGAGACCAGGCTAACAGATATGTCATCTATCTACAAGGCTAAAAGAGAGTGGAGGAATGGGCCCTCCTACTGGTCTCTTGGGGCCGAGCCGTATAGCGGAGTGGCGGTCCTTTTTACCGCAGCGGTAGAATGCCGACGGGTTATTGAGTTAGAAATGGGGAGGTGCCTGATCTTAGATGTCCTCATGAGGGGACAAGAACTTCGCCTTATTAACATCTACGGCCCACAGTCTAAGTGGGACCGGAAGTGCCTCTTTATGAGGATCAAGCCCTATCTTTTTACAAGTCGGCAGGTGGTCTTTGGAGGGGACTTTAATGCTGTCACGAGGCCCCAAGACAGGGGAGGTGCCAGAGACAAGCTGACTTATGATAGCGTCGCCCTTAATAGCATAGCGAGTGAGGCTCGCCTGGTGGATCTCCACATCCGGCACACCCCAGGCCACGCGGGATTCACCTATCATAGGGGTAGTTGTAGGTCTAGAATAGACAGGTTTTATTTAAAGGAGGAAGCCGTCTCTTCAGCAGTGTCTGTTGTTGAGGTGGAGTTCTCCGATCACTGTTTAATTTTGTTTTCTCTGAATGTCACAGAGACCCCCCGGATGGGCAGAGGCTATTGGAAGCTGAATTCGTCTCTCTTGGAAGAAGCGGAGATAAGACAGTCCTTTGAGGATTTTCTTCAGAGCCAGGTACCATTGCTGGGCCTTTGTAACAGTAAGTCAGAGTGGTGGGAGATCTTCAAGGAAAGGGTTGCGAGATTCTTCCGCCAGCTCTCGGGCCTCAGAAGCCTAAATAGGTACCGTTTGTACCAGGGCCTGAGGAAGAAACTTGAGAACCTTGTCTCGACTGGAGGTAGCCGAGAGGATATCTCCAGAGTGAAGTCCTTGCTGATGAAGTGCCAGTACGATAGGCACGCATCTTTGGTTTTTGAGAGGGATTACGGGAAGTACCGCTCGCCCGACCCTTACAGAAACTGCAAGATGTCAGTGAATAGTAAAATAGTCTCAGGACTGATTGATAGTACGGGATCCTTGAAAAGGTCCAGATCAGGGATCCTGGAGGTCGTCAGATCCTTCTACTCGCACCTCTTGGGAAGGAAGGATCTAGATCGAGATAAGGTATCAGCTTTCTTGGCTGAAACCATCCCTGAACCAGGAGTAGACCCCTCTCTTGACGTTTTGACAGAGATGATCAGGGAAGAGGAAGTCAGGATGGCTATTGATGGGCTTGCCCTCAAGAAGTCACCCGGTCCGGATGGCTTAACATCTGAGTTCTATAAGACCTTTAAGGACACTTTGGTTCCCCTCTTGACTGCGGTTTTTAATGAGTGTCTATCCTCGGGCACTCTGCCAAAGTCAATGAGGAGGTCAGCGCTGATCATCCTGTCAAAGGGTAAAGACCCGTCCCACATTGAGAATTGGCGTCCCATAGCACTTCTCAATGCGGACAGAAAGATTCTGGCAAAAGTGCTGTTTAACCGGTTGGTGGAGTTTGCACCCCGGCTCCTTTCGGGGGCTCAGCATTGCTCTGTTCCGGGCCGCAGTACATTCAGTGCTGTGCTCAGTGTCCGAGAGGCTGTGGAGCAGGGTAGGGCTGGCCACTGGAAGGGGTACTTGCTGTCCTTGGATCAGGCAAAAGCATTTGATCGGGTTAACCATGAGTACCTCTGGTCTGTCCTTCTGAGATATGGCCTGCCAGGGGGTTTTGTTGATTGGCTTAAGACCTTGTATGTAGGGGCAGAGAGTTTCCCGCTTGTGAATGGTTGGATTGGCCGCTCTTTTGAGGTTGGGTCTGGTGTCCGTCAGGGTTGTCCTTTGAGCCCTTTGCTGTACGTGTTTGCAATCGATCCTTTCCTTAGAAGGATTGGTTGTGGACCGTTGGCGGGGGTGAGAATGGACCTGGCGGTGCCGGATTCGGCTCTGAGGGTGGTAGCGTACGCTGATGATATCACCGTGTTTGTCTCCTCACAAGAGGAGGGCAGATGGTTGATGTCAGAGGTGGACCGCTACTCGGAGGTATCCGGGTCCAAGATCAATCAGGATAAGTGTGAGAGTCTCTGGCTGGGAGGGGGAGATCCTGATTTTAATCTCCCGGACGCCCTTCCAGAGCCCCAGGAATCCGCAAAAGTCCTTGGCATCGAATTTGGTCAAGGGGATTACCCCAAACAAAACTGGGACAGCAGGCTTAAGATCGCCGCTCAGAGGGTGGATCAGTGGAAGGGTTGGTCTTTGACCCTCCGGGAAAGGGTTAACCTGATGAAAACTTTCCTGCTCCCTTTGCTGATATATCTGGGCAGTGTATGCATGTTGCCAGAACCTCTTTGGACCCGGGTCTACAGTGTGTTCTTCCAAATGTTATGGGGGAATAGACTGAACCTAGTGAAGAGGGAGGTTACTTACCGCACGAGGAGACTAGGGGGGTTGTGTATGGTCAACCCTGTGGTGTTCCTAGTGAATACCTTTCTTAAGACCAATATAGCAAACCTCTGGTCAGAGAGGGCTCCTCCGTGGGTATCCTCCTGTAGGGGATGGTTTCGGCCTTTCTTCCAGGAATGGGAGACAGGAGGGCAAGTGAAGGATCTTCGCACACCACACGGGCATCTCCCGGCTTACGCTACCCCGGCTCTGAAGGTTATTCGTCGGTGGGGTCTGGGGATGTGGGAGATTAGGACTCTGTCAGGGAAATTCCTTGACAAGAGGGTCCTGTCTTCTCATTTCCAGAGGCCATTGACGCTCAAGGACTGCCCAAGTCGGGATCTGGAGGTGGGTTTAGAGCTTTTGAATTCTATCAGGATCCCCTTGAAGTTTTGGGACTTGACTTGGCGCTGCTTCCACGGGAAACTGTGTGTGAGAGACAATCTGAAGTGCAGGAGCTCTGATGACCGGGGATGTCCCCGCGAAGAGTGTGGAGGCATGCTGGAAAGCATGGAGCATTTTCTGCTTCATTGTCCCTTTAACACAGAGGTTTACAACAGGGTGGGCGCTTCCATTGGTTGGCCTCGGCTGGCCAGTCTCTCCTATGCGGAATGGGCCTATGGGGCATTCAGAAACCTTGGAGGCTGGGACCAGTGCACTTTATTCCTAGTCAGCTCAGTGGTCAGGTATTACACGTGGAACGCACGGTGTTTAGTGTCGACGCAGCGTAAAATCCTCCCTGTGGGTGAGGTGGTTAGGAACATTCTTGGTGACCTGGTGAAGGTGCGTTCTCTGGAGTACGAGAGGCTGGGTGCTGGCAGGGCCTCTCGTCTGTGGAGGGGCTCTGCCTTTAAAGTGCCTTAGCCTGTTGTCTCCCCCTGGTGGTGGGCTGATGCTGGCACATTAGTCTTTTTGTTTTGTGCTGTAGATATATGGTGATAAAGGGCTTGCAGGCACTGAACTTGAGCTTTAGGGGATTGTGTGATTGAAAAGCCTTATTGTTGTTTGTTTTGTATAGTTTGTATTATTTTGTATATATTTGTTTTGTTTGTACATTTATGTATATGTGTATATATGTATATATATTGTTTTTTTTCTAGGGGTTGTGTTGTGTTGGGGTTTAGTGTTAGGTTGGGTGGTGGGTAGATGGGGGGAGGGGGGTTTCTGTGTGGGACCTTTTATAAAAAAAAAAAAAAAAAAAAATCCTGGACTGGTTCATGGACGTCTGTTATCATGTACTGGGGGCATGGGATGCGGGACCAGCTCAGGGCCAAAAAAAATAAAAATAAAAATAAAAAAAATAAATTGTATATTCTGTTTTTCTGTTTGCGGTGTTTGTTGGTGGTTTGACACATATTTATTATATTTATTATTTTGGGTGGGGAAATGCAACCGGACCAGTTTTTTGTTATTATTGTTGTTATTATTATAACTGTAAGTATTATTATTATTGTAGAGTGTTTAGTAGTTGTTGTTGTTATAGCGGTGTGTTTGGTGAGAATGAGGCTGGACCAGAAGATACTTGGTTGGACATTTTTGGACTAATATGGACTCATTTTTGTATATATTATACAGGTGTATGTTGTTTGTATTATTGTTATGATGATGTTCGTTCTTTTTGTAATGTTTTATATTTTTTAATAAAAGATCTACAGGATATAACTCAGGATCAGTACAGGATAAGTAATGTAATGTATGTACACAGTGACCTCACCAGCAGAATAGTGAGTACAGCTCTGGGGTATAATACGGGATATAACTCAGGATCAGTACAGGATAAGTAATGTAATGTATGTACACAGTGACCTCACCAGCAGAATAGTGAGTACAGCTCTGGAGTATAATACAGTATATAACTCAGGATCAGTACAGGATAAGTACGGGGGAGGGAATTATCAGATTATACATGTGAGTGGAGGATAATAATGATTATTATAATCCTCCCCTCACATATATGTAACATCTCCCCCTCACATGTATAATCTGATAATCCCCTCCTCACATTGATTATCCCCTCACATATATAATATCATAATCAGATTATATGTGAGGGGATTATCAATGTGAGGAGGGGATTATCAGACTATACACTGTGAGGGGGAGATGTTACATATATGTGAGGGGAGGATTATAATAATCACTATTATCCTCCCCTAACATGCATAATTTCCTCCCTTCTCACATTATATAATAAATCCCCCCTCACATTATATAATAAATCCCCCCACCCTATATAATAAATACCCCCAACACACACACACGCACACACACTATATAATAAATACCCCACACACACACACACACACACATTATATAATAAATATCCCCCCCCCACACACACACTATATAATAAATACCCCCCCCCACACACACACACACTATATAATAAATACCCCCCCACACACACACACTATATAATAAATACCCCCCCACACACACACTATATAATAAACCCCCCCCTCACACACACACACACACACACACACACACACTATATAATAAATACCCCCCCTCACACACTATATAATACCCCCCACACACACACACACACTATATAATAAATACCCCCCCCCACACACACACACACTATATAATAAATACCCCCCCCCTCACACACTATATAATACCCCCCCCCACACACACACACTATATAATAAATACCCCCCCCACACACACACACTATATAATAAATACCCCCCCCCCCACACACACACACTATATAATAAATACCCCCCCACACACACACACTATATAATAAATATACCCCCCCACACACACTATATAATAAATACCCCCCCACACACACACTATATAATAACCCCCCCCCCTCACACACACACACACACACACACACACACTATATAATAAATACCCCCCTCACACACTATATAATAAATACCCCCCCCCTCACACACTATATAATAAATACCCCCCCACACACACACACACTATATAATAAATACCCCCCACACACACACACTATATAATAAATACCCCCCCACACACACACTATATAATAAATACCCCCCCACACACACACTATATAATAAACCCCCCCCTCACACACACACACACACACACTATATAATAAATACCCCCCCCACACACACACTATATAATAAACCCCCCCCCTCACACACACACACACTATATAATAAATACCCCCACACACACACTATATAATAAATACCACCCCCCCTCACACACACACACACACACACTATATAATACCCCCCCCCTCACACACACACTATATAATAAATACCCCCTCACACACACTATATAATAAATACCCCCCCACACACACTATATAATAAATACCACCCCCCCTCACACACACACACACACACACACACTATATAATAAATACCCCCCACTCACACATTATACATACTCACATATCTGGCAGTGGGTCCCCTGCTGCGGCCTGGATCCCGGAAGCGGCCGTGTGGGGACTGAGAGGAGCTGGAGACTCTCTCTGCTCGGCTCCTCTCTATGATGCCGCCCGTGACGTCGCACGTCACGTGACCATCTCCCAGACAGCCATTGCGGTACTGGCTGCCTGGGGATGAGTGACGGCGGCGGCGAACATAAAAGGGTAGCGTGTGGCGCAAAACGCCCCCCCCCCCGGGCCCCCTCCCACTAACATGTTGGCCGGGCCCCTGATGCCTAGCCCGCCAGGCTTTATCAGGGCCCATGGGGCAAAAGGGGCGAGCTGCTTTTGGGCCCCCAGGAATTACAGGGCCCGGGGCAGCAGCCCCTTTTGCTCCGCGGCCGCGGACATTAGGGTGTGCCTGGGCACACCCGGCACACCCTGTGCGCACGCCTATGATTGCAGAGATGGAGTGGCTTTTTCCTGCGCTTGCATCTCTGCACTATATTCCGGCCGGCCAGTGATGGGAATAGAATTCACATCACTTATTCCTATTTCGCGCAGAGAGCTGTGAATGGCCAGATGGTTCCATCAAATCACAGCTCTCTGTGGGAAATATGAATAATAGGTATATACACGGCATGTACTCATACTACAGTGGGACCAGAGAAGAGCAGCCGGCCGCACGCATCTATACATTAAACAGGACGGTCGCATGGGGTGTCAGAAGTGAAACTCGCTGCGATCTGTCTATTAATGCAGGTACTACAGCTCCCAGCATGGAGCAGAGTGTGTTCCATGTTGGGAGCAATAGTACCTGCAGTTAAGGAAAGATCACAGCAGATGTCACTCCTGACACCCCATGCGATCATCCTATCTAGGTACGAGAAAGCCACCCACATCTATACATTATACAGGGTGATCGCAGCGGGTGTCAGGAGTGATACCGGGACAATCTGTCTATTAGCAGAGGTACCACTACTCCCATCATGGAACAGTCTGTTCCATGCTGGGAGTAGAAGTACTACCTAAAAAAAAAAAAAAATAGAGAAAAAAGTGAAACACACACACACTTTATTAAACACATCATTAAAATACATTACTAATAAAAATTTGCCAAGAACTTATTCGGATCAAACTGATTTTTTTTTTTATCGAATCGGCGAATCGGCCGAATCAAATTTTTCAAAAAATTTGCACATCTCTATTATTTATCTTAACAACTTAAAGAAGTAGTACACACTGCCGAGATATTACCGCAATATTCACTCAGGATATAGTTCACAGTCTGTGCTTAGCGTAGCATGTCTGTGCTTAGCGTAGCATGTACTTGGAGCATAATACACACTGATATTTCATTTAAATAAGATGACCACAGCGTATATATGTCGAACACGATTTACACTGACATAGCGTTTCCAATTCTAAGGTGATGTTATGTATTTTTATCATTATTCGCACACTCAAGACATAATTCACACTGCTGCTCTGTCATTGCTTTCAATAACCACAGTATATACTCCGAGATAAGTTCACAGTGACTTACAGTAATTCAAATTCACCAATAGTGTTGAGCGGCATATGCCATATTCGAATTCACGAATATTCACGAATATATGGACGAATATTCGTCATATTCGCGAATATTGGCATATTCGTAATATCACTTTATTTTCGCATATGCGAATATTCGCTTGTGCGAAAATTAACATATGCGAAAATCTGCATATTCAAAAATTAGTATAAACGGAAATTCGCATATGCGAACATTAGCATATGCTAATTTTCGCATATGCGAAAATTCGCACACCAGTCTCACACAGTAGTATTAGAGCCTTCTTACACCACATAAGCTGGAAGCAGAGAGGGATGATCACTGTGATGTGTACTGTGAAAAAAAAAAAATATATATAAAATGAATATTCGTAATTACGAATATATAGCGCTATATTCGCGAATATTCGCGAATTCTCGAATATGCTATATTCGCGAATAAAATTCGAATTGCGAATATTCGCGAGCAACACTATTCACCAACAGTGATTGTGAATACTTCTACTTTTGAATTCAAACGCATTGATCAGTGTGAATTATTCCCTGAGTATATGCTATGCTATGCACAGACTGTAAACTTATCTCAGAGTATATACTGTGGTCATTGAAAGCACTGACAGAGCAGCAGTGTGAATTACGTCTTGAGTGTGTGAATAATAATAAAAATACAGAACATCACCTTAGAATTGGAAACGCTATGTCAGTGTAAATCTTGTTCGACATATAAACGCTGTGGTCATCTTTTTTAAATGCAATATCAGTGTGTAAATATGCTATAAGTACATGCTACGCTAAGCACAGACAGTGAACTATATCCTGAGTGTATATTGCGGTAATATCTTGGCAGTGTGTACTAATTCTATACGTTGTGAAGATAAATAACGTAATATCACCATATAATTGGAAACGCTATATCAGTGTAAACTGTGTCGTTAATATATGCTGTGGTCACTGCAATAATCAACGTATTGGTAGTGTGGATTGCGCTTGGAATCCGTGAACGGAACTACCTAGCATGGGTAATTAATAGAAAACGCAATATCAGTATGAATTGCATCTAAGCATCATAATCTAAAGTAAATGGCACTTGAAGATATATACTTGATGTATTTACAGTAGGACTATTACAGTGCATCCTGTGCAAATTATGTATTGCCAACTGTAGAAAATCTTCTCCATTGGGATGAATCCAGATATTACGTAACAGTAACGGATCCCCAAGCAAAGTGATGATACTTAAGGTGTGAACTTGTGCTGAACCTTACATATTCTATAAGTGAAGCATCCATAGACTTTGATATCCTAAGATGGATGCACTGCTATAAATGAAGGACAGCAATCTGATGGCGATCTTATTTGAATAATCTGATTTTTTACATATTATTGCTATTTTTATACTAGCATAATAAAAGCTAAATTTAAGGTTCCCTGCACAGTCACTGTTTTATTAGTACCTGTACTAATAGACAGATCACCCAGGGTGTCACTCATGCGATTGTCCTTTCTATTGCAGAGATGGAGCGGCTTTCTCCTGCGCTCGCATCCCTGCACTGTTCTCCGGCTGGCCATTCATATTCTCTGCAGAGAGCTGTGATTGGCCAGATGGTTCCAGCGAATCACAGCTCTCTGTGGGAAATATGAATAATAAGTATATATACGGCAAATACTCATACTACAGTGGGACCAGAGAAGAGCGGCCGGCCGCCCATATCTATACATTATACAGGACGATCGCATCGGGTGTCAGAAGTGACACCTGCTGCGATCTGTCTATTAATGCAGGTACTACAGCTCCCAGCATGGAGCAGAGTGTGCTCCATGTTGCGAGCAGTAGTACCTGCAGTTCAGGACAGATCACAGCGGTGTCACTCCTGACACCCAATGCGATCATCCTATCTAAATGTGAGAAAGCCGCCCGCATCTATACATTATAAAGGATGATCGCAGTGGGTGTCAGGAGTGACACCTGAGGCGTTCTGTCTATTAGCACAAGTACTACTACACCCATCATGGAACAGTCTATTCCATGCTGGGATTAGTAGTGCTAACTAAAAAAAAAAAAAATAGAGAAAAAAAAGTGAAACACACACACTTTAACATATTATTAAAATACATTACTAATAAACATTTGCCAAGAATTTATTCTGATCGAATTGATTTATACTGTTTTAGGCGGAGAAGAGCGTATTGTCCTCCCCTCATACATACACTAATTCTGTCAGGCAAAGAAGTGCCAGGACACGGACAGAGGAGTGGCAGAGACCTAAATTCATCAGGCAGAGGTCACAGCAGACTAGGCAAGTGGCAGCTGGAGTCGCAGCGAGAGGCCTGAGCTCCTGGTATCAGCAAGCTGTAGTGTCTTGACGAGCAACCCATCTGAAATTATTGATTGGTGAACTCGGTCATCCACTTCATCAAAAGTGACATCTGACACCCCCCAGTCAACAGTCGGTGGGTTCCTCAGATACATCAGTGACGTGCAGACACAACTCGATGATGGTGAAGCCAATGGCTCTTGGGAGTCAGATGCAGAAAGGACTTCATCAACAGGAGAAGAGGGTTGCTGGTTACCCGTGAGGCACCAGCTGGGCCAGCAAGGTGGTAGCATGGTTGGCGTCAGCATGGTGGCAGAAGTGGGAAGTCTGGAGCCAAATGTGCACAGGGTAGACCACCTAGTTCGCGACAGCCTACTTTCCTGGGAGGTAGTGGAGCAGGGGTTCCTGGAATTGGCGACAGTAGCAGTCAATCAGTGCGGACTGTTGGGGGGGAAAATCAGCTACTCGGCGGTGTGGCAGTTTTTCATCAAGCATCTGGAGGAGGTTAACATGGCCACATGCAAGATGTGTAGGCAGAAGGTGAAGCGTGGTCAGGTCCCAATGTTGGCACCACGGTCCTGCGAAAACATATGCAGTGTCACCATAAAGCGCACTGGGAGAACCGTGGCTCTAATGCGGTGGTCCAACCTGCTGCATCGCCCAGTGGCACGCCGGTCCCTGTTTCCGCCAGCCAAGGCTCCACCACCTCAGCCGAAGGGAGCTGTGTGTCATACTCATCTTCTGTCGCTCCAGATGCTCCTGCTCCTCCTACTTTCGAGTCAGTCATTCTGCCAGCAATCCATCGGGGAAGCCATGTCCAAGAGACAACAATATGCGCCCACTCATCCAATGGCGCAGAAGCTGAATGTGCTCCTGTCCAAGTTGCTGGTGCTGCAGTCCCTCTGTTTTCCGGTGGTGGACTCTGCACCTTTCAGAGAACTAATGGCTTGTGCAGAGCTGAGGTGAAGAGTCCCAAGCAGTCATTTCTTTGTGAAAAAGGCAGTACCAGCCCTACGCAATTTTGTGGAAAAGAAGTTGTAGAGCTGTAACTACGTTCAGGGTCAATACATGTCCTTTATGGCCCACTGGGTGAATGTGGTTCCGGCACAGCCACAACACCAAATTGGACAGGTCACGCCACTTCCGCCTCCATGCTCTCAGGCCATTGGTCCTGTGACAGTGTGCGACTTCGCCTCCTCATCCTCCAGCTTGTCCTCAGCCTCCACTGCAAGGACAAGTCTCAGTGCCCCTCCAACATACCATGTGTGCTGGATACAGCGGTGTCATGCTGTTCTTCACATGGTTTGCCTTAGCGAATGGAGTCACACAGGGGAGGAACTGCTAAAAATCATTCATGAAGAAATCGAATCATGGCCTACTCCACAAAAATTGGAAATGGGAACCATGGTGATCGACATCTGGGAGAACATCTTGTCTGCACTGCAACACGGAAGCCTGAGGCATGCGCCCTGCATGGCATACGTGTTTAATGTGGTTGTTAAGCTGTTCCTGAAGTGTTCCCCCCATCTGCAAGACATCCTAACAATGGGAATGAAACTTTGATGATTCAAGCAGATAGGCGGACTCCCCTGTGTAACTTTAATGTCAACCAGTGGCAGCTCAAACGTGAAACCTGCCATTTGCTCAGGCCCTTTGAGGAAGCCACATTATTAGTCAATTGCCAGGATTACAGGATGAACAACGTGATTCTACTGCTTCATTTCCTACAACATGTGTTGGAAACAATGGCTGGTCTTGACGCTGGAGACGTGGCACCTACATCTCACGGCCACATGAGCCCTGTGGGGGCTGAACTGGAAGAGGAGGGGGAGGGGGAGGAGGACTGTGGAGCACAGTTTAGGTTTTACAAAATGGGCAGTTTTTCTAGTCATCTGACAGGAGAGGAGGAGCAGGAGCAGTCAGAGGAGCTAGAGTGTTATGAAGAAGACAAGACAGAGGACCCAGACACACCGTGGCAGTATGCATTGGAGATGATTGGAGATGGAGGCAGGGAGCCCCTCCGAGTCACTTGCACAAGTGGCACGATGCATACTCACTTGCTTATGTAGTGACTGTAGAATTATCACCATTCGGCAGCGGGATGACTTCTGGCTCTTTACCTTATTGGACCCTCGCAACCGGCACAAAATGGGGGCCTTTTTTACACCCACTGAGAGGGAGGACAAACTGACCTACTATAGAGACATTCTAAGTAGTCAGTTGGCCGATGCCTATATGCGACATCGTCCATCCTCTTGCAGGTCTGACCTCTGCGCTCACCTTCTACTGCCATGGCTGCTGGGGAGGAGTGGGGGGGCAGGAACAGTACCAGCTCCATCAACAGCAGCCTGAGTCTGCAGTCGCTGTTAGGTAGCTTTCTTCACCCGGATAGTGAAGCAACTCATCAGCAGCAGATAGATCTGAAGCAGGACCTGAACCAGCAGCTGGTGGCATACCTTGACATGACCCTGCCAACACACTTTGTAGATCCGGTGGACTTCTGGGCAGCTAAACTTGTTTTGTGGCCGCAACTAGCAGAGTGTGCCCTGGAAAAGCTGTCCTGCCCGGCCAGTAGTGTGCCATCAGAGTGGGTGTTTATTGCAGCGGGGGCCATAGTAACCCCAAGGAGAACTCGTCTGTCCACGAAAAATGGGGAGAGACTGACCTTTGTGAAGATGAATCAGCCAGGATTTCCACCTACCAATGCCTGGTGTATCAGAGTAGATTGACCATGGTGCCACACCAACACATCCCAAATATGGATAGTGCAAAACATATTTAAGGTGCTGATCCCCAGTTACAGATATTCCACCACATCACACCACAAATAAGTATTGAGGATATTCATTAGCTAAAACTTAATAAAATAGGATAAAATACATGGACCCAATTTTTTTTATAGCTAAGAAAAGGAAAGGTGTGCAAAAAACACCATGTGCCACTTACACCACCAAGTATTGATGTGATACAGAGACCTCTAAAAAGGTGGAAGGGAACAATGCATGGTTCATTGTAACAGGTGGGGGAAAAAACTTCCCCTGTATACCCTACTCTCGCATTATTAATAACCTCTCCCTATTTCCACCCACAAACACTGCCATTTTCCAAGACTTTCCTGTGTGGGGCTTCCCTTTTTAGGGCGAGTAACACTTGTCACGTAGGGAATTAATAGGGCGAGAGAAGGGCCTTACAGGGAAAGTTTTTAATCCCACCTGCTATAATGGACAATACGTTGTTCCCTTCCACCTTTTCGAGGAAAGTGTTACTTGTCTTTAAAAAAGGTGGCCCCACACAGAAACCTCTCTCTATTTCCACCTAAAAACCCTGTGAAATGGCAGTGTTTGTAGGTGGAAATAGGGAGAGGTTCCTGTGTGAGGCCGCCCTTTTTAGGGCAAGTAACACTTGCCAAGAAGGGAATTAATAGTGCGAGAGTAGGGCCTTACAGGGAAAGTTTTTACCCCCACTGGTTACAATGGACCATAAGTTGTTCCCTTCCACCTTAGAGGTCTTTGCATCACATCAATACTTCTTGGTGTAGGTGGCACATGGTGTTTTTTGCACACCTTTCCTTTTGTTAAATAAAAATGAAAATTTTGGGTACATGTATTTTATCCTAAGAACATTATTAAAAGTTAAGTTTTCCGTAATGCATATCAATACTTACTTGTGCATACTAACACTTTTACAAAAGAGACCATTTTCTTCTGCCTCCCAGCCTCAGCTACTATTCTGATCCTGCCACCAGCTTGAGGCCACACATCTGATGCCAAGTTCTCCTTTTTCACCCACCTTTGTCACCAGGTACTGGTATTGCCACCCACTGCCCCACTCTGTCACCGGGTCTCTTTCAGGACTACTGATGCTGTTGATGCCCCCTCCAGGTTGTCACATTCTGCCACCATATGACCATATATTATCCTCATGCTGATGCCAGCTCCAGGCTGTCTCATACTGCCACCATATGTTCTCCTCATGCTGATGCCAGCTCCAGGTTGTCTCATACTGCCACCATATGTTCTCTTTATGCTGATGCCACCTCCAGGCTGTGTCATTCAGCCACTTTATGGTCTCCTCATGCTGCCCACCACTCCAGGCTGTGTCATCCTGCCAGATTATGGTTTCCTCATCCTGCTGCTACCTCCCGGCTGTGTCATTGTGCCTCCATGTGGTCTCCTCATGCTGCTGGCACATGAAATAAAACTTTTTAAGTTCATCTATTTGAAATCTTCAATTTAAATGTTACAATACTGATACATATACCTATTCATCTTGTATCTGCATTACTGTGACTTTCTGTAGCATAGAAAGATTTTAGGTCTTTAGGGTACATTCACACATGAAGTATCCTTCAATTATTTGATGCTGCAGATTTCAACATAAACTAAATGACATAAACTAAATGACATTCCTGCCATTTTCTGATAATGTATTTTATGAAGTAATCAGATTCTAAACTCTTCAACATGGCCGAGGCCAAAGAGCTGTCTATGCATGTCAAGGACAAGATAGTAGACCTACACAATCTGGTCCCTGACATCCGTGGGCAGCTCTTTGGTCTTGGAATCTGATTGATTAATTGCTTTGCGGACAGGTGTATTTTATACAGGTAACAAGCTGAAATTAGGAGCACTCTCCTTTAACCCCTTAACAGCACAGGACGTAAATGTACGTCCTGGTGCCGTGGTACTTAACGCAACAGGACATACGTCACGCACGGCAGGTCCAGCCGGTAATGGCGCACACCAGTGATCGCGCTGATGTGTGTCATTGACCCCCTCAGATGCCGTGATCAAGACAGATTACAGCATCTGCGGCAGTGCGGTCACTAAAATGGAGGATCCGATCACCCAGCATGGTGGCCAGAGGTCCCCTCACCGGCCTCCAGCCGTCTCTAGGGGTCTTCTGCTCTGGTCTGAGATCGAGCAGACCAGAGCAGAAGATCACCAATAATACTGATCAGTGCTATGCCCTATGCATAGCACTGAATAGTATTAGCAATCAAGTGATTGCTATAGATCAGTGTTTCCTAACCCAGGGTTTTTTCACTCCATTGGAATACAACAGGGAAAAATTGAAATCCTGGACTGTTTGTGTGCCTTGAGGACTGGGTTGGGAAACACTGCTATAGATAGTCCCCTATGGGGACTATTAAAGTGTAAAAATAAAAGTAAAAAAATGTATTTAAAAAAGTAAAACAAAAAATAGAAAATCTCCTCCCCAATAAAAATGTAAATTGTCCCTCTTTCCCATTTTACCCCCAAAAAGTTAAAAATAAAATAAATAATAATAAACATATTTGGTATCACCGCGTGCATAAATATCCGAACTATTCAAATATGATGTTAATGATCCCGTGCTTTTCTGTAATATTTCATTCCCCGAAAAATTATAAACAATGTATTAAAAGTTTTATATGTGCAAATGTGGTATCTATAAAAAGTACAGATCACGGCGCAAAAAATTGAGCCCTCATATTGCCGCTTATACGGAAAAGTTAAAAAGTTATAGGTCAGCAAAATAGAGGAATTTTAAGCGTACTAATTTTTAAAATGTTTGCGATTTATTAAAAGCAATATAATAATAGAAAAGTATATAATCATGGGTATCATTTTAATTGTATTGACCCACAGAATAAAGAAAACATGTAATTTTACTGTAAATTGTACAGTGTATAAACAAAACCTTCCAAAATGTTTAAAAAATTGCGATTTTCTTTTCAATTTCCCCACACAAGTAGTAATTTTTTATAATACATAATTTTATAATATATTTTATGGTAAAATGAGTGATATAATTACAAAGGACAACTGGTTGTGCAAAAAACAAGACCTCATACTTGTTTGTGGATGAAAATATAAAAGAGTTATGATTTTTAGAAGGCAAGGAGGAAAAAACAAAAACATAAAAATAAAATTTGCCTTTAGGCCAAAATGGGCTCAAAGGGTCCTCAAGGGGTTAAGAGAGTGCTTCTAATCTCAGATTGTTATTTGTAAAAAAGACAGCAGTTTTTAAGGCAAAGCTATGGCAACATTTATGGCTATGGGTAAACAGTTAGTACCTGGTGGTAACTAACAGGTTGAATAAAACACATTGCACTAGCATTTTTAATGCTTTTTAAAATTAATATTAAAAAATGATTCCTTTTTAGGAGGCAGATGCCAACGGTGTATAATTACATATAGAGGTATTGAAAGAAGTAATGTCTTTTTCAAAATATTCCAAAAATGATACCTATTTGGGAGTAGCAACAGTTTTTGTCCATGGAAAGTGAGGAAGCAGTGACTTTTTACAAGCTGTGAAAAATTATTCCCATTTCAAAGTAAAACAACATGATTGGCATCCTAGAAAGTGCACAAAAGTGATACAAAACCCTGTATGCACGGTTTCTTCACAATTATTGTAAAACAACAACAACAACAAAACTAGCGCATTTGACTTCCAATGAAAACAGATTGTGCACAGATAGAACAGATGCAGAATGCTTTCTGCTGCTTCATTACAATTATTTTATATGTGTAGTTCTGCTCTTGTGTTGTTCAGTGATAACTGTCCCTCACAGAAATCTTCACCCAACACCTACTTTCTCTAAAATGGCTGCTGAAGCTATGTGCATATTCTTTTATAGTGGCACTGCCATCACCCCTATACTGCCTCCTGATTGGCTGGGAGAGCTGTTTGATAGGCATTAAGGGAAACCTGAGGTCATGTGGTCCTTCCTGCTCTTTTCTCCCATCTGGCTGACCGAACTGCCTGAAGTTCAAATTCTAGCCGAACCAAACTAGCCAAATTTGGGTTCTCATCTATAATTAAGAGGATAGTCAGACTTAGCTTAGGGATTTGGTCAAAATACCCCTTATAGCTACAATAGTCCTGCAGTTTATGATGCAGTTGTTGGTATGGCTGTTACACTACTGTAACTAAAAGCTGTTTGCATTCTACATAAAACTCCTTTACAATACTCGGAAGGTAAACTTATATGGTACATTACATTTTGGGCTAACCCCACCATGAGTTGTGTTTTTCCTATCATTTTAGGCCGGTGACACATTAAATCCAAGCCTGCCTAGAAAACATGCTCTCTGAGAACAATAAATTGTACATACGCTCAGATGACTAGTTAAAGGAAAATAAAGTGCTCTTGTAAATACGTTATATGTTTCTCATTAAGATAATTTTTGGGAAGTTGGCGCGGCTGCGTACCACGTATGGATCCTACTCATGAGATCTGCTATCAACATTCTACTTTTTTTTCTATGTAAATTTATGCTAAAAAAAAACCTTTATCCCCTTTTAAAAATCCTAAATGACTTTCATGCCGTAATATCACATCGTTTTTATTTTTTTACAGTGCCTTCAGCATAAAGTCTAGACAAAAGGGGTGAAATCATCTCTTTTAAAGGATCTAATTACTTTTCTTTTTTTCCTCACATTTAAAAGCAAAACTGCCAGAAATAATGATAAAAATATCATTCCAACGTAGTTAGTCGTACAAATGTAGCAGAGCTGAGTTTGTTATTGTAGGCCAGTGTCTTCCATGCAGTGTGCCTCCAGCTGTTACAAAACTACAACTCCCACCATGCCCGGACAGCCAACGGCAACAGCTGGGAAGATATGTCAACATTTTTAAGTAAAAGAGAGAACTGTATTTAAAGAAGCACTCATGCAAATACTTTTTTTTTATGCATAGGCTATAGAGAATAATGTATGAGGGTTTTGTGTATGCTGTGTGCTTACCTGTTTTTGCTATGCTGGCATGCATGAGTTTGCACCCATACTTATTGCTTCTACAGTGCAGCATAGGCTATTATTAGAGAATAGTGTAGAGGTTCTTGTGTATGCCTTGTTATTACCAGTTTTAGCAATTGTGGCAGGCATGATTTTGCACCCATACTCATTGCTTATATAGTGCAGCATAAGATAATAGAAAATAGTGTATGAGATTCTTGTGTATGCCGTGGTTTTACCTGTTTTAGCTATTGTGGCAGGCATGAGTTTGCACCCATACTCTTTGCTCTATCCATCTATCTATCTATCTATCTATCTATGTATCTATCTGTCTATCTCTATCCATCTATTATCTATCTATTATCTATTTATCTATCTATAGTGCAGCATAGACTATTATTAGGGAATAATGTATGAGATTCCTGTATATGCCTTGCACTTACCTGTTTTAACAATTGTGGCAGACGTGGGTTTGCAGCCATATACATTACACTTTAATCACTGAAATGATTTCCTAAGGGTATGTTCACACTGAGGAATTGGAGAGAAATTTCCACGAGTAATTCTGCTCACTTTTTCCTCTCCAATTCATTCAGCAGTGAAAATCTCCATAGAGCTGTGCAGAATTTCTGCCCCTCAGTTCACACTGAGGAATTTCCTCAAGCAGAATTCTGACGAGGAAGTCTGTTCCGCTTCAAGAAAGAACATGTTCTTTCTTTCAGGCGGACTCAGCGTCTTAGGCCAGGTTCAGACTACGGAATCTCCAGGCAGTAAATTTCCGCTTGGAGATTCCGAGTGCGGCCAGCGCCGGCTGAATCAGTCGGCGCTAGGACCGTGCGGACACTGCAATCGCCAATAGACTGCAATGTGTTTTGCGTGGAATTCCGCCTGAAGAAAGAGCACCGCCTTTCTTCAGGCGGAAATTTCTAAGCGGATTTTCCGCTTCACAAATTCCGAAGTGTGAATTTGTGAACGGAAACCCATTCACTACACTAGACATTTTAGCAAGCGGAATTTCGGACGGAAATTTTACGACTGAATTTCTGTCAGAAATTCCATAGTCTGAACCTAGCCTTACTCCCATAGAGATCAATGTTCATTTTTTTTTTCAGTCAGAATCATTTCCACGCGAAATTGGCGCAGAATTTGCGCGGAATTTCCTCATGAAAGAAACAAAAAAAGAGGATAATATATATATATATATATTATACTCTTGTCCTCTTCCGCTTGAAATTTTCATTTCCACGTGTGGAATTCCACTCGAATTCCGCTCCAATTCCGCTCCAATTCCTCGCGAAATTACGCACAAAATCTCTGTGAGTTCTTGTGGAAAAGTAACAATATTTTGAGGCACAAAATTTCTGCTTGATTTCCGCCCCAATTCCTCAGTGTGAACATACCCTAATGCTGCCTACATTTTCAATGAATGTTTTGGTTTTACAGAGAGAGGGGAATGAGTCTGATCACTGCACCTGCTCATCTCATCAGGCTGCTGGAGTTCACCCAGGGAAACTCATTAGACTCATAAGTGGATTGAAATCAGTTCACACTACATGCTGTTTTGATGCATTGTCTTACTCAAGAAGCATGTGTTTTATTTTATTTATTTATTTTTAGAAATATTGCCTTGAGTTGAAAGTGATTTGACCTATAACCACAGTTGAGGTGTTTTATGAACAGTCTTTAGGCTGTGTTCACATGTTGAGTTATTACTGCATTTTAACAAATTTTTACTGCATTTTAGCTTCTTTTATGCTGTGATTTTCCAAAATTGCGTCAAAAACTACATGTTTTTACTGTGATTTGGGCAGTTGCCCTAAAATAGCTTAATTTTTGCTACAATCTTGGGAAAATCATGTAAAAAAAAAAAAGAAAAAAATTGTTAACAGAGCTTTAGGGGAGGTGTATAACTACTGTATATCTTGATCCCATAAAGCAGTGTTTCCCAACCAGGGTGCCCCCAGCTGTTGCAAAACTACAATTTCCAGCATGCCCGGACAGCCTTTGAGAATTGTAGTTTTGAAACAGCTGGAGACACTGCTTGGAAAACACTGCAGCAGAATACAGAGAGAGATAGAAAGGAAGTGATGGGAAGAGATCTGTGAGCTAGCAGGGGGGGATCTCTCAGGTAATAATATCATCCTTTAAATCACAGGAAGTCAGCTGACACAAGACCGACCCCTTCCTCACATTAAAGGGGTACTCCCCTGAAACTTTTTTTTTTTTAAATCAACTGGTTCCAAAAAGTTAAACAGATATGTAAATGACTTCTATTTAAAAATCTTAAAGGGGTACTCCTGTGGAAATTTTTTTTTTAATCAACTGGTGCCAGAAAGTTAAACAGATTTGTAAATCACTTCTATAAAAAAATCTTAATCCTTCCAGTACTTTTTAGGGGCTGTATACTAAAGTGAAATCCAAAAAAGAAATGCATTTCCTCTGATGTCCTGACCACAGTGCTCTCTGCTGACCTCTGCTGTCCATTTTAGGAACTGTCCAGCGCAGGAGAAAATCCCCATAGCAAACATATGCTTCTCTGGACAGTTCCTAAAATGGACAGCAGAGGTCAGCAGAGAGCACTGTGGTCAGGACATCACAGGAAATGCATTTCTTTTTTGGATTTCTCATTAGTATACAGCCCCTAAAAAGTACTGGAAGGATTAAGATTTTTTTTAATAGAAGTGATCTACAAATCTGTTTAACTTTCTGGCTCCAGTTGATTTGAAAAAAAAAAAAAAAGTTTCCACGTGAGCACCCCTTTAATCCTTCCAGTACTTATCAGCTTCTATATGCTCCACAGGAAGTTTTTTTCTTTTTTAATTCCCTTTTCAGTCTGACCACAGTGCTCTCTGCTGACACCTCTGTCGATTTTAGGAACTGTTTGGAGCAGGAGAGGTTTGCTATGGGGATTTGCTCCTACTCTGGACAGTTAGTGTAAAAAGGAGATATATTTTTATTCAGTATATTAGAAAGGTTAATGTTTTGCCAAGATGTACAACATATAAAAGTTTTTGATTCTGACAGTGCCCATTTAAAGGGATACTCCCCTGGAAAACTTTTATTTTTTAATCAACTGGTGCCAGAAAGTTAAACAGATTTGTGAATTACTTCTATTTTAAAATCTTAATCATTCTAGTATTTATCAGCTTCTATTTGCTCCAAAGGAAGTTATTTTCTTTTGAGTTTCCCTTTCAGTCTGACCACAGGGCTCTCTGCTGACACCTCTGTCCATTTTAGGAACTGTTTGGAGCAGGAGAAGTTTGTTATGGGGATTTGCTCCTACTCTGGACAGTTCCTAAAATGAACAGAGATGTCAGCAGAGAGCACTGTGGTCAGACAGGAAGGAAATTTAAAAAGAAGAGAACTTCCTGTGGAGCAAATAGAAGCTGATAAGTACTAGAATGATTAAGATTTTTAAATATAAGTCATTTACAAATCTGCTTAACTTTCTGGCACCAGTTGATTAAAAAAAAAAAATGTTTTCCAGGGGAGTACCCCTTTAACCCCTTAAGGACTCAGGATTTTTCCGTTTTTGCACTTTCGTTTTTTCCTCCTTACCTTTTAAAAATAATAACCCTTTCAATTTTCCACCTAAAAATCCATATTATGGCTTATTTTTTGCGTCACCAATTCTACTTTGCAGTGACATTAGTCATTTTACCCAAAAATGCACGGCGAAACGGAAAAAAAAAACTAATTGTGCGACAAAATTGAAAAAAAAAACACCATTTTGTAACTTTTGGGGGCTTCTGTTTCTACGTAGTGCATATTTCGGTAAAAATTACACCTTATCATTATTCTGTAGGTCCATACGGTTAAAATTATACCCTACTTATATAGATTTGATTTTGTCGCACTTCTGGAAAAAATCATAACTACATGCAGGAAAATTTATACGTTTAAAAATGTCATCTTCTGACCCCTATAACTTTTTTATTTTTCCACGTACGGGGCGGCATGAGGGCTCATTTTTTGCGCCGTGATCTGAAGTTTTTATCGGTATATTTTTGTTTTGATCAGACTTTTTGATCACTTTTTATTCAATTTTTAATGGTATAAAAAGTGACCAAAATACGCTTTTTTGGACTTTAGAATTTTTTTGCGCGTACGCCATTGACCGTGCGGTTTAATTAATGATATATTTTTATAGTTTGTACATTTACGCACGCGGTAATAACACATATGTTTATTTAATTTTTTTACACTGTTTTATTTTTTTATGGGAAAAGGGGGGTGATTCAAACTTTTATTAGGGAAGGGGTTAAATGACCTTTATTAACACTTTTTTTTTAAATTTTTTTTGCAGTGTTATAGGTCCCATCTCTCATCCTGATCACAGGCGTGTATTAACACGCCTGTGATCAGTGTTATCGGCGCTTGACTGCTCCTGCCTGGATCTCAGGCACGGAGCAGTCATTCGTCGATCGGATACCGAGGAGGCAGGTAGGGGCCCTCCCGGTGTCAGGTCAGCTGTTCGGGACGCCGCGATTTCACCGCGGCGGTCCCGAACAGCCCGACTGAGCAGCCGGGTCACTTTTACTTTCACTTTAGAAGTGAAAAGCTGACCGCCGCTTCTAAAGGGTTAATACCGCACATCGTCGCGATCGGCGATGTGTGGTATTAGCCGCGGGTCCCGGCCGTTGATGAGCGCCGGGACCGACGCGATATGATGCGGGATTGCGGCGCGATCCCGCTTCATATCGCGGGAGCCGGCGCAGGACGTAAATATACGTCCTGCGTCGTTAAGGGGTTAACCCCTTAAGGACCAGGCCATTTTACACCTTAGGACCAGAGCATTTTTTGAACATCTGACCACTGTCACTTTAAATATTGATAACTCTGGGATGCTTTTACCTATCATTCTGATTCCGAGAATGTTTTTTCGTGACATATTCTACTTTATGTTATTGGCAAAATTTTGTCGATACTTGCATTGTTTCTTAGTGAAAAATTCCAATAGATGATGAAAAAATTGTAAATTTAGCATTTTTCTAACTTTCAAGTTCTCTGCTTGTAAGGAAAATGGATATTCCAAATGAAAAAATATGTCTACTTTATGTTTGCATCATAAAATTGACGTGATTTTACTTTTGGAAGACACCAGAGGGCTTCAAAGTTCAGCAGCAATTTTCCAATTTTTCACAAAATTTTCAAACTCACTATTTTTCAGGGACCAGTTCAGGTTTGAAGTGGCTTTGAAGGGTCTTCATATTAGAAATACCCCACAAATGACCCCATTATAAAAACTGCACCCCTCAAAGTATTCAAAATGACATTCAGTCAGCGTTTTAACCCTTTAGGTGTTTCACAGGAATAGCAGCAAAGTGAAGGAGAAAATTCACAATCTTCATTTTTTACACTCGCATGTTCTTGTAGACCCAATTTTTTAATTTTTACAAGGTATAGAAGGAGAAAATTTATACGTAGATTTGTAGCCCAATTTCTCTCGAGTAAGCACATACCTCATATGTCTATGTAAAGTGTTCGGCGGGTGCAGTAGAGAGCTCAGAAGCGAAGGAGTGACAAGGGGATTTTGGAGAGTACGTTTTTCTGAAATGGTTTTTGGGGGGATGTTGCATTTAGGAAGCCCCTATGGTACCAGAACAGCAAAAAAATCCCCACATGGCATACCATTTTGGAAACTAGACCCCTTGGGGAACATAACAAGGGGTAAAGTGAACTTAAATACCCCACAGGTGTTTCCCGACTTTTGCATATGTAGATTATTAAAAGATTTTTTTTTTTCACTAAAATGTGTGTTTCCCCCCCAAATTTCACATTTTTGCAAGGGTTAATAGCAGAAAATACCCCCCCAAATTTTTAACCCCATCTCTTCTGAGTATGGAGGTACCACATAAGTTGACCTGAAGTGCAATACGGGCGAACTACAATGCTCAAAAGAGAAGGAGTCATATTTGGCTTTTTAAGAGCAAATTTTGGTCAGGGGGCATGTCGCATTTAGGAAGTCCCTATGGTGCCAGAACAGCAAAAAAAAAAAGAAAACACACGGCATACCATTTTGGAAATTAGACCCCTTGAGGAACGTAACAAGGAACAAAGTGAGCCTAAATACCCCACAGGGGTTTCACGACTTTTGCATATGTAAAAAAAAAAAAAAAAATCACTAAAATGCGTGTTTCCCCCCCATATTTCACATTTTTGCAAAGGTTAATAGCAGAAAAGACACTCCAAAATTTGTAACTCCATCTCTTCTGAGTATGAAGG